>NW_027507685.1:34157132-34757132 GCF_037356315.1 Lithobates pipiens | reverse complement strand
GCTTACATTCTAAAGGAAGGGGTGGTACAAAAGGTAATAGCTGCCAAGAATGATTTGATGGGGTGGCTCGGGGACAGTTAAGTGAGTGTGGGATAGGTTTCCCTGAATAAATGAGTTTTCAGGTAATCAATAAGGGAATCATAATCAATATGAAAATATGTGATCGTGCTACCTCAATAACAAAATAAGGCAATGACTAAAAAGTGACAATAAATAACTAAAATATAAACATAAAACATATGAATAGAATGCCAGTGCAAACTGAATATCAGAGAACTTTTATATAAAATAATGAATGGTGCAATGAAAGTCCAATAAGAATTGAGTTTGAATAGCAAATCTTATTATTAATTGTGCAGTTGAGAAAGTCTCCATTCGGTAAAGTGCTTCACAAAAAAAACCACATGGTCCCAAAGCTCCGGCAAATTTTAGGCCCATCTCTCTCTTAAATACAGATGTTAAAATATACGCTAAATTACTGATAAAACGTCTAACTAGCATCATCCCAACCTTGATTTAAAGTAATCAGATGGGTTTTGTTAACGGAAGGCAACCCTCAGATACAACCAGGAGAATCCTGAACATCCTACACTTTGCCAAAACAACCCATACGCCTTCTCTGCTTCTTTCCATAGATGCAGAGAAGGCATTCAATTGACTTCATAGGCCTCTCTCTGGTTACCTGAATCTGGTTACTAAAAGTTTTCTACTTTCATTGCTAGGGGTTACCACTTGTCCCACTCTTACTCCCGATTACTCGCCACTCAATGACCAGTCCAGGGTATTTGGGGTTTTGTGTTTTATTTTGGAACTTGGATGGGAGAAGGGATTAATGGGATACTTCAACTGGAACTATTCACAGAGGAGGAAGACAACCCTCACTTGGCCTCACCGGGTCATTTGTGGAAGCAGTCACACTGCTTTAACCATACTGCCACATGTATGCAAGAATTAAGTCTTCTTGCTCTCACTAGCAGCAGACTTGATGCACTACATTATCTTCAGGATACTCTCTAACATCCCCTTTACTGACACCCATCCACTGACTGTTCTAGCTGAAGGGGGTGGCCCTCACTCAACAGACCTCCAAAGACATAGATCTGTACTCACATTAGGCAGAATCAGATCCCTCCTAGTATCTCCCTTCCAGTCAACTCTGCAGGACCTCTGGGTTCAAATTTTCTCTCTCTCAGCAGCCCCTTCACTCCTGGACTCTGTTTCCAGGCTCAACTAACTAACATGTACCCTGGGCTTTCATACAGTATGCCAACATGCAATGCAGCACTTTTCCTCTGCCAATTTCCAGGACTGTAACAAAACACTCACCACTGGTCCAATAAGCCTCCCTATTGGACCAGTGGGGGGCAGTCAAACAAGCTGAGCTGCACTTGAGCACAATGAGTAGACCTAACCAATAGATCCTGCTCTCTGGTAGGCAGAGATCACTCTAAGTTTTACCTGACCATCTTCCTGGTAAGCACAAAGACCAAGAATTATACTCTCTTCTAGGACCTAACTATGAGAGTGCTACTTTTTTAGTTGAAGAAATAAAACAGATGTGTACTCACAAACAGCATATGATATCAAGACAATCAATATCTGCCGTGTCTCGATTCACCTTGCCCACTGCTCCCAACATGGGGAAGATGCTACAACCAGATACCTCAAATTACAAGTATTGGTCTTTGATACTTTAGTTGCATTATCTGTTTTGAGGCCCCTTTCCTCCCCAACTGCAGGAAATACTTTTCACTGATCCCTCCTCCCATACCCTAGTTCCTACAACCCCCTGGCCATCTTCTCCCTAATAGATTTGCACCCTCCCCACTTAGGTGCAAAGTCAGCCCAGTTCTCCATGAACGCAAAGCCCTGCTTCTTGCACCAGTTCTCAAGTCACTGCTTCTTCTCTGGTGTGGCTTCAGGTATAGACAATATTTCTGAGAATAAAATCTTGGAGGTCTTTTTCTTTATTATAGCGGCTAAGTCCCTGAAACCCTTTTTTAAAGTATAACTAAAGGCACAACTTTTTTTTAGTTTTGGGTAGAGTGCAGAGAGATAAGAACACTTGTCAGTTTTTATTGCTGATTCACCCCTGTCTTTGTCCTGTTTATCAGTAACATTGAAAGTGAAAGGAAAATGCCAATTTTTTTGTCCCCAGAAAAGTAATAGAGGGGAAATCTAGTTGCAAGGAATTTCCTTAAATTTTCAGCTAATTTCTCTCACTTTCTGTTTTGGCTAAGGGACAGGAAGCATAGGGTAATCTCTGCAATGGGACACAGATGGTGAAAAAAATATCTGACAGGGGTTATACCCACCCCCTTACTCTATCCGAAATGAAATAAAAATGTTGCCTATAGTTCTACACTAAGGAAGCTCCATCTTCCTCTGCCTTTGTCATTTGTACCAATATATACCATGATATCTGGGTCCTTCCCAGCCGCACCCAACAATCTGTCAATTTGATCCACAATGTGCCAAACCTGAGTACCTGACAAAAAAAGTACTATTTGGAGATCATGGTTTTTGTGACAGATTGCCCTATCTGTCCCGCTAATACTTGAATCCCCAACCACCAATATCTGTCAATCCTTTCCTGTAACGTTGATCCCTTTTTACTGGAGTAGTTATTCCCTTGGCAACTACAGGAATATGGGGAATTATTACAGACACTGACACACATATCCCTTCACAGGTTGAACTGGATGGACTATTGTCTTTATTCAACCTTACCTACTATGAAACTAAGGGAGGTAGTATGCTGGGCTGACATCCCAAACATCATGCAACTGGGAGTATTTAATGAGATCTATCAACGTAGAACTAGCCTCTCTAACACTATTCCCTCTATACCATCTTCCAACTGTAACCCAGCTACCTATCAATAGTGCTCCATATCACCACGTACTTCTATATTGGTCCCAGCCAGAACCTGACAGATGGGGTCCACACTTTCCAGGTTGCTGATGCCTCGCAGTGTTGTCAGTTGATTATTTAGAGCCAGAATCTGGGCTTCTAAACAAACAACTTGCTCACATATTGCACAACAGTAGGGATGAGCCGAACACCCCCCCGGTTCGGTTCGCACCAGAACTTTCGAACGGACCCCAAATTCGAACGAACTTTAGAACCCCATTGAAGTCTATGGGACTCGAACGTTCGAAATTAAAAGTGCTAATTTTAACGGCTAATATGCAATATACTGTCCTAAAAAGGGTTTGGGGACCTGGCTCCTGCCCCAGGGAACATGGGTCAATGCCTAAAATGTTTTTAAAAATGGCCGTTTTGGCGGGAGCACTGATTTTAACCACTTTCAGACCGGACCATTTTGCTGGTAAATGACCAGAGGTCTTTTTACACTTTGGCACTGCGCTGCTTTAACTGGTAATTGCGCGGTCATGCAATGTTGTACCCAAACAAAATTTGCGTCCTTTTCTTCCCACAAATAGAGCTTTCTTTTGATGGTATTTGATTGCCTCTGCGATTTTTATTTTTTGCGATATAAACGTAAAAAGACCGCAAATTTTGAAAAAAAATGATATTTTCTACTTTTTGTTATTAGAAAAATCCAATAAACTCAATTTTAGTCATACATTTAGGCCAAAATGTATTCAGCCACATGTCTTTGGTAAAAAAAAAGTCAATAATTGTATATTTATTGGTTTGCGCAAAAGTTGTCACATCTACAAACTAAGGTACGTTTTCTGGAATTTACGCAGCTTTTAGTTTACGACTGCCTATCTCAATTCTTGAGGTGCTAAAATGGCAGGGCAGTACAAAACCCCCCCAAATGACCCCATTTTGGAAAGTAGACCCCCTAAGGAAATTGATAAGAGGCATGTTGAGCCCATTGAATATTTTATTTTTTTGCCTCAAGCGATTGAATAATGACAAAAAAAAATTATTTTTTTTTTTTTTTACACAAAGTTGTCACTAAATGATATATTGCTCACACATGCTATGGGCATATGTGAAATGACACCCCAAAATGAATTCTGCTGCTTCTCCTGAGTACGGGGATACCACATATGTGGGACTTTTTGGGAGCCTAGCCGCGTACGGGGCCCCGAAAACCAAGCACCGCCTTCAGGCTTTCTAAGGGCGTAAATTTTTGAGTTCACTTCTCACTACCTATTACAGTTTTGAAGGCCATAAAATGCCAAGATGGCACAAAACCCCCACAAATGACCCCATTTTAGAAAGTAGACACCCCAAGCTATTTGCTGAGAGGCATGTTGAGTTCATGGAATATTTTATATTTTGCCACAAGTTGCGGGAAAATTACAAACTTTTTTTTTTCTTTTTTTTTTTTCACAAAGTTGTCACTAAATGATATATTGCTCATGCATGCCATGGGCATATGTGAAATGACACCCCAAAATAAATTCTGCTGCTTCTCCTGAGTACGGGGATACCACATATGTGGGACTTTTTGGGAGCCTAGCCGCGTACGGGGCCCCGAAAACCAAGCACCGCCTTCAGGCTTTCTAAGGGCGTAAATTTTTGAGTTCACTTCTCACTACCTATTACAGTTTTGAAGGCCATAAAATGCCAAGATGGCACAAAACCCCCACAAATGACCCCATTTTAGAAAGTAGACACCCCAAGCTATTTGCTGAGAGGCATGTTGAGTCCATGGAATATTTTATATTTTTGCCACAAGTTGCGGGAAAATTACAAACTTTTTTTTTTTTTTTTTTCACAAAGTTGTCACTAAATGATATATTGCTCACGCATGCCATGGGCATATGTGAAATGACACCCCAAAATAAATTCTGCTGCTTCTCCTGAGTACGGGGATACCACATATGTGGGAGTTTTTGGGAGCCTAGCCGCGTACGGGGCCCCGAAAACCAAGCACCGCCTTCAGGCTTTCTAAGGGCGTTACAGTTTTGAAGGCCATAAAATGCCAAGATGGCACAAACCCCCCCCAAATGACCCCATTTTGGAAAGTAGACACCCCTAAATTTAGGGGTACACTAGTGAGACTAGGTAATAAATGGCGGGTGCCCTGAAACTATAAAAAAATAACTAACCAACCAGCGTCACCTGTAACAGTTATATGGTGATCACTGGTGAAAGGGTTAACTAGGGGGCAATCAGGAGGCTTTATGCGGTAGTATATGGGGGTCCCTGGCGCTATAAAAAGCTGCGGCGAACCTAAATACCTACCTGCCTAACTAGCGTCACCTGTGACACTAATACAGCGATCAGAAAAACGATCGCTTATTAGGCTGGGTTCACACTGGAGCGATGCGGGAACGCCACGAATGCGCGGCGGGTTCCCGCATCGCATGCCTCCCGGCGGCAGTTCACACTGCCCTATGCGAACTGCTGGGAGTGTCAGTGAAATGTTAATGACACCCCCAGATCAGTTCGCATATCGCAGTGCGATATGCAAACTTGGATCGCATGGTGTGAACACCCATGCGATCCGATTCTGCTGCGGACCAAAAAAAGGGTCCCGTGCGAGTTTGCGGCGGGTGCGGCGGGTGCGACACGAATTCAGCCATACTATCTGTATAGCTGAACTCGAATCGCACAGAGATCGGATGTGATTTGCACTGCAGTGCGGTGCGAATCACATCCGTTCTCATAAACCGCTGCAATGTGAACCCAGCCTTAGTGACACTGGCGACGGGGGGTGATCACGGGGTTAAACCTTTATTGGGGGGGTTAGGGGGGTACCTTAGAACTAAAGGGGGCTAACCCTAACTGCCCTAACAGTTATTAGTCACAAATGACACCCGCCGGGTGATCAGGGGGTTAAACCTTTATTAGGTAATAAATGGCGGGTGCCCTGAAACTATAAAAAAATAACTAACCAACCAGCGTCACCTGTAACAGTTATATGGTGATCACTGGTGAAAGGGTTAACTAGGGGGCAATCAGGGGGCTTTATGCGGTAGTATATGGGGGTCCCTGGCGCTATAAAAAGCTGCGGCGAACCTAAATACCTACCTGCCTAACTAGCGTCACCTGTGACACTAATACGGCGATCAGAAAAATGATCGCTTATTAGGCTGGGTTCACACTGGAGCGATGCGGAAACGCCGCGAATCCGCGGCGGGTTCCCGCATCGCATGCCTCCCGGCGGCAGTTCACACTGCCCTATGCGGACTGCTGGGAGTGTCAGTGAAATGTTACTGACACCCCCAGATCAGTTCGCATATCGCAGTGCGATCTGCAAACTCGGATCGCATGGTGTGAACACCCATGCAATCCGATTCTGCTGCGGGCCAAAAAAAGGGTCCCGTGCGAATTTGCGGCGGGTGCGGCGGGTGTGGCGGGTGCGGCGAATGGCTGAACTCGAATCACACAGAGATCGGATGTGATTTGCACTGCAGTGCGGTGCGAATCACATTAGTTCTCATAAACCGCTGCAATGTGAACCCAGCCTTAGTGACACTGGCGACGGGGGGGTGATCACGGGGTTAAACCTTTATTGGGGGGTTAGGGGGGTACATTAGACCTAAAGGGGGCTAACCCTAACTGCCCTAACAGTTATTACAGTCACAAATGACACCAATGCAAAAAAAAAAAAAAAAAATGACATTGGTGTCACTGTGACTGGGGGGCAGGGGTAATTGGGGGGGTGATCGGGGGGGTGTGAGTGTGCCTGGCATGTTCTACTGTGTGTGTAGAGTGTTGGTGCAACTCACCGATCCGCTCTCCTCCGTGTCGGAACGACACGGAGGAGAGAATACATCACTTCCTCTCCTGTGTTTACATTACAGGAGAGGAAGTGATGTCACGGGGGATTCCTATTCGTCGGGAGCGATCGCGAGGGGGTGGCCATGAATAAATGGCCGCCCCCTCGTCCCGGATCGCTCCCGGACGAAAACCGACCGCCGCAGGCACCGGGCGGGGGCCCGATCGGGCCCCCGACCCGCAGGAGGCAAGGGACGTACATGTACGCCAATATGCCTGCCCGTGCCATGCTGTCGACGTACATCGTCGTGCGGCGGTCGGCAACTGGTTAATGATGATTAAAGTGAAAAAAAAAATATTCCTTTAAATATGGTGCCTGGGGGGTGTCTGTAGTATGCCTGTGAAGTGCCACGTGTTTCCCGTGTTTAGAACAGTCCCTGCACAAAATGACATTAAACGGAAATAACACCATTTAAAACTGCTTGCGGTTTTAATGTTATATCTGGTTCCTGCAATATGGTTGAAAATCATTGAGAAAAATGGCATGGGTAGCCCTCCCTGCCCATTACCAGCCTATTTGGGTTTTGTACGCATATTAAGGGGAACCCTGTACCCATATTAAAAGGAAATGCGTGTGGCCCCCAGGCCCTATATACTCAGAACAGCAGTATACAGGCGGTGCAAACAAGACAGAGACTGTGTAGGTTTGTTGTGTTAAGTTGAATCTGTTTGTAATTTTCAACTGGTACATTTTTAAAGTGTAGCTCCAGTCAAAAAAACTATTTTTAAGCTTTTTGGAAAACATAGGGAAGGGTTATCACCCCTGTATAATTTGTTTTGTCGTCCATCTTTTTTCATCTCACTTGCTGTTGTCTCCTTCCGTTTGCAAGTAGGAGATGTTTGTAAATTGGATGTTTGAAAGTAGGGGCCTGCCCTAAATGCTCTGCAGAAATAGCGGAACAAGGTGTTGGTTTTAAAAATAAAAATAAAAGGGGTAGGTTGCGCTAAGGAACTTATGAGCGAATCCAAATTATAAAAACATATAGAATATAAAAGAAAATAAAAGAAAAAGGAAAATAGGTAAGAGCTGCCTCTATTACTATCCACCTGGTGGGGTGGAAAATGTTAGATAAAGGAGTGCTATGAATAGATCTGGCGCTATACCTGTGTGTCAGAAACTTAATTTGCTAAATTAAATTTAAAATTGTTACGTTAATCCGGTGTGTAAGTGTTAGTGTGCCATATATTAGTGTTGGGATAAAGCATAAAATGTAAACTGTAGGTGGGAAGTAAAAACTCAAAAATATATGTGTATAAATTGTTAAAAATTTACCAGCATGCTGGCTGGAAAAGTAAAATATTGTCTCAAGTGCGATAAACCTAAATAGGTGATTACCTTATACACTCTTAATCACATGAATACCTTAAACATGTGGACTACTTAATAAATCAGGTAAAAATTATACATGTAAATATGAACCATAAACATAATACAATTGTGCACAAATGTGACAAATAAAATCTATGCGTGCAATACTAAAATGTACAATAAATCTGTGATAAATATCAAATAAAATCTTTGTGTGCAATACTAAAATGTACAATAAATCTGTGATGAATATCAATACCCCACGTGAAACATGCCAAATATTGGGAGTGAAAAGAGAAAAAAATGAAAATGGAAATAAATTTAAAAGGAAGTGAATTAAAAATTCCAAAAATAAAATAAAATGAAAAATAAAATTTTTTTTATAGATATTTGTCCCAAGAAATAAAAATATAAAAATGTATGCAAAGAGAAGAAAAAGGAGTAAAAAAAGAGAAGCAAAAAAGCAGTCTCTGATGCAGTGCAATTAATGGGGGATTTCCCGTAGATGCAGGAGGGGATGTGATGGATCCAAAACAACTAATCTTCATGCATTGTGGGCACTTATAGGATGTACTCTCACCAGAAAAATAACCCCATCCGGGGTGGATCAGCCTTCACAGTATAAGCTACCGTGTCGCTCTCTGGCTTGCTTCAAATAGGCTGTTGAGGATCCCTCGTTATTTCCAGGTGGAGTGTGCCTCAGTATATATATTGAAAGAGAGGACCATACATAGTGTGATACTGTATAAATCACTTTATTAAGAAAATACTAAAAATTACTCACACTTTTGAAAGAAGAAAATGGCTTGAATAAATGCAGTATAAAGGTGCAGTATGAAAGGTATGGAAGCTGCTGAGAGCGTTCCGTTCGTCTTCCACGCCGTAGTGTAAAGGTGCAGTGTAAAAGGTATGGAAGCTGCTGAGAGCGTTCCGTTCGTCTTCCACGCCGACTGTATTGGAAGTGTGTATTCGATAGGCCACGCCCTACGCGTTTCGTCACTGGGACGTCATCCGGAGCGCTCCGGATGACGTCCCAGTGACGAAACGCGTAGGGCGTGGCCTATCGAATACACACTTCCAATACAGTCGGCGTGGAAGACGAACGGAACGCTCTCAGCAGCTTCCATACCTTTTACACTGCACCTTTACACTACGGCGTGGAAGACGAACGGAACGCTCTCAGCAGCTTCCATACCTTTCATACTGCACCTTTATACTGCATTTATTCAAGCCATTTTCTTCTTTCAAAAGTGTGAGTAATTTTTAGTATTTTCTTAATAAAGTGATTTATACAGTATCACACTATGTATGGTCCTCTCTTTCAATATATATACTGAGGCACACTCCACCTGGAAATAACGAGGGATCCTCAACAGCCTATTTGAAGCAAGCCAGAGAGCGACACGGTAGCTTATACTGTGAAGGCTGATCCACCCCGGATGGGGTTATTTTTCTGGTGAGAGTACATCCTATAAGTGCCCACAATGCATGAAGATTAGTTGTTTTGGATCCATCACATCCCCTCCTGCATCTACGGGAAATCCCCCATTAATTGCACTGCATCAGAGACTGCTTTTTTGCTTCTCTTTTTTTACTCCTTTTTCTTCTCTTTGCATACATTTTTATATTTTTATTTCTTGGGACAAATATCTATAAAAAAAAATTTATTTTTCATTTTATTTTATTTTTGGAATTTTTAATTCACTTCCTTTTAAATTTATTTCCATTTTCATTTTTTTCTCTTTTCACTCCCAATATTTGGCATGTTTCACGTGGGGTATTGATATTCATCACAGATTTATTGTACATTTTAGTATTGCACACAAAGATTTTATTTGATATTTATCACAGATTTATTGTACATTTTAGTATTGCACGCATAGATTTTATTTGTCACATTTGTGCACAATTGTATTATGTTTATGGTTCATATTTACATGTATAATTTTTACCTGATTTATTAAGTAGTCCACATGTTTAAGGTATTCATGTGATTAAGAGTGTATAAGGTAATCACCTATTTAGGTTTATCGCACTTGAGACAATATTTTACTTTTCCAGCCAGCATGCTGGTAAATTTTTAACAATTTATACACATATATTTTTGAGTTTTTACTTCCCACCTACAGTTTACATTTTATGCTTTATCCCAACACTAATATATGGCACACTAACACTTACACACCGGATTAACGTAACAATTTTAAATTTAATTTAGCAAATTAAGTTTCTGACACACAGGTATAGCGCCAGATCTATTCATAGCACTCCTTTATCTAAGGTGTTGGTTTTGCCACAACATTGTAAGCCCTCAAAGTGACTCTTGGTGGGCGCTGGAGCGCCCTGCTGTGAACGATTATATCAAGAATTGTAATTACATGCCATTATTGAACAGTGGTAGAAAAATTGACCTTTGGTGGTTGTGGTGCTGGTGCCACAACACTATAAGTCCTCACCGTTACTCTGGGTGGGCACAGGAAGGGGCCCTCCTGTGAAATATTATATCAAGAATTGTAATTACATGTCCCTGTTAAACAGGGGCAGAAAAATTGGGCGTTAGGCACTGGTGCTGGTGCCACCACACTGCAACCTCTGCCATATACTCTAGTTTTATTGCAGGAATTAGCCCTGCTGCAAAGCATTGCATCAAAAATTGTAATTAAATGCCCCTGTTAAACAGGGGCAGAAAAATTGGGCCTTAGGCACTGGTGCTGGTGCCACCACACTGCAACCTCTCCCATATACTCTACTTTTATTGCAGGAATTAGCCCTGCTGCAAAGCATTGCATCAAAAATTGTACTTAAACGCCCCTGTTAAACAGGGGCATAAAAATTGGGCTGATGGCATCAACCCGAACCAGAAATGTTCTTCCAACATATCAGCGGAGGAGGAAGAGGATAGACAATCAACATAACAGGACAGTCACTCAGCATCAGCATAGGCAGTCTTGAAGGGATGTGATATTTCAAAAAAAATTATTCTGTTACATCAGCTTCAGGTGCTTGGTAGCTGTGGGTGATCCAAGACTGATTCATCTTGATGAAGGTCAGTCGATCAACTTATTCGGTGGACAGGCGCACCCTGTGATCGTTAACAAAGCCACCAGCAGCACTGAAGGTGCGTTCCGAAAGAACGCTGGATGCAGGACAGGCCAGTAGCTCAATTGCATACTGTGCAAGCTCTGGCCAGTGATCCATCCTCAAGACCCAGTAAGCCAGAGGATTTTCGGTGGGAAAGGTGTCCAAGTCTGACCTTGCCCCTAGGTATTCCTGCACCATGTAAATCAGACGCTGGCGATGGGTGCTGGAACCGATCATACCTTGGGGCTGCGGACTAAAAAATTGTCTGAAAGCACCAGTCAGACGGCCACCTTCTCCACCGCTCCTTCTGACCGATGCCTCAGCAACACGTTGTCCAGGACCAGGAGTTTGTAACCTCCCAGTCTCTGGGAACGCGTTGCACAGACCTTTCTGCAAGGCCTCCCGGAGATGTCTCATCCTCTGCTCCCTCTGCGATGGCAAGATAAGGTCGGCAACCTTACCCTTGTACCGTGGATCAAGGAGAGTGGCCAGCCAGTAATGGTCCCTCTCCTTGATCCGAAGAATACGAGGATCCTTCCGCAGGCTTTGCAGGATCAGGGAGGCCATGCAGCGTAGGTTAGCTGAGGCATTCGGTCCGGAGTCCTCTGGGTCACTAAGGACAACATGATCCGCAGCTACCTCCTCCCAGCCACGTACAAGTCCACGTGTTTCTTGGGACTGTAAATCATTCCTACAAGACTGCTGCTGCTGCTGCTGATGCTGAGTGCCAGCCTCCACCTCCATGCTGACACAATCATCCTCCTCCTCCTCTTCCTCCTCCTCATCCTCTTCCTGTGTGATGGGTGGCACAGCAGGAACACTGTCTGGATAAAGGGGGCCTTGAGAGGCAAGGAAGTCCTCCTCTTCCTGCCTCTGTTCTGCCTCAAGTGCCCTGTCCATTATTCCATGCAGCGTATGCTCCAAGAGGTGGACAAGAGGTACAGTGTCACTGATGCATGCACTGTCACTGCTCACCATCCTTGTGGCCTCCTCAAATGGTGACAGGACAGTGCATGCATCCCTGATCATGCCCCACTGGCGTGGTGAGAAAAAACCGAGCTCCCTTGACCCTGTCCTGGTGCCGTAGTCGCACAGGTACTCATTGATGGCCCTCTGCTGCGTGTGCAGCCACTGCAGCATGGCCAACGTTGAGTTCCATCTGGTGGGCATGTCACATATAAGGCGGTTCTTGGGCAGGTTCAACTCCTTTTGGAGCTCAGTCGGCCGAGCACAGGCATTAAATGATCGGCGGAAATGCACACAGACTTTCCTGGCCTGCTTCAGGACATCCTGTAAGCCGGGGTACCTGCCCAAGAACTGCTGCACCACCAGGTTAAGGACGTGAGCTACACAGGGCACATGGGTCAGTTGTCCCTGTCGGAGGGCGGAGAGGATGTTGGTGCCATTGTCACAAACCACCATTCCTGGTTTAAGCTGGCATGGCGTCAACCACCTCTCGGCCTGCCCCTGCAGAGCTGACAAAACATCCGCCCCAGTGTGGTTCCTGTCCCCCAAACAAACCAGCGCAAGCACGGCATGGCATTGTTTTGCCTGCGTACTTGCGTAGCCCCTGGAACGCCTACGAAGCACCGCTGGTTCTGAGGACAGAGCACTGGAAGAGGCCATGGAGGAAGAAGAAGAGGAGGGGGTGGAGGAGAGAGGTGTGTCACAACCAATAGTAGCATTTTGGAGGCGTGGTGGCGGAACAACCTCCAACACTACTGCACCTTGTCCTGCATCCTTCCCAGCTGCCAGAAGAGTGACCCAATGGGCCGTGAAAGACAGGTAACGTCCCTGTCCATGCCTGCTGGACCATGAGTCAGCGGTAATATGCACCTTACCGCTGACCGCCCTGTCCAGCGAGGCAAGGACATTGCCTTCCACATGCCGGTAGAGAGCCGGAATCGCCTTCCGTGGCGTTTGGGGACCTGCCACTGAGGAACCGCACATTGTACAAACTCACGGAAGGGGGCCGAGTCTACCAACTGAAAAGGCAGCAGTTGAAGTGCTAGCAATTTAGCCAAGCTAGCATTCAACCGCTGGGCATGTGGATGGCTGGGAGTGAACTTCTTTCGCCGGTCCAGCAGCTGGGGCAGGGACATTTGCCTGCTATAATCGGACGTGGGTGTACCGCTAGCAGAGTTCCTGGAAGCACTTGGCTGTGACACACCTAATTCTACACCTTCATTCCTCTCAGAGCAGGTTTCAGAGAGGACTGAAGGTCTAGTGGGGTTGGAGATGCCAGCTGATGAGGAGCAAGGAGAGGTCCGCTTTGTTCTTTGGTGTGGGTCTTTGAGGTACGCTTGCCAACGAGCTGCATGGCAGGTCAACATATGTCTGGTCAAGCATGTGGTGCCCAAGCGGCTGATGTTTTGGCCACGCGAGATACGCTTGAGACATATGTTGCAAATAGCAGCGGTGCGATCTGATGCACTCGTCTCAAAAAAGGCCCACACCAAAGAACTTTTAGAATAACGCACAGAGGCAGCGCCCTGCACAGGCGGAGCTCTGCGGTGTGATTCAGTCGGTGTGCTGCCCCTAAGCTGGCCCCCGGAGGGCATCCTGCCTCGTTGGAAATGTGCCTCCTCCTCCTCCTCCTCCTCTCTCCTTCCAGGCACCCACGTGGAGTCAGTGCCCTCATCATCCCCTCCCTCTTCATCGCTGTAGCAAACCTGGCAGTATGCTGCAGCTTGTGAAACATGACTGCCAGATTGCTGTCCTTCTTGAGCATCCCCTCTCTCTGCGCTCACGCTACTGCCTTCCTCTAGCTGAGTGTCATCATCAGAGCCCACAAAACACTGGGCATCCTCCTGGAGCATGTACCCAACACTGTGCTCAAAGAGTTCAGGAGACTCCTCAGGAGGACGTGGTGGGTCTAGGGAAGGAGTCACTGATGATGACATTGAGAGGAGGGAAGACGATGCGTTGGCAGCTGCTTTGCTACTACCCTGAGACTGGGTGAGAGAGGATGAGAAGGATGAAGAGGGCTTGGTCATCCACTCTACCAAGTCGTTGGCATGTTGCGGCTCAACATGTCCAGCTGCCGAAAAGAAGGACAAGCGTGTCCCATGGCCACGTGCTGATGACAATGCACCGCGTCCACGACCAGCACTGTTGTCTCTAGACACAGAGCCTGCTTGCCCTCTTTTATCGGCTCGCGCCTGTCTGCCTCTCCTTGCTGGCCTTCCAGACATGGTAATGGCCTGAAGGGAGTTGGGTAAAAAAGCAGTTGGGTAGTGTATATTGTGCTAGAGGCACACAACACCCACTAACTCCTGCAGATGCCTTTTATTATAGAACACCAGAGTTAAAGGGGTATATACAGATGTATACTGTGCTGTGCTGGAGGCACACACAACTTCCAATAACTCCTGCAGATGGCAAGTGGTCTCAAATAGAGAAGAGCTATGTAGGTGGATATAGCGGTATGTACTGGGTACAGAGCACACAGACAGCACGCACAAGCTCCTAACACTACTGACTGCAAGCTCTATTATAAAAGATAGATCACTAGCTATATAGGTGAGGTGAATATAGCGGTGTATACTGCGGTCAGGGCACGCAGACAACAACCACTACACAACAGCAAGATCGAAAATCATCCGAAAACGATCGGCGTGTACTGTGTTGAAGGTACACAGAACACCCACTAACTCCTGCAGATGCCTTTATTATAGAACACCAGAGATAAAGGGGTATATACAGATGTATACTGTGCTGTGCTGGAGGCACACACAACTTCCAATAACTCCTGCAGATGGCAAGCGGGCTCAAATAGAGAACAGCTATGTAGGTGGATATAGCGGTATGTACTGGGTACAGAGCACGCAGAAAGCACGCCCAAGCTCCTAACACTACTGACTGCAAGCTCTATTATAAAAGATAGATCACTAGCTATATAGGTGAGGTGAATATAGCGGTGTATACTGCGGTCAGGGCACGCAGACAACAACCACTACACAACAGCAAGATCGAAAATCATCCGAAAACGATCGGCGTGTACTGTGTTGAAGGTACACAGAACACCCACTAACTCCTGCAGATGCCTTTATTATAGAACACCAGAGATAAAGGGGTATATACAGATGTATACTGTGCTGTGCTGGAGGCACACACAACTTCCAATAACTCCTGCAGATGGCAAGCGGGCTCAAATAGAGAACAGCTATGTAGGTGGATATAGCGGTATGTACTGGGTACAGAGCACGCAGAAAGCACGCCCAAGCTCCTAACACTACTGACTGCAAGCTCTATTATAAAAGATAGATCACTAGCTATATAGGTGAGGTGAATATAGCGGTGTATACTGCGGTCAGGGCACGCAGACAACAACCACTACACAACAGCAAGATCGAAAATTGGCCGAAAACGATCGGTGTGTTCTGTGTTGAAGGTACACAGAACACCCACTGCTTCAGACGCCAACACACTACACAAGGCCGCCGCGCTGGCGGCCTTATATAGTGTGGGGCGTGCACTACACAGCCTGAGCTATGATTGGCCACAGGCATCCTGCCTGTGGCCAATCATGGCTCTCTTTGCTGCTGGCGCTGCGATTGGCCAAGCATGCGGGGTCACAGTGCATGCTTGGCCAATCATGAGCCAGCAATGCACTGCGCCATCGCTGTGCATTGTGGGCCGTGAGCGCCACGCGAATTTGGCGCGAACGGGCCAAAATGTTCGGACTTCGCCGAACAGACGAACAGTCCTACACAACAGTTTTCACCCTCAAATGGAACATATACATGAAGTTGGATGTACAGCACCACTACTGTAGGACATGCTACCCATTAGTGTAATGGGGATCATTTAAAAAAGTTTTAACTTTTTTTTAATTTTTTATATTTAAATTGAACATTATTTTTTTATTTTTTTAAATTAAATAATTGTATTATCATCTCTATTTCTTTGGCTTAAACAGTTTTTCATTATCAATGTGGATCTGCATCACCTGAGGACATGTTTGCTGGTGAATTTACATCATGGGGCATTTTTTAATTAAGGACTTGTCATAAAGGGTGTGAATTCATCACTGACTTTTTTTGTTGTTGTAAATGAGTAGGGGTACTATGTACCCATTACAGTTTCATGTATGGAGGAACTGTATTTGAGGGTCCCCTTATTTTTAGAGGGGGTTTTCAGAATCCAATAAGCCCTTCAACCTCAGACCCACTGCAACAACTGGCATATGGTTGGGGGGTAGAGGTCCTTGTCCTCATCAATATGGGAACAAAGTCATTTGCCAGGGGTTCCCCTGGGCAATGTACTCTCTCATGTTGAGGGCACATGGCCTGGTACAGTTCTGGGAACAGGGCTGTATACTCATCCCGTCTTTCATGGACACTCAGGCTGCTTGCTCGTGTGGTATTTTATGTATTTTGAAAGGGGTCCCTGTTAAATGCATACCAGACCCAAAGGCTGGTATGAATTTAGGAAGGGACCTCATGCCCCTTTTTTAACACTATCCCAGCAATTTGTTTACATTCACGTGTCAGTCGGAAATCCTTGGCTCACAGCTGAATGTGTCAGGTGGAGATGAGTTGGTGGTTGCTAGGACTAGTGCCATCTCCCTAACAACCAGAAGGAAGCTGTCACATTTTGTAGTGGTAAAATCACCACTGCTAAATGCTTCTCTTTACACTATAGCCTGAGGTTTAATAGGCTGAGCACCTACTCATTTGGCAATTGGCACAAGATTCTCCAAAGACTGTACACAATGCAGAGTTCTTCCTCATATTAATTCTCCTGCTGGTTGAATGTTCTTTACCTATGGTATTTGGCTTGGTTTACTTTTGGTTAATGTTAACTCTTGTGGTCTAATGTTCTTATAGGTATTTTTCTATTGGGACCAAAGTTTAGGGAAAATTACATTTACCCAGTGAAAAGCAACAAGGAAACTATTACACACATAATACAAGCATTCTGAATATCATTCACATGAAAAAATGTTGTGACATTCGCAAAGCTTTTTTTTATAAATAGATCACATTAAATGCATAGTGATTCATCCAAAATTTGAAAGGTCTGTTACGGATGCCTTCTAGTTAACTGACATCAAACTGATGAAATTACATAAATTACTTCCAGACCTTTAGAATACAAATATAATGGTTTTGTGGAAATCTATTTGTTTATTAAATGTTTACACATTTATAATGTGACTTTTTTATTATTTCTAAGTGCTTTTGCAAAATCGTTATTTTAAAAATAAGCTTATAATGCTTATAAAAAAATAATTTTTTGCAGAGCATGCAGGGTTTTGTAGCAAAGGTTCTAGACCCACTGGCTGCTTTTTCCTATGTAAAAATCATACAGATCAGCTGTCTCCAGAATATAAATAAATAAGTCAAAAATAAATAACATTGGATTATTCAGGATTCTTTACAGATTCTACAGCTCCATCTGCTGGTTAAAAGTGGTAAATAAGAAATATTCATGTGCAGAATTTTAAAATAATAATCAAACTTACAAACTACTGCATTCATATAAGAAGATTTTTTTTCTCAGTCTCTTTACAATCATTATAGCATACCACCATTAATTGTATTTCTTCACTATTTAAAGTCTCTATTCTAAAATCTGTTTTATTTATAGGATTAAGGAAAAATAAACTGCGCTTGAGTGAAACAGCTAAAGGGTGCAATAATCTATAAAGAAGGCAGCAGCAGTAAGTGAGATACACACACCTAACAACAATAAGGAAATACAAAAAGCTGCGCCAACAGGGAAATAATTTATACCTAACTACCCAGAATAATTTTTTTTTTTAAAGATTATAAATGGTTGATACATTCAAAATTAAAAATAACAAATGACAATTAATATGATTTCTTAATTAGAGAGTTCATAAAAAAAGTCCATAAACAATCCACAGTTACGATCCTTTATGAGGACACCACGGTGATTACACATACACGAGATGCCCACAAGTGCCCGTCACCATAAAGTGAGTGCGCTTACCAGATGGAAGCTTAATTAAAGCGTTGTAAGTAAATCCTCAGTCTCCTCAATCTACTCCTCCTTATAGTGGATCAGCTGACCGTAGTGAAAAGCAGCATTCACATATAAACATCTTATTCCACGATCCCAAAAAATACTATCAATGGCAGATGGGGAGCAGCCCCGCCAGCTCTCACGCAGCTGGAATGGAAGGCGATATCACAAAAGGTTCTAGAAGGTTGTAGCAGATCCCACTGGAGCGCACAGTATGGAAGGAGCGACGCTGCTGATTGACATCTATGTGTCCAATCACAGCCGTCATGTGTTCAAAACAAACAGCCGGTTGCTAGGCAATCGGCTCTCCTCTCCTCACACGGAAGTCGTCGCTGAGGAGAGGAGAGCAGATCGCTGCAGCAGGCTGGTGATCAGTGAGTATGAGCTGTTTTTACAGCTTTTTACTCACTGATCACTAGTCTAGTGTCACCACACAGTGTAAACACACATGTCCCCAAAACACACTTGTCCCCAAAACAAAAAAACATATGTCCCACTAAAATCACATGTCCTAATGATTATCTGCACACATATGTACGTTATCACCTGAACACATATGTACATGATCATTTGCGTACATATGTCCGTGATTACACAAACCAATTATTATACACTTAAAGGAATTTATTTTACCAAAAACATGTAGCAGAATACATTTTGGCTTAAATTTATGACAAAATTTGATTTTATTTGATTTCTTTTAAAATAGAAAAAATAAAATATTGTTTTTTTTTCCAAATTTTCACAATTTTTGCGCTTATATCGCAAAAAATTTAAAGCGGAGTCGTGAATAAATACCACCAAAATAAAGCTCTATTTGTGAGAACAAAATGATAAAAATGTAATTCGGTTGCGGCGTAGCATGACCGCGCAATTGAAATTGCGAGAGCATTGAAAGCTGAAAATTGGGCTGGGAAGGAAGGGGGTGAAAGTGCCCTGTATTGTAGTGGTTAAGCAGGACAGGCCACACAACAGAAACTACTCTGGTAACACAGAATAGCATGACTCTAATTACAGGTTATAATTCCTTGGCATTGGTATAGATTTTGAGGGAAACCCCATGCCAAGATGTAAAAAAAAAAAGTTTTGGGGGTCCACCCAAAATCCATACCAGACTCTTATCTGAGAATGCGGCCTGGCAGACTAGGAAAGGGTGTTCCCCCATAAACAATACCAGGCCACATGGGGGGTGCTTTGGAGTAGGGGGCTCCCCCCAAAGCACCTTGTTCCTATGTTGGTGGGTTGGTGTTTTTATTTATTTTTACTTTTTTGATGACTAAGTAGAGGTACAATGTACCCCATATTCATTCACATAGGGCTTGCTGGGATCTGTGGGCCCTCTTGCTCCAGATTCCGATAAGCCACCCGCCTTGCTGACCCCCACAACCCGTTGACAGCTGATGAGTCATCGGTTGTTAAGGACGCAGCAGATGGCTTCCCAGCCTGCTCCTTAACAACCAGCTATCCTTAACCACTTATCCCCAAGTACATTTACTGTGGCAGGGTGGCTGCTCTGTGCCAGATCACATACCTAGCACGAGATCTAACACTTCCAGGTCTGGAGCACGTGCATGCCTCTGGCGACCCGCTCCCATTGGGATCGTACACAGGGGGAGCCAATCAACAAGTCTGGCGGACTCAATGTCTGCCGGGACCTGCTGATAATTCACGACACAAGCAGAACAGCAGTCTGTCTATGTAAACAAGTCAGATTGCCGTTCTGTGAGCTGGGAAGGCTTTGATCCTGTGTTTCTGCTAAGCGGAAACATGGATCTCTGTCTCCACCTAGTCAAAGCACTTCCCCCACACCCCTTCCCTACCAGTATCTTTGGTCTTTTATTGTTCATAGTGCAAAAAATAAAAACCACAGAGGTTATCATATACCACCAAAAGAAAGCTCTATTTGTGGAAAAAAAGGACAATTGTTGTATTTGGGTACAGCGTAGCACGGCTGTGGATTGTCAGTTAAAGTATGCCCAATGCACTATCACAAAAAATGGCCTGGTCATGAGGGGGTAAAACCTCAAGCCCAAGTGTTTAAGGATGCCGGTGGCCTCTGGCTCAGAAAATTCTCATCTGAACTGTATCTGAAATCGCAGCTGAACAGCTGAAAAGCTATTTTGAAAATTTACAGTGAAAACAGACTTGAACTTTGCACCACACATGTGTGAACCCGGCCTTAGAGGCCCCCGGTCAGGCTAACAAGGTCCAGTAAGTTAGATGCCACTGACTAGTGAGGTTGTAGGCTGGGGAGAGGTTCATTCAGACCCAAAGTGTGGTGTAGAAATAGAAAGAAAAAGCCTGGCTGCTGCACACCTCACCCGGTCCAGGTAGTTAGCAGGTAAAAGGATCCTCAGTGCGATTAATCCAGGCCATACCACCAATGTAGTCCTTCATGATTAAGCCCCAAGGGTGGGGCTAAACATTTTGGGGACATGACCTGGATGAATCAGGCTGGTGCTGGTTTTATTTGATAACTACTCAGGCCGGCAAGGTTTGAAACAGCTGGGCTATTTCTTTCTATTTTTACTTTCAATTATATGTTTAATAAGCCTAATGGGACCAAACAAGAGATGTTTACTGTTAGGGTGTACATAACCTTTTATGCTTTGAGTGCAATATCCTTTTTAAAATGTCTAACTTGTAAACTTAGAACTTGCATCCAAATAATGAAATAATTCTGTTTAAACCATTTGTATGTAATATATGTTTTATTTTTCCAAGGACAGAAATGGTATTTAAAAAATCCTATTTATGGATCAGGCATGTAATCTACTTAGCGGTTCACTGCCGCTAGGAAGTGCATTAAAACTGACAATGGGCTTCGAAAGAATTACTCAAGTCAAGACACTGCCAACAGATAAAAAGATTCAATAAATGAATCAGACCTTGGTCTCACCTCTACTATTCCATGACAAAAACATATTGATTGCATGGTTTTAATTAGTTGTGATCAACTGGTGTCTGTTTCACACTGTAGTTCATTATCAACACACACCACTGGAAGGTAATCTCATCTATACATCCACACATGTTATTTCTTATTTATTTTAAAGGTATCTAATGTGTTAAATTTAAAGCCAAGTTTAAATAAAACATGGTAAAAATAAGAAATACAAGATATGAAATAAGAAAATAAGAAAACGTACGTAAATTATGGAGAAATCAATACATATTAAACTTTCAAAAATGTATGTATGATAGACTAACAGCAACCAATAATGATAAGGATCATATGTTTTTCTTCTATTTTAAAAAGTAGTTTGAGGGCAGGCCAGTATTTCTCCTGACCATACAGTATTTAAATGTTGTTACTGATGTATATGAATATAGATGTATACCAAATAAAATTTGAGTTTTTAGCATAATCTGCAAGGTAAGAGTAAACAGTTTACTTGCTCTGCAATTGTATTGTATATGAAAAAAGTGTTCCAATGTATATGATTTTGTACTTGCACACTTAAAGGGCCAATTTATAAAAAAATATACTTTGTGAATGTCTCAACATATGTGCAAGCTTAATGAATAATTCCTCTAATGTTTGTAATATGCATAATAGTTTTCTTTTTGCCTATCGCCAAGTGAACGTAACAACCCTAATGTCGCATACACATGACGGTCTTCCCGACGGAGTTTCGACCAAACAGACTTGCCCACACACGAACGGACCAAAGTCCGTTAGTTTTGAACATGATAACGTACTACGGGACTAGAAAAGGAAGTTCAGTAGTCAATAGCTGCTCTTTCGTCATATTTGGTCCGTCGGACCAGCATACAGACAAACGGTTTTCCCGATAGAAATTGAGTCCATCAGACAGATTTGAAACATGTTCTATTTCTAGGTCCGTCTGAATTTTTGAAGAAAAAAGTCAGATGAAGTCCATACATGATCATAATATCCGATGGAATGATTCCATCGGACCTTTTCTGCCGGAAAGTCAGGTCGTGTGTACGAGGCATTACATTTGATCCTAACAGAAAAATAGCTGAAGAACCTTTGACCATTAGCATTAATAGGTTATAAACATTCAACCAGCAGGTGACACACTAAGGAAGACTTCTGCAGTCTACAGAGACTCTTGTGTGAACAGATGAACAAATGGGTATTGCTAAATGAACCTCCAGCTGCAAAGTGAAGCCAAACATTTAGCAGTGATATTATTACTTTTAGGCACTTTTAGTCTGGTATGGATTTTAAGGAGGACACCACATAAAAAAAAATGGCATGGGGTCCCATTATAGAATTTGAAGGCTCATGCCTTTTTTTTTTCAAGGAGTCCCAATTAAAATCCACACCTCAATGGCCTGGTATGAATTTTGGGGAGCCTTGTGTTGTTCTGTTTTCACATATTCCCTGCTTTTTGTTTTCATTCACCTGTCAGCCCACATTCACATCGGGCCCATTTGCCAGCAAAAGCACCGTCCAAATTGTTTCCTGTAGTACTTTTGGCGACTTTAGGGGTGATTTGAATAGACATCTGTGCAGCAACCCTCACAGATGTCTGTCAAATCACCCAGAAGTCAGACTGCATTGCCGGTTTGAAATTGTGCGAGTTCAACTGAATGTGCACGATTTAGAACCCGTAGTCAGTGTGAGCCTATACTCGATCTGGAATCCTGGCTAACAGCTGAGAGTGCCGGGTGGGAATGAGTCAGTGGTTGTTAATACCCTAATGCAGTGATAGCGAACCTTGGCACCTCAGATGTTTTGGAACTACATTTCCCATGATGCTCATACACTCTGTAGTATAGTTGAGGATCATGAGAAATGTAGTTCCAAAACATCTGGGGTGCCAAGGTTCGCCATCACTACACTAGTGGGTGCCATTTCCCTAGCCAGGAGGACATTATTACATTTAGTAGTGGTAAAAATACCACTGCTAAAAGTTTTGCATTACTCTGCAGCTGGAGGTTCATTTGTCCCAACACCCATTCGTTCAGATGTTCTCATAAGATTCTCCATAGATTGTGCACAGAACAGCAATCGCCCTCATAGTGTTTTTCCTGCTGTTCAAATGTTCTTAGCTTATTAATGCTCATGGTTGAATGTTCTTAAGAGTTTGCTACATTTGCCTAGGGAAATGCAACAAGGAAACTATTACATGGGTATTATAAACATTTTGTGAATTATTTGAACAATTTGTTACCCTTGCATGAATGTTAAGACATTTGTTTAGCACATTTTTTTACAAATTGGCCCCTTAGTTTGCTGTTCGTCACAATAAACTACAATTTTAATATTCTTTATTACTAATACATTTGGCAAAGCTATATTTTCTATTGGAAATAATTATTATAAACAGAATTGCTATTCAAAGTAATGGGTGAATCAATTTACCTTAACCAAGATTTGAAAATGCATTAAGCTGATTAGCTGGAGGTGCCTTTCTGCTTTCATATGTCCATATTTATAGTGGTCGAAAGGCCCCTTCACAAATACACTAAATTATCAAAAGTATTGTGATTAGGGATGAGCTTCGAGTTCGAGTCGAACTCATGTTCTACTCGAACATTGCCTGTTCGCCTGTTCAGTGAACAGTGAACAATTTGGGCTGTTCGCAGCAAATTTCGAAAAGCCGGAACACCCTATACAAGTCTATGGGAGAAATCTAATGTGCTCATTTTAAAGGGTAATATGCAGGTTACTGTCCTAAAAAGTGTTAGGGGACCTGGGTCCTGCCCCAGGGGACATGGATCAATGCAAAAAAAAGTTTTAAAAACTGCCGTTTTTTCAGGAGCAGTGATTTTAATAATGATTAAAGTGAAACAATAAAAGTGTAATATTCCTTTAAATTTCGTAGCTGGGGGGTATCTATAGTATGCCTGTGAAGGGGCGCATGTTTCTGGTGCTTAGAACTGTCCCTGCACAAAGTGTCATTTGTGCAGGAAAAAAAGTCTTTTAAAATCACTTGCGGCTAAATTGTCGGGTCTCCGTAATACAGAGAACACTCAATGAGTGTTCTCTGTATTAGCCGACAATTCATTCATTCATTGATAAAAAAAAAAAAAAAAAGCGTGGGGGTTCCCCTAAATTCAATTACCAGGCCCTTCAGGTCTGACATGGATATTAAGGGGAACCCCGTGTCAAATTAAAAAAAAAATTGACGTGGGGGTCCCCCCAAATATCCATACCAGACCCTTCAGGTCTGATATGGATATTAAGGGGAACCCCGCATCAAATTTTAAAAAAAAATTGACGTGGGCGTCCCCCTAAAAATCCATATCAGACCCTTTATCCGAGCACGCAACCTGGCAGGCCGCAGGAAAAGAGGGGGGGACGAGAGAGCGCCCCCCCTCCCTCCTGAACCGTACCAGGCCACATACCCTCAACATTGGGAGGATGCTTTGGGGGTCTGTGACCCCTCAAAGCACCTTGTCCCCATGTTGATAAGGACAAGGGCCTCATCCTCACAACCCTGGCTGTTGGTTGTGAGGGTCTGCGGGCGGGGGGCTTATCAGAATCTGGAAGCCCCCTTTAACAAGGGGACCCCCAGATCCCGCCCCCCCCCTGTTTGAAATGGTAAGGGGGTACAAAAGTACCCCTACCATTTCACAAAGAAAGTGTCAAAATGGTTAAATAAGACAAACACACTTTTGAAAAATTCCTTTATTAAAAATGAAAAAAATAAAAAAAAGATTCCAGCGGTGCTAATCCACTCTTGCTATCCAGCGACGGATCTCCGGGGTCCAGCGATGGATGATCATATCCAGCGACGGGGGATCTCTCAGTCCAGCGCTGTCCATACATCCTTCTTCTGTCTCCACTCCGGAGACAATGCAGAGAGCCCAGCGCTGACGTTTCTTATATTAGGAGGGCGGGGCCACCCGTCACCTGACCCCGCCCCCTCTGACGCTGGTGAAGGGAGCCAGGGGTTCCCCAGTGACGTGTGGGTGACCCCGCCCCCTCTGATGTAACGGACACCTGCGTTACATCAGAGGGGGCGGGGTCACCCACACGTCACTGGGGAACCCCTGGCTTCCCTCTCCAGCGTCAGAGGGGCGGGGTCAGGTGACGGGTGGCCCCGCCCTCCTAATATAAGAAACGTCAGCGCTGGGCTCTCTGCATTGTCTCCAGAGTGGAGACAGAAGAAGGATGTATGGACAGCGCTGGACTGAGAGATCCCCCGTCGCTGGATATGATCATCCATCGCTGGACCCCGGAGATCAGTCGCTGGATAGCAAGAGTGGATTAGCACCGCTGGAATCTTTTTTTTTTTTTTTTCATTTTTAATAAAGGAATTTTTCAAAAGTGTGTTTGTCTTATTTAACCATTTTGACACTTTCTTTGTGAAATGGTAGGGGTACTTTTGTACCCCCTTACCATTTCAAACAGGGGGGGGGGCGGGATCTGGGGGTCCCCTTGTTAAAGGGGGCTTCCAGATTCTGATAAGCCCCCCGCCCGCAGACCCTCACAACCAACGGCCAGGGTTGTGAGGATGAGGCCCTTGTCCTTATCAACATGGGGACAAGGTGCTTTGAGGGGTCACAGACCCCCAAAGCATCCTCCCAATGTTGAGGGTATGTGGCCTGGTACGGTTCAGGAGGGAGGGGGGGGGGCGCTCTCTCGTCCCCCCCTCTTTTCCTGCGGCCTGCCAGGTTGCGTGCTCGGATAAAGGGTCTGATATGGATTTTTAGGGGGACCCCCACGTCAATTTTTTTTTAAATTTGATGCGGGGTTCCCCTTAATATCCATATCAGACCTGAAGGGTCTGGTATAGATATTTGGGGGGACCCACACGTCAATTTTTTTTTTAAATTTGATACGGGGTTCCCCTTAATATCCATGTCAGACCTGAGGGGCCTGGTAATTGAATTTAGGGGAACCCCCACACTTTTTTTTTTTTTTTTTTTTAATCAATGAATGAATGAATTGTCGGCTAATACAGAGAACACTCATTGAGTGTTCTCTGTATTACGGAGACCCGACAATTTAGCCGCAAGTGATTTTAAAAGACTTTTTTTCCTGCACAAATGACACTTTGTGCAGGGACAGTTCTAAGCACCAGAAACATGCGCCCCTTCACAGGCATACTATAGATACCCCCCAGCTACGAAATTTAAAGGAATATTACACTTTTATTGTTTCACTTTAATCATTATTAAAATCACTGCTCCTGAAAAAACGGCAGTTTTTAAAACTTTTTTTTGCATTGATCCATGTCCCCTGGGGCAGGACCCAGGTCCCCAAACACTTTTTAGGACAGTAACCTGCATATTACCCTTTAAAATGAGCACTTTAGATTGTGAACGTTCGAGTCCCATAGACTTTAATAGGGTTCTAAAGTTCACACGAAGTTTAGGTCTGTTCGCAGGTTCTGGTGCGAACCGAACAGGGGGGTGTTAGGCTCATCCCTAATTGTGATGCTTGTCTTTACACGCACATGAACTTTAATAGCATCCCAGTCTTAGTCCATAGAGTTCAATAGAGCTCCAAGCATCTGTTAATTAGCTATGATTAAGCACCAGTGAGAGCAGTGTGAAACGCATTAGGAGTTTGCATCTATCCTGTTTTTGTATAGACTGAATCTTCAATAAAGTAATTTTCTTGGAAGAATGGTCAAACATTCCCATAGACACACTCCTAAACCTTGTGGACAGCCTTCCCAGAACAGGGTGGGCCAACTCAATATTCAACCCTGCGGACTAATGCTGGCCATACACTATACGAAAAATCGGCTGAACCCATTTTTGAAAAAGAAACATTCGGCAGTGAGCGCAAACCATAGTGCCATCATGTAATGACTTATGAATCATTCAGTGGACATAAATGAATACATGTTTTGTTCTTTTTTTACATATACCTCATGCAAACAGTTCAGATGGGAAACACATTAACCTTTCAATTTATCCTCTGTTCAGCACAAAATTTCCAAACTTGTCCATTTTTTTGGCTCAAAAACGTCCCAACGATTATCGATTTTGTGCCCACGAACTGGCCGAATAATTAACAAACTGTCTAAATGACTGAATTTAGGCAGATTTTTTTGTATAGTGTATGGCCAGCATTAGACTGGGATACCATTAAAATTCATGTGTGCATAAAGGCAGGAATCCCAATACTTTTGTTAATATAGTCTAGTCTGAAGTACTAGTATGCTAGCCCATGTTGTTGGGAGAAAAAGCTACAAAGCAAACAAGCAACACACTGGGTTTTTCTTTTTTCTAAAGGCAAATTGACTGTGCACTTTGCAAGTGCAGTTGTACTCCTTTTTCGAGAACTGTAGTGAAGCTTTTCTTTGTAAAGAATACCCAATCAGGTGCAAGAAAAATAAATCAAAATAGCATTTTTTATATGATTGGATGATGTAAATCAGCAGAGATTCACCACATATTCACTAAGCACTGGGGAAAATGAGTGCAACGACACTTGCAAAGTGCACAATTTTCCTTTAGTAAATTAGCCCCATTGCCTTGTAGATATTGGAGATCTATAATTCTTAGCAGTGCTCTCAAACCACCATCAGATGTTTATTTTTGTTGTATTAAATATTATTTATAGCAGTATGAACCCAATTCTTAGATGTGATGGCTGCATTAATCTTCCTTTCTAGGCTTTCCTTCTTTTTTCATCTAGGGATTCATCCAGTCTTTTGTTTTTCAAAAGCTCAAGCTCTTCAGAAGAATGTATCAGTTTACGTGCATGAGACAATCCATTTAACAATTGCAAGAGTGGTTAAAAGGATCAGTTAATAGTTATTTGTGTAAAATCCTTATCCCAAATGGAAAGAAAATAATTAATGTACTGTAACTGATTATAAAGTATGAGATGGAGTTGGGCTTACATTTTTTTAGTATATCTAAATCTGCTAATACATTAATCACAACCTTCTCCCAGACTGACAGTGCTGCTGCCTGCTGTATTTCCTGTGTCCATTCATCCAGAGTTGGATGCAGCATCGGTCTTATGCTGCATCTGTCCCCTGCCACCTCAGCACTGAGAACCAAGCCACTGAACACCGCCGATGGCTCGGTTCTCTCAGATCTCCGAGCAGAGAGCTGCTGCCTGTCAGGCAGCAGCTCTCCTGCTCTGCTCCTCCATGCTCATTGGAGTGCTGAGATGTGTAGGGGCGGGGAGCAGCCGTCTCAGCCTCTCAGAAGCTCGCTGAGAGACTGAGACAGGCATCAGTCCAGGCACCTGGCAGATCCAGAATTTATTGTCATGATGATGCAGTGGTTGGACTGATTCCAGTGATGTCAGCAAAGAGCAGACTTCAGACCGCTCTCTGCTGAAAATGGGTCACAGGAGTGCAAAATGAATTGCACTCCTGTGACCCATAGAAGAAGCCCTCCAGCCAAACAAGCTCAGGCCGGGATTCTCCTTTAAGTAGCTACATAACGTATTTATATATTGCAAGCAGGAAATCATGAACATATATATATATATATATATATATATATATATATATACATGTGTGTGGTGTGTGTGTGTATATGTGTGTATGTATATATTCCTCCTGTATTTCATTGACATCATTTTGTAGGGATAGAAGAACATTTCTCTTATCAGTAATCCAGATCTAATGTTGGACCTCCTAAACAAATATTCTATTAATGTCCCACCACTCTGAAATATGGATTTTTTATGGTTGTTCTTGTTAAAATATACAACAAATAAAACTGTATTAAGTTCAGGACAATAGTGGACACAAAGCAAAAAACGTTGTTCTATAAAATCATCTTACTAATATAGGCTGGGTTCACACTGATGCAAATTGGATGTGGGCTTCCCCACAACCAATTTGCTTTAAAGGAGACTGTGACTGGCTTTCAATACCCATGTGATATCTATCTTCACCAAAGGGATTAGTATTGAGTATTTTTATAATAACCAACAGCCAGCCAGTGCATAAGATAATTCTCATTAGAGATAAATGATTTGACTGGTGTTGTATGACATAATTTTATTGTGCTAGAGTTTGGCTTTAAAGAGGAGGGCCGGTTTTGAAAAAAGTCAGCAGCTGCAAACACTGTAGCTGCTGACTTTTTATAAGTAGACTTACCTGTCCAGGGCGCTCACGATGTCGGCCGACACACAGTTCCCAGAACACAGCGCGACCCATTACCCAGAAGATGCCGCACGGAGGAGAGAAGAAAGAAGATCTCCGCAGAGGAGGAAGAGGCAGATTAGGATGATGTGCCTAGCAACAGGCATTTCTGGTAAGTAAAAAAAAAATATTTTTTTCATTTTTTTAATGCTTTTTTCTAATTTTTAATGTATTTTCTTTTTTCAGGGTGGCCCTCCACTTTAAGTAAACCTCATATTTGTGCATTCTCGCTTAGCTTTTATCCAACATTTTAGGCGCAGTCAACTATGTTTAGCAATATGCCTTGAAGATGTATCTGTTTATCTCTCACATAAAAGCAGTTTAAAGAAGTAAAGCTCCCAAAACATTTTTGGCATCTGCCAGCCCTATTTAAAGAAATAGTGGTTGATTCCCCAAAAAAGCAGGATCAGTGGCATCCTGAAATGTAGGAAACGTACCGGTAAGATCAATCCAAAAATAAAAAGATTTAACTCTTACACAGATTCATTATTAAAGTCTTTGGGGACCTTTACTTTGAGAAAATTAAATTTGCAGAAATAATAAGTACCAGAAATGAAATTTTCTTTTAAATAAATAAGACAATAAAGCTTCTTCTACCAAAAAAAAAAAAAAAAAAAAAAAAAAACATCTTCAGTGAGAGGAAAGGAGGTAAACATTTGGAGAACCTGTTTTGCTGAGCTGGTTGGTCTGAAAAAAGTTGCTTCTCTTAATGCCCCTGAAGCTACGGTACATCATTTTTTTTTTCCAAAAACAAACCAGGTTAGGAATAATGTAACGACAGACTGCTTTAATGTTTTATATTTTTTTTGCATTAAGATTTATTTTAGGTACATGTAAAGTTCCTTAAACAAACAAACACAATAAAAAACACACACAAAAAGTAGAATATAATGTACACTATTCCCTAGAGTGCAGGCTTTGTTTAGAAAACCCACTTACATTTCTTTATGACATATGGCATGGCATCTTCTAAATGTTGTTTGAAGTACTATTGATCTATCTACCATACAGGTTTTTTTTTCTGCAGTCCAACAAGATAAACGACACCATAATAATTCACAGAAGACAAACGTTTTGTACTTATATTAAGACCAGGACTGAAAGAGAATACATTGAAGCCGAGGCTGTGGTAAAGCATAATGCATTTATTGCATATACTATGAATGTCACTTTTGTAAGCTGCTCTTTTGGTACATATTTTAAATTTGTGGTTACTTTAGAAGAGGCTATATTAGTAATATTATGGGGTTTTAGAAACATGCTTGCAATAAAGTGATGGATGCTGTCATGCTGGAAAGTTAGACCGTGAAGGGTTTGACAATATGTCTTTGTAGGTCAGCATACAAAAGTTGCCCACATAAAAAGTAATACAACCATATTTCAGGAACATGTAAACAACAATGCCAATATGCATTCATATTATGATAATGCTTTATTTACAATTTATACAGCTATAATTTGCACCCAAGGCACAGTAGCTCAGTGGTTAGCATTGCCCTGCAGCACTGAATTCAGATTTGAACAGGACACTGTCTACATGAAATTTGCATGTTCTTCCTGAGTTTTCCTGGGTTCCTCCAATATACACCCAAGAAAATTCTTATTAAATGCAAAAAGCATATTCCTCCTTTAGTAGCAGACTCGGTGATTGCTTTAAATCAACCTCCAACCTCATATTAAGTGTGTGGGTGGTTTACTCTAGAAATTGCCTAAAAATAGACATCTCATTGAGGTCAATCTTGTGTGCCCTTGGTTCCTATACTGTACTGTAATGTGAACTACAATTCCTTTTACAGATGACTTGTTCTGCAATTTGTTTAGCACATTCTCAGCACTTATCCACCAAGAAATCTGATTAAGCACCCTTCTATGCAAACACAACAACAAAAACTATTTAATTCTGTAAACTAAAGTATTAACCATTTGCCTGCTGGGCACTTTCACCCCCTTCCTGCCCAGCTTTTAGCACTGTCACACTTTGAATGATAATTGCTCAGTCAGCACTGTACTCATATGAAATTTGTATCTTTTTTTCACACAAATAGAGCTTTCTTTGGGTGGCATTTAAAGTGGTTCTAAAGGTTCGTTTTTTATTTTCTAAATAGGTTCCTTTAAGCTAGTGCATTGTTGGTTCACTTACCTTTTCCTTCGATTTCCCTTCTAAATGTTTTTTTTTCTTTGTTTTCTTTGCTTGAATTTGTCACTTCCTGTTCCTCCTCAGTAAGCTGTTCAGTAAGCTGTTCTGGCTGACTAAACACCGCTCGGACGATGGTGTGAAGTTTACTGAGGAGAAACAGGAAGTGAGAAATTCAGACAAAGAAAAAAAAACATTTTGAAGGGAAATTGAAGGAAAAGGTAAATGAACCAACAATGCACTAGCTTAAAGGAACCTATTTAGAAAATAAAAAACAAAGCTTTACAACCCCTTTAATCAACACTGGGCTTCTTATTTTTTGCTAAACAAACTAAAAAAGATGAACATTTTTTAAAACAAAATATTTTTTCTTACTTATAACATTTTGCAAATAAGTAACTTTTCTCCTTCACAGATGTGCGCGGATGAGGCTGCACTGATGGCTACTGATAGTCTGCACTTATTGGCACTGATGGGCACTGATGATGACCACTGATGAGGTGCCACTGATGAGCACAGATGAGGAGGCACTGATGGAAACTGATGAGGAGGTACTGATGAGGCTACACTGAAGGGCACTGATGGGTGGCACTGATGATGAGGCACTGATTGTCAGCACTGATGGGCACTGATTGTCAGCACTGATGGGCAATGTTAGAGCTGCTCTGATAATCAGAACACTGATGATTAGTGCCCTGATTATCAGTGTAGATGTCCCCTGTCACACTTGCTGTTTACCGACTCTCCTCTCCTCAGGCTGTGACAGTGCATGAGTAAAGGAATGCCTATAAGCAAGTGTGTTTACATTGCAATCAGCTGTGATTGGACAGAGGATGCACGTCACGGGGGGGAGGGGGGTTCTGCAAAAAGCTTACCACAGAAGCTTACAGAAAATACCTGATAACTTAACTTCAATAAACTGACCGGCTGAAATATGTAAATTATTACAAACAAGTATATACAGATCTATGGATATTGCCAGAATTACTAGGCTGAGAAGAATTCTGTGTGGGCCGTGTTGAAAGTTGAATGTAGACAGATTGCAACTACCAGTGGGATTGGCTCAAAGGAAGATGTATAAAAGGAATCTGGGCCTACTTAGAGTACACATGTGCTACAGCCCTGATCCTACAAAATATGCCTTAAAATTGAAATGAACACGGGTAAGGTGGTCATAATTTGCCATAATTTGTATGTAAAACATAATTGCACATTATTACACACTTCCCTCTGGGTCTGCACTTACCCAGCAATATGAGGTCTGAGCTCCCCGCATTCACTTCATTTCCATGGGTTCCATGTTATCTTTTTCTCTTTCTAAGTCTTCCATACTCTTTCTTCATCCATTGGAAAGGCACTGCAGATGTAACTTCCATGCATGCGTGCTGGAGTCATATTATTGTAGCAATCTACTCCATTGCACACAGATGTCAGAACTATACACTGTACGGTACATGCTCCCCCCATCAGTGTATAGATTTAAAAATAATTGCAAACAGGTAAGCAAAAACGCTATTCTTTTGCGAGAAGATATGTAGAAAGTCTTTTCTACCAAAAGACCCTACTTGCTCGCTGTTTCACATGAGCTAGTATAACAGCAATGCAAACAGCAAATTTTGGCCAAGCATTTGCAGAGAGTACCATTCAGCTCCAGTTTGTAAATACTGAACACAGATCCTAATTAAAGTGATGCTTGCCACTTTAAACTAGCTGCTAGCAGGCTTTAGCACTTCTTGAAGCTTGTTGAAAGCCTGCTAGCAGCTTGCTTAAAGAGGAGAGCCAGCTTTAAAAAAAATTTTTTAAAAGTCAGCAGCTGCAAACACTGTAGCTGCTGACTTTTAATAAGCAGACTTACCTGTCCAGGGCGCCCGCGATGTCCGCCGCCCGAGGCTGACCCATCCCTCGGCTCTCGGGTCCCGGCACCGCAGCGCTTTGTGAATGGGGCGCGCTGTGTGCCGGGACACACAGTTCCCAGAGCACACAGCGCCCCATTACCCAGAAGACGCCGCAGGGAGGAGAGAAGACCGAAGATCACCGCGGAGGAGGAAGAGGCAGATTAGGACGATATGCCTAGCAACAGGCATTACCGGTAACTTTAAAAAAAAAGTTTTCATTTTTTTTTCAGATTTTTTGCTAAATTTTAATGTATTTTTGTTTTTCAGGGTGGCCCTCCATTTTAAAGTGGCAATCAACACTCCCATTAGGAAAATTAAACTTTTCCATTACATATGTTTTTGCACACTGAATATAGACATAGGGGTTTATTTACTAAAGGCAAATCCACTGTGCACTACAAGTGCACTTGAAAGTGCAATTTCTGTAGATCTGAGATGAAGATCTGAAATGAGGGGACGCTCTGCTGATTTCTATCATCCAATCATGTGCAAGCAAAAATGCTGTTTTTTATTTTCCTTGCATGTCTCCCTCAGATTTACAGAGAGTGCAATTCCAAGTGTACTTGTAGTGCACAGTGGATTTGCCTTTAGTAAATAAAACCCTCAGTTCTAACACTTTGTCAGAGTCTTCCTTCAAGAATAGCTCCATCAGAATAGTTGGAGACTTCAAATATGACCACCAACTTTAAAGACAATAGGGGTTATTTACGAAAGGCAAATCCACTTTGCACTACATGTGCACTGAAAGTGCACTTGGAAGTTCCGTCACTGTAGATCTGAGGGGGACATGCAAGGAAAATAAAAAACAGCATTTTAGCTTGCACATGATTGGATGATAAAATCAGCAGAGCTTCCACTCATTTCAGATCCACCCCTTAGATTTAGAGCGACTGCACTTCCAAATGCACTTTCAGTGCACTTTCAAGTGCACTTGCAGTGCAAAGTGGATTTTCCTTTTGTAAATAACCACCAATGGTCTTTTTTTTTTTTTTCATTTTGCTGTAGGATGGGATAATTGACTCACTCAATGTTAACAACCTGAACCACCCGACCAAGTGATCTATGACGCAGAAAGAGGCAAAAAATTTAAGATGCAACATTTTATGTGTCCAGGAAACTCATGTCCACCGACCAACAAAAGAGAAGTACTACTGGCTATCAAAAATATAGTCTTTACATTAAAAGAATGCTTTTCGGACCCTGCGGGAAGATATATAATTCCACTGTGTCAAATTGATAATAAACCGTGTATGCTTATAAATATATATTCCCAAAATTCACACAAGCTTTGTTTTCTCTATAGACTTTTTAATAAAATACCACGCAAACAACAAGGTTCACAAGGTTCACTCATTGTTTGTGGGAACTTTAATCTTATTATAATTGGAGTCTAATTGGAGTCTAATTGGCTAGCCAATTAGACTCTACTATCCCTATTAGATTATCAACACCTACGCTACAATTCTTCTTCCATAAAGATGATGCCAACATACAAACAAGAGAAACTTCACCTTTTCCTCCAGACATAATTCATACCCAAGGACTAATTTATTTGCAGTAGATACTTCTACATGGCTTCTACCAAAGAACACTTTCTCCACTATTAATGACAATATATGATCAGATAATGCTACAGTTTCTTTTACTGTTTTTGGATATCAAATATTTAGACCCATATACAGTATCCATGGCGCGATAATCCTAATCTGATGAAAATACTCACAACATCTCTTTGCTTACACAACATCTCAGAGTCTTTGTTAATATTAAAGCTGGATCACACCACAAAAAACTCAGTTGAGATGCATTCCAGATGCATCTCTGCATGCAAATTATATTCACATCCAAGAATAGCTGAAACAAGCATTACCACTGGTGTTTTTTTCTTTTTTTTACTTTTTTCATGCGTAAACATGCATTGCGCTTAGGGCAGCATATTTACTTGCAATAAACACCCCAAAGTAGCTGGAAAAAATTTCAGTCATGGAGCATTGCATGTTTTCTCAGTGAAAGCTTTACCATGATTGTAGCGTGTTTTGTTGCGTGTCAGACACATGACTGATTACCGTGATTGGGGTGTCATTAACAAATAGGCTGTATTCATATCTGTGCATTTCCAAACAAACTGTACAGAAAGCACACAATTTTCTGCACACTTCATAAACTCGCTGTAAATGTACATCGTGCTTGCGCCACCATAGTGGCATGCTAACCGCGATTGGGTTGTCAGTTGCAATTAGGATGCATTCACATCTCCATGTTTTCGAATATGTGGCAACCCCCACAAAAAAGTTGCACGTTGCCGTGTGTTTTGGAAACACACTGCAAATGTGTATTGTGCTTGCGTCCCAATAATGCATGCTAACTGCAATTTTGGTGTCATTAACAATTACAATCAGCATATTTCTGAACAAACCACACAGAAAGCGCATGCTTTGTCACACATTTTGGAAATGCACTGCAAACGTGCATCATGCTTGCGACACATCTGTTTCCGAATGTGCAACAACTTGGATGGAAAATGAGTGTGTTTGGGAGTGTGGGTTGGCACGTGGCTGAGATAGTAGCTGCACACTAATGGAGCTCCGGAGAACACACAGCCCTAAGCCTGATACCAGGCTTCTTACACCTACAAAATGGGAAAACAGCTTCACCATTCCTCTCACACTCACTCCTGCTGCTCATCCGCAGCTTCTTCATCCAGAAACATCTCAGATTTGTTCAAGGCTCAGCCAATCACTCGAGTCAATGTGGCAATGAACAAGATGGCGCAGACACAGCCGGAGGAGGACTTCAGTGAGGAATCCCAGTCCGCATCGGAAGATACAGGTAGTGAATCTTCCCATAGTGATCACCCCCTCACATATGCTGATATGTCCGGCTTTGCTGCAGACATTAAGTCTACATTCTCAGCAGTCATCACAGACCTGAAAACAAGCCTGCTTGTTTTAACTGAAAAACTGGCCTCGGCTGAGGCCACAGGAAAACACAAGGATAAAGCAATCCACGGGCTGGAGAAGGTGTCTATCTCCCACTCTCATCATTTCATTAAAATGGACAGATACCCAGAGGATCTTAATAATAGAGGGCAGAGGAACAACAGAGTGAAGGGGATCCCTGAGACAGTGGAAAATTATGAAATTATCCCGGCCTTACAAAGAGTTTTTATTAGTCTCCTAGAAAGACAGGAGGACATGGAGATAGACTTTTTTGTGCCCACAGAGCACTCAGAGCAGTGATGGCAAACCTTGGCACCCCAGATGTTTTGGAACTACGTTTCCCATGATGCTCAGCTACACTGCAGAGTGCATGAGCATCATGGAAAATGTAGTTCCAAAACATCTGGGGTGCCAAGGTTCGCCACCACTGACTCAGAGCATGGGGACAAGACACAGCACCCCCATGGAATATCATCTGTTGCTTGCAGAACTTTGCTCTATAAGAAAACATAATGCGCAAAGCCAGAAGGAATGAACAGATTATTTTTAATGGAGAAACCATCATACACTTCCAAGACGTCTCTCAGATTACATTGCAAAACCAAAGAGCACTATGCCCCCTACTGGATAAACTGAGAGAAAAAAGATCTAAGATACAAATGGAGGTTTCCTTTTGCTTTAACAGTCACATATAATGGTAGGTAACACTCTCTGTGCACCCCAGCAGACCTTCCAGACTTCTGTGACACCTTGAACCTGGTTCCATCGCACCTTCCTGACTGGTACCAAGAATTCTCTCTACCCACTTTGGAAAGAAGACCTCCGAGATCCCCTGTCTCTTCACCTGATTTGAGGCAATCAAAAATAAATAAATAAGCACAACCACAATGGTGGCTTGAATGCTGGCACTCCTAACTCCAGATCTTCATCCTTCAGGGCCCCTGAAGTGGGATGATTGTGAGATTATACTTGGAAGCTGGATGGATAAGCAAAGTGACTGAAACCTACTCTGAAATGACTCAGACAAATATTTGCCTTTATATTGTTGCAGAACCCCTGGTCCTAGACAGATGATACCTGGTTTAAATGTTTTCTATTCCTACTTACAGTGTAGAAAGCTAAAATGACACTTGGGATTAGACATAATGTTTTTGAGATACTATATTTATGCTTTATTTCCAGGACTAGATTACCGTATTTATCGGCGTATAAAACTCACTTTTTTCCCCTTAAAATCAGGGGAAAATCGCGAGTGCGTGTTATATGCCGATCCTCCGTGATTTCTGATAGATTTTTGGGCTCTGGGCAGCTTTCAGCTGCCTTCGGCCCTTCTCGCGGCTTTCGGCCGCCTTCGGCCCTTCTCGGCGGCCGAAAACCACCGAGAAGGGCCAAGAGCGGCCGAAAACCGCTGAGAAGGGCCGAGAGCAGCCGAGTATGGTCGAAAGCCTTTGAGAACTACCGGCGCCGCCGAGATACACAGGACATCTCGGCGGCGCCATTTAAAAAAATAAAAGCTGACATCACTGAGGGGACAACGATGCACGAGGCTGCAATGACGGACAGGCTGCATGACGGACAGGCTGCATGACGAGGCTGCAATGATGGACAGGCTGCATGACGAGGCTGCAATGACAAGGCTGCATGACAAGGCTGCAATGATGGACAGGCTGCATGGCAAGGCTGCAATGATGGACAGGCTGCATGACAAGGCTGCAAATGACACTGACAAGGCTTCAGATGGACACTGATAAGGCTGCATTGATGGGCATTTAAATGTAAGTTTTTTTTCCTTAAATTTCCCTCCTAAAAGTTTTTTTCCTTAAAATTCCCTCCTAAACTTGGGGTGCGTGTTATACGCCGGGCGCGTGTTATACGCCGATAAATACGGTATATATTTCTGAGAAAATTGAATAGTTATATCTGATAGTTGACCTTCCAGGGACCTCTCCCTTTCACTTCTCCGCTTCCAGTATACATAGTAAATAAGCTGTTTTTGGGGCCTAATTATTGATCTATGGATCAGTCATGCACATGGTCCATGGTTTCCTATATCACTTGTTTGAGGGCCAGGGGCAATGGGGGTGATGCATCCCATAGCGCTGATTTCACCCAGTTATCTAACACTAGACCCCACTGTTTGCCCTATTCTGAACATATCAAACAGGGTTAATTCAAACCATGTTTATTAAGGGCTGTGTCTTACCGATACATTGCTCCTATCTTGATAACGTTTTATATTTAATATTAACCAAATCGTTGGTTATTGTAACCTCCTTAGCCAAAACCGTGGGTTTTCCAGTTCAGGGCACATGAACTGTAAACTTTTGAGACAGTAATTTCTATCTAAAGGTATATTTTTGATATCATACTGATTTCTCTTTATACTTCTTTCTTTCTCTCTTGCTCTCCCTTCATTCTAGTACTGCTCTTGTCTCCTTCTCATCATCTCCTGTTGCATTTATGAGTATAGTAATATACATTTTGTAATTTGCTCAGCAAGGGCAAGACCACCGCTCCTCCTCCTCCTGAATCTCCCAGATGACTTACTCACCCCTAGGGCACAGCCCTACAGTGATTTTTGCACAATGTAAAGGGACTGAACATACTCAAAAAGCAAGCCACTCTATTGAGGGAACTCAAAAAAGGTAGGCCCCGCTTTGTCTTTCTACAACAGATCCATTTTAAAACACACCATGTACCTAAGCTGACCGATTCCTTTTTCATGAAAGCCTACCATGCTACAAATAATGCTCCTATAAAATGCGTGCTTTGCCATGGATTTTGGAAATGTGCTGCAAATGTGTATCATGCTTGCATTGTCATAAAAAATAGGCTGTGGTCTCATCTGCTTGTTTCTTAATGCAAAGGTACAATTTGCTGTGTGCTGGGAACCTATATTGTACTTGCATTGCCATAATGGCATCGCAAGGGCAATACGTCTGTGTTTGCAAACGCTCCAATGTGAATGCAGTCTAATTGTTAATGACACCCCTATCATAGTTACCAGTTGTGTGTTTTGCCATGCATTTAACCTGCAAAAAAGCCCTGCTACAATTGCTGTAAAACACACACTAAAAAAACACATGACACTGCTTGACTGAAAAGATTCTTGAGCTACTTTGAAGTGTGTGTCACTAACACACAAAAAAATTGTGTTTCTGCTACACTAGGGTGTAAATGGAGTGTAAAAAGAGTATGCACACTATGCAGATATGAATGCATTATCATATATAGCACATGATGATACAGAAGGTGAACAGTTTGTATCAGTATAGTATACAAAGGATGAATTTAAAGCAGAGTTCCACTCAAAAATTGAACTTCTGCTTTTCCAGTTCCTCCGGTGTCACATTTGGTACCTTTCAGGGGGGAGGGGGAGAAAATACCTGTCTAATACTGGTATTTTGTTCCCACTTCTAGGCATAGATACTCGAGCAACCCATGGGTATCTACGCCACTCCCCCCCCCACTGTATTCTGGGAGACACACGGGTCCCAGAAAACAGCAGGGACCAGTGGAATAGCGCAGTGCGAGTCACGCATGTGCAGTAGGGAAGGATGGCGGATGCATCACCCGACAGCTGAGGAATAGATCTGCTTTGGGTGCAACATCACGGATGCCCTGGACAGGTAAGAGTCCATATATTAAAAGTCAGAGCTGCAGTAATTGTAGCCGCTAACTAAAAAAAAAACAAAAAAAAAACGGCAGAACTCTGCTTTAACCTTTATGGTAAAAAATGTAACAAGTGATAAACTGCGGTGGGGAGGAGAGTTTTAAGGCAACAAAGATGACCTGGGAGGAGAGGTGAGGGTTAAAAAAAAACACTTATCCTGCCAAAGTCGCATAGGAATTCCTTTTTACCTAATGCGACTTCTGTGAGTTAACATAGAAGTCTATGGGGCTGAAATCACAGGGCACCATTGAAAACAATGTGATTTCCCTTGTCATGTAATTCTATGTGACTCAAGTTGCATAAGAAGTCACACTAGTGTGAATGGGGCTTATTAGTGACATGTGCATTCTGGTGCGTGTTTTATGCATTTAGGTGCATTCCTGGGGCATTTTTGATGCATTTTGCCATGTTCCAGTGCAGTTATGTACAGAAAAAATGCAGCGTTGTTCTACTTTTGTTGCCTTTACTGAAACATACTGCAATGGTGACAACTATGAATCCATGTAACCTACTATCCATGCGCCTTGGATGACACAGAACTACGTGGTGTGAACTGACCCTGAATGTGTCATGTATCCAACCCTTTGAACTTTGGAATCCTCAAAAAGCATACATGAAAGCTATTATTTTAAAACTTTTTAAGGAGGCTAAAAGACAGACCTATTCACTGAAATGTATACCCTTGAATTACAAAGAAAATCACCTCCCATCCCTAACATATCTTCTATTTTATTCAAACTCAGACACAAACTACAGATGTTATTGCAAAAACAACTCAATAAATATTCCTGTACATTAAAACTCACCTACTACTTTAGTGGCAATAAAGCTGGAAAATCTTTGGCCAAATGAATTGATGGCCAGCAATGTAAAACCAAATTCTTATGCCTTCTCCATCCATCTGTTAAACATAAAATTTCAAACCTTCAAGAAATAGCAAACTCTTTTGTGGCCTCTTATGGTTCTTTATACAGTATAATGTAAGAGAAACTTACTAAATCGTCCAATCATCAAAAGCAAAAATAGTCATGTTTCTTGCTAACTTAAGTTTACGAGACTCTGAAATACAGTTAGAACATTTGAATGCACCATATACCTCACCGGACATTCTTAAAGTTATAGAATCCGTATCAAATGTCAAATCTCCTAGCCCTAATGTTTCTTTTTGAGTGACCCTTCCTTTAACTTTTTCTTGGATTAAAGCTGTGTACTCTGCCCCTTTTCCCTCCAAGATGCTGAAAGCTCTTATTATTCCACAAAATTTTCATTATTATAGAATTATTGAACACAGATATCAAGATTTACTCAAAAATTATTGCCCAATGTTAGATGTATATTTTCTCTACTCTAATGCTACCTGACCAACTAGGTTTTACAAAGGGTAGAAAAACTTCAGAAGCAATTCAAAAAAATGTTAATATAATCCTCTATGCAGAAACCAACCCAGTGCCTTCTCTGTTTCGTGCACTTCATGCTGATAATGCATTTGATTTGATTGAAAACACTGGGTCTACCTTACTCAAGTCCTCCAAAATTTTGTATTTTCTTACAATACTGTATATTTACCGCTATATTGGCGCTGTATTCCTCACCAATGGCCCAAATTTATACATCTAATATGTTGTCTCAGGCCTTTCCCATAACCCACCAGGATTGTCCACTTTCTCTTTTTATCAAGTAAAGCCATATCTGTAAATCTATACCATCTCTCCCTGCGAATACTGGCTTTATGTTCAAACGTAGACAGCACAAAATAAACCCCAAGTGGTAGATAGATCTCAACTTTTCCTATACCCCCTCATAATGGCTTTGTGCTTTTAAGGCTGAATTCACACAGACTTGAAGTAAAATGCAGAGAAAATGGATGTACATTTCTATTCATTTTATGTGCATTTCAACACGCATTGACTTGCATTGATGCACATTTTAACGTGTGTTAACATGCTATGCATTTTAGAAACATTCCTTTTTGGAGGGTTTGCTAAACAGGCTGTCTAGCACAACAGCCCTAATCATTCTGATTGCTCTAGCCACAGGCCCGTTTTACAATTATCCTTGTAATCCTTTTGTTTGTCATACGGATTTTGTGCACCTGAACATGAGCAACAAATTCATCAACATCAATAAAAGCTGACATGCTGACTAAAAAGCACCTGCTCTGCACACACTCCTCTTGTCCTCACTCCTCAATCTCCTAAAGGTGACAGTTGGTATGGAGGGTTTTAAGGGAAAAAATAAAGCAGAAAGTAAACTTTTTTTTTTCTTGACTTTACTGTAGTTGAACTGCATTACATTTTGTTATAATGCACAGAATTGTTTTTTTTGGTGCCCTTGTGTTGATCTGTGTTTTACAGCTGCGCTAAACAGAAACTTCTAGGGGAAGCCCTAGAAGTATGGGAAAAAGCGGGGAGGGGGTTGGATAGGATAAGAGAAGCCTTGATCTTGGCGCTTTAGTTACAGGTATTAATAATGGAAAAACAGATATTAATCATAATATCAAAAACCTCAGTTTTGGTCATACATTCTAAATATGCAGAGGAGAAGGTAAAGGCAAAGAGGCCCATATTTTGTGTGCTTTAGGGGCCAAATCTCGATATTCATATGTAAGATGTTCCATATGATATATATATCTACCACTGTTGCACAGTAGAAACAGCAGGTTGTTTACAATAGAGAGGGATAAGATATTTTGCAGCATTCAAAAGATGAGGGGTAATAGATCGACAATATCAGCCGGTTGGTTCACCTTTACAATGAAATATTACAGCCAAGGTATCATTAGGAACATGAAACCCTTGTATAACCTCTATCCAATGAAGAAGATCAGACGAAAATGGACAGATACCTAGGCAATCCCACCATATATATGTATGTGTAGCTATAGCTCCACAGCCTCTCCAGAAAATGTTTTGAATAGTAGAAAAGATTTTATGCAGATGAGCAGGTGTACAATGGCAATGTTAGAGAAGCTTGAAGTTAACTTCTGCAATCTTTGAGGAAATAGAGGAAGTTGTAAGACAGTGGCATGATAATCATCCTAGAAGGGAGCTTGCAGATCTTGCTCCTAATCTGTCAGATATTTTGGAAAACAAGGGATCCAAAGGGGGCCGGGGTCACCCCATTTACGTAAATGGGTGATCCCCCCCCTCTGACAACACGGGGAAAGCCATAGGGAAGTCCCCGGTCATCAGAGGGGGCCGGGTCACCAGGTGCCCCCGCCCTCCGCTATATAAGAAGTGTCAGAAGAACAGAAGTGCCACACAGTGGAAGACTCCCGCTGAGGTGAATGGAGCGGAGAAGAAGCCGGAGCAAGATGCGGGATGAGAAGAGCAGAGGAAGAAGAAGATGAAGAAGAAGATGGAGAAGAAGAAGATGGAGGAAGAAGAAGAACACTGAAGGAAGACCAGAAGAAAGAAGATGGAAGTGAAAAGAAGAAGAAATAATAAAGGACTTGTCAAAACCATCTCATGTGTTTTTTTTTTTACCCTTTTGACAATTATTTTGTGAAATGGTAGGGGTACATTTGTACCCCATTACCAATTCACACAGGGGGGGGCAGGATCTGGAGGTCCCCTTTTTAAAGGGGCTTCCAGATTCTGTTAAGCCCCCTGCCCGCAGACCCCCACAACCATCGGGCAAGGATTGTGGGGATGAGGCCCTTCTCCCCATCAACATGAGGACAAGGTGCTTTGGTGAGGGCGCTACCCCAAAGCACCCTCCCAATGTTGAGGGCATGTGGCCTGGTATGGTTCAGGAGGGAGGGGGCGCTCTCTCGTCCCCCCTCTTTTACTGGGGCCTGCCAGGTTGTGTGCTCGGATAAGGATCTGGTGTGGATTTTTGAGGCTGGGTGGCAGGCTCCAGGTCATGGAGCTGGGCGGCAGGCTCCAGGTCATTTAGCTGGGCGGCAGGCTCCAGGTCATTGAGCTGGGTGGCAGGCTCCAGGTCATCGAGCTGGGAGGCAGGCTCTAGGTCATTGGGCGGAAGGCTCTGGGTCTTCGAGCTGGGCAGCAGACACTGGAACATCAGGCTGAGCAAGCACCCTAATGGCAGGCTGGGTAACAGGCACCGGCTTAGCAAGCTGAGTAATGGGCCCCGACCCAGTGGGCTGGGTAACGGGTCCTGGATCAGTGAGCTGGATGTCGGGCACTGGCCCAGAAAGCCGGATGATGGGCACTGGCATGACAGGCTGAAACACGGGCACGAAAATTCAGGCTGAGGCTGGGACACCGAATCATCTAGCTGGAACACTGGCTTTTCAGACTGGGACTTCAGACTGGGAACCTGGGACTTTAGACTGGGACACCGGGACTTCAGACCGGGACATTGGAACTTCAATTGGGGACACCGGAACTTCAAGAGGGGACACAGGCACTGGAACTTCAAGTGGGGACACAGGCACCGAAACTTCAGACAGGAACATGGACACGGAAACATCAGATTGGAAGGTAAGCTCCAAGACATCAGACTGGAAGGCAGGCACCGAGACATCAGTCTGCAAGGCAGGCACCGGGACATCAGATTACAAGGCAGGCACCGAGACATCAGACTGGAAGGCAGGCACCAAAACATCAGGCTGGAAAGCAGGCAGTGGGACATCAGGCTGGAAGGCAAGCACCGAGACATCAGACTGGAAAGTTGGCACCAGGACATCAGACTGGAAGGCATGCACCAAGACATCAGACTGGAAGGCAGGCACCGAGAAATCAGGCATAGCATAGTAAAGCATAATGGGCTACTATGCATTGTAGTTGAACATGATAGAGTTGTTGATAAAAAGAGCAAAATTCTTGGTGATCTCTCTAGTCTCATGAACTAAAGTGTCAGATACTGTTTTATTTTAGAAATTAATGTGGCAGATTTTTTCTGGTGCAGGGCTTGAGCAAGGTACCTGCCCAGTTTGTCATCCTATTCATATACCCATTGAGAGATAAATCTATAGGATTGTTTATGTTCTGCATGATAGAGAGATTTCAGGTCTTCACGTTTTTGAATAGATGAAGGGGGGAAGCTTGGTGGAACATTTTGTGACTATGCTCTAGTTCTTTAATTTCTTGGAGCAGAACAGATTAGCGGTGTGACCTCTCCCTTTTCTTAGAGCTCCCAATTCAATGAGTTTTCCATGAATAAAAGTTTTGTGGGCCTCCCACAAAACACTAGGCGAGGTGTCAGAAACCTTATTCTCCACAAAATAGAGGGAAAGATTTGCGCCAATCTGAGCTCTATCCACAGTATCTGAGAGAAGTGAGACATTCAATTTCCAGATAGTAGATTAAAGGGGTAAAGAGGGAATCCTAAGGCGAATATGTACTGGAGCATGGTCTGAGAAAGTTGAAACCTCTATCACGGACTAAATGGTATAGAATATGTTGGATTTCGGGGAGTGATCGCGAGGGATTTGTTAAAGCTATCATGACATCATCGGCATATAGACCTATTAAGTGTTCCGTGTCTCCAATTCTGATTCCTGTTACTGAATGGGCTATGAGTATTGTTTGGGCAAAAGGTTCCATGACCTTTGCGAAGATCAATGGGGAAAGTGGGCATCCCTATCTCATTCCATTTGTAGTTATAAAGGGATCCGATACAATACCTGAGGTCAAAATTCATGCACTCTGGGAAGAATAGAAGCTTAAAATTGCTGATAAAAATGTGCCTGAAAGGCCAAATTTTTGTAGTACTAAGTCCATTTAGGCCCAGTGGACCCTGTCAAACGCCTTCTCTGCATCCAGGGACAGGAACAGAGAAGGTGTTTGACGGTATTCCACCTACTGTATAAGATCGACAAAGTTCCTGGTCCCATCAGATGCTTGTCTACCAGGAACAAAGCCTATTTGGTCAGGGTGAATTATTTGGGGGGATGACCATTGAAAGACGCTGTGCTAGGAATTTTGCAAACAATTTAGTATCTGAATTCAAGAGTGAAATAGGCCGATAATTGGCTGGGCTATCTGTAGTTTTGCCTGGTTTAGGCAGTGTGATCACAAGAGCTTCAAGGGTTTCTCTAGTGATTAAACCTGTGGAGTCATACTGGTTGTAAATGTTGCTAAGGTATGGGGTAAGGAGCATTGCATAGTGTTTGAAATATTCATTGGGGAAGCCGTCGGGGCCAGGGACTTTATGCAATGGGAGTTTCCCTATAGTTTTGAGAATTTTTCCTGACCTAAAGTGTGCGGAAAGGGTTTCTGCTTGTGCCATGGAAATTGAGGGTAATTTAACGGAAGAGAGAAAGGCCTCAATGTCTTCTAATCTGGGGGGAGGGGGTTATTCTGAGAGATTGTAAATTTTGGCGTAGAAGACGCTAAATTTGTTTGCTATGTCAAGTGGTTTTGTTATATGTTTATGTTTATCATGGGTGTTCATGAAGAATTAATTTTTGTTTTGACATATGCTGTTTCATTTGATGAGCTAAAAGGGCTGTTACCCGACGAATATAACTTAAGTTTTAAGTACTTGACATAAAAGTCTAATTTTCTCTGTAGGTGTTCACTGAGATGGCATCTTAATTGTCTGAGTTCAAGGGATGTGGTAGATGTGGGGTTAACCTTATTAGTTTGCTCTAAAGAGCGGTTTTGGGATAGCAAGGAGTCAGTAGCAGATGAGTAAATTTTTTGTTCATGTGCCCCAATTTTTATGAACAGACCTCGCAGAAAAGCTTTGTGTGCATTCCAAATCACTGCATGATCGGCAACGGATTGTGAATTAACAGTAAAGAAGTTCTCAATCTCAGACTTGATCAGAGTTTCATAGATTAGTTAGAAGGGAGGTATTCATTCTCCAAACTGAGTGGCGAGGTAAGTGGTTATGGACAGACAGCGTAATTGAAATTGGTACATGGTCTGACCAAGTAATTAGGCCAATTTGTGAGTCATTGATTGTTTGTAGCAAGTGTTTATTGGTGAGGAACAGATCGATCTGAGAATAAGAATGTTGATAATGGGAATAAAAGGTATAGTCTTACTCTGTATCATGCAGACACCGCCATGGGTCATAAAGATCTTCTGATTTCAATAAGGAGGAAAGGGCAGAAGGCCTACGTCTCAATGTGTATGTGGTGTCAAGTGTCAGATCAATGATGTCATTGAAGTCTCCACACAATATCAGTGGGGTGTTTCTATATGGGGCAAGTTTAGATAGCAAAGATTTAAAAAATTTCATCTGGGCTGTATTCGGTGCAAATATATTTACAATAGTGAGAGGGTGATTTTCAATTGTAGCAGATAAAAATATCTGCCATCCTCATCTTGTTCAAGATGAAATCGAGTAAAAGAAATTGACACAGTATTTGCTATCATGACACCACAGTGTTTTTTAGGTTTTTAGCGCTTCTTTCCATAAAAGATTACATTTAAAGTGGGAATTTAAGCCTTTGGCATTGATTGAGTGGCCATGGCGGTAGGAGATGATTATAGAAATGTGCTAGGAGAGTGAGACTATGCCTCTTGATGAGTATCAAACAATATAGTAAGTGCTCAAAACCAGACTACAAGGCAGTTGTGAGAATAAGATCAACCCGATACTAAGTACAATTTAAGCTAAGAGCAATAAGAACTACTTAGAACTAGTTTGTCAATGCTTATGTAAGATAAAAACTAAAACGAATAACAATAACAAAATAAAAACAAAATAAAAACCCAGTGGAATTTGCTGAGCACGCTGTATTCTTGAAGAGTGGGAGGCAAAGCATAAACTTCACCCAGGCTGGATCATGGTTGATATGGGACAACATACTGATGTAGATGATTTAGCCATTGTCCACCATGAGGGTCAAGTTTCGGGCCGTGGTTGTCAATGTCAAGGCTCACCTTTGATCCATGGGGGAGCAGGCACCAGTTTGTTAGTTGCTTGTAGCCATCTTTAGGACAGTCTATATTGAGATCTTTGTAAGTTAAAAGTGGCAACAGAGTGTTAAAAAGCTGTTGTAAATATTTGGTGAGGCCCGTAGGCTTCGCTGATTCAAGTATCCCCCTGAATGTGATGTTGTTGCATCTAGAGCGATCCTCTAAATCTGCCAATTTAACTTTAATACAGTGAATTTCTACTGAGTGATGGTCATAGGCATCCAATAGCTCATGATGTGCTTTGGTATATTCACTCATATTCTCCTCTATAGCATCTGCTCTCTCCTCTAAACAATCCACCCTGTCATGGATGTGGGACAAAGAGATCTGCAATTCCTTTTGTAAAGTGATCAGCATAGACTTTAATGTAGCCACAGAGACTGGGTTGTCAGTAGCAGGAATGGATGCCAGGGAAGGTGTGGTGTCTGTGCTGGAGAGCCATTGATGGTTGCGGCCCAGAGCTGCTTTTTAGCTTGTGATTCTTTGCAGTGGGAGTTAGCAGGTGTTGGTTGCCAGCCTTTTACCTCCATCTGCAGAGATCGTTGTGTCAGCAGTTGCAAGGGGAGGTAAATGGTCCACCATCTCCTTAGGTGCTGGTATATTGGAGGTTTCCCTTCGGCTCTAGAGCTGTGTGCAGGGCGGCAGTTGTGCTGAAACTGCTTGTCTTTCTGGAGCGTGTGCCAGAGCCAACACCATCTTGGGCTGTCTGCATGGCCGAGGAGCCGTAGTAGTGAGTGAGGCAGTGGGGTGCAGGAGGATTTCTTCTTGCTGGAGCGGATCCCAGTCATTTCCCCTCTGTCAGGGAGAGAGCAGAGGTGATGAAGTTGCACTGGGTTGCTATGGATCCATACTGTGGTGCCGAGCAAGGGATTCAGGCAGCCATCCTGATCCGTAGCAGGCCACGCCCCTCTTTTTTTACCCTTTTCACCAGCAAATGTTTTATTTTTTTTATTCAGCTGTCAGTGGAAAAGCCCATTGACAGCTAATGACTCATCGGTTATTAAGCACACTGCGGCTGGCTTACTGGCCCCGCTCCTTAACCACTTGCCAACCGTCTCACGGCTATATACGTCGGCAGAAGGGCTCGTACAGGCAGAATCACATACCTGTATGTTGCCCTTTAAGAGGCGGCCAGTGGGCTCGTGCAGCAAGCTCTGTGAGTCGAGAACTTGGTCCCACGGACTCGATCGCTGTGGGGATACCCGCGATTGCCCCTTGGGGAGGAAGAACTGGAAGATACTAATGTAAACAAGCATCTCCCCGTTCTGCCTAGTGACAGTGTCACTGATCTCTGCTCCCTGTGATCAGAGCAGAGATCAGTGACGTGCCACACATAGCCACGCCCCCCACAGTTAGAAACACGCCCCAAGACACACTTAACCCCCACACTGGCATTTAGTGGTTAACCCCTTCACTGCCAGTGTCATTTACACAGGAATCAGTGCATTTGTATAGCAAACCAGTTATGGTTATGTAGAATTTCATAATAGGTTCTTCTGCTGGATTCCAGTTGGGATGATGTATGACTGAAAGCCACCCTTTATCCAGTCCTAAATTTTACTAACAGTAGATGTATATTTTAACACTTTTAAAATGATGTGCTGACATTTTTTAGATACCGCTGGATGTTACTTCTGGATAAGAAATTACTTTCCTAGGTTTGTCTTGGGTTATCTGTGAATCCATTATATATAGGAAGAGTTTACACTATCAAACTTTTAATTAACCTCCTCCCACCCGCCTTATAGCCGAATGACGGCCTTAGAGCGGGCGGGTTTCTTCGCCTGGCCGTCCCTGGACGGCCTGGTGTTTATTTCCGCAATGCGCGCCGCCGGGGGCGCGCATCCCGGAAGTATTGTATTCGCCGTGTCTCCCGGAGACAGGCAAATACAGATCGCCGTGAACGGCCAATCAAATCGGCCGTTCACAGCGCGATCGCAGCTGCCAATGGGAGATGATCTCATATGTAAACATATGAGATCATCTCCCATTGCAGTGTCTCTCCCTCCTCACACAGAGACAGCGTGTGAGGAGGGAGAGCGATCTGTGTGTCAGCCCCAGTGCCAGTGTCAGCCCCAGTGTCAGCCCCAGTGCCAGTGTCAGCCCCAGTGCCAGTGTCAGCCCCAGTGCCAGTGTCAGCCCCAGTGTCAGTGCCATCTGTCAGCCCAGTGCCATCTGTCAGCCCCAGCGCCAGTGCCATCTGTCAGCCCAGTGCCATCTGTCAGCCCAGTGCCATCTGCCAGTAGTGCCAGTGCCGCCAGTGCCACCTGCCAGCGCCAGTGCCTGCCGTCAGCCCCAGTGCCGTCAGCCCCAGTGCCGTCAGCCCCAGTGCCGCCAACGCCAGTGCCACCTGCCAGCGCCAGTTCCACCTGCCAGCGCCAGTGCCACCTGCCAGCGCCACCTGCCAGCGCCAGTGCCACCCGTCAGCCCCAGTGCCGCCCGTCAGCCCCAGTGCCGTCCGTCAGCCCCAGTGCCGTCAGCCCCAGTGCCACCTGCCAGTGCCACCTGCCAGCACCAGTGCCACCTGCCAGTGCCACCTGCCAGCGCCAGTGCCATCCGTCAGCCCCAGTGCCGTCAGCCCCAGTGCCATCAGTGCCGCCAGTGCCACCTGCCAGTGCCACCTGCCAGTGCCACCTGCCAGCGCCAGTGCCACCTGCCAGCGCCAGTGCCACCTGCCAGCGCCAGTGCCACCTGCCAGCGTCAGTGCCATCCATCAGCCCCAGTGCCAGTGCCGCCAGTGCCACCTGCCAGTGCCAGTGGCCCCAGTGCCACCTGCCAGTGCCACCTGCCACCACCAGTGCCACCAGTGCCACTTGCTAGTGCCACCTGCCACTTGCCAGTGACACCTGCCAGCACCAGTGTCACCTGCCAGCGCCAGTGCCATCCATCAGCCCCAGTGCCGCCAGCCCCAGTGCCGACAGCCCCAGTGCCGCCAGCCCCAGTGCCACCAGTGCCACGTGCCACGTGCCACCTGCCAGTGCCAGTGCCACCTGCCAGCGCCAGTGCCACCTGCCAGCGCCAGCGCCAGCGCCATCCATCAGCCCCAGTGCCGTCAGCCCCAGTGCCGTCAGCCCCAGTGCCGCCAGTGCCACCTGCCAGTGCCACCTGCCAGCGCCATCTGCCAGCCGCAGTGCCATCTGCCAGCCCCATTTGCCAGAGCAATTAGCCAGAGCAAATAGCCAGCACCATCTGCCAGTGCCATCTGCCAGTGCCATCTGCCAGTGCCAGCCCCAGTGCCAGCCCCAGCCCCATCTGCCAGTGACATCTGCCAGCCCCATCTGCCAGCCCCATCTGCCAGCCCCATCTGTCAGCCCCATCTGTCAGCCCCATCTGCCAGCCCCATCTGTCAGCCCCATCTGCCAGCCCCATCTGCCAGCCCCATCTGTCAGCCCCATCTGCCTCCAGTGCCATCTGCCTCCAGTGCCATCTGTCAGTGCCACGTGTCGTCAGTGCCACGTGGGGTCACTTTGTGGGCATTTCCATTGTCCTGGTGCTCCAGGGCCTTCAAAACTGTAATAGGTGGTTGAGAAATAAGATGTGTAATTTATGCTCCTAGAACGCCTGATGGTGCTATTTCAATATTGGGCCTCTGTATGTGGTCAGGCTGTGTAAAAGTCTCACACATTTGGTATCGTTATACTCAGGAGGAGTAGTAGAACGTATTTTGGGGTGTCATTTTTGCTATGTACATGCTATGTGTTGGAAATATCTTATAAATGGACAACTTTGCGTAAAAAAAATGCGTTTTCATTTTTTTTCCACATTTTCCCAAAACTTCTGGAAAAAAAATGAACCATTCAAACGACTCATTATGCCTCATAGATTATACGTTGGGGTGTTAGCTTTCCAAAATGGGGTCACTTTGTGGGCATTTCCATTGTTCTGGTGCTCCAGGGCCTTCAAAAATGTAATAGGTGGTTGAGAAATGAAATGTGTAATTTATGCTCCTAGAACGCCTGATGGTGCTATTTCAATATTGGGCCTCTGTATGTGGCCAGGCTGTGTAAAAGTCTCACACATTTGATATCGTAATACTCAGAAGGAGTAGCAGAATGTATTTTGGGGTGTCATTTGTGGTATACACATGCCATGTGAGAGAAATAACCTATTACATTGAAAATTTTGTGAGAAAAAAAAAAAATCTTCATTTTGCAAAGAATTGTGGGAAAAAGATGACAACATCAAAAACCTCACCATGCATCTTAGTAAATACCTTGGAATGTCTACTTTCAAAAAAGGGGTCATTTGGGGGGTATTTGTACTTTCCTGACTTGTTCGGGTCGCAAGAAATGAGAGGCCACCAGTACATCAGGTGTGATCAATTTTGTGCGATTCGCACCACAGCTTGTAGACTCTATAACTTTCACAAAGACCAAATAATATCCACTAATTTGGGTTATTTTTACCAAAGATATGTAGCAGTATAAATTGTGGCCAAAATTTATGAAAAAAAAATTATAATTTGCAAAATTTTATCACAGAAACAAAGAAATATGCGTTTTTTTTCAAAATTTTCGGTCTTTTTTCATTTATAGCGCAAAAAATAAAAACCCCAGAGGTGATCAAATACCACCAAAAGAAAGCTCTATTTGTGGGAAAAAAAGGACACAAAATTCATTTGGGTACAGTGTTGCATGACTGAGTAATTGTCATTCAAAGTGTAAGAGCACCAAAAGCTGAAAATTGGTCTGGTCAGGAAGGGTGTTTAAGTGCCCAGTAAGCAAGTGGTTAAGGGTGCTTAATTTTAAATATGTTACCCCAACATTTCATATTGGGGAACCTGCTGTACTATGTACTTGTAAAAAAAATTATCCTATTCTGTGTGTATGTATGTGAAAAGCCTGGTGTCCCTGCTAGTCCCTCTGCTTTCCTATTAAAAAAACAGAACCTACTAGGCATGAGAGCAAAAAGTGGTCAGTTTTCTGTCTGTTTCGGGAATTCAACCTGCTCTCCTCCAATGATTAGACTTGTACTGACATGCCTCCCTCCCCAAATTCTGCACAGCCATTCACTACTGTTGTTTCTCCTCCCCCAACTCTTTGAGCTTCCAATGCAGATGAGAACAGAGGATATGTGATCAATTATAACAAATGAAAAAAAATAAACTGATAATGTTTGTTATATGTATACAAAAATGTTTTATATTTCATTTATACTGAATGGGTTGTTTTACAGGAGGAGGATTCACATATACTTTCAAGCATCATGACATTTCTCAGTAACCTATGACCTCTACAAATGTATATTATCAGCAAATCTTGTAGTACCTTTCATCTGTTTTACAAATGATTTATAACTGCTTGTATAAATATAGGTGTTTAGAGAGCAAAGCAGAGGCATGCTATGGTATTGTACATGTAGATATAAAGCAGAAGACTCTATGGATGTGATTTACTAAAGGGAAACAGTTTTTGTCCTTGTTTACTTTGCAAGTGAAGTTGCATTTTGCAAGGGAAGTTCCCCAAAGTTTAGTGAATGTGGTGAGGTTTCACTTTGCAAAGAATATCCAACCACATACAAGGAAAACACTGTAATGATGTAAACTATGTTGGACTTTGAGATTCCACTTTTTTGGAAGGGTATGGACTGGGAGCCTGCAGTTATTTGAAGATGCATGTCTAGATTACCGAAAAAGGATTCCAAAAAGGTGTTGAGTCTATATGTGAATTACAGTATATTTGGAATTTGTACATGTTGTGAACCTCTAAGTCATCCTCGGCCCTCCAGCTCTTTTGAAACTACAAGTCCCATGAGTTATTACAAGACCCTAAAAATCACAGGTATGACTCCTAGAGGAAGATGCATGATGGGATTTGTAGTTTCACCACAGCTAGAGGGCCAAAGTTGCCTACCCCTGCTCTAAGTGAAGAGTACTTTAATATGCTTTGCAAATAATTTTCATGGAATTTAATAAAATTGTTTTTATAATACTCAGCTGTTCTATATTTATATATGTCTGTATGTCCACAGAAAGTCCACAACTAGTGATTTTGTCATTTGCATTAAAGGAAAATAGAAAACATTTTTTTTCTTGCAAATGATATAATGGGTAATGGAAGCCAGTGGCGCTTCACCTCATTCAATAAGCTCTGGGGAAAATGTCCTTGCAAAGTGAACAGCCTATTTGCCTTGAATAATCAAGACAATAGGATTGATTTACTAATTTGTGGCTGATCACTGAAGAGCTATTTTTTAAAAGCAGTAAACTTGTATGTGCTGACATGAGGGTGCTGTCAATTTATTCTGTTTTGGGACCACCGTACCGTGTCAACAGTATTGAATGAACCTGTATTACAACAGTGAGATGCACTGTATATGATCGGGATCTCCAGGTGTAGGGTTTTGTGCCCTAGGAAATAGTATGTACTTCCACAGACAATTTTTTGATTTATATGTGTGTCTGTGGTGCTGGAAGGTAATGCTAGTTAATGATCTGTTTAAAGGTGCCTTATTAAAAAGAAATTCCACATATTTATATCCACTGTGTATATTGGGTATATTTTAAACGAAAGCCCTGTACACACGAATAGAATGTCGGGACACATTTGCCGGTACAAAAAATACTCGCCGACATTCTGCACTCTCATATGTCGGTCTGTCCAACAGAAGTCGGCCAAAGGCTTCTGTCAGACATGCATGCTGAAAAACCAGCAGGTGACTGAACTCCCGATCAGCGTTCTCCACCAATGGTAGAGAGCACTGACTGTAGTGTTAAGGTGGGGGGCCATCCCCCTGTCAGATCACAACTGCTCAGCATGGGAGATCGCTGGACTAACCTTGCATGGTTAGTACATCGGCTTCTGACCAGAGCTGTCAGGTTTTTTGCACAAAAAAAAAACTGTAGTGTGTACCAGGCTTTAGTCTGTGCAATATCAGGGGAGAAGGCATGTTATCAATGTCCATGAAAATTACTTATTATCTTACACATCCACAGCATGTCTGTTGTTTAGAGTAATAGATATACTATCTAGGTCATTTCAACAGATTAACCCTTTAAAGACTGGACTGTTACACCCCTTTCCAGTCCAGGCCATTTTTCAGTTTTCAGTACTGCTATATTTTGAAAGATAATCACTCAGTCATGAGTAAAACTACAAAGTTTAATCACAGTTTCACCATTCCACAGCTGCTACCTTGTTTAGATGCAAATGCAGCAGCCGGGGTGTACACATGCAGCAGCTACAATACTTTGCTTCACAGCCATGGCAGAAATTATACTCTGTCAATTTTGGAGGGCATAGCACCCACTAGTTTTAGACCCATTCAAGTGAAGGTAACATTTGTGCGGCCTCTAGTTGGTTTAAGTAGCTGGAGAGTAGGCAATACAATTAAATGCTTTTTAAAGGAATCCCTCTTCAGCACCAAACATGTGAACGAGGCCTTATAGTGACATTGGGACTGGCAACATGGTGATTGGGGACACTGACTGGCTGTACTTGTCTGGTGACATTATACTGCTGGCAGTGTTCAGAGACAATGGCTGGTGGCACTGACATACAGTACAGTGCTATCAAAGCAGCCAGCCATTGTGCACAATCATCAACACAGCAATGCAGTGTCATTATAGTGACATCACTCTAGTGACTGCAATTTAAAATAATAATAATTACATAGTATCACCAGAGCTTTGCACAGGGGGTATGTGCTATCCTTTTAATAAAAACTGTCTACAGTAGTTTAAGACTACTGTGAGCTACGTTGATGGCTTAACGCCAGTATTCTTTGTTGGAGGATTTTGGACACACGTATGTTGGGTGTCATTATATATTAGTAGGCTTCCTCTTTCCCCATGAGGTAGGATGTGTAATTGTGTAGTAGGTATTTTATAAAGGTGATATACCTCAAGGAGTTTATTTTATTTATTTATTTATTAGCTCTTCTTGAATTACTGCTTTATTTCTCACATACATGTAACAATCTAAATTTTTGCTACAAAATTCCTTAGAACCTCCAAAATGATATATATTTTCTGAAAGCAAGGCCTTTGGAGAACAGAATGGAGAGTGTAACAATTTTTAATGTCATAGGATATTTGCACAACAATTTGTCAAATGCTCACTTTCACAAAGAAAATTACTATTATGAATTTTAGTGAGCAGAAACACATTTCAATACCCATTTTTTTTGGTAAATTACTGTTTAAAAGTAACATGCCACTCTTTAAAAATGTACATGCCTGTGGAATGGTGACAAACTACGGTACATTAAATTATCCATGGGCGACACTTTAAAAGCCTTTACAGGTTACTGGTTTAGAGTTATTGCTCTCACTGAGATGTTTGTGGATACCTCACATGTGTGGTGCAATTACCATCTACATATTCTTGCAGGACCTACATGCATATTCACTTTTACGCCTGGGGAAATGGGGGCACTTACATTATTTTGAATGATTTATTTTACTTAAATGTACAGTATTTCTTACACTACTGGTGATTATTTAGCACCACAAACACTTTTAATTTGTAGAGATGAACCAGCAAAAAAGAATGATATCTGGATCCTTGGCTGTAGCTGCAACCATGGTCCTGATATCACTGCTCCTATCCGAAGATATATATGAATACAGCTGACAAAAAGTTGTTAAAAACAATGATATTTTGATCCTTGGAATTTCAAAACCTCAGGATTTTGCTTTAGTAGTTGTTTAACCACTTGCTTACTGGGCACTTAAACCCCCCTCAGTCCCAGACCAATTTTCAGCTTTCAGCGCTGATGCACTTTGAATGACAATTGCGCGGTCATACAACACTGTACCCAAATGAAATTTTTATCATTTTTTTCCCACAAATAGAGCTTTCTTTTGGTGGTATTTAGTTACAGCTCGGAGTTTTATTTTTTGCTAAACAAACAAAAAAAGATGCAAAAAAAAAAAATCATGTTTTAATAGTTTGTTATAAAAATTTTGCAAACGGGTCATTTTTCTCCTTCATTGAAGTGCGCTGATTAGGCGGCACTGATAGGCTGCATTGGTGGGCACTGATAGGCTGCATTGGTGGGCACTGATAGGCTGCACTGGTGGGCACTGATAGGCATAGTTAAGGCGGCACTAATAGGCACAGATAAGGTGGCACCGATGGGCACAGATAAGGCGGCACTGATGGGCAAAGATGGGCACAGATAAGATGGCACGGATGGGTGGCACGGATAAGTGGCACGGATGGGTGGCACGGATGGGCACTGATAGGTACCACAGATAGATGGGACTGATGGGCACTGATAGGTGGCACTGATAGGTGGCTCTGATAGGTGGCACTGCTGGGCACTGATGGGCGGCACTGCTGGGCACTGATGGGCGGCACTGCTGGGCACTGATGGGCGGCACTGGGGTGCAGCACCTTTGAGGCAGATTGTGGGCACTGTGGGTGGCACTGTGGGTGGCACTGTGGGTGGCACTGTGGGGTGGCACTGTGGGTGGCACTGTGGGTGGCACTGTGAGCACTATGGGCACTGACGGGGGCACTGACGGGGGGCACTTACTTTTATTCAGGATGGCACCGCGGGAGGCAGGTGGGCACTGGCAGGTGGCAGGTGGTTGCTTGTATTGCTGGCCGTGATCGGGACTGATGTCCCGATCATGGCCGCCGGTGATCGGCCTTTTTTTTTTCTCCTCGCGCTGTCAGCGCGAGGAGGAATAATAGCCGATTACCGGCTCCGTTCTATCACATGATCAGCTGTCATTGGCTGACAGCTGATCACGTGATAAGGGGTCGGGATCGACCCCTTGCACGGATCGGTGATCAGGCGAGTCTCATGGACTCGCCGATCACAGAGCGCGCCGCGCGCGCCCCTCAGGGGGCGCGCAGGCCGCTCGTACACGGGACGACGTCAATAGACATAGTCGCGGAAATGTAGGTCCGCGCTAATGCCGTCATTTTGCAATAGCGCGGTTCCCAAGTGGTTAAGGATTGTTCACAGTTTTACCTTAAAATGAGACCCATTTACAATACAAGACTTATCTCATTGTTTGTAAAAAATGGAATTGATATAATATGTGTATGAATATGTTGCCAAATATTTTACATTTGCATATTGTAAAGCAAGATTATTTCAGAATTGCTGATCTGTAACTGTTCTGTCTCTGTTCTGTAATGCAAAATGTTTTATATTGAAAATTAAGCAATTATGTTTTAAGCCAAATGACAGAGTTCTTAGATGACAGAAGGTTTAAGGCCTTGGACAGTTCTAATTAGTGAAGCGGCTAAAAAGATGTCTGTTTTATAACAATTCTTAGTGAGAAAAGATCATTCTAAAAATTCAGATTGAAAATGTGTATTGATCCAAACTGAACTGTTTAAATGGTTGAAAGGTTAGGCCAAAATCATGCACCTGTGAGAATCTCATGCTTCATTGGTATCCTTGCAGAATTTTTATCAATGCCTCTTGGTTTTGATAAAACTATGTACTGAAAAATGGCAGAATTATTATGATTGAAAAGGGAAATAAATGAACGAAAAATAAGCAATACATTTTATTTCTGATAACAGAAAATGTATCTTGTATTTAGTGTAAATGCATTTGATTCTATTATAATACGTTTATTATTATGTACCATCACTTAATATTATAGCATTTTTTATGATGACAAATATGATAATTATGATGATTGACTTCTGTGCATTTTAATTGTTTATGAGGTATACTCTTTATAATAAGCAAAACTTAACTATCTTGATAATTTTCTTCTGCAGTGGGGCTACCTGTACTTTCCTTCCTGGTATATTTTATATTATTTTCTGTTTTATTTACTTCTGTGACAATTCAATTCAAATTTTATAATTAACAGGAACTTATAATACTATATTAATTAGTATTTGCATGCTAATACCTTTCTACTGACATCAAGCTTCTATGATGACCATATGAATCTTAAAGCGGAGGTCCACCCTAAAATGGACCTCCGCTCATCGGAATCCCCCCCCTCCGGCGCCACAATCGGCACCTTTCAGGGGGGAGGGGGGTGCAGTTACCTGGATAATCCAGGTAACTGCACCCACTTCCGGGCTAGCTCTCTGCGGAAAGGGGCGTACGTTACGCCCCTTTCCGCAAGCGCCCGCCCCCTTCAGCAAGTGCCCCGCTGCCTGCTGGGAAACACACAGCTCCCAGAGGCAGTGGGGACCGTCCGGATTGCGCCGCGCGGCTCGCGCATGCGCAGTAGGGAACCGAGAAATGAAGCCGAAAGGCTCCATTTCCTGATTCCCATACCCAAGATGGCGGCGGCAGGACCTGACAGACGAGCGAGCGATCGGCTTCGGGTGCCGACATCGCGGGCGCGCTGGACAGGTAAGTGTCACTATTTAAAAGTCAGCAGCTGCAGTATTTGTAGCTGCTGGCTTTTAAAAAAAAAAAAAAACGCGGAGTCCCGGTGGACTCCCGATTGCTCTTAATGTTGTTTTACATTCAAACATTGAAAAAAAATTCTAGCAGATACAGGTTTAACACATTTGCCTTAGGGAAACATCTCTGTCAAAAAATAAAACCTATTTTCTGGCAGTTTTAATGCACATTCTCATTTTATTGTTCAGCCAGTCCTTAAATCCATCACTGTCACCTATGTAATGTGGCTGTTTTACCCTATAGTCTATAACCTTAACTTACTTAAATGCCTAGAAAAGTGAAAATAAGTTCAACTATACCAACTTCAAGCATCCATGCCTGCTAAGGAGAAGCCCTAATTTGTTAAAATTCTCCTGTATGTGAATTGTTGTTTGAATGAATGTTTCAAAGAGCTTCTATCCCATTACTATAGATCTCAAACCTGCATACACTCAGATTTATTGGTGGTATAGTGGTAGCCCTATTGATTATTACATCTGTTTACTGAAATGGCATGGGTCGTACAGTTATTACTTGTTGTGGTTATCATACAAACTATAGCTATAGAATAGTAAATGACTGCTATCATGTAGACCAAATGTTTCATGAAGACAATTTTCATATAGTAAATCATCAGAAAGGGATCTCTTGATGGTGTAATTTGTTTATGTATGTTATTTTCTGGGAGATAATAACTATTTCTAATAAATAACATAAAACCGAAATGCAAATGTCTACAATCACTTCAATAAATTCAGCTTCAATTGTTGTAAAGATGCTTGAGGGTCTGTTAAACAAAAAAAGTGAAAATTTTTGATAAAAAAAGGAAAAAAAGAAACATACGCGATAACCATCATGGATGAACTACTTTTTTTCCCAGAAAGAATGGAATAAAAACATGTGGGTATAGGTGGTTATGGATATAGTCTATTTAGACTTTGTAAAAGCATTTGACACAGTTCCTCACAGACACAAAGTGTAAAGGAAGGTTTATTGAATTATAAAATCCAATATGTAAATACAGTAAATCTGGCTTAAAGCTTGCATCTGGAGAGCTGTGATCAATGTTTCTTACTTGTTGAACTGCTCCAAGGCTATACACAGTATTCCCCAAGATTCAATGCTGAACTATTTCCTTGTTTATATAAAATATGGAGCTTGACTCTGCTTTTGCATAATTGTTTTAATATTACAATATCCATAGACAATGTCTGTAGTTTGCAAACTGACCTAGACACACTGAATAACTAGACAGCTTTTTGCAAATGAGCTTTAACATGCATAGCTGTACATTTTGGGTTTGCAATGCTAAAAACATATAGGGCAACATTCAATACAGAAATCAGATAATGATCTCTTAAATACACTGAAGTGTTCATGCCACACTGTACATGCCATTCATAAAATATAAACTGTAAGTTAGAGCTTGTGGTGTTCCTTTTAGTGTTCTCTGCATAACGCTGCATGGTACTTCAAGATAAGATGAGGATAAGAGGCTGGTCACAAGAGATCGGTCATATGACTGGGCTGTCATCCTCCTGGTACTTTTCTTTCCTTCATTCTAAAAAAAAAGTTGTTCTTATTTAAAAGTTATAGAGCAGCTAAGTGTGAGTTATACACAGCAGGGAGGGCGAGCCTGATGAGGGAACCTGACGGATCAGCTGCTGCGAACCTCCTCAGCACGAGAGAGTGAGGAATGGACATCCTCTCCACTCTCTGTTCCTGTCTTCTCCCCCCTTCCTTAGCTGCCTGTTGATCGGATGAGTGACTGAGTGCAAGACGCAATGGAGCGCTCCCAGAGTGTCAGCAGGAATGCTAGCAAGAACATGTGGTGATGGTGAGAGCACACAGCAGTTCTCTAGGGCTTGTACACAGAGAGACAGTGTACTAGGAGCTCAAAAGACACTCGGGTTCGCCACGTGGTGGCGGCATCCTGGCTGAGAGGAGATGTGCTGCTGCTAAAGTGGATGGCGGGTCAGACTGAAGTACAGGAGAGGTCCACGGCAGTCCCCCCCTCCCGGGACCTCATATTCTGCTAACCTGGTACTCCCTTCAGAAACCTCCAGGAGTCAGCCAACAGAGGGGTGAGTGATCTGCTTTGTATTTGCTCATATAATATATCTGCGCTGCAGTACTACTGGATGGGTTAAAACTAAGGATATAGAGAGACTCTTCTGCTGGTACAAGGACTAAAACTGTGAAAGGGGTGTTTTGTAAAAGTATGGGAAGCAAATAAGCAAGGTAATCCAGTTGAATAAAGGAGGATCTTGGATAATTAGTGGAAGCAGAGACAAACCAGAAAGGTCGGGTGATAAGAGAGTGCCGGGAGAGCAGGGATGATGGGACCCTCCCCTCACCAGCATACACAAGTTTTGCAGCCCACTTGTACACCTGTCTCTAACAAAGGAAAAGTGTCTGAATTTAATATATTAGAACTGTAAGATAATAAGCACTGCGTTGTTCATTTAATAGCAGTGAATTGTTGCATTACCATTAAGAACACCCTGTATCAACCAGTACCAGCCAGTGTGACAGCGGGAAGTTGGACTGGGTGACACACTAATTAAGCAGTCATTCACCCTCCTCTCCCCACCTCACCAGGCCCAATTGTAGCCTGCAGCCGATTTCTTCAAAAATTACTGGAAAATTGTCGGGAGAGCAGGGAGGGTGGGAGCCTCCCCTCACCAACATATACAAGTTTCATAGCCCACTCCTACAGCTCTCTCTAACAAAGGAGAAGTGTATAAAGAACTGTAAAATAATAAGCTCTGTGCTGTTCACCTCATAGCAGTGAATCATTGAATTACTGTTAAAAACACCTGTATCAATGAGAAACAACCAGTTTGACAGCGGGAAGATGGATAAGGTTAGACATTAACTAAGCAGTCACCCAACTTCCCCCTCCACCTCACCAGACCCATTTGTGGACAACAGCTGATATCTTCAAAAATTATCGGGAAACACGTCCTTCTATAGGCAGGAAATGTTATTACTTTATTGTCCTTTATTTAGTTCGAAGCCTGTTCGTGTTCTCTTTTTTTCTTTTATTTTTCTATAATAGCTAGGCGTACAACCACATCCTCAGATGTCTACATACACTTTACCATCTCTAGAGCTATCTTAGCAAATGCCGCCTTTGTTAACTTGATGTACTTTCAGTTCTAATATTGTACGTTACCTAATGCTGTACATTCTATCCTGTTTATTCATTGTATAATGAAAACCTGAATAAAAATCTATTAAGAAAAAAAAAAAAATTATCGGGAAACTGTCAGGAGAGTAGGGATGGTGGGATCCTCCCCTCACTAACACATACAAGCTTCTCAGCCCATTCCTATATTTTTCTCTAACAAAGGAAAGGTGTCTGAATTCATTATATTAGAACTGTAATAAGCATTGCACTGTTCCTCTGATAGCAGTGAATCATTGAATTACCATCAAGAACACCCCGTACCGACCAGTATCAGCCTGTGTGACAGCGGGTAGATGGATAAGGTTACACACTAACTAAGCAGATGCTCACCCTCCCCCACCTCATCAGACCCGTTTGTGGCCAGCAGTACATTTCTTTATAAATAATAATTTATAATAATAAATATATAGATATATATTTTGTTTATACTATATCAGACTTACACCCGAAATATAAATAAAGAACAAGATGAGGAGGAAATCCGTAAAGGGGGCAAGTGTGAATCCACCCAGAATGAGCACGATCCCTGGCTCTATAAAATATATATGACACAGGATGGGGGGACAAAGAGCCCAGGGAAACTGACAGGGGCTAAGAGTTAAAAACCCTCAGAGGGAGTACAAAAAAAGGACAGAGAAAACAACCAAGGGACCCAGAGACACCAGATATCTCAAAAAGCATCTGTGAGGACAGAGAGGAACTGAACCTAGACAAAAAAAAACAGTTGCCAACCAAAGGAGAGATGGCGGAGATGTTTGCAAAATTAGAAACATCTACTAAGGGGGAAATGGCCACCTTACATGAGGATTTGAACCACATCTTAAGGGTGGAAGGCACAGAAGAGCAACTGGATTTACAAGTAGTAACAATAAAGGATTTAAAAGAGCAGATGGTAAGACTACAAAGAGACCAGAGAGATACAATGGTGTAGTGGTTAGCACTCTCACCTAGCAGTAAAAAGGGTCGTTGGTTCAAATCCCAACCAGGTTGAACTGGATGGACTGGTGTCTTTATTCAACCTTACTAACTATAACTATAACTATGTATCAGCTAGAAGACCTGGAAAATCGGGATAGAAGGAAAGATCTTCGAATAAGGGGAGTACCAGATATGCAGGGAGAAGATCTACAGGTAAAAATGGATAAAATATTTAGGCACCTGCTGGGACTAAAAGAGACTGAAAAATAAAGTTTGAAAGGGTGCTCCGGGTAAGAAAGCCAGCTACACTGGCAGTAGAAATACCAAAAGATATAATAGCAAAATTTCATTATTTCCAAGATAAGGAACAGATCTGGCAAAGTCTGAAAAATAACTTAACTTACTGGAGCACCTGAAGCGTAATAATATACAATATTCATGGAGGTTTTCCAGCATGCCTAATAAGGAGAAAAGAGGAACGGTCAGCTACACTGAGATACCCAGAAGACACGGCCATATTTTGTGATAGATTGGACATACCACTTGTCAAAATACTAGGCTGGTGGGAAGCACAAAACAACACTTTGACCATGGAGGAGCAGAGATGGTACCCGATTATAAGGAAAGATAAGAAGAACTGAGAAATAAAGAACTGGGTACCGAGGGGGGATGGGGGGTACTGAGAGGGGGTAAGGGGAGAGAGAAGGTAGAATAAGAATAAGAGAATGAATGAGGGTGCGGGGGAAGAGTCATCCCTATATTTGGGGGGACCCACAGGTAGAGTCTAACCTCTGGGGGAACCAAAGGGCCTAGGAGGAGGAGGAGGGCCTTGGATCCATGGGTCACGGGAAGGGGGTGGGGTGGTAGAAGGGAGAGGGGAAAAAAGAAGGGGTTCTCTCTCAGGGATCTGCTCTGGAAAGGATCAAGATTTAGATGAGGGGAGGAGGGACTCTGCCCACTGTGCTCCCAGAAGAGGGAGAGAGGAAGAGATGTCCCAGAGCTCAGTGTGCAGAGATGCCCACCCTTAACTTCATGACTTACAATGTCCATGGTTTAAATGTTTCTATAAAGAAAAATAATGTAATAAGAGAACATAAACATTATAAAGCGGACATATTACAAGAGACACATATATCATATGAATCAAATTTAAAAATATTATCAAGAGACTATCCAGTATGGTATTATGGGGACTTTCAAATAAAAAGAGCTAAAAGTATTGCTATAGGATTTGCCAGAGGAGTGAGGTTTGCCCTGGAGGACAGTCACAGACTCGGAAGGGAGATATCTGTTTCTGAAGGGTAAAATTAATGAGGAAGAATACTATCTGGCAAATATCTATTGCCCCAATAATAATCCAATAAAATATACAATTAATATCATGAAAAAGTTTATGGATTTTAAGAAAGGATATATCCTCCTAGGTGGAGATTTTCATTTTTGTATGACTCCAGGGATCGACAGTACATCAAGTGCACAGAGGACTGGAAATGTTCTGTGGAATGCTTTAAACAAGATCTTAAAACAGAACCAGCTGATAGAAGTGTGGCGAAGGCAAGATACAAACTGCCAAGATTATACATTCCACTCCTCAGTGCACGGGACATACTCGAAAATAGATTTTTTTCTTGGTAGATCACAGATTGCTCAATATAGTTGGTAAGGTAGACAATAAAATTGCCACATTTTGGGATCATGCACTGCTAATGATGGGAAATAAACACAAAGAGAAGCCAAATAGAAACCCCCCCTGGAGACTAAATGAAGAGCTATTACAGGATATAGAAGCAAAAGAGAAGATCCGGCAGGAATTAGAGTGGTACTTTAAAATGAATGATACGGAAGAAATATCAGAAGCCACATTATGGGAAGCCCACAAGGCTTATGTTAGAGGTATACTGATCCAGATGGGCACAGAAAGGAAAAAAGTGGAAATAAAGAAAAAGAATGCTCTGATAAAAGATATTGGCGAGGATAGAACAGCAACACAAAAAAAATAGGAAAAGCAGAGAATCTGGTGACTTTTATTCATAAAAGAGAAGAATTGAAAGAACTAACCGAGCAAGATATATGGTCGGCTTATAATAAGATCAAAAAGGAAAGGTATCTGTGGGGCAATAAATAAGAAAACCCCTGCCAAGGATGTTAAAAAATAAAATTTCTGTAAATTACATAGAAAAAATACAAGATAGTACAGGAACTATGATTTACAACACATCAGGGATAGCTAAAATCTTTCAAGAATATTATGTAAAACTGTACGCGATTAATAAAAATGAATCACCCAAGCAAAAACATAACAGAAAGGATAAAACCAGGGTTTTCTTAGAAGAGATAGATCTAATAAAATCTCAGAAGAACAAAGGACTGGGTTGGAAGAACCTGTAACAAAGGAAAATATAAGGAATATACTAAGAGAGACCGGATGGACTGACAATATTATGTTATAGAAAGTTTGGAGATATCCTAAGCCCTAAATTATGTTCATACATAAATGGGATTGGAACAACGTGGGCAATAAGGAAGGATGCTTGAGAGGTGGCCATAACCATTATACCAAAAGAGGGAAAAGATACTTCTTTATGTTCAAGCTTTAGGCCAATTTCCTTGCTGAACAATGATATTAAACTGTTTGCTAAGGTAATGGCGGGAAGGTTGAATCCTTTAATGAGCCAATTAGTGTATACCGATCAGGCAGGGATTGTATATAAATTATGATATAGCGCTTTAAAAAAAAAAAATATAAAGTTCAAATTATTAATGTACGGATTCCAGTGAGGTATTCTTGGTCACAATGATCGTATTCAAATTCATATGCAGAATAAGGGGATCCACCACCAGCACCCGAAATTACTGACTCTTACCATCAGTCTGCAAATCAAATGTCAGATTGAATCAGAGAAGATCATATATCCCAATTTTTCTTTATCAACACGAGTTTGATCCACTCAAAAAAAACCGTCCAATGGGAAAATCCTTTTCCTCCTTGCTTAGGAGTTCCTCAAATTACTTATTTTTAGAAAAATAATTCTCCCAGTAGCCATAGAAAATATAAAAAGAGTGGTCTCATTGCGCAGACTTAATTATAAGCCAATAACTTTTTATTAGATAAAACATTTTCAACTCACATTTATGAAGAGGTAAAAATGGCATCAAATAATATTCAGCAGCGTACGATAAAGAGGATAGAAACCACTCCCGTGCTCCTTCTAGTGTCCCAAGTCTCTCGTTCGCCCGACGTTTCGCCACCAACGTGCGTCCTCAGGGGCATGACGAGGGATTGTAACCCGGTAGAGAATGCCGAGACAATGGAATCAGGACATTATTGGTGGTGCATGAAATAAAGGAGTCTGGGACCCCTTGTCTACTCCTGTCCATCGACGCTGAAAAAGCTTTTGACAGGGTAGACTGGGGGTTCATGCAGGATGCCCTAGCTGGGATGGGCATAGTTACTAAATATATGCAGTGGATAGGGAAGTTTTACAACTGTCCCACAGCAAGGGTGAAGGTGAACAGATCCGTTTCAGAACCCTTTTAAATGCATAATGGCACTAGACAAGGGTGGCCCCTGCCCCCATACTGTTTGTCTTGTCACAGAAAGCAGGGGGGCCTCGGAGTCCCTGATTTAAAGAACTACTATAAAGCAATTATCCTCACGCGGGTTATCGACTGGTCAAAAAACAATAAAAATAAAAGATGGGTGGAACTGGAAAATACAATTAGTAAACAGAGTTGGATAAAATTATTTGGGTACCTGCACATTTGAGAAATTTAGGAAATAAATCACAAAAGATGGCACTTAAAACCTTAGAGATGTGGGATATGATACACAAAAAACAAAAATGGAGCTATAACTCCCCATGTATTGCACTGAAGGAAACAGAGTATTTTCCACTGGGGAAAAGTAATTTGTTTGGAAATTGGATTAAAAAACCAAATGCACAATTAAAAGATGTGATGGTAAGAGGAAGGTTATGCACATTTCAAGAGTTAAAATAAAAAAAATAATATAATGGTGATAGATGAGTGGGGGATATCAGTATTATATAAAATCCTAATAGAGGGAACTGGGATGGGAAAGCTGCCATACATCAGAAAGTGGGAGGAGGAATTAGGTTCACAAGTGAATGAGTCAGAGATGAAAAAAATCATGAGTTTGATTTTTGTATCATCACAGGATAGCAATATGATAGAAATTAGTTTTAAATGTTTACTACTGTGGTATATAACTCCAGATAAAGCCCACAAGTTTCAAATAGAGACCTTGCAGTGCTGTTGGAGGGGGTGTGGAGAACGGGGTCTCATATTTGGTGGACGTGTCCTAAAATTAGACAATTTTGGAGAGATATAAGAGATAACAAAAGAGGAAGTCCAAGAGGAAATATGGGAGTGTTTATTAAACACCAGTTAACCAATATCTGAAAACCCTTGTCCCCTCACTCCTGAACGCAGCCAAAAGTTTAATTCCCAGACATTGGCAAGATCCATATAGCCCCACGCTGAGGAACTGGAGATTTAGTGGAGAGAAGGGTTGGGTGGGATTTGAGAGAAAATTTAAGTTCTGGCATTCATTTAAGCTTGCTTTGAAGTTTGCAGAGATGGTAAGAGTCTGATTGGTTTAGGAGCTGGTACGGAGATAGATGTAAGCAACATTGAATGTCGGCTCCAGAGCAGGAGAGGGGAGGGGAGAGGATAGTACGGGGATGGGGGAGGGGTTTTAAAAGCTTAGAGGTAATTTGTATCTAGCTGAAGAGAAGAAAGTTTTCAGGTGATGAAATGTATGCTATTAAACTGTATTGGAACTTTTTTGGACTTAAATTTAATAATAATAAAATATATTGAAAAAAAAGTGTGAGTTGTACAGATAAATGAACCAATTCCAGCTATAGGGTTGCATAGATAACTGATTATTGATCAATGCTATACATCAAATAATTGTATGGTATTCTATTTTATTTATTAAACCAGTAAATCAGTACACAGTGCTCAATTGTGTTATCCTGGTGCTACTATCTACTATTAATTAACCATGTGAAACATATAAATACATCTTTCATATAAAGTGCTCCTGTGCATGTAAACATTCAAACAAAAAATCTCCTTTCCTATCTCATTATTGAACTCTAACATAATAGTCCATATAGAAAGTGTCCAATTGCTTTCCAATGCTGTCCTTCTGTAAATCAATCAGTTATGTTTATTTTCAAAGTGATATGTGTTAAAAGTACAAAAAAAAATGATACATATATTTTCTTCTGTGTTTCTTATGCTCCACTGTACATCACCAACACACTTGTACATTCACCAGATGACCATCTCTAGAAAGAGTATAGTCCCCAAGGAGTTAATAATCCTAGGAGGCAGCTTTTCCTCAGTTTTTGGTACTGGGCCAAAGTACATGTGGTCTGTTTACAGGAGATGCATTTTACAGCTCAGTCCACTTCTAAATTTTCCGGCCACCAGTACAGCCTCTGCCTCCTCTAAAAAGAGGGGTATACTTATCACCTTCTATTGAACAACATCCTTTAAACTCCTGGCAGAGATCAGAGACCCAGAAGACCATTACATAGGGTCTTTTTGACCAAATAATAAGGCTCGATTGGCCCAGAGCCATAGGGCTATGGTGAGTGCATTTGTAACATCACTGATGGTGGAGTACTAGTTGTGTCAAATTTTAGGATAACCTACAATGGATATAAAAAGTCTACACACCCCTGATAAAATGTCAGGTTTATGTGATGTAAAAAAATGAGACAAAGATAAATAATTTCAGATTTGTTCCACCTTTAATGTGACCTATATACTGTACAACAGTTGAACAACAAACTGAAATATTTTAGGTGGAGGGAATTAAAAATAAAAATCTAAAATAGAATGGTTGCATGAGTGTGCACACCCTTACACGAATACTTTGTTGAAGCACCTTTTGATTTTATTACAGCACTCACTTTTTGGGTATGAGTCTATCAGCATGACATATTTGCCCACTCTTCTTTGCAAAATCACTCCAAATCTGTCAGATTGTGGGGGCTTCTCCTGTGCACAGCCCACTTCAGATCACTCCACAGATTTTCAATCGGATTCAGATTTGGCCTCTGGCTGGGTCATTCCAAAACTTTAATCTTCTTCTGGTGAAGTCATTCCTTGATTTGGGTGTATATTTTGGGTCGTTCTAATGCTGAAAGGTGAAATTCCTTCATGTTCAGCTTTTTAGCAGAAGCCAAAAGGTTTTGTGCCAATATTGACTGGTATTTGGAACTGTTCATAACTCCCCCTACCATGACGAAGGCCCCTGTTCCAGAGGAAGAAAAACAGCCCCAAAGCATGGAAAGGAAAAGGCTACTCTACTAAAAACACAGACATATGAAGAATACGGGAGATTGTTGTCACCACATGTATATCACACAGCCCGTACTTTCCAGATATTTCTGAAGATCCTTTAATGTTGCTGTAGGCCTTTTGACAGCCTCCTTGACCAGTCTTATTCTAATTTTTTCATCATTTTTAGAGGGACATCCAGTTCTTTGTAATGTCACTGTTGTGCCATATTTTTTCCACTTGATGATGACTGTCATCACCGTGTTCCATGGTATATCTAATGTCTTGGAAATTCTTTTGTACCTTCTCTTGACTGATACTTTTTAACAATGAGATCCATCCGATGCTTTGGAAGCTCTTTGTGGACCATGGCTTTTGCTGTAGAATGCGACTAAGAAAAAGTCAGGAAAGACCTACTAGAACAGCTGAACTTTATTTGGGGTGAATCAGAGGCACTCTAAATGATGGCAGGTGTGAACTGAGTCCTATTTATTATTAGTCTGATGTGATTGCTTAATTCTGAACATAGCTACAACCCCAGTTATAGGAGGGTGTGCACAATCACAGTTTTTTAGTTTTACCCCTCTAAAAGATTTCAGTTTGTTTTTCAATTGAGTTGTACAGTTTATATGTCACATTAAAGGTGGAAAAAGTTCTGAAATTATTTATCTGTCTGTTTTTTTTACATCACAGAAACCTGACATTTTAACAGGGGTGTGTAGACTTTTAATATCCACTGTATACAGAAGCACAGTGTTTGGGACTAAGCCAATTAAGTGAAAAAACACTGGACTTTGTTGTTGAATTTTAGAAAGGACTTTTTTAGGATCGTTTATTTCTTCACAATTTTTTTCACAAGTCTTTTACGTTTCTATTTAAACATTTTTTTTTTATAATTTTTTTATAATTTTTCACATGTTTATATTATTTATATTAAAATCAATGTGCACTGTGGTTGTGAAACCAAAAAATATAAATAATTAGTGCTGCTACTTAAATGATACAATATTAACCAACAGGTGAAAAAAAATCAATAAATGAATAAACATTTATTTAACTTTTCCATGGTAGCACTCAAAAAAAGTTGATTAACAATAATTAAAATATGGTCAAAAAATAATGAATAAGTGTCCAAAAGTGATGTGTCAATGTCCATAAATGAGTAGTGAAAATATATTACAATTTCACACATATGAAAGTCAGTTCTCTTTGAGATGTGCAAAGTTATAATGCAAATTAACACCAACTCCTCCACCACAGTGATAAATGGAAAATCAACCCCTTTAAGAAACAGCCTCAACAGATGCTATTGTCATTCACTCTCATGTTTGGCAAAAAAGCTCAGGATGTAAATTGAAGGGTCACTTGTAAACGCCACACTCCGTTCTCTTCTCTGACTATACACTACACATGTAGGGAATAGAGATAGAGACAGAGTCTTCAATAGTGTAAAATTACTTAGGATGAGGAATTTAATAAAATATATATTGCACATACATCAAATCAAAATAAAACAAGCCTTCATGTTACATGGAACAAGACAGCGCTGCGATCTCACCACTGCTTCATTCACGAGATGTCAGTTCGCCTTCCCAGCATCAGCATACAGTTGCCGTGTAGCCACGCCCAATGTGTTTTGTCACTTCTGACTTCATCACAGGGGGTCTCTCTAGCAGCATGATATTTAGGAAAAAAACACAATGCCAAACTGGAAGCTGTCCTATTAGATAAAGTGCATACATTTGGGAAGCTCTAGAGACCATGTCTGCTGAGAAACTGTCTGTAACAAAAACACAACTTATTTAACATATTTGCTGTTAATGAAACCTGGCTTCAGGAACCTGACTCTGCCTCTCCAACTTTCCTCTTTCATGGTGGTCTCAACTGAACGCACTCACCCTGGCCTAGTGGATCAAAATGAGTTGGAATCCTTCTATCCCTACTTTTTAAGTTCTTCTTTCACATCCCTTTCTATCTCTCTCCTCTTTTGAAGCTTACTGTATTTAAATTTTTTTTCTCCAGTTTTCCTGAGGATTGCTGTAATTTATTGGCCTCTAGGATCAGTGTCACTCTTCCTTCACAACATCTCCGCCTGGGCACCTGGAGGTTTTAATGTCCCTGTTAATGTATTACCCTGGCCACCTCTCAACTCCTCAACCTAAGTATCTTTTTTACTCACATCGATGAAAACACCACTGATCTTGTGTTCTCCCACCACTGCACGCCTTGCAACCCTTCCTAAACATAAACCCCTGTTCTTCTTACTGATCACAATCTTATGCGTCTCATGCTCTCTTTCTCGTCAACTAGCAGTTACCCATAATTAACCATTTTAACCATTTTCCTCTCTATTCAGCTAGGGACAACTTCTACAACAAATTCTCATCCTTGTCATGGCCTAACCTGACCAATTTTGTCTAAAACAACTCCCTGTCATCCTCCCCGAACAAACTTACTTCCCAGGATGCTACAACCCTGACAAACAGGTTACACCAGAAGTCTCAAAAGATATAGTCAAGGATGGAAGGATAAAGGTAAGTCATTATTTGTAACTTCAACATTGATTAGGTAGGATTAGATTTAAGAAACATACCATTGATATCCGAAAGTAGTTTAAATATCTCTCTCCAATAAGTGGAAAAAAATTTGCAGGACCAAAAGATATGGTAGAGAGTATCTATCCGGCCACATCCCCTCCAACAAAAAGCAGAATTGTGTGGAGAGAATTTGGACAAGTGGTATGGAGTGAGCTACCATCTTGTTATTAATGTGTGTTTCAATTACCAGTGATTTACAGAATAGGATGTGCAGATATGCTTAATGGCCAGGAGCCACTGGGAGGAAGTATAGGATCTCTCAAAATGTGCTTCACACTTTGGACGTGCTTTCACAAAGGCCAGCTTCTGCTGGAGTAGGCTATAAAGGGATTCCCTTAGTCTTTGTGTGAACCAAGGAGAAGAATGTCTATACTGGTGAGTTGACTGAAACTATGGGAAGAGGGTGTTTTAGATTCAATTAAATTTCCCTTATGAGAATGAATGTAAATTTGTCATATTTTTGTTTTAGTATAGATATATCTCTCAGAGTAATACAGTACCACTGAAAAGGTCATATACCCACATCAATTCTCTCTCTACCCATTTACAGAGTTTCTGCCAGGGCTGGGCTCAGCCCTTCCTTCTCTGAACTGGACGCTCAGCTGTCTGCTAATTGCTAGCTCCCATCTCTCTCCACAGTTACCCAGCTGTTGATCCTGCTCGTCAGTCCTGCCTACTTAAGCCACCCAGTCCAGAGAAGCTCTGCCTTCGCCGTGGTCACATCCCAAGAAACTCCTGTGCTCTTGTTTAAAGATTGGCTTTGATGACATCTCTTCAGGCTACAGATCCTGCTTGCTGTTCCACTACTTTGATCCCTGACTCCTGACTTGGCTAACCGTTCTGGTTACTGAACTTTGGCTATGTTTTAACTACATTTGTTCTTTTTACTTTTATTATTAAATTACATTTAAATTAATTATTTATTATTAAAAGTGAGATTTAACTGTACTTCTGTCTCGGTCTGATTTCATGGTGCCCGAATACTTACAGAATCTGATGCGCTCACTAGTACCAAACCTTTAAAAAAAATGAGATGGCAATTGATAGAGCTCACAGGCTCACAAAACCATCTTATCTACCAGCTTCTAGAGCCAGAGACATACTAGTTTGCATTCACTATTTCCCCACTAAAGAAAGTGTGATGCACACAGCAAAGAGGGCTGGTAAACTACCTGAACCCTTCACCAACATCAGACTTTATACAGACCTCTCTAAAACGATGATAGAGAATAGGAGACAGCTGTCCACCATCACCAAGGCTTTGCAAAAGCATCATATTATCTACAAATGGCCATTACCCACCAAACTTTTGGCCAAACGCACACCCTACGAACCCTGTCAGGAGGCCTTCAACTACTGAGAGAGTAGTGTTTGATCAACGAGGAAACCTAGCCGCCCACCCTTCCTCGCATATGGAAACTGAGTGGGACAACCAAAATACTTAAAATACCTACATAAGCTACTTAGCTAGTTTTCAGCTGTCTATCTTGACAGTGCCTCAAACATTAACCTTCCTACAGGTTATTGAAGATATCATCTGCAATTACCTTTTTCCCCATTGCTTGTTACCAGTTTTTTCTGCCCATTGAGCCAGTTTTTATTGTTGGCTCTCGTTTTCTCAGTTATTTTATTTTTTTTATTTTTCTCTCCCTTAAGTTGTGCTACTACCTGTATCATTACACCAGCCTCAGATACCGTTCCAAGACTGTAACTACTCTGCAACTGTACCGGGGACTAATATGGATCTAGCTCCACCTTACCATAATTGCTTCTCCCTGAGATAGCAGCCTCATCACCACCCCATCTTAATATGGCCTTTAAGCTAGTGTACCTTTTTTAAATATCTCTTTATTAGTTTTTTTACATATCCATTATACATTTCACCATTTACATTCATCACTCTCTTATGAGCTTCCATAAAATCCATTCATAGTCATATCCTCAAATACTACAAAATTATACATATACATTTATACGTTCATATCCCTCTTACCCCCTTTTTTTCCTCCTTTTGGTGAGGCTTGCCCTATCTCCATGCTATTTTATCCTGATGCCATTATGGAATTTTCTATCCAACTTGCCCATGCTCTCTCATATTTCTCTCCATGTCCTCTGCTCCAATATGTTTCCCTATATAGTGGCAGATTACTATTTGCTACATTTTTCCACTGTGTTAACGTTGGGGCTTCCACCTTCCAATTCAGCACTATTGTCTTTCTAGCATAAAAAAGCAACAGACCCACCTGTATTCTACTTCCTATGGGGGTGATATTGTTCCCTACTAGTCCTAATAGGCAGATCTCTGCCTCTTGATTTAAAGAGACTGATGTTACTATAGTAATTACTCTCAAAACCTCCCTCCAGAATATCACTATCTTTGGACAAGACCAGAATATGTGGATGAAATTTCCTGGGGTACCTGAACATCTCCAGCAGTTTTGAGAGTTTGTTGGAAATATTTTGTATAATTTGTATGGCGTATAATAACTTCTATGTATTATTTTAAATTGTATTAATTTATCTTGCAGAGATACTAGTATTTGGAGTGGAGATCTCCATATCTCCTCCCAGTTTTTATCTGCTAATGTTGGAACATCTCTTGTTCAGCTTTCATATAGCTTACTTATATCTGAAAATTTAGTTTTGGATAAGTAGCTATATAAAATTGAAATTGGCTTTTTTTTTTGGTCTTTTTCCTTACCATTTGCTCTAATTCTGTTTCTATCAATTGTGTGATCCCCTCCGGGAACTGTGCCAATAAAGCATGAACCAACTGCATGTATCTAAAAGTGTAGTTCCCAGGTATATTCCAACATTTCCTTATTTCTGCAAATTAAATAATTCTCCCTTCGGGTACAACTTGTGATAGTTTTTTAATCCCAAATATAGTCCATGCCCCTGGATCTTGAATGTAATCCAAATGTGGGAGCTCTGGATTTCTCCATAATGGAGTGTTTTGGGATAAATCCACTCTCAAATGATCCTCTTCTGCCATGGCTGCTCTACATATTTTTTACTGTCGTAATCATCAAGGGAGTCAGATCTGACCTATATTTTAATCCGCGGAATGGCAATGACTGCAGCGCCTCCTGCAACTGGACCACTGCGGCCTCTACCATTGTGGCAGAGTCAAATCCATCTGGATTCAGCCATCTCCCTATTGTCACCAACTGTGTAGCTATATAATATTTATAAAGGTCTGTGAAAGCCAATCCCCACTGTACCGCCGGACGCATAAGTATGCTTAGTTTAATTCTAGCTGTTTTGCCTTTCCATATAAATGTGGAAAACATACCATGTAGCTGTGTAAAAAACTTCTTAGGCAACCACTGCAGAGAATTTCTAAATAAATACAGAAATTTAGGAAGAATCTTCATCTTTATTAAGTTTATACGTCCCAGCAGCGACAGGGACAATGCCTCGCAGGTCCTGAACTTTTTCTTACACTCTTATATTACTGGATCTAAATTTATCATTTTAAAGTCTTTGACCTTTCGAGATATTATTATGCATAGATACTTAAATTCTGATACCCATTTTAACGGTAGATCTGGGGAAGCTATGTCCTGTGCCCCTTTGTCAATAGAGAATAACAAAGACTTACAGTAGGTGACCGCGATATTGTGTCAATCTTGCCGCTTCTAGCGGCAAAATTGACAGCCTACGAGCTCCGTCGTGGGAGCCAGCGCCGAGCTGGCTCGCATCGGGAAAGGAAAAGTGTTTCTTTTCCTTTCCCAATAAGCAACAAATGTAAAAAAATGGCATGGGTTCCCCCTTGGGATGCATACCAGGCTCTTAGGTCCGGTAGGAATTTTAAGGGGAATCCCCTTCGGCGAAAAAAAACGGCGTGGGGTCCCCCCCAAAATCCATACCAGACCCCTATCCGAGCACGCAGCCCGGCCGGTCAGGAAAGGGGGTGGGGACGAGTGAGCGCCCCCCCCTCCTGAGCTGTACCAGGCCGCGTGCCCTCAACATGGGGGGTGCCTTGGGGAAGGGGGGGCCGCACCCCCCCACCCCAAAGCACCTTGTCCCCATGTTGATGAGGACAAGGGCCTCTTCCCGACAACCATGGCCGTTGGTTGTTGGGGTCTGTGGGTGGGGGGCTTATCGGAATCCGGGAGCACCCTTTAATAAGGGGGCCCCTGGATCCCGGCCCCCCACCCTATGTGAATGAGTATGGGGTACAATGTACCCCTACCCATTCACCTGTGAAAAAAATGTACAAAAAACACACACACACAAGGGTTAAAATAGTTTATTGCACAGCTCCGGGGGTCTTCCGTTTTCGGGGGTCTTCTCGCCAGACTCCTCCGCTCTCTTCTGCTAGCTCTTTTGCTAGCGGAGGAGCCCGGCTTTCTTCTTCATCGCCGCCCTCTTCTTCTGACTTCGGGGTCTTGTCCCCCTCTTCGGTTCTTCTTGCCGGGCCACCGCTTCTTCTTCCAGCTCTTTTACTAGCGGTGGCTCGGTCTTCTGTCGCCGTCGCCGCCACCGCCTTCCATTCTTCTTCTTCTTCTGGAGATGTTGACTCTCTCCGGCCACAATGCCAAGGACGCGGCGACTTATATAGGGACAAGGGGCCGGGTCGCCGGTTGATGTCACATGGTGACCCCGCCCCCTTACGATGTCATAGTCCCGGAGGATGCTGGGACTGTGACATCGTAAGAAGAACCGAAGAGGGGGACAAGACCCATGAAGTCGGAAGAAGAGGGCGGCGATGAAGAAGAAAGCCGGGTGTGTGTTTTTTTTGTACATTTTTTTCACAGGTGAATGGGTGGGGGTACATTATACCCCATATTCATTCACATAGGGTGGGGGCCAGGATCCGGGGGCCCCCTTATTAAAGGGGGCTCCTGGATTACGATAAGCTCCCCGCCCACAGACCCCAACAGCCAACGCCCAGGGTTGTCGGGAAGAGGCCCTTGTCCTCATCAACATGGGGACAAGGTGCTTTGGGGTGGGGGGCCGCGTGGCCCCCCTTCCCCAAGGCACCCCCCATGTTGAGGGCACACGGCCTGGTACGGCGCTCGCTGGTCCCCACCCCTTTTCCTGACTGGCCGGGCTGCGTGCTCAGATAGGGGTCTGGTATGGATTTTGGGGGGACCCCACGCCGTTTTTTTCGGCGAAGGGGATTCCCCTTAAAATCTCTACTGGACCTAAGGGCCTGGTATGCCCACGAGAAGGCATGCAGGCTTCATGAGTGAGGCGACATTATCGCCTCGCTCTGACTGCAATAGGAAAATGAAATTTTCCTATTGCAGCCAGTGCAACGGGATCGCACTGGTTAGAGAAGCCTGTCGTCGGCAACCAGCGCGATACTGTCGCGCTGGAAACACAATGTCGGCAGCACCTACTGTATCCCGATTCACTTTAAGCCCTGTAAACATTGAAAAAATATTCAGTAGTTCTAGTGCTCCTTTCAATTAAGGACCTGCATCTCTCAAAAACAGCAACATATCATTGACATACAGGGCTACCCTCTCCTCCAGCCCCCCATCCGAAGTCCCTGAATATTCGGCAAGGTCCTAAGGACCTCTGCCACTGGCTCTATTACAATCGAAAAGAGTGCCGGAGAGAGAAGGCAGCCCTGCCTCGTGCCTCTATGCAGCTGAAATGGGGACGAGAGCTTTCCTCCCAATTTTACCGATGACATGACTTTTTTATATATTGTTTGTATCAATTTAATAAATATTAATCCAAATCCCATCCTTCTAAGTATTTCCCAAAGAAAAGGCCATTCAACTGTATCGAAGACCTTCTCTGTGTCCAGAGAGGACACCGTTGTAGATCCCTCATATACGTGGTGAGTATGTATATTTGCATATAATCTACATAGATTAACATCTGTCCCTCTCTCTGGCATAAATCCTGTCTGATCTGAATCTATGATATTCTTTCATAAAGGTTGTAACCTCAATGTTAATAATTTCATCAGTATTTTTAGATCTATATTTAATAAAGCTATCGGCCTGTATGAACAACATAGTTTTGGGTCTTTTATTTCCTTGTATAGTAAGGTTATATGTGCATTCCTCATTGAGTCTAGAAGGACTCCTTTCAATAGACCACATGTAAATACTTCTGCTAATTTTGGAGCTAATATAGCTCCATATTTCTTATAAAATGCCATAGGAATTCCATCTGGGCCTGGTGCTTTCTCTGGGAATGTATGTATGACCTTTATGATCTCCTCACCTGTAATCGGACATATCAATGCCTCTCTCTCCCTATTCGACAGTCACCCAGGGGCTACCCAGTCCAAAGGGTCCACCATAGCCGTCGGGCGGAAGTCGGAGGGGAGAGAAGAAGCATACAACCGACTATAGTACTCTCTAAAGGTCTCTAAAATCTCCTTAGGTTCTTTTACTCTCTTTTTCTGTAGGGTTTCAATTTCTGATATAGTTGTAGTTTAGTATTCTTGTTGCGCTAATCTTGCTAGAAATCTCCCACCTGTATCTCCTTGCTCAAAAATATTTTGTCTGTTTTTATGTTTCAATAGATTTTTATTATTAAGTATAATAACAGTTTACAAAACATGTCAATAATGAGTGATAGTAGGGCAAGATGCCCCCTAAAAGATAAATGCATCATACTGGTAAAGCATATAATGAGAAAACAAGTAAGTAAAACATATAAGAAAAACATATCCCTCCCCCAACCAAGGATGCAATATAGGAGGTAAGAGAATAAACCTCGACCAGTCCGAGAATGAGAGCGCGTGCTAGCAAAGGTACGGTCGAGAACAAAGGGTCAACGAGGCCCCCCCTAAGTCGTGGGGACCCGGAGAACCCTCCATAACACCTTCCACCCGAGGCTGAGGCGGGCCCAGGGAAGACTGCCCCGCCGCCCCAAATGGGAACACACTGTGACCGGGCAACTCCCCAGGGCCCCCCCCCCCCACCCCCCAGCGAAAGGGACTGGTCTACCAACTACATTGGTTATGCAAAATATAGCAAGTGAGAACTATGGGTTATGCAACTGTATAAGGCACACGTGATATATACTGAAAATCTGAGAGGGAGAGCAAAAGAACATAGTATAACAAATGAAAATTTCCCTGTAGCGAGTATACTAGGAAATCCAATTAGTGAAATGTTAACTAATCGCAAAGAATATTTGCAACCAAAGGGAGCATCCCCTACAGAAAGGGGAAAAGGGAGTATAGGAGGAAAAGGGGATAGACAAAGAAAATAAGAGCAGGAAAAATAGAGGAAGAATAGAAGAAAAAGGCAAGTAGTGTAGAAGGGTATAGAAGGAGGTAAAGGGAGGTGTAGAAGGTCATCTGGAGAAGTGAGCCACAGCCAGTAGTACAGCTATTTCAATGTGGAAGGGAGATCCCAACAAAAGATGCCCAAGGTTCCCAAGTGTGGTAGAATTTCTCAGAACGATCCAAGATTACACCTGCCATTTTTTCTTGATTCATGATCCAGGAAATTTTTTTCCTTGCTACTCTGGGTGAAACAGTAGGCGTCTTCCAAGCTTTTGCCAGGGTAAGTTTGGCACCCAGTAAAATAAAGTGGATGAGGCGTTGTGTAATCTTGGGCGCTCCCAAGACTGGGAAGTTGAGAAAAGCAATGAGGGGGGATGGTAAGATAGTCTGTGAGGTAATAATGATTATCCAGGAAAAAATTTTACGCCAGAAATGTCGCACCCTGGGACAGGACCACCAAACATGAAGCATATCACCTCTAAGGTTACAGCCCCTGAAACATAGAGGAGATGTGGACGGGAAGATGTGGGCAAGTTTCGTGGGTACTAAGTACCACCTGGTAAGTACTTTAATGCTCGCTTCTATGAGACCGGTATTCATGATGCCCTTGTATGAGTAGGAAAAATTCCTTTGCCAAGTCTCCAGGTCCCAAGATTGGGCTAAGTCATCTTCCCAGGCCAACATGTAGGAGGTTTTGGACTGTTTACCCGAGAGTGCCCTGTAAACCAGTGAGATCCCACCCCTCTGCTCGAAGCCTTGTCCACACCATTGTTCATAAGGGGTAATTTGTGGACCGTCTGGGAAGGATCTGTATTTTTTGTGAAGAAATGCGGATATCTGTGTAAATCTGAAGAATTCAGATCTGGGCATGTCTAGTTTACTTACACAATATGCCTTCGTTAGGGGTCCTAAAGGTCTGAGAAAGTGACCTATTCTGTAGAGCCCTTTATCTAGCCACCACTGGAACGCTTTGATGTCTAGGCCCGGGTAGAAGTCTGGGTTGTGAAATAAGTGTTTCAGGGGTTCTAAAGAAGAAATTAGGTGTGCATTACCTTTGAGGGAGTCCCATAAAGTGAATGAATAGGACAGCGTCGGCGACATGATCGGGGGTCTGGATTTTTTGGGGCTCCATAGAAGGAAATCGAGGGTATGAAGCGGGACTGCCAATCTCTCAATGTGTATCCAGTCAGGGTGTTCCCATCGGGAGTAGATTCTGGAGAGCTGTGAAAGTTGTGCTGCCTGGAAATACCAAAGTAAGTTTGGCAGGCCCAGTCCCCCCTCCGTCCTCGATCGATATAGGACCGACTTAGCCAGTCTGTGTCCACCCTTCCCCCAAATAAATTTGATGACTTTGGCTTGGAAGAGCCCAAGGTGGTTTTTATTTATTGGTATCGGAAGGGTTCTAAAATAGTAAAGGATACGCGGGAGTAAAGTCATTTTGATGGCGTTGATCCTTCCTAGCCAAGTCATGGGAAGTCCCGACCACTTTAGGAGATCTCTCTCTAATTTTTTGTACAGCGGCGGGTAATTAGCTTGGTAGAGGAGATCTATCCTTGGTGTTAGTTTTATTCCCAGATATGTAATAAATGAGTTGGTCCATGAGAGTTTAAAGCTATCTCGAAGCCTAGAGATGAGTGAGTCTGCAAGATTAATGTTAAGTGCTTGAGATTTGCTGTAGTTGACCTTGAGGCCAGATACCAAGCCAAAGTCATCCAATAGGCGGCATAAGTTAGGGAGCATTATGAGGGGAGAGGATACAAAAAGTAGGATGTCATCCGCAAACAGTGCGCATTTGTGAGTTTGGGAGCCACAAGATATACCTTTGATATTGGGGTTGTTCCTAATAGAAATCGCTAAAGATTCAATCGCTATAGCGAAGATAAGAGGGAATAGAGGACAGCCTTGTCTCGTCCCCCGTAAGATAGGGAAAGACTCAGAGTAAAATCCCTGCAGACGTACCTGGGCCGAAGGGGTTGAGTAGAGAGCCCTCAGAACATTGAGAAAGTGCTCACCAAAGCCCCAACGCTGTAAAGTGGAAAAGATGAACGACCAGTTAATAGAATCAAATGCTTTTTGTAGGTCCAAGGAAAGCAAACAGCCTTGTCGAGGAGCTCCTTTATCCCAGTTGGAGTTTAGGATAGAAATCAGGTCAATGGCTCTACGCGTCTGGTCAGAGCCCTCACGGCCTGGTATAAAGCCTACCTGGTCCTTATGGATATACAGACTAATGAATGAGGACAGGCGGTCTACAAGGATCTTAGTCAGAATCTTTAGATCATTGTTGATGAGGGAAATTGGTCTATAGTTGGAAACAGCACTAGGGTCCTTGTCAGGTTTAGGAATAACCGTTACATATGCCATATTAGAAGAAGCTTCTAAGGTACCCCCTCTCCGAAGTTCATTGAAAAAACGAGCAAGGTAAGGGGCTAGAGTGGTGGAAAAGGATTTGTAGTAAGGTATAGAGAACCCGTCCGGGCCAGGCGCAGAGTGGGGTTTTAATTTTTTGATCACATCACAGACTTCTTCCTGTGAGATAGGGGCATCTAAGATTTGGCGATGGGAAGATTTCAAAATTGGGTTTTGTACCGTATCGAGGAATCTATCAACCTGCGCTTGCGTCGGGCAGTCTTTATTACTATAGAGGGATTGGTAGAAGGAATGGAATTGTTCCATTATGCGTTGCGGATTTTGGGAAAGGGTACTACCATTTATTTTGATTTTAGGGAGAGCAGTGTGTTTGATTTTTGGCAAAAGTCGACGTGCTAAAAGTGTGCCTATCCGATCTCCCTGGCAGTAAAAACGGGATTGATTCCAGTGGATCCATTTTTCAGCTCTAGTAGTGAGTGCTAGGTTTAAAGAAGCACGAGCTGCATCCAGGTCCGATATGGGAACCTCGGAGGGGTGAGCCTTGGGCCTTTTAGATAGGGCCGCAAATTCCTGCTCCAATCTGACAATATCAGATTTTTGTGCTTTGTTAATTTGAGAAGCAATTTGAATAAGGTGTCCTCTGAGAACCGCCTTATGAGCAGCCCAAAGGCACGAGGGTCCAACCTCCGGAGTGTCGTTGACTTGAAAATAAGTTTTAATTTTGGTTTTAATTTCCGCCTTCCTGCCCGGGTTGCTCAAAATAGATTCATTGAGGTGCCATCTCCTACCGGATCGAGCCACTCCAGGGCGGCGGAAGACTATCACCACCATAGAGTGGTCCGACCAGACTACGTCTTTAATGAAAGCTCTGTTTGTTAATGGAATGGTATGGGAGGTAACCCATATGTGATCTATTCTCGAGAAAGATTGGTGGGGACTAGAGAAATGGGTAAAATCCCTCAGGGAAGGATTCATTTCCCTCCAGATATCAATCAGCCCATGTTGGGAGATTAGTTTGGCTATGCGTAGACTTTGTTTAGTGGGTCAAACAAGGCGTTTACCCGGAGGACGAGCCTTGTCAATGCCTGCGTCAAAGGCCGTATTCGAGTCACCCCCAAAAACTACAGTCCCCTCCAATAAAGGTGACACGGTGTCTAGAAGACTCTTAAAGAAGGCATATTGACCCCTGTTGGGGGCGTAGTATGAGATAAATGAGTAGAGATGACCATCTAGCTCCCCAATCAATAGGAGAAATCTGCCTCCTGGATCTTTAAGTTCTGACTTGAGAGAGAATGTACATCTGTTAGAAATAAAAATACCCACCCCCTTTGTTTTATCGTCTGCATTGGCCAGTGAAAAATTAGAGAATTTGGAATGGATAAAAGAAGGATGGAAGCGTTTAGGGAAATGGGTTTCTTGTAGGAGTGCTACGTCAACTTTTTGGGAGTGAAAATGTTGAAACATTTTCCGACATTTTAGGCCTTGGGCATTGTGAGTAATAAGCTTAAGGGGAATTTTGCCTGGATCAGTTACCGCCATCGAGCAGAGGAGTGGGAATACCCCGGTACACAAAGGCACTTACCCTTAGAAGATTCATAGACCAGGATAAAATCAGACCGGCGTGTGGCTTCAACTGGCATAGACGAAGACCGTGTCCTCCTTCTCCAGGTGACCTCTAGGGGAAAGAAAGAGTAGAGAATGAGCAAGAAAAGGGGAAAGAGAGGAGCAGAGAAGGGAAGAAGGGGGAAAAACATGACCCCCGATGCGGGTGGAAAAAAAAATACCACCTGCAAATAAAAATTCAAACACCTCCCCAATCTCAATCCCAAAGGGGATAAAGATAGGGAGTAATCCTGACCAGTGAAGGGTCAATACCGAATTCACTAGACAGGATGGGGTGCATGAGCACCGCCCTAGCAGGAAGGACCATCTAAGTATTTAAACAATACATAACTTGTCAAAAAGGCCCCAGAACCAATGTTAACATTAGAAATCGTTTGAATCTCCCCAAAGACCAGGAAAGAATAAAGAAAAACAAATCAGGAGAAGAAAAATACTTGAGTGTGGCAACATGAGATTGGTAAAAAAAAAAAGAGAAAAAAAAAGGGGTTAGCCAGTTCCCCCAACACAGATGGAGACCTTGAGTGTCGTTCCCACCCACATGGTGAGGTATAGTCTAGGCGAATTCCCTGCTCAAGGTCCCCGAGAGGGAACCAGTATCCTAAGACTTGTACTGTAGGCAATTCATAGTGAGTCAAGGAGGGACGTTGTCCTTCGATTTCTTGTGTCTTGCGGGTTTCCACATCGAGTTCAGTGGACTGGATGGGCTGGGGGGAAGTTGCCTTTTAGCCGAGTGAGGAGAGGGCTCCTGTTGCATAGCGATTGGGTCGTGAGAGATGAGGCCGAGTCGTAAGAAGAGCTGTTCCCCTTCTAGAAGTGAACTAAAGGTGTAGGGTTTGCCATTGAATAGCATCTTCAGTTGAAATGGAAAGATCCACCAATATTTAATGTCCTTATTCATAAGGATTTGAAGTAGCGGTTTCAAGGTGCGTCTCTTTTGAATGGTGGAGGGAGATATATCAGCAAAGACTTGTAATTGGTGTCCCTGAAAGACGATCTTGGACAGGGATCTGGATTTCTTCATGACTGCTTCTTTCACTGTATAGTGGTGAGGTTTTACTACAATATCTCGAGGCAGGCCATCATCCCTGGGGGGCCTGAGGGCCCTGTGAGCCCTATCAAGCTCTAGATGGTGTTGTGGGGTGTCAGGGAGCAGATCTTTAATGAAGGCCTGTATTGTCTCAGGAACGTCCTTGTAGGATTCAGGGAGTCCTCGGACTCTAAAGTTGCACCTCCTATTTCTATTTTCAAGGTCATCTATTTTGGCATTGGCAGTATCCAGTTGTTCTTGTAAGATTTGTAGGCAAGCAGAGTTTTGATTTGTTCTGGAAATCGTCGCTTCCAGGTTGGATTCAATAGTTTCAATGCGAGATCCGATGTTCTGGAGATCTGCTTTGATGTCATTTGTGATTTTGGTAGCTGTATTTTGTAGGCCCCTGTCCAGGAGTTCTGCAAATTTAGCAAAGAGTTCAGTCACATTGATCGGCTGCAGTAGGCCCAAGTCTCCAGGCTGAGTTAGAAGTTGGGGCTGAGGGAGGTTAGCTCCCAAGGGTGGGAAATCCATGTCTGGGAATGATTGCTCCAGAAGGGATACTGTGGAGGCTGGGGAAGCCATTTCAGGACAATCGGTGCTTGACTGTCGTTGCAGGGCAGAAGAGGAAGAGACTGCCAGCTGTGCCCCGATCGTGTAAGCCGCGTCCGAGCGGTGAGGCCCGGCCGCCATTTTCGCCTCTGTCTGGGAAGAACGGGTCGTCTCATAAGTCGGCTCGAGGTTTCTCCTGACAGCCCCGGAGTACATTGGGGAGATCCCAGATGTATTTACTACTCAGCGGACAAGTTGTGGAGTGAGCGTTGGTTCTCTGGGCGCCGTTATCAGTCCTGATCCGCCAGGGCGGGACGGAGCTCCAGGGCTATGCGGCCATCATCGGAGCTGCCGTGCATGCGCCCTCTGGAGACAGGGCTAGAAGATAGCAGGAGACTCCTGTCCCCCACCACACCAGCAGAGTGTGAAAAAGTGAATATCAGGCCGTTGGGTGTAGCAAGATGGGTGTAGCAAGATGGCTGACCTCAGTCAGCACAGGCCTGGTTCAGGGTTAGGCCTGAGGAAAGATGCAGTGTGGGGGTTTGGGAGGTAGTTTCTGTCCAGGGGGGGACCCTGCAGTCAGAAGTAGCGGGTAGTTGGGTAGCGGTCCGGATGTGATACTCTTCCACGGGCATCCGCCGCAGGAAAGTCCGGGGATCCGCAGGCCTTACTAGGCCGCACTAGGCTGGATCCAGCCACGGCCTCCTCGCTCACCCCCGAGGCCCGAACGAGTCACCGGAGCGCTCAGGTAGGGAAGATCAGAAGGGCTGGAGGGTGGATGGTAGTCCCCTACCGTTCGATGATGCTGGAATCTCGAGAACTCGTCAGGCCTCCGGAGTGGCAAGATGGCCGCCGCGAACTCCCGATGTCGGCTGTCCCGCGGCCGAGTGGAGGGGTATGTGCACCCAATATAGCCACCAGTCGTTGCAGTGCACTCCCGGGAGTAGTTTGCCGTGAATTCAGGCACCAGTCGGTGCTGGATAAGGGAGGATGGCGATGGATGGAGCTCGGATTATACGGAGCTCCCTCAGAAAGCCATTTTGTCTGTTTTTATGTAGTTCCAACCTTTATATTTATTCCATATGTAAATGGGGGTCTCTTTGTGCAGCCATCATTTGCTCAAAATTTACAACACTGGAGTCTTGACCATATTTCTCTGTTTTTGCAATTCCTGTGTCCTAACCTTCTGTTTTTTATTAACCGCGGCAATATTTGAGATGTATTGTCCCTGTATATATATGATTTAAATGCATCCCAGACAATGTCCACCGAGGACGACCCTGCATTATTTTCCCAGTACTCTACTATTAGGGATGCAATTTTTCCTTTTATCTCGTGGTGTGAAACCCACTGCGGAGATAACCTACACAATGATGTACTCCTCGGGGTGGGGACACATATTGACAAAAATAAGGGAGAATGATCTGATAGGCCACTCAGTAAGTATGTTGCTTCTGAAATATGCGTTAACATTGTTACATCTGCAAATACTAAATCTATTCTGGACGTTGTTTTATAGTAGGCAGAAAAACAGGAATAGACTCTTTTCTGGATTTCTCCATCTCCAAATTTCACCTGAGCCCAATTATACAAGTCAGCTGAATATTGCTAAGGAGGTTTTGGTCTATCCAGCTCTGGCAATATAATTTAATTAAAATCTCTAATAAATAATAACTTTGCTGGGAGATATTTGATTATTTTCTCCATTATCTCGTTCAAAATTCCCTCCGCAAATGGGGGTGGTATATAAATTGCTACTGTAATGTATCTTTGCTGCCCAATTGTATAGAATAAAATAACATATTTTCCTTGTATGTCTATAAAGGCCTTCTCCATTTGTCCCGGAAAAGTTTTATTTACTAAAACGGATACTCCTCTAGCATAGGAGGAATACGTAGCATGGTATGCTTTTTTTATAAAGGCTTTTTTTAAAGTTGTTAATCTTTTACCGATTAAATGTGGCTCCTGAAGTATGATCAATTGAGGACTATATTTTCTTATATATTGAAATATTAATGCTGCCTTAAACTTTGAGTTCAATCCTCAGACATTCCATGAAAGTATTGAATAGCTATTATTTTTACCTGTCATTATATTGAAAGTGTGGAGAGGTTAAACACCTTCATCACATCATAGAGGACGTCCATAGGGTTCTTAAGCCATACCCTTGTTGCACCCATCCATACTTCCCCCTTATGCCGCGTACAGACGAGCGGACTGTATGGCGTACTTAGTCCGTCGAAACACATTTCAGCGGACAATCCGCTCGTGTGTGGGCTTCAGCTGACTTTTTCAGAGTGCAGTCCGGCGTACTAAGAATTTCGGATTTTTCTAAATTCTGTCCGTCGTACTTTGGTTTCAGCGGACAATCCGCTCGTCAGTATGCTAGTTCGACGGAATAAGAATGGCGCATGCCCAGAAAGGATTTACACGGCGGAAGGGTGCTTTGCTGTGTCTTGGACTTCCTATTTCTAGTCCCGTCGTACGTGCTGTACACGTCATCGTGCAAGCTTTCGACGGACTGTTTGTGCATCCGTGTGTGGTCAAGTCCGTTCAGTCGAAAGTATGACGGACTGTCCGTCGGATTGTATGACGAACTAAGTACGCCATACAGTCCGCTCGTGTGTACGCGGCATTACACTTCCTTCACCTCTCTCCTCCCATCCCACCCCATCCCCTTCCACTCCCCTCTCCACATTCACTTTACCCCCCTCCTCTCATTCCACCCTGTCCCTTTCCAATCCCTTCCCTATTCTACAACCCCTTCTTTACTGAACATAGTATATATTCCATGCTCAGTACCGAACATTTCCTAACAAAACTACCAAAAACTGTCACCCTTCCATTACATTGTGGGGCGGGCTCTCTATTAAATTATTATTAAAAAAAATATATATTTTCCTCTGTCCTTCCCTTTTATCATTCCAAAAAATATATTATCAATCTATATAACAATTATAATAATTTACCATATCACAATTGTACATAAAAAGGAACCCCCCCAAAAAAAATATATATTATTTTTCTTTCTTTTTGTATTATTTGATATATATAATAATTATCACAATTTATCGCTTCATACATTTTGAGAGGGAGAAGAAAAAAAAAGAGAGGGGAACCCTCTATATTTGTGCAACGCTCCTCTTCCAACCACCCCTCCTTTGTTTCCCAGGTGCCATTCTCCTATGTATATTTCCCTATAATCTACTATTTATAAAAAAAAAATATTTTACGTATTCTAATATGTTTTAAATAATATTCAGTGAAGGAAAAAAAAAGAAAAAAAATATATAAATAAATACACATTCTACATTCCATGTAGCAATCTATTTCCAAAGACCCCTCCTTTATTCCCATGTGCCATTATCCTATTTATATATGTTTTCAGAATTTCTTCATATCATTAGTGCTTAGTGCTTATTGTTTTTTTTCCCTTTCTTTTCTCTCCCTTTCTCCCCTCCCCCCTCCCTTCCCCCCATCTCCCCCATAATTCCATATATGTGATCTCCCCTACTCTCCAAAAAAAATAAAAAATTACTCCATATTCATATATGACAAAAAAATAAATAAATAAACAATAACCCCCCAAACCCCGTCCCCCCCTATACATTGATCCCTTAAAGTATAATGTTTGGTTGTTGCTCAAATCTATACCAATACCAATCTATACCAATCCATGAACATATAATTATATATATATATATATATATATATATATATATGTGGATAGTCTGGAAAAAATGATAATTTGGAGTTCCCATACTGTAAATCTGTCTTTATCCTGGCTGTTGATAAGATGCGATCTCGATCTCTATAATTCAATAGACGTATAAAAAAAAAGGAGGCGCCCCTGATTTTGGGGGGCGAAAAAAGGTCCTATGCGCTCTCTCCACCACAAACGTTACGGACATATCCACTAGGCCAAAGATTTCTGTCAATAATTTCTCTAAAAATGTAATTGGGTTGTCTCCATCCACACGCTCTGGTAAACCCACAATACGAATGTTATTTCTCCTCAGGCGACTTTCTGTGTCAATTGCCCTGTCCTGTAGCACTTTGATTTGTTTTCTCAATTCTCTGCTATCTTTTAATTCATCCTCTATTTTAGAGACACGAGTTTCTATTTCTGTAGTTCTTTGCAGTATTCTATCAAACTCATGTCTCATTAGATTTATATCCACTGCTAATGCATACATTTTGTTTGTAAGAGTCTCTCTGCTTGTTTTAATAGCCTCCATGATGTCTTTACCAGAGGGAATTCGCTCTACCTCTCCTTCTATCACAGTCTGAGTCTCTGCTGGTGTCCCCCTCTATGGGGATTTTTGTGGGGATTTTGTTGCATATTTCCCTGCTTTCTTTGCAGACATTGCTGTAGGGGAGGGACAGGGGGTAACAATTTGTGCTCTTACACGTGGTTTAGTAGGGGCCATTTAGCCACTTAGTCACACACCTTCCAGGCTTCCCCACTGTTCAGCAAAACAACATAGAGGTAACAAAAAATACTTCACGTCTTCCTCGCCTGGCTCTTCTCCTTTCTCCCTTTTCAATCTTTTCTCCCCTCTTTCCAAGTGTAGATAAGAACAGGAAAAACAGGTAATTTTACAGCCTACCGTTATGTCCTTGTTTCCGGTACTGCCTGCAAGCTGTGCTTCTGATCAAGGCATATGAGAGGAGACATTCATCTATCCATCCGTCCATCCATCCCTCTTATCCACAAGCCTGAGAAACTGAAAGGTCAATAGTCCCCAGAAATGAGCTGCCCTGCAAAAAGAGGCAAACACCCTATAGGCCTACTTCTTATTTGTACAGGAGACACACTATGCCCCAAATAAAACCCTGCCATTTAAGCTTAAACATCATGACCACTAGATTCTTGCCTCAGGACCCACAAAAAAGAATGAGGTATTGATAACAATTTGAGACTCTCTTTCATTCCAAACCCACCATACACATATAGACCCGCAAGATCGCTATATCATCCTGGTGTTTGACATCAACCAGACCACCTACACACTCTTGTATGTCTATGTTCCTAATACCAAACACATTTGCTACTGTAAACGCCTTCTAAAGAAAGTGGACATCTTAACCACTTCAGCTCTGGAAGATTTGGCTGCTCAATGTTCAGAGCACTTTTTACAATTTGGCACTGTGTTGCTTTAACTGGTAATTGCACAGTCATGCACTGTTTTACCCAAACAAAATTTGCGTCCTTTTTTTCCCACAAATAGATATTTCTTTTGATGATATTTGATTGCCTCTGCGATTTTTATTTTTTGCAATATAAACAGAAAAAGACCAAAAATTTTGAAAAAAATTATATTTTCTTTTTTTTTTTTTCCAATAGAAATATTTATTAAGCAAATATACATACATAAAAACAATATGCAAACTTGTTGTACAAAGATATCATATCGCTAGAATCAAGTGTAAAATTATCATAGTGCTTAAACAAATGAGCTCACAACTGCCTTCTATGAGTAGCCATCTCATTTTATATGAGCAAAGCTTCTTTCTGTGCAAAACTAAAGGAGGCCGTGGTTACTACTTCTCAGCAATACCTTTATTTAGATAATTGGTATAGATACCATGGTGTGGGAAATAGGGTGGGGAATTGGAAGAAAAAAAAGATAAGAGAGGTGTGGGAAGTGAAATGTAGAAAGAGAGGGGGCGAAATATAAAGAAGAGAAAAAAAAAAGAGAGCAGAGCTTATCGCCCCAAGGAGGACTGATCAGATGGTAGGCTGTCTGCCTCAGAACATGTGTGTAATACTTAAGCCCGTTATTGCTTACCAGGGTTAATACCTCACCCAGTAAGCAGGTCCCGGAAGGCCACCGAATACTTAAACTGAACCCAAGGAGACCAGGTTCTATGAAATTTCTCAGCCATGTCTTTCGCAGTGGCAAGTAGTTCTTCCAATGCGAAAATGTGATTAACCGTGTTTGCCCATTCTGCTATTGAGGGCACCGTAGGGAGTTTCCAATATCTTGGAATTAGAGATTTAGCCGCTTTTAGCAAGTATTTGGTTAAGGATTGATTGTACTTGCTCAGTGGTAAATTCGATATATGCAGGAGACAGCATTCCTGTGTAAGTTTTACTGTGGTGCTTGTAATCTGCAAGATTAGTGTACAAATTTTTCCCCAAAAGCTTCTTAATTTAGGGCAGCTCCACCAGATATGCAGCATATCACCCGCTGATTCCCCACATCTCCAACAGAGATCCGAGGACATTGGGTACCAGCGTCTCACCTTAGTCGGGGTGGCGTACCACTGCGATAGCAGTTTGTAGGAATTTTCCTGAAATCTGGTGCTAATAGTGCCTTTGTGAGCCAGAATGCAGGCATCACGCCATTGTATATCAGTAAAGTTGATATGGAAAGCAGACTCCCAGCGTTTCCTAAATTTATCCGATCCAGTTTGATCTAATTGTTGGAGAGACGCATACATAAATGAGGTGGTTTTTTCCACCGGTGCTCCACGCAGACACAGTGACTCAAAGGGGGTCAGGTTCCTGAGGACTGCTTCCCTCCTTTCTGGTGTTAGGAGGTAATGGCACGCCTGTCTATAGTTCCAGAATGGGAAAGTAGCGGGGAGAAGGATATCCCGCAAGTTATCATAAGAGAGGACTGTTTTATTATGTACCAGATTCGTGGCCAGAAGGGGGTCCCCTTTCGGTCCTATAAAGGTCTTACCTGACATCCCTGGAGGGAAATCAGGATTGCCCAAAAGGGGAGTAAGTGGCCCTGGAGACGACCTAAAGGGGTGTCGTGAAGCCAAAGTGTGGAACACCTTCAGCGAGGCTCCAATAAGGGGGTGTTGCATAAGTTCCTTAGGACATTTGGTCCGTGGGATCCAAGGGGAAAATCTCAAAGGTGTCTTTCACACATCACTCTCTATCGAGGTCCAGTCCTTGCTTCCCGTATGGCAATGCCAATCAATGATTCTGGCTAAATGGGTGGCATAATAGTATAGTTTAAAATTTGGGAAGCCCATCCCCCCTGCCTCCTTCGCCTTCATCAGCAGGTGCAGCCCAATTCGTGGGCGTTTCTGTGCCCACAGAAATTTCCACAATAAAGATTGTAGATGTTTAAAAAAGGAGGCCGGAAGCTCGATAGGTAGCGTGTGAAAGAGGTAAAGCAGACGTGGGAGAGTTATCATCTTGATCAGAGCTGCCCTTCCAAACCAAGAGAAAAGGCCTTGAGACCACTTGGATAAATCTAGACCAATCTGCTTCAGTATGGGGGTGAAATTGCACTTGAAGATGCCACTCACCTGAGGGGTAAGATTAACCCCCAGGTATTTCAACGAACCCGTCACCCATCTAAAGGATGTGTTCAGGTGTGCCTGCGTCAGTGCCTCTGAGGAGAGCGACAGGTTCATTGCCTCCGATTTTGAATAATTGATCTTGAGGTTGGAAAGATAACCATATGTTGCAAAAGCCTGTACTAAATTTGGAATTGAAGTGTGAGGGTGGGTTAGGAAGAATAATAAGTCATCTGCATAGGCAGCGGTTTTATAGGTTCTCTGGCCAACAGTAAATCCCGTAATGGAGGGAGAATTATTGACTGTTCGTATAAAGGGTTCTAAGGTGAGGATAAACAAAAGTGGGGAAAGGGGGCACCCCTGTCTCGTCCCATTACGTATCTGCACGGGCTCCGACAGTGTCCCATTAATCTTCAATTGCGCCGTCGGGTTCCGATACAGGGAGGAAATCCAGGAAAGCATACGAGTTCATAGGCCAATGTGGGCACAGGTCGCGAACAGAAAGTTCCAGCTGACCCTGTCGAAGGCCTTCTCCGCGTCCGTGGACAGGAGAAGACCTCCGATCCCAGCACTCTGACAGTGGTGAATCAAGTTCAGTGCCTTTGTCACGTTATCCCTGGATTCCCTCCCCGGCACGAACCCCGCCTGTTCAGGGCCAATCAGTTGGGGCAAAAAATTTCGTAAACGGTTTGCAATAATCTTGGACATAATTTTTAGATCTAAATTGAGTAATGAAATGGGGCGGTAATTTGCACACACCGTGGGGTCCTTCCCGGGCTTGGGGATCACCGTTATGTAGGCCCCCAGGAAAGAGGTCGGGGTTCTGGCAGGGTCCGTAAGAGAGTTAAGGGCTCTCAGGAGAGGTTTTTCCAACAAGCCCGAGAAGACCTTGTAGTAATGTGCCGTCAGTCCATCAGGACCGGGGCTTTTGCCTGGTTTGAGGTTCCTAATTGTCTCTAATAGCTCCTCTGAAGAGAATGGACTCTCCAGAGATTCCGCCTCCTCAGGGGATAGAGTGGGCAGGCCACTCTGGGCTGAATAGTCCTGTATAATTTGCTGTCTGTCACCAAGTAGACCGCCCGGTCTATGTTGGGGAGGAATGTTATAGAGATTAGAATAGAACTGGTGGAAGGCATCTGCGATTTTGTCTACTCGATTCGTCAGGTGGCCGTCTTTTGATTTGATTGCTAAGATGTTAGTAGATAGGGGGGCCTCTTTAACAGCTCTCGCCAAAAGTTTACCCCCTTTGTCTCCGTGTTCGTAGTAGATTTTTTGTTTCAGGAAAAGTGCCCGTTTACTCCTAGCCTCCATAATACCCTTCAGCTCTGTTCTTGCCTGAAGCAGGTCCTGAGCTGCAGAAACAGCCAGGGAGTGCTTGTGCAGGGACTCTAGTTGCGCTATTTTTGAGACCAAAGTCGTTACCTGAAGTTCTGCCTTCCTCTTTCGCGATGCCCCTGCTCTAATGAACTCCCCTCTCATCACACATTTATGAGCTTCCCATATAGATAAAGGGGGAAGTTCGTCTGTGAAATTTTCCTTAAAATAGTTGCTAAGTGCTTCCGTCAGTGACGGGAGAAGTTCTATGTCTGTTAATAGGGATGGATTCAGTCTCCACATGCTAGTTTTCGGTCTCATGTCAGGGTGTGTCATCGATAGCGAAATCGGCGCATGGTCTGAAAGGGTCTGGTGTCCAATGTGCGAACTATTAACTTCCAGCAGGTCCCGTTGTGAAATAAACGTGTAATCTATGCGTGTGTACTTGTGTGGTGCTGAGTAACAAGTGAAGTCTCTACCGTCCGGGTTTAAAGAGCGCCAGGTATCTATCAGGGTCAATGACTGCAGCAATTGTTTAATTTGCTTCAGTGTACGGAAGGGCAAACTCGATTTGCCCGTGGAGGTATCTTGGATCGGGTTGAGCGGCATGTTGAAATCCCCCCCTAATAAAACACACCCTGTGGCAAAGCTCTTCAGCTCCGCTACTACCATCCTACAAAATGATACGTGGGCACTATTAGAGAAGTAGACATTGGCCAGAGTCAGCGGTGTGTTGCCCCATCGCCCCTTCAGAAACAGGTACCTGCCCTCGGGGTCCGCCAAGTGTTGGGTTACCTCAAACCCCGTCGACCTATGAATGAGAATTGAAACCCCCTTCGTCTTGGCAAGAGGGTTTGCTGCGTGGAACACCCGTGGAAAATGCTTATTAAACAATCTGGGGATTTGATCAGCCCGGAAATGCGTCTCCTGCAGATATACAAAAGAAGGTTTTATTTAGCTCCCTAAGAATAGAGGTGCGCTTTTCCGGTACGTTCAGGCCTCTCACATTATGCGATATCAGAGTCTGGCAACGACCCAACGAAGAGTACGCCATTTCTAGTATATCAGGTCCCTCCTTGGGGGATTCAACCTGTAGAAAGAAGAGTAGTGAAAAAGGATAAAAGTATCAAAGCAAGGGTACCAAGAGAGGACAAAGGAATAGTAAAAGAAGGGGAAGGAAAGATATGATGGTAAGGAGGGATAGGGAAAACACCCTGATCTCAGGGTGTATCTGAAAACAGCGGTTTCTGCCTGCAGGATACTGTACTGCAAGCTAATGAGAGGGTAGGGACGCGTCCCCAGGAATAACCCGGAAACACCTCCCCACCTCGTTTGAGGGAACGCGGGAGGAGCACTCCCGAGGCGATGGATGCACAGAATATCACTAATATGCGAAATAAGATTGAAACAACAAAGATAAACTAGTGTAATCACTAATGAGAGCAAAAGTAAAAACTAACAATTGTGAAAGATTACCAAAAAATGAAACCAAAAACAATAAAAAAAAACAGAGTCACCAAAAAAGGGGGAGACCCACCCAGGCGTAAAACAGTGCTTATACTCTCTCTCTGGCCAAAAAAGAAAAAGAAAAAGGAGACCATAGGTAGTAATTAAACACGTTTAAGGCAACTCACGATCTCCAAGGCGGGACAGTCAATCTCAACCTAGTACAGGCAACTTGCCGAGGCTAGCTAAGAAATCAGCTACAGAGAAGCAAGTGATGAGGTGAGTCAGTGAGGAAAGGAACCAACAAAACAAAAAAAAAGCAAAAAATGTCCCGTAACAAAACTTGGCCATAGGTAATGTAAATATCTGCGATCAAATTGGATAAACTAGGCAACCATACGTCGGCATGCTTCAAATGCGGTCACGGCTCCTAGATTGCCGTGCAGACAGGAAGAGACGGTCTCCCGAGCTCGAATGCGGCCTTCCCCCTCTACTTTTCTTCGTTGGAAGTTTCGCAGGCGATGAGTGGGGAGAAACGTCCGGACTGGGATCAGGCAAAGGGGTCTTGAACTCCGCATACCAGTCAGGGAGGTTTACGATCGGAATGTTCAGAGCGGTACAGAAGTCAGGAAGTTCCTCTGGCAATTTAAGAAGGAATTGTCTCCCATTCACTGTGGCCTGAAGCGCAAAAGGAAAACGCCATTTGTAGACTATTCCCCTCTCTCTGAGTACTTCCAGCAGCGGGCGAAGGGCCCTCCTGTTCTGTAAGGTAATGGGCGACAAATCTTGATAGAGAGCAAGTTCACTGTCGTTGAACTGGATCCGCGCGTTCTTTCGGGCCTGATTAAGGATTTCCTCTTTCAAAGGAAAGCTCTGGAGGCAACAAATAATGTCCCTAGGTGGTGCAGCTTCAGCAGGTTGTGCTCTCAGAGCCCTATGTGCACGTACAAACTCCATGGGGGTATCAGCTGGATTCTCCAGTAGGTTGTTAAATATGGAGCGGAGTGCGGATGGTATTTGGTCCGGGGCAACTGTCTCTGGGACTCCTCGCACTCTGATGTTGCAGCGTCTGCCCCTGTTATCAAGGTCCTCTAAATGTCGATTGATGTTTATTAGGTGTGCGGTATGAGAGGCCATCGTAGCTTCCAGCCCGTGTACAGCTCGGTCTCTCCTGTGTTCCGCCCTCTCCACTGTGGCCATTTTCTCATTTAGGGAAAGCAGATCTGCTTTAAGATCCGTGATCGCTGTAAACAGAGTATTTTTTATGTCTGAGGCTATGGAATTCATGTCGCCTAGCGTGAGGGGCTGATCCGAGTTCCCTGCCCCGCTTACCAGCTCGTCTGCTGCGCTCTGGGAGCCATCGCTCAGCTCATCCTCCTCACCTCGTGGCAGCGCCATCTTGCGCGGTGTGTTGCGGCCTGGCTGGGCCTGAGTCAGGAAGATATCCTGGATGCTGCGGGTCTGGGAGGACATCGATTGCTGCCGCGATCTGGTCCCAGCAGCCTGCCTCATTTGTTTGCTCATTGTGCGGCGTAATTGTGGCCAGAGAAGCGCTAACGGGCCGTGGGTCTCCGGGAGCTCTGGGTCTATGCAGCCATCTCCTCTGTGTGCCAAGCCACGCCCCCTATATTTTCTACTTTTTGTTATAAAAAATCCAATAAACTAAATTTTAGTCATACATTTAGGCCAAAATGTATTCATCCACATGTCTTTGGTAAAAAAAAAAAGTAAATAAGCGTAGATTTATTGGTTCACACAAAAGTTATATTGTGTACAAACTAGGGCACATTTATTGGAATTTACGCAGCTTTTAGTTTATGGCTGCCTATTTCATTTCTTAAGGTGCTAAAATGGCAGGACAGTACAACCCCCCCCCCCCCCAAATTACCCTATTTAGGAAAGTAGACACTCCAAGGAAATTTCTGAGAGGCATGTTGAGCTCATTGAATATTTTTTTTTTTCACAAGTAATTAAAAAAGGACAAAAAAAAATACATTCTGCTGCTTTTCCTGAGTACGGGGATATCACATGTGTGAGATTTTTTGGGAGCCTAGCCACATACAGGACCCCAAAAACCAAGTACCGCCTTTAAGATTTCTAAGGGCGTAATTTTTTTTATTTCACGCCTCACTACCTATCACAGTTTTGAAGGCCATAAAATGCCAAGATAGCACAACTCCCCCCCCATTTTTGAAAGTAGACACCTCAAGCTATTTGCTTAAATTCATGTTGAGTCCATGGAATATTTTATATTTTGCCACAAGTTTCTGGAATATTGTTAAAGTCGTCACTAAATTACATATTTCTCACGCTTTGTAAGTTGGATGAAAGTAGGAGCCTGCCCTATATGCTCTGCAGAAATGTGGGACTAAGGTGTTGGTGTTGCCACAACACTGTAAGCCCTCAAAATGACTCTTGGTGGGCGCTGGATCGCCCTGCTGTGAATGATTATATCAAGAATAGTAATTACATGCCATTGTTGAACAGTGGTAGAAAAATTGGGCCTTTGGCGGTTGTGGTGCTGGTGCCACAACACTGTAAGTCCTCATAGTCATTCTCAGGAATGGGCCCTGCTGTGAAATATTATATCAAGAATTGTAATTACATGCCCCTGTTAAACAGGGGCTGAAAAATTGGGCCTTAGGCACTGGTGCTGGTGCCACGACACAGCAACCTCTCCCAGATACTCTAGTTGGAGTGCAGGAATGAGCCCTGCTGCAAAGCATTGCATCAAAAATTGTAATTACATGCTCCTGTTAAACGGGCTGAAAAATTGGGCCTTAGCCACTGGTGGCATCACCCAGAACCAAAATGTTCTTCCAAGCTATCAGCAGGATCATTGAGGAGGAAGAGGATAGTCAGTAAACATAACAGGACAGCCACTCAGCATCAGCATAGGCAGTCTTGAAGGGATGTGACATTTCAAAAAAAATATTTGGTTACATCAGCTTCAGGTGCTTGGTAGCTGGTAGTGATCCAAGACTGATTCATCTTTATGAAGGTCAGTCGGTGGACAGGCACGCCCTGTGATCAGTTACAAAGCCTCCAGCAGCACTGAAGGTGCATTCCGAAAGAACGCCGGATGCAGGACAGGCCAGTTTTTGGTGTTAAACTCCCAAAGAAAAATTATGTCTACAGAGATTCAAACCATGCAACTTTCCTCAATAGAACCCTGCAAATGCAACAACTGAATGATAATTATAAAGCCACTCCTATTCACATTCACTTTGCACTTTAACACCTACAAATAAACAGCCATTTCTTCGGAATAAAAAAGGTAGGAATATGCAACAACATTTGTTAATATTTTTAGTGGAAGCAGAAGGAGTAGAATACCTACTAAAGAACAGACACCACAAGGTGCCAAGAGTTACCATTATTCCCCATTAATGCTTCATCTGTATCCTTCTCCACTTTAGTTTCAATTTCCTACAGATGGTTTCTGCCAATATGACAGGGCCTTGTTAACTGCCTTTTGTGGAAAGAGGCTATTAAGGACAAATTCATTTAAGACAAATGACAATACGTATAGCTTAGACATCTTATATTCTGTACATGCAATTTATTTTAACATAAAATAAAAACTTTTGAACGAGAAATCTGGGAAAGTCATATAAGAATAAAAAGAAATTAAAAACTAAGGGGCACATAAGAGGCATTTTGACTTACAACAGCAGACATCTTGTGGTATTTGCTCTTGGACAGAGGTGTTTACAAGTTTATAATGGAGTGCATATTCAGTTTAAATAATAATAAAACAAAAAAACAATAGTTGCACAATGTTTTTATACAGTCTAAGGTTTCTGCTGTGAAATGTGCCTGAAGCTCTGCCTCTGCAATGGAGTGTGCCTGCAGGGCTTCCTGTGAAATTTTCCAGGACACTTCCTGAATAAATGTTTCAAATATCATGTTGAGGGAAAACTAAAAGGCCCTATAGACCTATAATTTCCTTACAATTTTTATGTGAACATAAGTTCTTGTTAGTATCACTCAATCGAATACTTTTTATAATACCCTACTGCATGCTGTTTATGCACACAGAAATGTGCTTTTAAAATGTATTTATTTAGATGAATGACCTGATCTCAAGTCATCTGCTTTCTGTTTCTGTGCTCACTTTGGAGTTCCGTGAGAAATTAAGACTCATAATACTTATCTAGTAAACACACTCTAAAATAGTCTAAAGTAACAGATAATGAATTGAAAAAAAGCATCAATCGATGTCTAAAGGTCATCTTTCTTCTTTCATTGGCAGGTGGGGAGTCAGTTGATCTATCCTATTTTAAATACTTGTCAATGTTAACAATTAGGTACGATGAAATTGGTATTCAGAGAAGAAATGTGCAATATTTACCAAACCAAGCATCACTGGTCCGTCTGTTGCTTGACATAGAAATTATATTACCTTTTAAATAACTCAGGCATTCAGTTATTAATAGCTAAATTTAGATAACCAGAACTTGGTGTGTGACGTTAAGTCGATACAATTTACAGAAGGCAAAGCAACATTTCCTCATGACAACACAGAGAAAATTGCATTTCTTTGGACTCTGGTGATTTCTGTTTACAGAGCTGTGAACACATCAAATAACACGGGTCATATAGCGTCTATATTCTTTAATTATAAGATAACATTGCAAACACAAGGGACTCTTATCGATATACCACTACCCATTCTCACAGCTTTCCAGAATTTTGTTTTCACTTGTACTAATAAAATGAATCAAACTTTTTCAAAAGTAAAATACAACTCTAAAAATGCTTAGGAGTCTAATTACAGAGAAGACATTTCAGATAAAGAACATAGAGAATTTTTGCTTTAATGGATTTATAAATGTACTTTCGAGTACCATTAGTCGTGATTTTAACACATTTAAAACATATTTGGCCTTGATGCTTCGTTTTAGAAGGTTTGAGTAACTTCAACCACTTAAGGACAGAGGCTCTTTCTGAGAATTAAAAACAGTTTTTTTGCCAGAAAATGACTTACAACCCCCAAACATTGTACATTTTTTTCTAACACCCAAGAAAATAAAATGGCGGTCGTTGCAATACTTTCTGTTATACTGTATTTGCGTAGCGGTCTTACAAGCATACTTTTTTTAATAAAAAAAAATAAGACAACAGTAAAATTAGCCCAATTGTTTTTATATTGTGAAAGATAATGTTACGCAGAGTAAATTGATACCCAACATGTCACGTTTCAAAATTGTGCCTGCTCATGGAATGGCAACAAACTTTTATACCTATTGCAAGTAATGTAAACATCCCTTGTAATAGAAAAAAGCATGACAGGACCTCTTAACCACTTGACAACTGGGCACTTAAAAACCCCTCGTGACCAGAAATTTTTTTTCAGCCTTTGGTGCTCTCACACTTTGAATGACAATTACTCATTAGTCATGTAACACTGTACCCAAAATAATTTTTTGTCCTTTTTTTCCCACAAATAGAGCTTTCTTTTGGTGGTATTTTATCACCTCTGGGTTTTTTATTTTTTGCGCTATAAATGAAAAAAGACCGAAAACTTTTTAAAAAAGCGCATTTTTCTTTGTTTCTGTGATAACATTTTGCAAATTATTATTTTTTTCATGAATTTTGGCCACAATTTATACTGCTACATATCTTTGGTAAAAATAACCCAAATTAGTGGATATTATTTGGTCTTTGTGAAAGTTAGAAAGTCCACAAGCTTTGGTGCAAATCATACAAAATTGATAACATCTGATGTACTAGTGGCCGATCTAATTTCTTGTAACCCGAACAAGCCAGAAAAGTACAAATACCCCTCAAATGACCCCTTTTTTGAAAGTAGACATTCCAAGGTATTTAGTAAGAGGCATGGTGAGCTTTTTGGTGTTGTCATTTTTTTCCCACAATTCTTTGCAAAATGAAGATTTATTTCTAATTTTTATTTTTTTCACAAAATTGTCATTGTAATAGGTTATTTCTCTCACATGGCACGTGTATACCACAAATAATGCCCCAAAATAAATTCTGCTACTCCTCCTGAGTATTACGATACCACATGTGTGGGACTTTTCCACAGCCTGGCCACATACAGGGGCCCAACATGCAGGGAGCACCATCACGTATTCTAGGAGCATAAATTACACATCTAACTTGTTAACTACCTATTATACTTTTGAAGGCCCTGGAGCACCAGAACAGTGACACTGACGTGGCACTGATGACCGATGGCACTGATATGTTGCACTGATGACACGTGGCACTGATACGTGGCACTGATGACACGTGGCACTGATGACAGATACCACTAATACATGGCACTGATGACACGTGACACTGATGACAGATGGCACTAATATGTGGCACTGATGACACGTGGCACTAATACGTGGCACTGACAGATGGCACTAATACGTGGCACTGATGATAGGTGGCACTAATGCGTGGTACTGACAGATGGCACTAATACGTGGCACTGATGACAGATGGCACTAATATGTGGCACTGGCACGTGACACTGATGACAGATGGCACTGATACGTTGCATTGGTAACACTGATAACAGATGGCACGTGACACTGATAGGGGGCACTGATGACAGATGGCACTGATAAGTGGCACTGATGACAGATGGCACTAATATGTGGCACTGATGACACATGACAGTGATATGGCACTGATGACACATGGCACTGATGTAGCACTGATGACAGATGGCACTTATACGTGGCACTGGGGACAGATGGCACTGACAGGTGGCATTGGGGCAGGTGGCACTGGGGCAAATGGAGCTGGGGACAGATGGCACTGACAGGTGGCACTGGGGACAGATGGCACTGACAGGTGGCACACTGGGGACAGATGGCAATGACAGGTGGCACACTGGGGACAGATGGCATTGGCACACTGGTGACAGATGGCACACTGGGGACAGATGGCACTGGAACACTGGGGACAGATGGCAATGACAGGTGGCACACTGGGGACAGATTACACTGGCACACTGGGGACAGATGGCACACTGGGGACAGATGGCACTGGCACACAGGGGACAGATGGCACACAGGGGACAGATGGCATACTGGGGACAGATGACACACTGGGGACAGATGACACACAGGGGACAGATGGCACACTGGGGACAGATGGCACACTGGGGACAGATGGCACACTGGGGACATTACTTACGGCCACTGCAGCCGTTCATATCTCCCTCCTCACCCGCTGTCTGTGTGAGGAGGGAGAGCGGCGCTGAGAGATGATCTCATATGTTTACATATGAGATCATCTCTCATTGGGCACGCCGATCGCTCTGTAAACGGCCGCTGTGATTGGCCGTTTACAGCGATCTGTGACTGGCTGTGTCCGGGGGACATGGCCAGCACAGAACTTCCCTGATGCACTCTCGCGGGAGCGCGCATTGCGGAAGTAAACTGGAGGATGTCCAGGGACAGCCTCCCGGCAATTGGCGTCCGCTCTGCAGCCGTCTTTCGGCTATAGAGTGGACGCCTAGTTTAAATATGAGATCTGGGGTCAAAAAGACCTCAGATCTCATATTTACACTAAAATACAATAAAAAAAAATTAATTTGCATGGCCTGACTGCACGGGAAGATGGACGCTTAAGAGACTAGCTCTCGCTACTTCAGAGCCTCTGTGCTTTAGATAAGCATTAGATTCCACTGCTGGACACACAATGATGGGAACAGCCTCACGGACATCCTCTGTTTCCCGCTCCCACTCACTGAGAAGACAACAGCAGCCAGAGTATCCCCAAACTGTACCGCATTCAGAGAACCAATATGGCGTCGTCCCGCCAGAGTCCCACACAGACCTCAGCACTGCCACCACCCGGAGAGACATCTAGTCTCCTTACCTTAGAATCTGGCACCCACACACCACTTGCTCAGCAACACCTGAGCCTCCTGGATCTTAGAGTGGTGGCAGCAGACATTAAGGATACTCTGTCGGCAGCCATAACAGACCTCTGCCTTGACATCCGTGCTATCGCTGACAGGGTACAAGATGTGGAGAAAACTACAGCCCAGCATCACGCAGTCCTCCGCAGAGTGACCCACAAGGTAGATGCCTGCACACTTCAATTGAGGGACCTCCAGAGACATATGGAGGATTTAGATAATAGGGGCAGAAGACACAACCTGTGTGTCAGAAGACTGCCAGAAACATTGGAAATTGACCAGCTTTCTGCCACCATTACAGCTATGTTTAACAATCTATTGGACAGGCCAACATAGATATGGAGTGCATTCACCATGCACTCCGACCCAAAGGCAGAGAGTATGACCCCCCCCCCCCCCCCCCCCCGAGATGTAGTGTGCTGCCTGGTAGATTACAAATGGAAGGAAGATATACTCCGCAAGGCAAGAGATAGGATCCAACTCACACATGGGGGCTCAGAGATACACATATACCAAGATATTTCTGGCATTACCTTACAAAACAGAAGAGACATGAAACCACTCCGGACACTCTTCGTGCCAAAAGCATTCCATACAGATGGAAATTCCCCTTAGGACTTTCTGCTACCTGCCACGGCCACACAGCATTACTGAGAGTACCCGAAGACCTGTCATGCTTCTGTGATGGAAGTCCCGAATTGGTACGCCGAATTCCGCCACCCTCCACCGATGAGAGATCAACGCCATGAAGAGCCCATGGAAGCACAAGACACCAGATACCGCAGACACAGAACAGCATCAGGCACCAGGTCACATGCATCCACCAGAGGACACCACAACGGCACCTGCCCATCCGACTCTCCACACCCATGAAGAGCCAGACGTGATTTGGCCCGAACCATGACCGCTCACTGCCAAACTGAACAGAAAATCACCCTGACCACAGAAATATTATTTTTGTTGTATAACTCTCTCTTTTATCTCAGTTATAACAGGTTAAAAACATTTTTTTTAGGTTACTTTTAAGCACATGCTTTTTCCTGATGGACAGCTTCCCTCATCCGTGACCTCTGGGACAGGTCATTTCTACAGGATAGGTAAGAAGCTCTCTCTCGCTCTTGTGGTTTCAGATGTCCCATCAACTAAGAGATTCCGCTCTCACCTCCTAACATTTAATAGAGACAATTAATCCCACAATATAATGCCTTTTTACCTTGAACGTTGAGAGACTTACTTGCTCTATTACCATCATCTTGTTATCTTTGACACAGGTTTTCCATTGGGTTTGATTTTTGTTTTTGTTTGTTTTTTGTTTTATCAAAACAAGTCAATAGGATTTGAATCGCTAAACATATGATGGTGCTCCTGCTCTACAAATGCAACAATTCTAATCATCACCCTGTAAAAGACTCATTGCCTTGCATAATATAAGAAAAGAGTATGTTTGGAGGGTTTGCAATGGTGGGTTAGCCGGGGCTTCCCTACTGCCAATCACCCCATTAGGTCTTTCTCTGTATAGGAGACACTCCTGTCGTAAGATCACGTTACCCCATCAGGTTTGCCATTCATGGCACAATACCCACTTAGCATCCCTCCCACTCTATATATAATTTGCCCACTTGGGGATGATAAGGGTGGGGAAGAAGGGAAGAAGGCTCAGACTGGCTCATACTATTACCTATGTTTGACCTGTACCACACGCAAATTATTGATTATCAGGGCAAGACTCATATGTTACCCAGATTGATGAGGATACCTCATCCAAGCTAGAGGGAAACCTATCATACTCCTCTCGTGGTCAATTAAGACTCCTTACAACACAGCTAACAGAGAGGCTATATCTGCCCTATTCCATTGAAAACACCCCACCACCCCTTATGTAAGGTGGAGATACGTTAGATCACAGGGATCCTGCTTATTGTAACCTAAAGGATGAGAGTTAGGACCCCCAAGGTAGTCACCTGTTCAGGTTCTGCTCATAGTACACAGGGGTGCGCTAACAGTTAAATACAGCATTCTGTTTGTTTTATTATTTTACCAGTTGTTTATGAGGTTGTCATTTTTGATAGACTTTAATGTATGAGCCCCATTTTGTCAGGCCTCCATGGTTTGTCCAGTTCCATATATACACAAAAATAGATAAAGATACTATACACCTATGTAAGGTCCTTACTTCCTCCCTGACCAAAACGGTCTGTCCGACTTACTAATTAGGTATATAATCATCTATACCATGTATATATCCGGCACCAAAGGAAATTATAAAAGGGAAAAAAAAAAAAAAGAAAAGACAACACAAATAATGCTTCCCAAGAGCCTACATTCACCTGTTGTTGTCACTGAAAGTGGCGGACTATCACCATATTAATTGACCTCTTTCCCGTGTAGTCTTTCTCAACCCCCACACAGCAGTTTGGAACACAATGGGCCTCTCTTAGATGGGCTCTCTCTGTCCTCACTTTGTACCTTACCGAACCTACTCATATAGGTGCAGGGTTAGATCCCTAACCTGCTCGGTCTATGATCTAGGAGTACTACCCTTCTACTCTTTCCCCTTCCCCATATCCCCCCACACCTATCCCCTCTCTTCGCTTCTAAACACAACCTCCACAATTCTAACAAATGTGGTGTGTGAAAACCTAACCTTACTATGCCACCTCCTAGAATAGGCAACCCTCCCCCCCTCAGGTCAAGCTATACTCCTTAAACATAAGGGGACTCAACACCCCCGAAAAAAGATCACAGCTGCTTCTACTCCTACTCCTACTCTACTCCTACTTCTACTAATACAGAAAGCCAAGGCAGATGTGATCTTTCTCCAAGAAACACATTTCAGATCGGACAATGTTCCCAAACTATTCAATTCATACTACCCAATAGTAAACCACGCCACCAATAAAGATTCCAAATCGAAGGGAGTTTCCATCCTAGTCTACAAAAATTGCCCCATACATATCCATGACTCAATGATTGATACCAATGCACAATACATTTTACTTAAGGGCAAATTGCACAACAAGCCTATTACATTGGCCAACCTCTATGTTCCCAACAGCCAGCAAGTTCCCTTTTTTCGTGACACCCTGCAAAGCCTCACCACATTTTCCAAGGGTATGCTGGTTGTCGGAAGTAGCTCTATGTGACACGTGGTGCACACGGCACCCAAATACTAAAGACTTTACATTTTATTCTCCCCCTCACAACAAATATAAAAGGATAGACTACTTTTTTGTCTCAACCTGACAAACTCCCTGCTGACTGCTACAATAGACCCAATGGTTATATCAGACCATCATCCCGTCTCCATCACCATTGCATTCCGGGCTTCCTCCACGAGACACAAGAACTGGCGATTAGACAACTCTATCCTCACAGATCCTGTACACACAAAGAGAATTAGCGATTGATTGTCCCTTTACTTTCAAGAAAATGCCTCCTCTGACACCAATCCATTGACCCTCTGGGCTAATCACCGCACAACAGCGTAAAGCCAGACAAGCACTTATATCCAAACTATCGGACAGAGTTCACTCTTTGGAGGGGAAGCACAAGCAATCGCTAGCAAACTAAACCCTCCAAGAGCTATTGAAAGTCAGGGAAGATCTCCTGGGGGAAATAGGGAAATTTCGTAAAGAATTTTTTATGAATTCGGGAACAAATCTGGTAAAATACTCGCTAGGGTCCTCCAAACAAAAACAGCAAACTCAACCATCCACAATATCTCGGACCCTCAAGGGAACATAATAGAATCATCAATCAGTATAGTGAATCAATTAAAAAAAATGTATTCCAAACTATATAATCTAAATACCCATCTGACGTCTGACCCAAATGGTGACAGGAAAAAACTAATTGACGACTTTCTATTTTTTTTTCTTTCTTTCAATGTTGTGCATTCTCTTCTTCTTTATAATGCTAGAATAATGAAGTTGCTTTGCTGCTGATATTCACACAGGGTTCTGACAAACAGATTTTTGATTATTTCTCGTGATCTCATGAATAATCGTTGTTTTTTTTTGTTTGTTTTTTTATCAAAATCTCCAGAATAATCTTTTTTTAATTTTTTGTAGTGATCTACTTTTTTTATTGTTTTTATTCCTCCAAATCTCCAGAATAAAAGATTTTTTTATAGTGATCTCCATAGTTTTTTTTGTCATTTTGTGTGTCAACAACACTATTATTATCTTGTATTTTTTTACCTCAAAGAGGTTGGTTGGTGTTGGTGTCCCTTGTTAATTTGACATTGTAGTTTTGAAATGTACCTGCCTACTCACAAACAAACTATCCTGTTTGAAGTAAAACACATAGCCAAGTATTTGTCAAAACAAAAATTTTACATTTATTAGGGGTCCTAACACGATAAAGAGGAATGCAATGATGGAGAAACAGTTGGAATTGTTGAAGCCTTTGTACCCCAAGGCAGACATCAATTATTTGACTACCAAAATTGGCAACCTGAGGAGTCCATTTAATAGGGAGCACAATATGATCCAGGACTCTGAGAGTTCGGGAGCAGCAGCAGATGACATATATGTCCTGAGGCTGTGGTCTTGCAACAGCCTGCGTCTTCTGGCAGACCACACCAAATCCAGGCCATCACTCTCAACACTTCTTTCTAGGCTTCCTTCCAGGCTGCTGTCATGGGTTGAGTGGCTGTGTTGTTGGGGTTTTTGCTGGAGGTGGTGGTGGTGTTGCTGGAGGTGGTGGAGGAGTAATATGATCCAACTCACAGACGTAGCTTTTAGTTGTGAGTTGGCCCCTAACCCCCTTGCTTAGGGCCTGATGTATTAACTCCTCACAGATAAAACTTTGACCCTTCTCTATTTGTTCCAGTTTACTGGCTGTCAAACAGCCATACGACTCTGGGCCACCAGGGGTTGTTGTGAGGACCACAGTAGCCTGCCGAATGAAAACAGTCACTGACTTCTCCAGGTTCTTCATCTTCCCGGTCCTTTTTTTTGGAAGGCAGAGAGGAGGACCTGGGATTCGGTCAGACTGCTTTCCATGGCCACCTTCTGGCTGCCACTTTCCATGGCCTCCTCCTGGCTGAGACTTTCCTGTGTATGAATGGGTCATAGTTTTATTTTTTTGGTCATCAATCACATACAATTTTTAGCTCATGAATGTTGCAAATTGAATGTTAACAAATAGAAAAGACTATCATTCTGACCCTGGCATTTTTCATTCTTGTCCCAATCATTTTTGGCTACTATTGTCTATTGATATGTAAACCAATTTGTTAAATCAGTGATCAATAATAGCATCTAATTAACATCATTCAATTTTGGACAAGAAATATGTTGAACAATGCTATACCTGGCTCAAGCTGGTCTCCTCCAGTTCATCCTGAGTGGAAGGCCCAGGTTAGGCATCAGAAGACTCAGCAGGGGTGGAATGTAGCGTAGAAGGACGCGTGGAAGGAAGGGTAAAGAGGGATTCCCTGACATCAGCCTGGTCTGACAGAAAATGCAGTCTGTCATAATACCAGAGCCTGGGGACATAAACGTCATCTGCTGCAGCTCCAGTTTGCATGGACTTCAACACCTTCTTGCGCTCCCTCAGATATGTACTCCTGAGGCCACCAATTTTCGTTCTTAAATAGTTGATGTCTGCCCTGGGGACCACTAACTTCATAAACTCAACCAGTTTCTCCATCGCTGCCTGCCTCTTTAATTTGTTACTGTATTGTGGATGCGTAGCTTGCCACAGACAGGGCAGCTCCCTGTACTTATCAATGAACAGAGGGAGGAAACTATGGTCGTTAAACCCATCCATATTCTCTGCAAGACACAACACAAGACAAACCCCAATGTCAGGCTAAACTCCACTAAGTCTTGTCCCAATACAGGCCTCAATCTAGAAGCAGTATAGGCTGGTGATGTACAAAGTAAAAAAATGTACCTTTGTTTGCACGATCGGCACGTCAGTTTCTCCCTCTGTTCACAGATCGTACGTACGACACACGCGCATTGCGTTTTATATACAGTGCGCATGCGTGAAACTCCTCCCGCACCTGACGTTCTTTCTAGACTATTCCCCATCCCTTCTCTTTTGGCGCAGTGGGGAGAGCACATGGCGGATACACAGCAGGTGCACACTAATAGTTCCACTAATGAGGAGGAGTACAGTAGTGACACCCCATATGATGAAGGCAATATCAGCATAGTTTGTACATACTCATGTCTGATATTGTCTTCACTTTTCAAAGTTGAACTTTGTAAGTTCCTGTGTTCTGTATGTTATGCTTTGAATCATGCCTGTTTACACAAAAACGGCAAGTTAGAAAAATGTTACCAAAAATAATGTTTAATATACACCAAATATGTTGGTTTGTTGTAAAACCCTTTTCTAAATGCACATGTGAATGTGCTTTGAGCAAAAAGTTAAATTATCAACAATGTGTGGCTTCTTTTTTCAATGCGCAAAAGCAGTATTTGTAGTAAAGTTGTTGTTTTTTGTGGCAATGGGTGTTATTTACTAAAGGCAAATCCATTTTGCACTCCAAGTGCAGTTTCAGGTGTACTTTTGCAGTGCACTTGTAGTGCATAGTGGATTTGCCTTTAGTAAATAACACCCACAGTGCTTTTTAAATTTCTACAATTACACCATTTTCATGACCCCACATATTTCTGCCATGGTGCTGAAAATGAACAATATTTTTGTCAGTAATGCACTACATACATTAACAACAAAAACAAGGTGTCTGTGTAGCAGACCCACAACATAATAAGATTATCTGAAGAAGAGACTTTCACCTCATCTCGCTCTGAAATTGGGTTTGCACTGTTGTAGAAAAAGGCCCCCAAAAAACACAAAAAACCTAGGAGACACCTAAAAAAAGCCAAGCAGTAAATGAAAACAAAGATTATTGGAGTTTGAAAGAAAAATGTATTAAAAAAATACCTCTCAGACATTATCTGGCATATCAATGGCCCCCCTACCCACAAAGTACTCCACATATCTTGTTCTGACCTCGCGGGCGCTTTGGGGGGGCAAGCTAAGAGGACCAGCTTCAAGGGCCATCAGGTTGGCATTTTCAGGTAAGTCTGCATCAGGCCCAACTGAGGCCACATAGTTTGTGAGTGTTTTTTCAAAAAATAGTGCAGAATGCAGCAGGAAAGCACAATATGATTGAGTTTATATTCTGCCATGTGGATTGGAGTCAAAAATAGGCGGAACCGGCTGCCCATTATCCCGAAAGTGTTCTCCACTACTCTTCTGGCTCTGGCCAGCCAGAAATTAAAGATCCTCTGGTCCGGGGTGAGGGTCCTCATCGGGTAAGGCCACATCAGATGGTTTTCCAGAGCAAACGCCTCATCCGTGACGAAAACGAAGGGGAGTCCTTCCACATTCTCCTCTGGAGGTGGCAAGCCCAGACGATCTGAAGCACAAATCTGAAAAGTGTGAATCGTCTCTAACCAAACTTCTACTAACACACGATAAACACGAGATCAGCAGAAGGAGCCCAAAGGGTGCCGCATGAGGTGCTGAACTTCCCTTTTCTAGTCCCGTTGTACGCGGTTTACGTCACGTGTTCTTGTCGACCGAAAATTCTGACAACTTTGTCTGACCGTGTGGATGCAACATCACTTCCGGACTAAATCCGTCGGAAATTATCCGACGGATTTTGTGGTTGTAATGTCCGACTGTGTGTACAAGGGCTTATGGACCAGCCACTCCTGGTAAGACCCTCTACATATAGAGCAGACTCTTTCAAACATATTTGCCTGCTCAGTGGGGGATCTGTCTGTTGATCCCTGCTGAGTAGGCGGATGACAGATCAGCATCCACTCTGCTGATGCAGAGCAGACACAGCTCGCTATTCTCTATGGGTGGTTGGATGGAAACCGACTGTCTGTCCAGTTCCATTGAATACCATCCAATTTTCTAGATGGATGGGGAATGGGATCCCCATCCCTCTGTTTTTAGCGGACTGGACTTGATCCGATGCAGGCATGTGTAAAAGGACACATGTCCATTTACATCAGCCTCTCCATAAAGAGCAATAGGATTTACATCAGCCTCTCCATAGAGAACAACGGGTGGTCCAATTAGGCCTGCTCAAAAAATGGACAGACAGATCCAATTGGTGTGCCTGTGTGAAAGGGGCCTAAGGCCTTGTTCACACATGGCATGCACAACGTACCTTTACAGGGATGCACGGGTGTTCCGTGCATCTCTGTGCAGGTAGTCCCATTGATTTCATTTGGGATGTAGCACCTGCAGGAACAGAGCTGTTGCTCCCAATTTTACATCCATGTAGGTCCACATGCATGTCCCTGAGCTCACACTGTCTGCATTCAGGGTCATGTACCCACTCCCACATGTATGTCAGATTAGGAACAGCAGCTATGCCTGTGCAGCCGTTGCATCCCAATTTATATAAATGGGACTGCCTGTACGGGGATGCATGGGCGACCTATGCATTCCTCTGCTGGTAAACATGGCCCCAGTGGGAGTACACTTTAGTATTCCATATGTGAATGAGGTTTTAATAGCAATTTAGGAGGAATTTTATGTTCTGTTGTGTTTATGTGCCCTATTATTGATTTTAGTGTATTTTTTGCAAAAATATTGTTTTGATAAACATTTGTGCAAATATCATGCTGCCTTGAAAATCGGTATCATGTGCTTTCATAAATTGTATGGTGGGGGGGGGGGGTCTTTTGGGGGAGTCTTTTACAAATTCTGAAAGCTTTAAGTGAAAAAGGAAAACCTCTAGACTTTCTAAAACTTTTGTGTACCTCCAATCTTCACTATTTCTCAAAAAGGTGCAATTTAAAATTTACAAATATTTTTTATTTATTAACTCAATACAGGTTATGCTTTTATATTTAGTAGGAAATTAGGTATTTAGTTGGAATTTTGTAAATTTGTATCTGCTAATAATGATTTTAGTGTATTTTTAGTGAAAATATTGCTTTGGTAAACATTTGCGCAAATATCATGGGGTCTTAAAAATTATAACACCTTATTTTTATTATACTGGTCCTATGATTTCAGATTATAGATGTGTTTTTTTTTTGGGGGGGGGGGGGGGTTCACAAATTCTGAATAGTGTAAAATGAAAACCTTCAGATTTTTAGAAAAAATTTGTACATTTACATTTTTGCATAAGTTCAATTTTAACCATTTTGAAAAAAGGCATAATTTAACAATTTTACAAATATGTGTTATTTATTAACTCCATACAGGGTAAGCTTTTATATTTAGTAGGCACTTAGCAGAAATGGAATAAAATTAGCTGTGTTTTTACCAGCTAATAATGGTTTTAGTGTATTTTTTGCGATTATATTGCTTTGATAAACTTTTACACAAATACCGCCTGGTCTAAAAATCTGTAGCACCTTCTTTTTATTCTAGAGGTCATATCTTTCAGAAAATATATAGCTTTCGGGTCTTTCACAAATTCTGAAAGCTGTAAGGGAAAAATGAAATTTGGATATTTACACTTTTGCGTCTGTTCAATTTTCACCATTTTGCAAAAAGGCACAATTTAAAAGTTACAAATATTTGTTATTTATTAACTCAATATATGTTAAGCTTTTATATTTAGTAAGAATTTAGCAAAATTGACTGTGTTTATATCTACTAATAATGGTTTTAATGTATTTTTTTCAAATATATTGATTTGATAAACATTTGCGCAAATACCGCAGGGTTCTATTGATCATGTGCTTTCAGAAAATATATGATTTGGGGGGCCTTTACAAACTCTGAAAGCTAGAAGTAAAAAAAAAAACAAAGGAAAATTTGGTCTGGCCACCTTAGTGTACAAACTGGAGCACAAGGCCTTTGGCAGTGAGGGTTAATGGTTGATTTCAGTAAAAAAAATCTAATTTTTTTTTCTGGCATTTTTAGCAGTGACATGTGTTTTCATCAACAGGCACTATGAATACTTTGATCAAAAGGAGCAGTAGCCCAAACTGTCAAAAAAATCGTTTTAATTCAACTGGAGATGGGCACCAAAGTTTAATAGCAGATCCAACAGTTCTAAATGCAAAGACAAAAGCCACAGGAGGTGTATTTAAAAAAATAAATAAAAAAATAGAATTTATTTTCCTTGTTGGTAAAATGAAAAAAAGTGTTTGTTTCTGACATTAAAAAAGTATTAGTATTAGAATTATTGAAACATACATATCACTGCAAAAAGCTTTTTTTATTTTTTATTTTTTTACTCAAACTAAAGTATAACTTACTTAACTTCACTATATGTCCTGTTTACCATTATCATTAAAAGTGAAAGTAAAAGAAAATCCCACATTTTATGTTGTCCCCAGAAAAGTAATAGAGGGGAAATCATCCAATGGGGACACTAGTTTTGGTAACCTGTGGGTCCCCAAAGGATTCCCTTAAATTTTAGGGATATCCTTCACTTGTTTAACAATGGGACAGGAAGTGAAGGGAAATCTCTATAATGGGACACAGATGGCAAAAAAAAAAAAAAATTTGACAGGGGTTATAACTCTCCAAAATGAAAAGAAAATCTTTTGACTATAGTTCTACCCAGTGGTTCAAAAGTCAGAAGGTTTTTATAAAAAAGCATTCAGTGTGCAGCAGCCCCTCTAATACTTACCTGAGTCCATCTTTATCCAATTATGTTGCACGAGAGTCTCGCTCCTCATTGACAGAGATAGCAGCGGAGCACTATTGGCTCCCACTGCTGCAAATCAAAGCCAGTGAGCCAATGAGGAGAGAGAGGGGTGGGGCCGAACTGCAGCTCTGTATCTGAATAGACACACTGAGTAACAGCTCAGCTTGTGTGCCCCCATAGCAAGCTGCTTGCTGTGGGGGCACTTGGCAGGAGGGAGGACCAGGAGCTCCAGCAAGGGACCTGAGAAGAGGAGGATCTATTCTGTAAAAACACACAAAAACATGTTTATTATTTTTAAATGTAAAAATGTTGACTTTAATATCACTTTAACTCATGAAAAGTAGTTTGAGGTGCTGATACTATCTGTAGGACAACAATAACTGTAAAGTATGCACAGCCAATGTATGCTGCCACTGACCATATCCTGGAAAACCATAGTGGTTCTGTAACACCGCTTGTAGCTTTAAAAGGTATTTCCACCTTTGCTACCGAATTGGCATAATACCTACTTCACATTTAAAACATGCCCCCATTCATTAAGCCTACTTTAAAAACAAACATATAAAAATGGCAGCTTTATCTTTTTAGATACTATTTTCTGGAACTTCTAGCAATGAAAAACTCTACTTTGTTCTCTTTGTTATGGGGAGGGTGTGGGAAGCTATATTTACAATAATAAACCCTGTCTGGAGGAAAATATCTCATCAGTAGTAAGGGCCGGTTCACACTGCGGCGCGAGGCGAGGCGACACGGCTCGCCTCGCCTCGCTCCCGCAAGTCGTCCCCATTGAGTACAATGGAACCGTTCTGAGAGGAGCGACTCGAGTCGCTCCGACTCAGAAAAAAGGTTCCTGTACTACTTCGGGGCGACTTCGGGGGCGACTTGCATTGACTTCTATGCAGAAGTCCTCTGCAAGTCGCCCCTGACCCCCCCTGCAAGTCGCGGCGAGGAAGTCGGAGACGCCTCGCCGCGGCTCGCAGTGTGAACCGGCCCTAATAGTCTAAACATAAGGCTGTAATTTGAAGGATTTGTATGTTTCCCATGTGGTCTTTAAAGAGGAAGTAAACCCTGATGGGTTTACTTCCTCTTTGATTCCCTGCAAAGGTAAAGCATAATGGACTACTATGCAGTGCATAGTAGTCCATTATGTGTCACTCACCTGACACAGGAGCCAGCGAAGTCACCGATGTCCCCTTGTGTACGGAGCCTCCATCTTCATGGTGAGTCTCGCTGCTCAGGCGCTGTCATTCGACGGAGTGGCGATGACGTCACTCCTGCGCATGTTCACGGGAGCCGCCACTCGCGGCATATCACCGTTGACAGCGGTGCGCTCAGTGCGCTTGCGTGCCGCTGTTCACGGCGCATGCGCCATAGACAGCAGTGCCTGTCTTTTGGCAAATATCTCTTAAACCGTGTAGGTTTAGGAGATGTTTCTTAATCTAGGCTTACCTGTAGGTCAAAGTGGTTTGTAAGGGTATGAAGCCCCTCATTGTACATTTTTATATTATTATTAAAGGTCCCTCTTAGCTGTGCAGGACTTTCCATGCTATTTTGAGTAATCCAGAGGGTCAAAAGTGTTCATCAAAATGCATTACAATCAATACAATTTAATATATAAAAAAATAAACATATATATATATATATATATATATAATGTTTTGTCAAATGTGATGTCTTTCTATTTCCAACTTGACACCATAGCATTTAAGTAATAGGTCTACAGCTCAGATAACTGCTCTTCGCATTCTTATTCCTTGCATTTTTTTTTTACTTTTAAATGTATTTTTGAACCATCATCAAATCAAAATTCATACTTTTACAAAATGAAGTATTTGACGATAAATGCATAAGTGCATTCAGTTCTAAAGTAGCTTAGCATTGAAAAGGCGAGTACCACTTTATATTTAACTCAAGGACCTGCTCAGCTAAAAACAATTTAGTGCAAACTCAGGAGGGTAATTTAACAGCAGGTGTTAAATTGAGATATGCCATAGACAGGAAAGAAAATATATAATGAATATAATATAAACAAGAAAATGGCAACATATTATCGTTATATAGCATCCACTGAGACCATTTTACCAACTTGCATGAAAGGACATATTTTAGGAAGCATAGTATAAAAACAATAGCACTGCACTGTAACTCAATTCTTTTGTATAATACAACTTTTCATTTGTTATTTTTAGGACATTTCCAGCACAGTATACCTAAAACTGCTATAGTGATAAAAAACAAAACAAAAAAAAAAACGATATGTGTAATAAAATAGATATTGTCATACTTAGCATATATTTTCCACACAGAATAGCTGCTTTGAATTTAAATGCTTAACTTACACAAAGTCTGCTTCTACTTATTAAAGATAAAATTCAGTCTTTCTTTACTCTTTTTATGACAAAAGCTACATTACATTTCCTAAATATTTATAGATAGCGATTAATGAATTGATTCCCAGGATCTTAAAACCCATCAAGTTAATATGAGGATTGAAAAAAAAAAATCGATAATAGCTGGGTACGTGACGTGAGTCGAATGCTGACGATTACCAGTAGGGATGAGCATGGGTTTGGTCCAAAGGTAAGTTAAGACCAGACCTGGAAGCAGCACCCATTTGGCCACAATTAGGGCATTCCCCGCCCCACAGCTGCACATAGCAAAGGGGCAGAGATGCTTATGACAGGTGGCCACTGTAGCACATAGTTACCGTAAATTAGGACAATGTCACTAGGTTAATGTCATTAATGATTATTGATAATGTCCTCAGTTTAATAATGTCACAAGGATTTCTACCCCTTGCTAGATTTGGCTGTAGGCCATGTAATGTCAGACCTAAGTTCAGACCAAAACTTTTGCTTGTCCCTATTGACCAGATTGTTTTCATAGAAAGACCAGGAAAATGGCAAACTTATAATCTGGTGGAAGGTTCATGCAAAACATATACACAAAACCAAGTACTGCAAAGCTTTAAATTACAATTCAGATATTTGTTTGGGCTATCTGAAATTTGAAATTAGCTAGTTCACTTTTAATGATATTTGTTTTTCATTTCATATACATTGCAGCTTTGTCTATACATAAAAATGCTGTCCTCAATTTTTAAGGATGCTTATTTTTGATGCTAGTTGTGGACTCTTCTTCTCTATCCTTCATAGAATGCAGGATGGACCAACCGTTGGATGTGTAGCGCCAACACCTCATGTACAAAGAACTTGGCTACAAGAACTCAGCTTGCCTAATCACACACGAGCGAGAACATAGTACTGTATACTTTATGGTGCATACAGTTTATACAGCACACACAGCTGCTGTATTGATTAGTAAAGGAAATAGTTCATCTGGAATAGCTTTTTCCAAATGAACTATTTAAAGTTCACTGAAACCTGAAGTTAGGCTTTAAAAATATTCTATATAGATATTTCCTTTAGCACATTACAGAAATACAATAAACCTTGAGTACAACACATTCTGTTTTAGAATGACATAAGGTGAGTAACAAAATGGAACAAAGAAACAAACAAAGTGAAGCCTGTCCCAGAGGGTGTCTGGTGTAGAAATGTGTTTTCTAATACTGTGTCTAGACTTCAGATGATTTACCTATCTTTAAACTACAAAACAAAAGTATATTGCAACTGAAGAAAAAAAACTTAACAATAATACAGTGACTTGACACTTTTTTATATAGGGAATCAGAACATTTAAAAAATCTTTACATACATCATGCTATGTAGCTAAAGGAGCTAATAGGCTGCTAATAAGCTAATTTACGAGAAATCATGACCAACTAGCTTTAGAATCTAAAGCTGACCCCGCATGTTACCATCTGACTGTAAAACCTCTGTAAATCTTCTATAAATTTAAGTTGGCCATAGAAGGATTGAAAGAGAGTCTGGTTGAATATTAATTCGTTTGGACTTTGCCCAGGTGTATCCAGCCAATGTGACCACAGGCGCTCAAACCTTCCCGGGCATCCCCTGTGCTGATAGATGTATTTCTCCATGATAAGGGTCCTGCCCATATGAGTTATCCAGGTCGCCACTGCTGGGGGTTCTGCAGATTTCCAGCCCAGCAAAATAAGATTCCTGGCATGGAATAGCGCCCTGGAGACTGCCACCCTGATTGGTTCCAAAGACACCACCTCCTCCAGTACCCCTAGAATACAACATACGGGATCCAAAGGTATCTGCGTGTGAAACACCATATTGACAGTGTCCACTACCTCCTTTCAATATCTGTGGAGCTTTGGGCAACGCCACAGGAGGTGGATAAGATCCCCCTCGTGTTGCCTGCACCTACCGCACAGGGGGTCAGCTGTCCCACCCATCCTACACAGCCTAACCGGTGTGTAGTGCACTCTCAGTGTGATATAAAGTTGGGAGACTTTTTGCGCCACATTCAGTGAACAGTAGGTGATGGCCTGCATGGCCTCCTCCCACTGCCCACCCGTGAGTGTACCTACATCCTGTTCCCAAAGTGGCAGTGCTTTGCACGGGTGGTCACGCAGGTGCTGTGCTAGCAGCATCTGATAGCATTGTGAAATCATGCCCTTTGTGCCGTCCGCAGAGTGCAACGCATGGTATAACGGGGTGGGCGACAATACCCATTCTCCCGAGTCCCCCTGCGCGGCCACCGCGTGCCTTAGCTGCAAGTAGGGAAAGATCATAGCCTCCGTAAGGTTAAATTTTCGCTGCATGGCTGCAAAGGAGAGAAGCTTTCCATCCTGAAATATATGGGACAGCATTTTTACGTTATGGGCACTCCATCTAGGGTCAGGCTGTATTTTAGCGATCTCTACATACGTATGATTACCCCATATCGGACTGTATTCCGTGAATCCCTGCACTCCCTGCAACTGTCTACTCTTGTTCCATATTTTTTGTAGCATGGACAGCGTAGGGGTTAGTTTATTGGAGCCCTTAAACATCTGGGCCTCCAGTCCCATAGGGATGGTCTCTGCCCCCGACGCATGAAGCAGCAGCCTCGCTGAGGAGCCCACCGGTTCATGCGACATGGAGCCCACCAAATGTTGCAACTGGGCCGCAACATAGTACAGCCAAGGGTTGGGTACCGCCAACCCTCCGCCGTCCTTGGGGCACTGCAGCTGTTCCAACTTGATCCTAGGGGGCTTTGTGTTCCACAGAAACTTCCGAAAAAGCGTGTTCACTACTCTGAAATTTTTTTAATGTATTACTACCGGTGAGTTGTGGAGGAAATAGAGCAATTGGGGCATTAAAATAATTTTTATAAGATTGGCCTTCCCGGCCAGGGACATCCTAAGGGTGTTCCATGTGTTTATCCTGTCCCGGAATCTCGACAGCAGAGGGCATATGTTCACTGAGCAGTAGTCCCCTACTTTGGACGTTATTTGTACCCCCAAGTATTTAAAACTAGTCACTACTGGCACTGGGCAGGACTCCGGAACCGCCACCTCTCCTCCATCTAATTTCAGCAGGGCAGACTTAGACCAGTTAATGGTCAAACCGGAGAACCGTCCAAACTTTTCTATTATGGCCATCACCTGCGGCAGGGACTGGTTGGGGTCGTTCAGGAAAAGCAGCCCCATACTGAAATCCCTGTATTCCTACACTGTCTCTTATAAGGGCAGCAAGAGGTTCTATCGCAAATGCGAAAAGCAAGGGGGAAAGCGGGCACCCTTGGCGCGTCCCCCTGGCCAAGGCAAAATCGGCAGACATCTTGTCTGTCATCCTAATATTGGCCCTCGGGGAGGCGTACAGTAGCTTAACCCAGGCTATAAAACGCTGTCCGAAGCCTAACTTACCTAACACCGCCCACAGGTACCTCCAGCCTATACTATCAAACGCCTTGTTGGCGTCAAGGGACAGAAGGGCCCTACTCTCCCCATTATCTGCCTGCAGCTGCATGTTCAGAAATAAACTCCTAAGGTTGGTTGCTGCGGACTTATGTTAAAACCACCAAAAATGATTGTGAGGTAGCCAGGCAGAGGAAGGAGTGAGTCCAGAGTGGGCCACCATGGGAGAGAAAAGCATTAGAAGCAGTGTTGGATTCATGAAGTCAGGTTTCAGTAATGGCAAGTGGGTTAATGGAATTTGTGATCAAGAGGTTGTGGAGGGAGGTGAGATTGTGACAGACAGAGCGGGCATGCCAGAAAGGAATAATGTACATAAATGATCTGCTCAGTAAGGAAAAAAATCAAATTAGACTTTTTCTTTACATCTGCACCCAACATTGTATTACCACACTTCCAACATAGTCCTGCTAGATTCCACAATTGGCTTGGATCTTTTTCAGAGTCCCCACACCACATCAAATAGGGATCTCACTTTTTTATAATTTCTTTCAACAAAAGAGTATCTTTATTAAAACAACCCCATTACTTAGATGGGAATCAGACCTAGGATGTACATATACTGTCGATGAATGGGCTAAAGCCTGCAACTCAACATACAAAGCTACCAGCTGTCCCACCCTCTGGGAACTATCAAACTGACACAACGTTGGTACCTTACCCCTGACAGATTGTCCAAATATGACATAAAACTAGATGATAAATGCTGGAGGCTGTGTGGACAGAGGGGAGATATGCTCCATATATTTTGGAAATGCCACAAATTAACACATTATTGGAAAGCAATCTTCCACTTACTCTCTGAAATTACCCAAACGATAATCCCCCTACACTAGCTCTATTATCTCTCTACATGGAACACAATCCGAAAATGTTTAGACATATCATGTGTTGAACACAACACATGTACACGTCAGCTATGAACAAATACTAGCATTAAGAAACCAATACAAGGATCACACCAATAGACTGTGGCACTCGTGGATGAACTGGATTAGCTCCCCAGGAATTATCAAAGCTCTTAGTTCCTAACCTCGCTATCTAGGAACTCTATTCATTTTTGTTCACTGGTTTAGTGTTTAATAGTTGAGTTACCTTGAAAAATATAGATTTACACAATTAAGGTATACATTTTGTACGAGATGGGGTTGTTTCTCACCAAGACACAGTATTGCACCCAAAGGGGTGACTGGGATGGTAGTCAATTCTCCTACCTCCATCCTACACTGCAAATCTAATAAACCACATAACAAAAGCATTATTCATCTTGATGTCGTTATACTACATATGTAGATATATCTAGTTGGCTAACATTACTTGACAGATACTGTTGTCTGTTTGTCGGTATGTTTACTTGTCTGCTTACCTCTGTTATATATGAAAAATAATAATAAAAATCTATTGAATGAAAAAAAAATGTAATGCAAATGAAAAAAAAAAAATGGAAAAAAATTAACAAACAATTATTAAAAATGTTTTTGTTTTTGTTTTATTTTACTGTCACCAGTCAATGTCCCTGATTACTGCTACAGCAGTCATATGATGATACTTTGTAGAGCCACCTTTTGTAGCTATCACAGCTCCAAGTCGGTTTGAATAAGTCTCTATGAGCTTGCCACATCTTACCACTGGGATTTTTGCCCATTCTTCCTTGCAAAACTGCTCCAGGTCCTTCAAGTTGGATGGTTTGTGCTTGTGAACAGCAATATTTAAGTTTGACCACAGATTTTCTATTGGATTGGGATCTAGGCTTTGACTAGGCCATTCCAACAGATTTACATGTTTCCCCTTAAACCACTCAAGTGTTGCTTTAGCAGTGTGTTTGGGGTCATTGTCCTGCTGGAAAGTGAACCTCCGTCCTAGCCTCAAATCACACACAGAGTGGTACAGGTTTTTCTAAAAAATATCCCTGTATTTAGCACCATCCATCTTTCCCTCAACTCTGACCAGTTTCCCAGTCCCGACTGCTGAAAAACATCCCCACAGCATGATGCTGCCACTGTGTATCTCACTGTGTGTTCTTTGAGTGATGTGATGTGTTCGGTTTACGCCAGACATATCGTTTTCTTTGATGGCCAAAAAGTTCAATTTCAATTTCATCAGACCAGAGCACCTTCCTCCATACATTTTGGGAGTCTACCACATGCCTTTTTGCAAACTCAAAATGTGCCATTTTGTTTTTTGCTGAAAGTAATGGCTTTCTTCTGGCCACTCTGCCTATGTACAGATACTCCAGTCTCTGCTGTGGAATGCTGCAGCTCCTCCAGGGTTACCTTAGGTATCTGTGCTGCCTCTCTGATTAATGTTCTCTTTGCCTTCTCCATGAGTTTTGGTGTGCGCCTGTATCTTGGCAGGTTTGCTGTTGTGCTATGTTCTTTCCATTTGGTTATGATAGATTTGATGGTGCTTCTAGGGATCAGAGATCAAGATTTGGATTTTTTTTATAACCAACCCTGACTTGTACTTCTCAACAACAATGTCCCTTACGTGTTTGGAGAGTTCCTTGGTCTTCATGGCAGTATTTGGTTACTGATGCCTCTTGCTTAGGTGTTGCAGCCTCTGGGGCCTTTCGGAAACGGGTGTATATGTAACGGCAGGTCATGTGACACTTACATTGCACACAGATAGACATAATTTCACTAATTATGTGACTTCTGAAGGTAATTGGTTGCTCCAGAGCTTTGTATGGGCTTCATAACAAAGGGGGTGAATACATACGCACATGCCAATTATCATTTTATGATTTCTAAATAAATAGTTTTATGTATATATTTTTCTAATTTTACTTCACCAACTTAGACTATTGTGCTCTGATCTATCACATATAATTCAGATTAAAAACATTGAACTAAAAGATGTAATGAAACAAAATAGGGGGGTGAATACTTTTGCAGGGCATTGTACATGGGAATAAACTGTCGGCAGGAGGATTTTGGGAGGAGCCTGTGATGATTGCGGTTGGCTGCACCATTGAATTCAGTTAAGTATGCATCTGGGGACTGTGCAATAAGTACATCCCTCACTGTTGTGCTGGATATTAATGACTTTACCTCTTTTGATTAAATGTGATATTTTTAATTAATTGATTGTATTTATGTTGAGTTCCACTGAGCGCTGATTTTAAATTGTATTCATGTGAACCTCTCTCCTGAAGTTTTTTCAGCTGCACTGGATACCACTCGGAATCACTAGTTTTTAATCTGACTTTGATAGGTTGTCTCCAATAAAGCTGGCCATGCACCATGCAATTTTCTTATTCAATTTCCTTTGGGTTTGCCTTCAGCTGTGTGGTACAAGGGCCTGTCGGATTGCACACACATTGAAGGTGTTTAGATTTGGCCTCATATTATATGGTTTTTGGTAGATCTGGGGGAGATCCATAGAGGAGAATTGTATGGTGTATGGCCAGCATAAGACCAAAAAATCTTAGTGCTGGAGTTTTGTGTTGTTGATTATTAAATTGTGTGACCACTGGCTACGCAAAATGGCTACTTTCTGTAAAAATATAGTTATCCTTTAATTTATAATTACAGACATTGGTATGTTATTCATGGTAACTTCGGTCTAATTTGGACCAATGTAACTGTGTATAATGTACCAATGCCTGGAATTATCCTTTGAAAACACCAGTTTGCTTTTATTGCAGATTTTTGTTTGCCCCATTCTTAATATAGGCACATTATACATAGTTCTTGTCTTAAACATTCATTCATCACTAGATTATGTCACTGTACAAAACAGCAATATTGCTTTTACATCATTTTAAGTGTGTGTGTAGCTTAAATGACTTTCATGGTCTGAATAAGCAAGTAATGTTTGTTAATGGAAATCATTTAATTATGTATAGTACAATAACTGTAGAAATGAAATGTCAATGTCTATTGACAATTCTAACTCTGAATACATAACGTTTCTATATATCCATAATCCCAGAGTACAGTGCATCCATTTTTTCATTTAGTTGACTTTAGAGAGTCAAGGTCACATCATAATGAATACAGTGTCTCTAGATGTAATACACAGTTCTCCTCTCACATAAAGCATTAGCCGTTTTACACCAGTTAGAATAGTAGAGCAATGCAATTTCCTGATGAAAGTGTAGTCTCTACTGTATATTCATATACCATAATTTCTCAAGCGATATGAACAATTGAATTGCAGTATTAAGATTTTTGACTCAAAACTGGTGCACACAGAATCTGGTGCAACTCTGTATGGTAACCAATCAACTTATAACTTTAGCTTGTTCAATTAAGCTTTGACAATAAAACTTAGAAGCTGATGGCTCTGTGTGCAACTGCATTAGATTCTATGTACACTAGTTTTAATCAATTTCTCCAAAGTGTAAAGGGCAAGGATGATCTATGATAGTTCAATAACCCCAGCAACCATTTTAGTTTGCTGTTGTTTGATCAAATGCATTCCACTTAACTGCAGTGGTGCTCTGCACTTTACCAGATAACACAGACCTAAAATATACCTGGTGCTTTATAGCTTTTTGCCAGGCAATGAATTATCATATACAGTAATTTTTGTCATATACTGAGCTACAAGTTTGGGTCAAACATGAGTTCAACCTAAACTCAAGCTGTTCACAGTTCACCAAATGAACAATTTAAATGGCAAGGCCAATTTGTCCTCCTATCCACCCGAACCTCTGGCTGCTGCTGCTGGAACTCATTTATTCAGTGGCAGTATTACTACATAGTTACATAATAGGTGAGGTTGAAAAAAAAACACAAGTCCATCAAGTCCAACCTATGTGTGTGATTATATGTCAGTATTACATTGTATATCCCTGTATGTTGCGGTTGTTCAGGTGCTTATATAATAGTTTTTTGAAACTAGAGATGAGCCCAATGTTCGAGTTGATCGCAAGTTCGACTCAAACATCTGGTGTTCGCCTGTTCACTGAACAGCGAATAGTATGCGGTGTTTGCGGCAAATTTGAAAGCTACCGGAACACCGTTAAAGTCTATGGGACACTAACATGAAAAATCAAAAGAAAAATTTTAAAGGCTTATGCTTAAAGTGAAACAATAAAAATAAAATATTCCTTTGAATATCGTGCCTGGGGGGTGTATATAGCATGCCTGTTAAGTGATTTTTTCCCCATGTTTAGAACAGTACCACAGCAAAATGACAATTCTAGAGGAAAAATTGTCATTTAAAACTGATCGCAGCTATAATAAATTGTTGGGTCCCAGCAATACAGATAAAAATTATTGAAAAAAAGAGCATGTGATCCCCCCCAGTCCATTACCAGGCCCTTTCGGTCTGGTATGAATATTAAGGGTAACCCCGAACCATTTTTTTTTTAAAATTGCGTGGGGGTCTCCCTAAAATCCATACAAGACCCTTCGGGTCTGATATGGAAATGGAGGGGAATCCTGTGCCAAATTTTTTAAAAATGCCATAGGGGTCCTCCCAAAATCCATACCAGACCCTTATCCAAGCACGCAACCTGGCAGGCAGCAGGAAAAGAGTGGGGATGAGAGAGCACCCCCCACCTGAACCGTACCAGGCCACATGCCCTCAACATGGGGAGGGGAGGGTGCTTTGGGGTGGCCCCCCAAAGCACCATGTCCCCATGTTGATGGGGACAAGGGCCTCATCCCCACAACCCTTGCCCGGTGGTTGTGGGGGTCTTATCAGAATCTGAAAGCCCCCATTAACAGCCTCCCCCCTGTGTGAATTGGTAACGGGGTACAAGTAACTCTACCATTTCACAAACAAGTGCCAAAATAGTAAAAAAGACAAGAGACATCTTGGGACAAGTCCTTTATTAAAAAGAAAATAAATAAAAATGTCCCATGATATAAGTTTACACTGCCTGACAGACTGAAAAAAAAAAGCCGCGACCGATCTGCCTCTATGGGATGCTCCCACTGAGTGATACGTCTTTGCTGTGACAGCTCTTACATAACTGAGGCTGGGCCACCCAGTGATGTAACTGGGTGACCCCGCCCCCTCAGACGCCCCAGGGGCTTCCCTATGCGTTCCCCGTGGCGTCAGAGGGAGCGGGACCACCCAGTGACATAAAAGGGTGACCTGCCCCCTCTGATGACAAGAGTCAGAAGCCACGGGTCCATTTCCAGCACATCCTTCCTGAGGACTGGTGCCCAGAACTGGACAGCATACTCCAGGTGTGGAGAAGCATACTCCAGAGTCTTGCAGAGTGGGAGAAGTATCGCTTTATCCTTGGAGTTAATCCCTTTTTTAATGCATGCCAATTCTGTTTGTTTTGTTAGCAGAAATTTGGTGAACCTATTATCTACTAGGACCCCCAGGTTCTTTTCCATTTTAGATTCCTCCAGAGATTCTCCCCCTATTGTATGCATTATTTAACATTTTTCTACATTAAACCTCATTTGCCATGTAGTTGCCCACCCCATTAATTTGTTCCAATCTTCCTTATCCTGAGGAGAAGTTATTGCCCTGCTTAACTTAGCATTGTTCGCAAATACAGAGACTGAACTGTTTACCCCATCCTCCAGGTCGTTTATGAACAAATTAAAGCGGGAGTTCCGCCATTTTTTTTTTTTTTTTAAAGCCAGCAGCTACAAATACTGCAGCTGCTGACTTTTAAAATAAGGACACTTACCCGCCCAGCGCGCCCATGATGTCGGCACCCGAAGCCGATCTCTCGATCGTCTCTCGGGTGCTGCCGCCGCCATCTTGGCTATGGGAATCAGGAAGTGGAGCCTTGCGGCTTCATCTCCCGGTTCCCTACTGCGCATGCGCGAGTCGCGCTGCGCAATAAGGATGGTCCCGGCTGTCTCTGGGATCCGTGTGTTTCCCAGCAGACAGCGGGGGACCTGCGGAAAGGGGCGTAGATTCTGCGGAAAGGGGCGTATATTCTGTGTATATCTATGCCGGAAGTGGGTGCAGATACCTGTACTGTACAGGTACCCTCCCCCCCCTCCCCCCTGAAAGGTGCCAATTGTGGCGCCAGAGGGGGGAGGGTTCCAATGAGTGGAAGTTCCACTTTAGGGTGGAACTCCGCTTTAAATAGGATTGGTCCCAGCACAGAACCCTGTGGGACCCCACTACCCTCCCCTGACCATTCCGAGTATTCCCCATTTATCACTATCCCCTGAACTCACCCTTGTAGCCAGTTTTCAATCTATGTACTCGCCCTATGATCCATGCCAACAGACTTTATTTTGTACAGAAAAAGTTTATGGGGAACTGTGTCAAATGCTTTTGCAAAATCCAGATACACCACATCTATGGGCCTTTCTTTATCTAGATGGCAACTCACTTACTCATAGAAGGTTACTAGATTGGTTTGACAAGAATGATTCTTCATGAATTCATGCTGATTACTGCTAATGATACCGTTTTCATTACTAAAATCTTGTATATAGTCCCTTATCATCCCTCCAAGAGATTGCATGCTATGGATATTAGGCTAACTGGCCTGTAATTCCCAGGGATGTATTTTGGGCCCTTTTAAATATTGGTGCTATGCTGGCTTTTCTCCAATTTCATTGGTATCATTCCAGTCAATAGACTGTCAGTAAAAATTAAGAACAATGGTCTGGAAATTACTTACAACACGAGTATAGATACAATATCCTAACCCTGGATTAGGATATTGTATCTATACTCATTTTGTATTTTGTTGTTCTATTATTCATGATCATGTTCAGTACTTTTATCTAAAATTATTTTGTAATAAACAATTCTCATATTAATACTTTTTTTATTTTTGGTAGTACCTTAAAGGTCCCAACCTTAGGGGTTTCTTCTTATTTGACTGTTTCCATGGGATGTGGCACACTGGGAATTTTGCTTCATCAGAATCCCATTATTTTGTCATGGAATGTAAAGGAGTTTGTACAGTATGTGTCTAGAGGTATTATTCAGGGTTAATATTGTGGTTTACTTTATGTACAGTATGTTATATTGATATTTTTGTTAATTGATTCATATGCGCTAATACATTATAATTAATCCAATTCCCTGATAAAAATATATCCAATCAGTGATATAAGTAAATTAACACAATTAACACTAGATAATAGCAAAGCAAAATAATGGCAAATAATTATGTGCTAATGCTAATACAATATTTCCTTGCCACTAGTATCAATCCAATCTACTAAATCAATTAATTAATTAATCTACTAATATAACTTCTAAATAAATTATAAAGTGCTGTGCAATTAGATGTGCAATATAATTAATATACAACAGTGTAATACAACAAATTGGTATAATTAGTAACATTCCCAATATTCAGAGTGTGCAGTCCAAACATAAAGTGCTTCAATAAAGTCATGTAATCTCAAATATTCAAAGTGCCTTCTTAGTTCTTCATGCATGTGTTAACACACACCCTTGTGCTCCCCCATTAGGTGCATGTTCACCTGAGAGTATGTGACCTCACACTTGAGCTTGGTCAAAAACAGCTCCAATAGTGCTTATTTCATTAAAACTCTGTGTTTTTATTTATTAAAGGTAAACAACTTAGATTTGCTGGGTGCGCCAGTGCACCTACTATATACAGCTTAAGTTCCTCCATGCATAGAAATGTCAACACATTGCAAGCAGAGTGTGGGGAAGAAGTTCACCCCACCTAGTGGACAAAAATGCATTAGTGAGTTTGCTCCAGCACACCTCTACCTCCATCTGCACCTGATGTCGTTCTCCACGGATCATCCCACTGGCTTCCCATAGCATCTCCAACCACCTCGCTCAGTGAAGGAGTGTGAGGGACCTGCATGAGTATGGCTCCCATCAGCCACCCATCAATGATTGCTCCAGCCCTCACTACCCTTCACAAACCGATCAGCCAAGGGGGAAAGAATCAGGCAATCCACGACTCATCTTGTTTGTGTAAACTGAGGCTCACACTGAAGTGCTCGAGGCTCCCACACCACCCTCACTTTCTGTCCAGTGATTCACTGGAACATTAAGCCAAGAGGAATACCTGCTGCAGTAAATACAGAGGATAAATGACAAAACTGTCTCTAGGTACTTGTAGGCATACCCTTGGCTGGGAGGGGAGTCCAGCACATCACCAGTGAACATCCAGAGACTCTCACTGAGAGGACCCTGCATCTTGCGGTGTGACACCACACCCACACAACCAAGAGTAGCACCATACAACACTTCTCTAACTGAGACCCATCCTACCAAGGAAGTCATGAGAATTGATCTTATAGAGATCCAGTGGGGGTACAATGGATCAGCATAGTGATTATTACTGCCTCCCCCTCTTCCCCACACATATTGACATTTCTATGCATGAAAGAACTGCATCTATAGTTTTCTCAGTTTGCAGACTTCCAGTGGAGGAACATTGTTTACATATGATACCATATTTTGCACTAGCCCTCCTTTGCAAATCATAGGTAAATAGAGAGAACGTAAGTCCACAGTGTTTGTGTATAGCTATATTCAGAATGACACCACTGAAGTTTCCAGTCACATACTCTCACCTAATCTCAAGTGTTCTCTTACCATATTATATTGCCTATATTTGCTGGTCATACATATGTTGAGTGCTTATGGACCCGGGTATGTGTGTGTGTGTTTTTAGTGACAAGGTTGTCCTAATTTTTAATTTCATATGCAGTCTGCTTTCGTGTTTTTGTCTCCATTTTTGATGCTGATAAAGCATATTTATATACTATAGGTTGGGACTGCAGTTTGCCTCATTCCCTTGCCCCCTCAGAACTCCTGCAGGTCCTTCCCCATTTTCTGGCTCATTGGTTATGTGTGTTTGGGAGTTGAAGGGAAAGGCACCACCTTTGATGGTGAGTCGGTACCTCCTACTGTGTTGGCTGATACACTTACCCAACACTTGGATCCTATGGTACGAATCCTTTCCTTACCCTAAGACTCTTAAGCCACGTACACACGGGCGGACTGTCTGGCCTACTTAGTCCGCCGAAACACATTTCAGCGGACAGTCCGCTCGTGTGTGGGCTTCAGCTGACTTTTTCAGCGTGCAGTCTGGCGGACTAAGTATTTCGGAATGTCCATAATACTGTCCGTCGGACTCGCGTTTCGGTGGACAATCCGCCCGTGTGTGTGCCAGTCCGCCGTACTTTTGAAATGAGCGGACTTTTCCCGCCCGGAGAAAAGTCCGCTCATTTCGAGCGTGTCTCCACGTAGGCGGGGCCCGCGAAGGAGACGTCGCTGGCCCCGCCGCCTGGTATGGACTTAAAGGGGAACCCCAACGCCGAAAAAAATCGGCGTGGGGTCCCCCCCAAGTCCACAACAGACCCTTGTCTGAGCACGCTACCCGGTCGGCCAGGAAAGGGGGGCGAGCGAGCGCCCGCCCCCCCTCCTGAGCCGTACCAGGCCGCGTGCCCTCAACATGGGGGTGCCTTGGGGAAGGGGGGGCCGCGCGGCCCCTCCACCCCAAAGCACCTTGTCCCCATGTTGATGAGGACAAGGGCCTCTTCCCGACAACCCTGGCCGTTGGTTGTCGGGGTCTGCGGGCGGGGGGCTTATCGGAATCCGGGAGCCCCCTTTAATAAGGGGGCCCCTGGATACCGGCCCCCCACCCTATGTGAATGAGTATGGGGTACAATGTACCCCTACCCATTCACCTGTAAAATAAAAGTACAAAAAAAAAACACAACACACGAGATAAAATACTTTATTGCACAGCTCCGGGGGTCTTCCGTCTTCGGGGGTATTCTCGCCGGACTCCTCCGCTATCTTCTTCTAGCTCTTTTGCTAGCGGAGGAGTCCGGCTTTCTTCCTCGCCGCCGGCCTCTTCTCCCAACTTTGGGGGTCTTGTCCCCCTCTTCGGTTCTTCTGCCGGGCCACCGCGCCTTCTTATAGCTCTTTTACAGGCGGTGGCCCGGTCTTCTGTCGCACAGGGGTTCCCCTTAAAATCCATACCAGACCCAAAGGGCCTGGTAATTGACTGGGGGAATCCCATCCCATTTTTTTTCAATGACTTTTACCTGTATTGGCGGGACCGACAATTCATTATCAATGCAAGTACTTTTAAATGACTTTTTTTTCTTTAGAAGTGTCATTTTGGGGGGCGCATGCGCGCGGGCGATGGAGATGGCAGCTTGACTCCCTCGCTCCGTGCCGTCGGATCTTAAACACCGGCCTAATCCGACATAGACGCAGCCTTCCCGTGCCACACTCACCCCTGCCGGCTTCGGAACATCCCGCGGGGGCTCCGGAGATGCATCGCTCGGCGAAGAAGCCGCCGAGGAGCCAGCAGCATCGTAGGTCCACACAGGCCTCAGCCAGAGGTACGTTTAAGATGGCGCCGGAGCCTCCGGACCCGGACGACGAAACCCAGCTCTCAGTGGAGGGTCCATCGTCCCCCGCAGACAGCCTGCACTTGTTCCCCATGGATGGGGGAAGCCCCCCCCCGGCTGATACGGACGATCTCCTAACACGGTTCCGCAGCATCGTACGGGATGAAATCACAGCGGCATCCCGTAAGCTTTCTTCTGAATTCGTGCGGGGCCTTAAAGAGATAGGCCACCGCACCAACCAGTTGGAACACCGCATGGACCTAGCTACCACTGTTCTTGAGGGCCACGAGGAGGAGGTTGATAAACTGTCCTCGGAGTTGGCGGCCTTGCGGGACAAGCTAGAGGACGCTGAAAATAGGGCCCGGAGGGATAACCTTCGTATTAGGGGCATCCCTGAGTCCCTCACTGACCTTCAAGGCACCGCCACAGCCTTTTTTCAGGAATTGGCCCCGGAGATCCCCCTAGAGAGGCTCGAGTTTGACCGCATCCATAGGTCTTTGGCTGCTAAGCCCACCGAGGGCCCCCCGAGAGACGTTGTCATTAAATTTCATTATTACCGCACCAAAGAGAGACTCCTGCAGGCAGCAAGAGAGCAGCAGACCCTCTCCTTCCAAGGTAATCCTCTCCAGTTGTTTTCGGACCTAGCTCCGGCTACCATTGCTAGGCGCCGAGACCTCAAGCCATACCTCCAAGTCCTCCAGTCACAGGGAATCAAGTATCGCTGGGGGTTTCCATTCAAGCTTACCTTCTCCCATCAAGGCCGGCAGTTTCAGGCTTCCTCGCCCGCAGATTTGAGGCGCCACTTTCTTGACCTCCAGCTAGAGATCCCTTCGTCCTCCCCTGAGGCTCCGTCCGGACCCCCCAGATCGGGCCCCCCCAGGCCGGGACCTTCCAGACCACTCCGTCAGTCGTCACAGACATCCCAGCGGTCCCAATCTGGATCCCAGGCTCTTCGGGACCTGCAAGCCCAAAGATTCCAGCCATCTGGTAAAGGATGAAGAGGTTTACCCCCCATCTTTTTTTTTATATTTTCTCTTTTATGTTGCCCTATCTCATCTGTTGACTACCAGCTCCTGAGCCGTGGGGACGTTACTTTATAAAAGTTTTTCTCTTTGGTACAGTTTTTTCCCCCTTTTAAATTTTTTTTTTTTTTTTTTTTTTTCTCCTCCCCTATGGCTCTCCACACGGAGTTCTGGTGAAATGCCCCGGGGCCCCCCCCCCTCAGACTGTAATTTGATATTGAACTCTTGCTTTAGCTCACAGGGGAATGCCCCGGGGCAGGCCGCTTTGCTGTTGCACTGGCGGCCGAGGGCGACATTGACACCGACGTTGCCGCCCGGATGTCCACCAGTTTGATCCCCCCCTTTTTTATCTTTTTCTGGGCTCCCTGGTGGCTCTGTCCGGGTGGAACTCTGGTAAGGGACTGCAGAAGGGGGTGGAGGGTGGGTGACGGATGGGAAGTTTCTCCCCCACGGGTAGTCTTTGGAGCGCCTAATTTTCCCGCATAGCTAGACCTCTGGACCCCTCCCCCTTCCACTCGGGTGGGGGGGGGGGGGGGGACAGAGGTTGTGGCTCGGCTGTGGGTGTTCGTCCGGCCTCCTGGGGGGTGGTGGCTTAGCTGCCCTCTCTGGGGGCTTGGGCGGACCCTTACGCCCGCCCTCTTGGGGGAAAGGTTCACCCATATTTTTTTTTTTTTTTGCTGTATTTTGGTTATATTTAATCTGTTTCATGTTTCTATGTTTTTGTTAGTTTTACTCTATGTTCATTTCATGATACTGTTCTCATGTGTTTAGTTTAGGCCGGTTGGTCCGACGGACCACTGCTCCCCTAGATGTGTGTACACTTGGCTGAGATGGGTTTCTCGGCCTTGGTCACACTCCTAAGTGGGCCGTTCTGCCCACGTTTTTGTACATCTTTGAGCTCACTTTATCTGCTCTGTCGAGCTTGTTTTTCTCTTTCCGCTTTCTGTATCTCTTTTCTTTTCTCTCTCTTTTTTCCTTCTTGTCCTTCCCCTTCTTTCCCTCCCCTCCCGCTCCTTCCCCCCTTCCCTTTGCTCCCTGGGGTGTGGGAACAGGAGATATGTTGTAGCAGACAGCCGCCATGATGGCGCTTCATTGGCTATCCCTGAATGTTCAGGGTATGAACTCCCCTCAAAAACGAATCAAAATATTTAAATACCTCCAGCATCTTAAAATTGGCATTGCATGTTTACAGGAAACTCATTTTTCTTCTTCTTCTTTCCCCAAATATTTTTCTGCGCATTATCCCCAAGTTTACCTAGCAAATAGCCCTACCAAGCAGAAGGGGGTCCTCATCGCCATTCATAAATCGCTTCCGTTTCTTTGCAGTAAACAGCTAGCTGACCCAGACGGCAGGTACCTCCTGCTGCAGGGCACCGTCCAAGATAATGAGATTACCATTATGAGTTACTATGCCCCGAATTATAATCCTGGCCCCTTTCTGACCCATGTCTGCTCCCTGTTGCGGGCCCACCAGAGAGGTGTTCTACTTTTGGCAGGTGACTCCAATGTGACATTTAATCCTTCCATGGACAACTACCCGCCGGCCCCTAAATCCCCTTCCCCATCCGCTGCGAAATTTTTGCAGGCCCTACAAAACCATGATCTCATTGATGTCTGGCGGGAATACCACCCTACTGGCAGGGATTATACGCACTATTCTCACCCTCATCATTCCCATTCCAGAATTGACCACATGTTCTTGCCACGTAAGCATCTCCCTTTAGTAGCCTCTGTTTCCATTTTGACGGTCCCCTGGTCTGACCATGATCCCGTGTTAACCATCTGCCACTCCCTTTGTGTCAAGCCGCAGGGTGCTCCTTGGGTTATGAACGACTCTCTTCTCTCTCTGGAACCGATACTTGAGAGCCTCCACAAAGCTTCTGAGGATTATTTTAAAACAAATGCTGGCTCAGTGTCCTCCCCGGTGGTGCTCTGGGAGGCCTATAAAGCTGTCCTTCGGGGACAGGTCATTCGCATAGCGTCCCAGAGGAAGAGAGAGAGGGTCCAGACCCGCTGTAGGCTTGAGGAAAGGTTGGAGGCTCTCTCCACAACTTTTAAACAATCCCCCTCTCTAGCAAACCGTAGGCTACTGGACAAAGCTCGTGTGGACCTGGATCTATGCCTCACGGATGATGCAGAACGCACCCTCCGTTGGGCTCGTCAGAGGTGGTACGCCAGGGCAAACAAACCCAATGCTATGCTGGCTAGGAGGTTGCGGACCTTCACTCCGAAATTTCAGCCCATCACCCTGCGCACCCGCCATAACACTCTGACGGGTAACCCCCGACTAGTATTAGAAGAATTTCGATATCGTCTGGCCAAACTTTATTCCGCCCCGACTTCAACCTCCGCTCTGGACCTGGGTGCTTTCCTAAAGGAGTTATCCTTGCCTTCCTTAACGGATCCTCAGATGTCGCTTATGGACCGGGACATACAGGTCTCAGAGGTCCTGCAGTGCATTAAAGAATTGAAGGTGGGGAAGCGCCCGGGCCCGGACGGTTTCACCGCTTTGTATTACCGCAAGTTGGCTGCGGTGCTGGCCCCCCACTTGGCGGCTGTGTATAATGCGGTGAAGGGAGGTCACTCTTTCTCACCACTGATGTTAACGGCAAATGTGGTAATGATCCCCAAGCCGGATAGGGACCTTTCTTCTTGGGCCAACTTCCGGCCAATTTCCCTGATCAATATCGACGTGAAAATATTAACAAAAATCCTAGCTACTCGTCTGAATTCCTTCCTACCCCGACTCATCAAAAAAGACCAAGTGGGTTTTGTCCCCCGGAGACAGGCTGGTGATGCCATTAGACGGCTAGTACAAGTCCAACATCTGGCGCACACTAGGTCTCTGGAGACCATGTTTCTCTCCTTAGACGTGACCAAGGCCTTTGATACCCTGTCTTGGTCCTACCTGATGCGGGTACTTACCAACTATGGCTTTGGGGCGTCCTTTATGGGCTGGATTTCGGCTATCTATGACTCTCCACAGGCCAAGGTGCGCTATTATGGTTATGACTCACCGGTCTTCCCCATTCGTAGGGGCACTCGCCAGGGGTGCCCACTCTCCCCACTACTCTTTATTTTAGCATTAGAACCCCTGGCGGAAGCGATTCGGTCACATGCGGACATTTCGGGGGTGGAGGTTGCGGGCACCATGCATAAACTGTCACTGTTCGCAGATGACATTCTGCTGACGCTCACGAATCCTAGGCTTTCCCTTCCCAATTTGTTTTCTCTGTTGGACACCTTCGCTGCGCTGTCTGGTCTGGCAGTTAACCCAGCGAAATCTAGGGCGATGTCCATCAACCTACGAGCCGCTGAAATGGAATCTTTACAGGCCGCATTCCCTTTTCAGTGGACATCCACTTTGCCGTACTTGGGAATCAGACTTTCACCTAAATACTCAGATCTTTACCAGGCAAATTATCCCCCTTTATTTCGGAAACTGACGGGTTTGCTTGATTCTTGGTCAACTCTCCCAATCTCATGGTTTGGCAGGATAGCGGCGGTGCGTATGACCTATCTCCCGAAATTATTATATTATTTTCGGGTGTTGCCGGTTCCCGTACCCCTTCATGTACTTAGAATCCACCAACGCAAAATCATGCGCTTTATCTGGGGCTCTTCGAAACCTCGGATTAAAAAGCAAGTTCTCTATGCCCGTAAGGCTAATGGTGGCTTTTCTGTTCCTAATTTGTATGCATATTACACGGCAGCGGGTATCGCCCCTCTGACCCGCCTACATGAACGTCATCAGATGCCCCTCTGGGCAATTCTTGATATGGTGGACTCCCATCCGATTCCATTGGCATCCCTTCCCTGGCTCCCAAAAGTGCAACGCCCACCGAACATAGGCCCAGGTTTGGCCCATTCTCTTCGCCTCTGGGATTCGGTGAAATACTCTGCAGGTCTCCAATCTCCCCATCTCCCGTTACTTCGTTTTATACACTGCCCCCTATTCCCGCCAGGTTGTGACAATCCCAGTCAGTTTGTGTGGTGGACGGATCATGGTTTTGTAGATGTCCATTCCTTGCTCACCCCGACTAAAATTATCCCTTTTGCAGCCCTCCGGTCATCCCATGATATTCCCCTCAGGGAATTTTATACTTACCTCCAAATTAGGCACTTCCTTTGCCAACTGATTGGGCCCCAATCGGCTCCCTACACACTGTCCCCTTTTGAGAGTCTCTGTAGATCTCAACCCCACGCTCCAGGGTTGATTTCCCTCATCTATACAGCTATTTTAACATCTACAAAGCCGCCCCTCCGACCCTATCACCTTCAATGGGAGGCTGACCTCGGTAAGCAGCTAGACCCGGAGGACTGGCAGGCCATGACCAGGGCGCTGCCTACATGTTCTAGAAATGTTCTCTTTCTGGAGAATGCGTATAAGGTATTCTATAGGTGGTATTACACCCCTTCGAGGCTGGCGGCGTTTATCCCGTCTTGCTCCCCCCTATGTTTTCGTGGATGCTCGCAGGAGGGCACTATGGCACACATCTGGTGGACCTGCCCCAGGGTGACTAGGCTATGGGTCAGAATATATGCTATACTCCGTACACTCTTTCATGTAGATATTAGGAGAAACCCTTTTGAGGCCCTCTTGTGGAAACCGATTACAGAACTCCTGCGTCCGGAGCGTCAGCTAGCTGCGCATCTCTTTACTGCAACCAAAGTCACCATAGCAAGGGCCTGGAAGACTCCGGTTCTTAGCTATGAGGCTGTTAAGAACTGCATGAATGACATAATGGTGAACGAAAAATTGACGGCGATAACATCAGACACCCATGCTAAATTTCTTCGGGTCTGGCAGCCCTGGGTGGCTTATACCCGCCCATCTAGATTTGATCCGGCACTCCTCTCCCTTTGATCATTGGATGTCTCCCCCGCTCCAGGGAACCCCCCCCCCCCGCCCCCCCTCTTCCCTTCCTCTTTCTCTCCCCCCCCCCCCCCCCCTCTTTATCCCTTTTCTTTCTTTCTGCCCCCTTCCTCTCTCTTTTCTATTTCTCTATTGCTATCCCTTTTCTCATTTCTTCCCTTCTCTTATCACATCTGTCTCGCAATGCACTCAGGCTGCTCACTGGCATCTATGTCCACTAGCGGGGGTTTCTTCCTATTCCCCTCCTGAAAGCAGCCCAACTCCGTCTGTTTGCGGTGTAAGAGCTTTTGCTCGCTTTTTTACCTATTCTGTGGCTTTCAGATATTGGCACCTCATCGCATAATCGAACTCTGTCCGTCCCTATGCCCCCTTTAGCTTTGCTCTATGGGGTGTGGTTGCGAGTCGCGACCAACTTAGAAGTTTCTATGTGACTATTTTAGGCCGGACAGGAGTCCACCATTGTTATGTCCCTATGTAACGTTTTCCATGTCTTTGTACTATTATTGGCAGATTTATGCTATCTTTGTATTGTCTCACTGATGTGAAATTTTTCAATAAACCTTTTGTAAAAGAAGTGTCATTTTGTGCAGGGACTGTTCTAAACACGGGAAAAATGCACTACTTTACAGGCATACTATAGACACTGAGCCCATGTTTTGTTCAAAGAACGACATTAGATTGTCCTGTAGAACTTGTGCATATTGTGGGGATTGCAGTATTCTGGTGTTCAATCTCCATAAGTAGGTCGGATTGCATTTAGTGGTATCCTCAATGGTCAAGCTTACAGGGGAGTGGTCAGACCAGGAGGTCAGATGTATATTAGAAGCAGATATTTTCTGCAGAGTCCATTGATCCGTGAGAAAAAGGTCAATACGTGAATAAGAGTTGTGACAAGGAGAAAAAAATTTGAAATCTTTTTCATCTGTGTGGGTACACCGCCATACATCATAAAGTTCCAGCTCATGTAGAAGCGAGTTTAATTCTGGACATCTCCTTATGGTGTGAGATGATGTATCTAAGATTGGGTCAGGGGTGCAGTTGAAATCACCACACCATACGATGGCAGCATTGGATTGCTTTAACTTTTTTATGCAGCTTTCGAAGGAAACGAGATTGATGGGTATTGGGGACATATACATTGACTATAGTATAAGGGGCATCATTAATGTGACATTTCAGAATAATATACCGTCCTCCTGAGTCTAGAAAACATTGGTCTTGTTGGAAAGTCAAAGAGTTGCTAATGGCTATAAGCACTCCCTTCTTTTTTTGATCCGCGTTAGCTGTGTAGATGGTAGTAAAGTTCCTATTGGTGCAGGAGGGGGGGTTGCTGGCTAGGAAGTGCGTCTCTTGTGCACACAGTATGTCGCACTTGGTTTGTTTAGCTAGAGCCCATAAAGAGGCTCTTTTAGCGGGATGGTTCAGACCCTTAGCATTAATTGTAACAATTGTTATGGTCATGGTATGAACTTGAGAGACAGCTGTTGTGAATAAAAATACTGTCGCTTACTTCAGAGATGAGGATGATGGTTGCTTCGTTCACAAGGATCTGGTCTAGATGTGTCGTTAGGAAGGGAGCGCTTATTGATTGGCGTGTGTGATTCCGAAGAGGGTTGCAGAGGCAGTCTTTTGGATGAGAAATCAGCAGTAGATCTTGAGTACCTGTAGAAGACGAGGGAGAAGGGAGAGAAAGGAAAAAAAAAAAAAAAAAAACAAGGAACAAGACAGAGGTGCTCCCCAGGAAGTGGTTACTAGTCCAACAGGGGGAGAGTGATGTTTGGAGTGGAAAAGGGTGAAACTGGAACAAAAACAGTTCTCAGGGTACTGGAACGACACACCAGTGTCTGAAAAAGGGACCCTGGAGGGGGGTAACAGTCTAATGCGACCGAGTGTGATCAGGAGTAACATCCAAACGGCCAAATGAAATATTGTACCTCAGCCATTTAATTAGGTAGTGCGCTCCTGTGCCCTCTCTGTGGAAGAGGATGGGTTAACATGGAACCTGTGGTGCTTTGATCCATAGGTGTCAGATCATTGTTGGATGGGATAATGGCCCACTCTTGCAATAGACGCAGTCCTTGTTCGACTGAGGAGACCACATGCTTTGAGCCAGCATGGTTAATGGATATTTTGGCAGGAGCAATCCATTGATATTGGATTTGGTTGTTACGTAAGGTTTTAGTAATGTTGTTCAGTTGTCTACGTCTGCTCAGGGTGTGCTGGGAGAGGTCAGCGAAAATTTGGAGGTGAGTATAGGGTTCAGGTAGCGTTGGCATAGCCCTCACTTTTTGCATAAATTGCTCTTTAATATGAAAAAAATGCACTCTGAGAATAACATCTCTGGGAGTGGCGTCAGGCAAAAAGGCAGGTTTTGGTAATCTGTGAATACGGTCCACAAGCAGTTCCATATTTTTTGCTTCTGGAAGTACTGATTTGATTAGGCCTTTCGCAAAGGCAGGAAGTTCAGTATTTTGCACTGATTCCGGGACCCCTCGAATTTTAAAATTATTACGTCGGGCTCTGTCCTCCAAATTTGCCAATTTGTCAGTTAGCCATTTTGTTTCCTGGGCCTGTGCTTCTTGTGAGTCAATTATGTCATTTATGGTGGCAGTCATGGCGTCCACATTAGATTCTAAATGAGTGACTCTTTTGTCCATTACTTTCATGTTAGTGCCTAAGCCCTGCATGACTGACAGTATGTCTGACTGCAGGGAGCTGCGGAGGGACATGAGCATTTCCTTGAGGGTAGTATCCATAACAGCCTGGCCTATAGTGGGAAAGGATGCAATGGCATCCGTTTGAGGGCTCTGTGTGGGTAAGCCATAGGACAGGCCTGTACTATTGTCTCCCTTCTGGTTTGTCTCTGAGGCATCCATCCTCATTTTGCTTTTAGCAGGGCTCTGTGAGGTAGGAGATCCGGGCGGAGATTGTAAAGGGTTCCCTGAGGCACAGGGACTTACCCGTGCGGCGTCCGTAACGGAGCGGTCATCTCTGCCATGAAGAAGGCTGGAATGCTCTGCTGGTGTGTCTCTCCCGTCCGCCGCAGCGCCATCTTGGCCTCGCCGCGCGGACGGCTGATACATGAAGGCCGTCAGCTTGCGGGGAAGCCTGGTCTCCTTACGCTTCAGCGACATGCTCCCGAGGCGCTGCGGGTGTTCACGCTGCTGAACAAGGCTGTTGTGAAGGCTGGGGTTCGCTGGTAGTAGCTGTATGTCGCCGTGGATGTGGAGAGCTGTGAGCTCAAGCGGCCATTTCAGTCACGCGCCGGCCACGCCCCATGTGAGTTTTCCTTTTTCATTGGGATTGTGATTGCTGCTTACTGGTCTGCCCTTTGAGTTTGAATCGTTTGACTTGCCCTCATTTTAACCACAACTTATTCCTGCCATGGATGTCTGGAGGTTGATTTGACGCTACAGATTTAATACTACAGGCCCTTTCTTTTATTTTAGGATTTATTATTGTTATCACGTATGTCTGGAGGTAGATTTGACACCAAGTCACCATTTTCACTTCATTCACTGGACTTTTGATATATTTACTTTATTTCTTTTATTTTAGGATTTATTATTGTTATTACATATTTATCAAGCATTACACATTTATTTAATCACATGTTCATTCATGAGTATGATTTATTATGGTGATTTTTTTGGTGCCATTTATTGTCATATATTATTACATTATTTTAGCTTAACTTTATGAGCAGCTATATTCTATGTTTTGGTTATGGTGTTTGTAGATATCTTACAAATTTGAGCTGCAGCTATATTTTTAGTGATTTATTTATTTAGTTTTTAGCGCGGTATCTAACCCTTTTTTTTATTTATATATGCAAAATAACTATACAGTCCTTTTTAAAATTAAAGTTGTATTGTGCAGTCTACATATGCATTTTAGATTATTTACACTTTTTATTAAGTGACAGATTTCAGAGTAGAGGTTTTTATGATTCATTTGCATACACTTGACCTCAGTTGTAATAATGTTAAATAATCAGCTGTAATTGTAATAAATATTTAATTCAATGAAATGCACTTATTGTTCGTGGGGGTAGCACATCTTCATATAATGAGTTTAAAATTTTATTCATGGAATAATCACTCAGATAAATTACTGATTTGCTAATGGCATCATGGGAAGGATTATTAATCTACCCCTTTCAAACATCATTAGACTTGCTTTAGTGCATCAGCTAATTAAAGGTACGCACTTAAGTATAGCGGCCAATGTGGCATAGCCATTTGACTGTGATAATTAGATCTACCAGTACAATGTTTGGAATGTGGCAGCTTTGCTGCACCTTTATTGGATTATTCTATCCCGCAATCATCTTTTAATTATAATAAGTGGGCTGGTGAAAATGACTTTTGTACAAGGGTCTTTGAAAACACAGCATTCTAATACAGCAAAGAAAGCAATTGCTGGTCTGTCTCTCTGGGTGACTTTGGATTCAGCCAAAGTAACAAGTACCGAATATTTTGTTTTTTATATACTGTACATAAAGTGCAAACTATGCATTTTTGTATGCCATAAAACAGTATACCAATAGTGCTACCTTTTAAAAGACACAACTAAAAATTAAGAAATGCTCATTTGTAGTAAGCTAATACACTGCTTTCACTGAGCTCTTTTGACAAACACAGAAATTGGTTTAAAACAAATATAATATGTGTCAGATGTACAAATTACACTCACTATCCAAAAGTGAACCTCCACCCATCCTCCAAATTACTTGCTTAAATACTTTGAGACAGCACAATGGGCCACAATAAAGTTATAGTGTTCCTGATCAGTGTTACACCAGTTATGCCAGGTGCACACGATCGGAATTCTCGTCGGAAAAAGCTCTGATGGTTTTCCCATCAGAATTCTGATGGAATTCTGCTCAAACTGTCTTGCCTACACATGGCCAAACCAAATTCCAACCGCCAAGAACGCGGTTACGTACACCACATACGACGGGACTATAAAAGGGAAGTTCAGCACCACACACACTACCTTTTGGGCTCCTTCTGCTGATCTTGTGTTTGTCGTGTGTGTGTAGAAGTTTGGTTAGAGAAGATTTGTGCTTTTCACACTTGTGCTTCAGATTGCTCCTGCTCTACAGTTTGTGCTTGTCGGTGCATATCTGCTTATCAGTGCATGTAGTCACTTGGCATTTGCTTGTCATTGTGTGCTATTTCATATAGTACTCTTTGATCTGCAGTGCTTATTGTCCGCTTGTTGCTGATCTGCAGTTCGTTCTTTCAGGCCTTGCTGTTTATCAGTGTTTTCTGTTAGTCTGTTCTGACCAGCCGACCATTTTGAAGCCATGCTGCGTGTACGTACTCGTCGTAGAGTTCATGCTGTGCAGGGGCTTGGTGTTGGGGTTCTTACTTTGACACAAGCCCAGTCCATGAACAGTGAGCGAGGAGGACTTCATGGACAAAGAATTGGTTGCTCCAGCATGACCAATTCTCTCATATGCCTTTACTGCGTATGATTCAGGAGAATAACCCTGATGATTTCAGGAATTTTCTCAGGATGACGGACCCCGTTTTTCAGCGTCTTTTGCTGACCCTTATATTAGCAGGCCGGATACCTGCATGCGGCAAGCCATCACTCCGGAGCAGAGGCTAGTTGCCATGTTGTGATACTTGGTGACAGGGAGAAGCCTGCAGGACCTCAAGTTCTCCACCGGCATCTCCCTCCATGCTCTGGGGATCATTATTCCAGAGACCTGTTCTGCCATCATCCAGGTCCTCCAGAAGAACTATATTAGGGTAAGTTTTCTCTTTTAACTTTACATTCTATGTATTTAATGTTTGCTAATGTATTGTATTTCTTTCATCATTCTATAATTAACATAATTGCAATAAGCTGTGAATTTCCTCTTTGTTCTCATGCATGTTGGATTTTTCTAATGCTCCTTTTTTGTCCTTCATGCATATTTGCCTTCACTAACCTCCCCAGCATGCTCTCCTGGGTCGATATACTCCTACTCTAGTCACTTAACAATGTATTTTGTCATCTCCATTGTAGTGCTTTACCCTAAAGACCCCCTAAAATGTGTACAAATGTTATTGTTGTCCTTAAATTCATGCAGAGTGCCAGAGGCTTTTTTGGGGGTCCAAAATCATTTGGAACCCTCCCTCCCTCCAACCGCTAAGTCGACTGATACCAATCCTCTATCTGCTGAGTTTGCCAAATCCATACACACTATACCTACCTCTTTTGTGGTCAGATTTATGGATGAATTCACCAAAGCATGTAGTGCAAGGGCCTACCTCAATACTTTCAAATGGTACTGTTTCAATTTTTATTTTCCTATTATTTTGATAGGTAATTGCAGAATCTAAAAATGTGCTTCCATTTTCTTATGCCACTTCTTACCTGTCCAGTGGGCTGCCAATAGTGTAATTGAGGAGGGGCTGGCCAAAGTAACACAGATTACTATGTTACTCCATTACTTAGTGGATAGGGTTACCTGTCCAAAACATACCCCCCCCCCAAAAAAAAATATTTCCAAGGGGCCATCAGAGGGGGTGAGGAATCTGATAAGTGGACCTTATATTTTAGCCTTTAAATACTCTTTAAAAGAAATGTTATACTCATGTTGGCCAACAATATTTGTGTATAATCTGCTTGCAATGTTTCTGTGCAAAATTACTGATTTGAATTTTCTTGTTTGACGCCACAGTTTCCTTCAACACCACAGGAATGGCAGACTGTGGCCTCCCAGTTTGTCCAGCAGTGGGATTTTCCTAACTATGGAGGGGCAATCGATGGGAAGCACATCCACATCATCCCACTACCCCATTCGGGGTCATATTATTTTAACTTTAAGGAGTTTCATAGTATCGTGTTGATGGAGGTGGTGTCGGCGACATATGAATTTCTGTATGTGGATGTGGGGAGAAATGGCGGATGGAGGAGTATTTGCCCGGACCAAGTTCTACCGACGTCTCAAGAGTGGTAGCTTGGGATTGCCACCCCCGGAGGAGAATGTCGAAGGATTGCCATTTGTCTTTGTCGCAGATGAGGCTTTCGGTTTGGGTAACCATGTCATGAGGCCATTCCCCCAGAGGACCCTCACCCTGGGGAAGAGGGTTTTTAATTATCAGCTGGCAAGAGCCAGAAGAGTTGTTGAGTTTTTGGGATCCTGGCCAGCCGGTTCTGCCTGTTTCAAACAGCCATAAATATGGCGGAATACAAACTTAATACCATTGTGTTATTTGGCTGCATCCTGCACAACTTTTTGAAATGAAATAACCCAAATGATGTGGTCTCAGTTGGGCCTGAGGCTGGACGTCAGGAATTAATGATGGCCCTTGAAGCGGCCCGTCCTGGCTTGCTCCCCCAAAGCACCCATGAAGTGCGTCAAAATTATTTGGAATATTTTTCGGGGAGGGGGGCCATTGTTTTGCTAGCACATTTTGAATACATTTTATATTTAATCTGCTAAAATCTTGATTTAGATTTACTGCTTGTGTTTCTTTTTGCTGTCTCCTAGTGCACGTGTAGTGCCAAGTGGTTTTTACATTATTAAATAACACCCATTGTCACTGTAAACACCAATTGCAACGTAAAAACTGGGATTGATCATTGAAAGAAGAAGCCACACATTGTTGAGTATAAATCCTTTTACTCCGAACACATTCACATGTGCATTGTAAAACCTTTTTTTTTTAAGTTACACATTTGGAGTTATCTACATTTGTTTTCTTTTTAGGTTACATAAACAGCCATGTTTGAAAACAGAACATACACAACTCTGGAACTTACAAAGTTCAACACTGAAAAACTTAAGGCAAGATCACACATTATATTGTCCAAAATGTGTGGATCTTGCCTTCAACAGATGTCACCCCTGTAAAAGTCTAATTTTGAAGATTCACACAAATTGGGAGTAAAACTGGGGATTTACATCCTGATCCCATGCCTAATGTCAACACATGCTATCTCCCATCATGGGGGATCAATGGATGTGTTTTGGGGGTGTAACCCCTTCCTCTCACCTACTTGAGTTTTGAGGAAGGGGTTGCAGGTACAAAACGCGTACATTGATATCCCCTGATGGCAGATAGCACATGTTGACATACTGTGTGCAAAATGTCAAAAATAGTTAAAAAAAATGGTGCCAGTTTTTTGGGAAGTTGTATTCTTCCGAGGACATGAATCATATTCTTAATTTTTTGTTCAATCTTGAGAGTATATACATATATATATATATATATATATATATATATATATATATATATATATAATGTAGATCTGGCATAAATTAAAATAAAGATTATTCAGGAGATACCTAGACATAATAAGGAAATACGTTTGTGAGAACTCTGTGTGAATATGAGGAGCAAAACAACTTCATTCTTAGAGCATTATAAAGAAGAGAATGCGCGGCATTGAACAATTTAAAATTTTGCAGAATCTGCTATCTCCATTACGAACGCTGGTTTTACCTGAGCATGTGTGATTTTTTATGTGTCGGAAATTGCATACACACGATCAGAATTTCCCGTTGGAAAAATTGAGAACATGCTATCATATTTTTGCTGGCGAGAATTGGGCCAGCTAAATTCCGATGGAGCATACACACAGTCGCATTTTCAGACAAAAAGCTCTCATTGGTCTTTTGCTGGCCACAATTCCGATCCTGTGTACGCAGCATTACAGTATCCCTGATCACTAACACAATAGTTACAGAATCCTTGATCACCACCACGCCAGCTACAGTGTCCCTGATCACCTACACTGCAGTCACAGTGTCCATGATCATCAGTGACCACACCAGTCCCAGTGTCCCTGATCACTGCCACATCACTCATATTGTCCCTTATCATTGTCACCAACTCACCACTCAAAATGTCAGTATCCATTGCCACACCAGTCATATTGTCCCTGATTATCGTCACATCAGTAATATTGTCCCTGATCACCATCTCACCAGTTACAGTGTCCCTGATCACCACCACACCACTTTTATTGTCCCTGATTATCACGCCATATCAGTTAAAGTGTCCCTGATCACTACTACACCATTCGTATTATCCATAATCACCGTCACACCAGTTACACTGTACGTATTTACCACCACACCAGTTCTAGTGTCCCTGATTACATACACACTAGTTATGATGTTCCTGATCACCACCACACCAATGCAGCATTGCCTCTGCTTTCTGCCTGAATCAATCCTGGCCAAGTTATTGATTACGTTTCTATCTGCTGCCTGGACCAATTCTTTGCCAGCTTGCTGAATATATCTAGCCTTCACTTACACATCTGCTCATCCAGCTAACTATGTGAGACACCAGTCCAGTCCCAGCCATCCCCTGCAGACAACTGCACTCCTGGAACCACAGGAACTTTTTTGTTCTTTGTTTCTTCAGCCTCCTGTAGTGAATATGGCATTCCTGGGGGCAACGACACACCAGTTTTTATTGTTTTTTCACAAAGAAAACCATAAGAAAACCATAAGAGCAGGGTACATAGGTTTCCAAGTATCTACAAATGTGGGTCCAGGGGTCAAGTCCTGGGGAAAAAAGTGTGGGAACTCCCACTCAAGATCCACTCCCCCACCAAAAAAATAAATAAAAAAATGATACGCTCATACGCACGAACGCTTCAAAAGGGGTATTTTTCATCCAATTTTCATATTGTGTGTATGAAGCTTAACTGTTAGTAAATAAAAAAAAACAATCCTCAATAAACATAAATACGGTAATTCTCTGAATAATCAGCATTCATTCATTGTGCTTCCATGCAAATGTGAACATCCTGTTCTGATCTTTATTGGGGATTTATTTTGTATATAGAGTGTTTATGTGGTGAGTTTACACTTTTCATTGAACAGAGTTTGGATAAGACAAGGCTAAACGGAAAGGTCATAAATGAACTGCACATTATCTGGACAGAATGCTTGGGGAGCTAGTGATGTGTTCCTGCTTAGGAGATGTATGTTAGCTTGGGGGGCTGCAAACTCTGCAGGGCTCCAACACACACTCGCTGCTATTCCAACCCTTCACATATTTCCACTTAAACTTCCCTCCTGGTATTAAACTTTGCCAGACATTATGCTCAGGTAACCGCCCCAAACTGATGTTCCTCCCTCAGCTCACCTCTCTCCCTGCATGTCCTGTGTGCAGAATAGCTGTGCTCCTCGTCTGGGTTCTCTCATCATATGGCACTGAAGATAGAGGAGGGGGGGGATTCAGTGGGACACACAGAGCAAGTATGCAGGAGACTGGGGGGGGGGGGGGGTGAGGAGACAGAAAATCAGGAGGGGTCGGCGGGGAGGAGTGCATCAAGAGAGGTCTGACTAAATACAATCTCTTAGCAGCAGGGACCTAATCTACCCGTCAGCTAGCTGTGATTGACAGGTAGATCGAAGCGGAAGCTGTCATGGGGCCCCCTACTGGCAATGCCTGAATGGTCAGGTGTGCGGCACTTACTATTGCGAGCTGTGTCGGCGGCTGCTGGTGTAGCACCTACCACACACCTCACATACTTCAAAGTCTTGCAGGACACGGCTGCTAACGAGAAAAAGTACAGGAACTCCATTCCCATGCGTTCCCGCAGGACTTGAGCCCTGGGTGGGTCAAAAGCCTGCACTTGGAGAACAGTATACATAAACCTTTTTGCAGAATGTAAACAAAATGTAAGAAATAAATAAAAGTAACATGAGTCAGAGATTACCAAACATTGAGCAGGTTCAAATCATTCACAGATACAATAAATTCAATCTAGTGTGTGATTGTGATTATCATACCAGTCTAACTATGGACTACAACTGTCAAATGCAATCTTGTAGGAGCTCATGTAGAAGGCAAGCATTCTTTCATAGGTGAAGTCCTGATGTACAAGAGTCATAACCTCAGAGGTTAATAGGGGATAAGGAAGATTTCCAATGCCTCATCAAGATTAATCTAGCAGTCAACAAAACATTAACTACTACATTTCTCAGAGGTCCAGGAATATAATTTATACCTAAATTCAAGAGGCCCAAACCAGGAAAAATCTGTAATGGAATGGCAGAAAAAAATAAAAAAAAGATTCCAGCAGTGGTAATCCACTCTTGCTATCCAGCGACGGATGACTATCTCTCTGGGCTCCAGTGAAGGCTGATCTGATCCAGCGATTTTGTGATCTCTCCCTCCGCAGCACATCCATCCTCTGTCTCCAACGGAGACACTGCGGGAATTCCGGCAGCCTGACACTTCTTATCTGAGGAGGGTGGGGCCACCCATCACCTGACCCTGCCCCTGCCCCCTCTGACGCAAGGGGAAAGCCTGGCTTCCCCAGTGATGTACGGTTGACCACGCCCCCCTTCGATGTAACGCAAGGCCGCTGGAATCTTTTTTTTATTTTTTTTATTTTTTTATAAAGGTCTTTTGCAATGGTGTGTGTGTCTTTTTAAACAATTTTTTACACTTTCTTTGTGAAATGGTAGGGGTACTTTTGTACCCCCTTACCATTTCAAATGGGGGGGGCTGGGATCTGGGGGTCCCCTTGATAAAGGGGGCTTCCAGATTCTGATATGCCCCCCCGCCCGCAGACCCCAACAACCACAATCATCAACATGGGGACAAAGTGCTTTGGGGGGACCCCAAGGCATCCTCCCAATGTTGAGGGCATGTGGCCTGGAATGGTTCAGGAGGGGGGGCGCTCTCTCACCCCCTCTTTTCCTGTGGCTTGCCAGGTTGTGTGCTCGGATAAAACTTTTTTTTGCATTGATACATGTCCCCTGGGGCAGGACCCAGGTCCCCAAACACTTTTTATGACAATAACTTGCATATAAGCCTTTAAAATTAGCACTTTAGATTCCTCACATAGACTTGTACAGGGTGTTCCGTGGCTTTTGGAATTTGCAGCGAACACCCCAAATTCTTTGCTGTTTGGTGAACAGGCGAACAGGCATTGTTCGAGTCAAACATGAGTTTGACTCGAACTCGAAGCTCATCCCTACTAGTGACTTGCAAGACCACAGAAGAGAGTATAATCATTGGTGGTGCGTCTATAAGGGCACACGGGTGCCCCCCCTCTCTCTAGCCACCCACTCTATGACCAATGGATAGATTCATGCATAGCATGGTTAAAGTCTCTGTCGCTGTTGCTGTCACTGTGGCTGCCGCCTTCTTCTTCTTCTCTTCTTCCAATGTTGACACGACACTCTCTCCGGCCGTAATGCCAGGGACGCGTTGCGCAGTGACTTATATAGGCATAAGGGGGGTCAAAGGGTGATGTCACATGGTGACCCCACCCATTATGATGCCACAGCCATGGGGGTGCTGGGACTGTGACATCATAAGGGGCGGGTCCCCATGTGACATCACCCAGTGACCCCGCCCCTTATAAGTCGCCACACAACGTGTCCCTGGTATTACGGCCAGAGAGAGCATTGTGTCAACATCAGAAGAAGAGAAGAAGAAGGCAGCGACAGTGACGAATGATAAGACCTAGTAAAAGAGCTGGAAGAAGATAGTGGAGGCCTGGCAGAAGAACCAAAGAGCTGGACAAGACCCCCGAAGTTAGAAGAAGACCCCCGGAGCTGTCTAATAAACTACTTTAAACACCTGCGTTGTGTTTTATTATTGATACTTTTTCCCCCAGGTGAATGGGTAGGGGTACGATGTACCCCATACTCATTCACATAGGGTGGGGGGCCTGGATCTGGGGGGCCCCTTATTAAAGGGGGGTCTCGGATTCTGATAAGGCCCCTACCCACAGACCCCGACAACCAACAGCCAGGGTTGTCGGGAAGAGGCCACTGTCCTCATCAACATGGGGACAAGGTGCTTTGGGGTGGGGGGGCCGCAGGGGTGGGGGGTTTCCTGCATTAAATCGGGTCAGGTAACTGACAATCAGTACCACGAGTTCCTTGATGTCTTTAGCAAATGAGGGGCAGACTCCCTTCCACCCCACCATCCCTACGACTGTCCCATCTAACTCCTGGGGTTGAAATTCCATTTGGGCGCAATTTCCCCTTATCAGAGAAAGAGCAGGAGGCCCTGAAAATCTACATCACGGAGAGTTTGGATAAGGGTTTCATCCTCCGTTCCACCTCTCCAGCAGGGGCAGGAATATTGTTTGTCACCAAGAAGGATCAGTCGCTCCGGGCCCTGTGTGGACTACCATGAGCTGAACAAAATAACGGTCAAAAACCGCTACCCTCTGCCCCTGATGCTGGAACTCTTTCAGAAATTGAGATCAGCCAAATTGTACTTGAGAGGGGCCTACAACTTGGTCCACATACGGGCCGGAGATAAATGGAAGATGGCTTTCCGAACCCGTTTTGGGCACTATGAATACCTAGCCATGCTCTGTAATGCCCCGGCCACCTTTCAGCACCTTATAAATTATGTGTTTAGAGACTTTCTGGACATTTTTGTCATCGTTTATCTGGATGACATTTTGATTTTCTCCAGATCCCTTGGGGAACACAGGGGGCATGTGGGCAGAGTCTTACTCCATTTCCGCCAGCACGGACTGTATGCCAAAGCCGATACATTTAAATTTGAGCAGCAAGACACTCAATTCCTCAGACTCAAGATCTACCCAGCGGGCATCAGAATGGACCCACAGAAAGTATCCGCTCTTCTGGACTGGCCGGCACCCACGGACAAAAAGGGAATACAACGTTTCGTAGGCTTTGCAAACTTCTACAGAAAGTTTATCAAGGGGTTCTCTGCCATAATTACCCCCATCACTCAGCTGACAAAGCAGAATGTACGTTTTCATTGGGGCCCAGAGGCCCAGGAAGCCTTCGAAAAGCTCAAAAGACTGTTTACCTCTGCTCCCATTCTCAGCCCCCCTGATCCTTGAAGCTGATGCTTCCAAAGTAGCGGTGGAAGGAGTTGTGTCTCAACGTCAAGGCAGCAATGATCTGATGCACCCCGTATGGTTTTTCTCCTGGAAACTCTCTCCTGCTGAAAGGAACTACAATGTTGGTGACCGCCAGCTGCTAGCCATCAAATCGGCATTGGAAGAGTGGTAATTGTTGGAAGGTGTGGTTCATCCTGTGTTAATCTACACAGACCACAAGAACCTCAAATATTTAAGAACTGCCAAGTGCCTGAAGCCGAGTCATGCCTAGAGGCGATTCAGTTCGCATTGTGCGCTATATAAGTATTTCATTCATTCATTCATGCCCGTTGGGCCCTGTTCTCCTCTCGTTTCTGCTTCCACATCATGTATCGCCCTGGATCAAAGAATGTGAAACCAGACCTGCTCTCGAGCATGTATGACTGCTCCAAAGACTCTGCTGCCCCCGGATACCATTTTACCTGCGAGCAACTTTTTACTTGTACAACCGGACCTGCTGTCTCAGATCAGAGAGGCATCTTTGAACTCGCCCATCTCTCCAGGAACTACTTTGACAACCAGGGAGGGCCATTTGTGGAAGGACAGTCAAGTCTTTGTGCCTGAAAGTATCTGAGTAAGAGTCCTAGCCCTTCTTCATGACCACCCATTAGCAGGGAATTTTGGGGCTCGCAAGACTTTGGAGCTTGTGCAACGCACTTTTTGGTGGCCTGGCTTAAAAGAATTTAGCAAGAAGTACATCAGCTCTTGCTCTGTATGCATCCGAAGTAAGGCAACTAGGAACAGGGCCTGGGGACTACTGAAACCTCTTCCTGCACCTGATCGGCCTTGGAGAATGATCACCATGGACTTCATAGTCAAGCTTCCATGTTCTGAAAGTTGCACAGCCATTTTGGTAGTCGTAGATCGACTTTCCAAGATGGCTCATTTGAACTCCATCGACATCAGAGACAGCCCGTATCTTTATCAAGGAAATTATAAGACTACATGGGGTACCTGCTAATATCGTATCGGACAGGGGGGTCCAATTTACATCCCGGTTCTGGAGGGCCCTGTGTGAGAGTTTGAAGATCCAGCTGGCCTTGTCATCTGCGTATCACCCCAGACCAATGAGCAGACAGAGCGAACAAACCAAACTCTTGAACAGTACATCAGATGTTTTATGTCCTTCGTACAGGACGATTGGGTGTCTCTGCTGCCCCTAGCAGAATTTGCTTATAACAATGCCAGTCATTCAGCCACAGGACAGTCCCCATTTTTTTGCCAATTACAGGTTTCATTTATCATTTCGCCCTGATTTTCTTCCAGAATCTTCAGTTCCAGCAGTACAGGACACAGTGACCTTCCTCAGTCGCAACAACCAAGTTCTGCAAGAAGCAATAACCAAGGCCCAGGCAGACAGTAAGAGAGCCTTGGATAGGAAGAGAAGGGGAGAATTAGATCTTCAAATTGGGGATCAGGTATAGCTTTCTACTTCTAATTTCAAGTTAGCCTGTTCATCAAAAAAGCTTGCGCCCAAGTTCTTGGGCCCCTTCCCGGTGAAGAGGAAGATTAATGAAGTCTCTTATGAATTGTCCTTACCTAATTCCATTAAGGTGCACCCAGTTTTTCATGTGTCTCAGCTAAAACCCTCGGTACCTGACCCCTTCCCGAATAGAGGAACTAGATCCCCTGAGCCCGTCTTAGTTGACGGCAGTGAAGAATATGAGGTGGAGGCCATTCTTGACTGTAGAAGACGGCAAGGGCAAAGACAGTTTCTGATAAAATGGAAGGGCTATGGCCCGGAGAGAAATTCTTGGGAGCCTGATAGTAACCTACATGCTGGAAGGTTAATCCATGCCTTTTTCTCTTCTCACCCTGAAAAGAAAGACTTGTTGGGCACCCGGAGGTTGCCCCTTGTGGAGAGCAATGTCAGGGCTCTGCTCGCGCTGTGCAGGCGAATATGCATGTGCGCATGTGCGCCACTAGGCAACCTAGGCACCGGTGGGTGTGTGTGCGCCAGTGTGCACCTCAGGAGCATGGGTGTGCGCAACGAGCATGTGTGCGCGCACCATGCATGCACACGTGTGCATGTTAGCGCGGTTTGGCGCCAGTGGCCCTATTTAAAGGCCCTATTTCCAGCCACCCGGATGACTCTACCGTCTGCTCCAGCCACTGCATCTGGCTCAGAAACTCCTACCCCACTGAGCTCACGGGACCACTGTCTTCACTCCAGTGGGCCCTGAACCAGAGTCGTAAGAGAAGTCTTCTTCCACCAAGTCAGGCTCATCACAGAGGTACATAACACATAGATTACGTCTAAATGTAGTATTTATGTGTAGGAGGGTTCCACCATCATTGCAAATCCTGTCATATTTTTTCGATGGTCAAGGACTATAATCAGCCTTAACATTTCCCCACCAGCACTAATTGCAGCCTCTTACCAAGCCAAAACACACAAAATGACAGCTGTTTATCCCTCAGAATTCTGACAGTAATCAGCCATACTCAGCCTTCAAAACAGATGGCATATGCCAGAAACAGGTTGTTCAATGTCTCTCTGGCCTTCCACAGTACATCTACATTGATTAACTTATTGCACCCCTGGGACTTAGGACAGTTTGACACTACAGAGATGCAGCCTACAAACATATAGCAGCACAGTGGCTAACAGGTTAGAATTCTGGTTTGAATCCCAATCCCGCAACCTGTCTAGAGGTTTCTATGTTCTTCATCTGTTGTGCTGTAAAGGTATATTTTTCACCAGTGATGACTTTTTGAGCTTCACATAATGGAACCCTAATAAATCACATTATAAATCAAGCAAGTGTGGGTTTGCACCAAATCTACAACTGTGGTGTTTTGGCCCAGATATGGATGTATAATTTTGGTGTGATTCTGTACACATATTTTAATGTTGTATGCTTATGATGAATGATGAATGCGCTTTGTCAATTTTGTGAAGCAGCCCTCACAAAGTTGTAATTTCCTGTTTTGGACATTTCACATGCCCAACAACATATACGTTAGATTTGGAGATTTTTGGGATCACTGATCATGACTAGAGCCTTGGACATTTGTTATTCTGAGGTTTACCCTGCACAGATATCTATGCTGATGCATTCTTTTAATTGTAAAGAGTGTGTATTCCTAATGAACAGGTGTGATCACTTGAGGCCTACATGAAGAGACAGAATCAATGTTGTTGGTGTGGTTAGTGTGTCCTTTATTGGGTGAGTGAGCTAGGTTATTTAACCACTTTCAGACCGGACCATTTTGCTGGTAAATGACCAGAGGTCTTTTTACAATTTGGCACTGCGCTGCTTTAACTGGTAATTGCGCGGTCATGCAATGTTGTACCCAAACAAAATTTTCGTCCTTTTCTTCCCACAAATAGAGCTTTCTTTTGATGGTATTTGATTGCCTCTGCGATTTTTATTTTTTGCGATATAAACGTAAAAAAACCGCAAATTTAGAAAAAAAATGATATTTTCTACTTTTTGTTATTAGAAAAATCCAATAAACTAAATTTTAGTCATACATTTAGGCCAAAATGTATTCAGCCACATGTCTTTGGTAAAAAAAAAGTTAATAACTGTATATTTATTGGTTTGCGCAAAAGTTGTCACATCTACAAACTAAGGTACGTTTTCTGGAATTTACGCAGCTTTTAGTTTACGACTGCCTATCTCATTTCTTGAGGTGCTAAAATGGCAGGGCAGTACAAAACCCCTCCAAATGACCCCATTTTGGAAAGTAGACCCCCTAAGGAAATTGATAAGTGGCATGTTGAGCCCATTGAATATTTTATTTTTTTGCCTCAAGCGATTGAATAATGACAAAAAAAAAAAAATTTTTTTTTTTACACAAAGTTGTCACTAAATGATATATTGCTCACACATGCTATGGGCATATGTGAAATGACACCCCAAAATAAATTCTGCTGCTTCTCCTGAGTACGGGGATACCACATATGTGGGACTTTTTGGGAGCCTAGCCACGTACGGGGCCCCGAAAACCAAGCACCGCCTTCAGGCTTTCTAAGGGCGTTACAGTTTTGAAGGCCATAAAATGCCAAGATGGCACAACCCCCCCCCCCCCCAAATGACCCCATTTTGGAAAGTAGACACCCCTAAATTTAGGGGTACACTAGTGAGACTAGGTAATAAATGGCGGGTGCCCTGAAACTATAAAAAAATAACTAACCAACCAGCGTCACCTGTAACAGTTATATGGTGATCACTGGTGAAAGGGTTAACTAGGGGGCAATCAGGGGGCTTTATGCGGTAGTATATGGGGGTCCCTGGCGCTATAAAAAGCTGCGGCGAACCTAAATACCTACCTGCCTAACTAGCGTCACCTGTGACACTAATACAGCGATCAGAAAAACGATCGCTTATTAGGCTGGGTTCACACTGGAGCGATGCAGGAACGCTACGAATCCGCGGCGGGTTCCCGCATCGCATGCCTTTCCGGCGGCAGTTCACACTGCCCTATGCGAACTGCTGGGAGTGTCAGTGAAATGTTAATGACACCCCCAGATCAGTTCGCATATCGCAGTGCGATCTGCAAACTCTGATCGCATGGTGTGAACACCCATGCGATCCGATTCTGCTGCGGACCAAAAAAAGGGTCCTGTGCGATATTGCGGCGGGTGCGGCGGGTGCGACACGAATTCAGCCATACTATCTGTATGGCTGAACTCGAATCGCACAGAGATCGGATGTGATTTGCACTGCAGTGCGGTGCGAATCACATCCGTTCTCATAAACCGCTGCAATGTGAACCCAGCCTTAGTGACACTGGCGACGGGGGGTGATCACGGGGTTAAACCTTTATTGGGGGGTTAGGGGGGTACCTTAGAACTAAAGGGGGCTAACCCTAACTGCCCTAACAGTTATTACAGTCACAAATGACACCCGCCGGGTGATCAGGGGGTTAAACCTTTATTAGGTAATAAATGGCGGGTGCCCTGAAACTATAAAAAATAACTAACCAACCAGCGTCACCTGTAACAGTTATATGGTGATCACTGGTGAAAGAGTTAACTAGGGGGCAATCAGGGGGCTTTATGCGGTAGTATATGGGGGTCCCTGGCGCTATAAAAAGTTGCGGCGAACCTAAATACCTACCTGCCTAACTAGCGTCACCTGTGACACTAATACAGCGATCAGAAAAATGATCGCTTATTAGGCTGGGTTCACACTGGAGCGATGCAGGAACGCTACGAATCCGCGGCGGGTTCCCGCATCGCATGCCTCCCGGCGGCAGTTCACACTGCCCTATGCGAACTGCTGGGAGTGTCAGTGAAATGTTAATGACACCCCCAGATCAGTTCGCATATCGCAGTGCGATCTGCAAACTCGGATCGCATGGTGTGAACACCCATGCGATCCGATTCTGCTGCGGGCCAAAAAAAGGGTCCCGTGCGAATTTGCGGCGGGTGCGGCGCGAATTCAGCCATACTATCTGTATGGCTGAACTCAAATCGCACAGAGATCGGATGTGATTTGCACTGCAGTGCGGTGCGAATCACATCCGTTCTCATAAACCGCTGCAATGTGAACCCAGCCTTAGTGACACTGGCGACGGGGGGTGATCACGGGGTTAAACCTTTATTGGGGGGGTTAGGGGGGCACATTAGAACTAAAGGGGGCTAACCCTAACTGCCCTAACAGTTATTACAGTCACAAATGACACCAATGCAAAAAAAAAAAATGCAATTGGTGTCACTGTGACTGGGGGGGCAGGGGTAATTGGGGGGGTGATCGGGGGGTAAAGGGGGGGTGTGAGTGTGCCTGGCATGTTCTACTGTACGTGTAGTGTGTTGGTGCAACTCACCGATCCTCTCTCCTCGGTGCCGGAACGAAAAATACCAACACGGAGGAGAGATTACATCACTTCCTCTCCTGTGTTTACATTACAGGAGAGGAAGTGATGTCACGGAGCATTTCTATTTGTCGGGAGCGATCGCGAGGGGGTGGCCATGAATGAATGGCCGCCCCCTCATCCCGGATCGCTCCTGTACGAAAACCGACCGCCGCAGGCACCGGGGGGGCCCGATCGGGCCCCCCACCCGCGGGAAGGCAGGGACGTAAATATACGCCCATATGCCTGCCCGTGCCATTCTGTCGACGTATATCGCCGTGCGGCGGTCGGCAAGTGGTTAAAGTATACAAAAAACATATTTTGGGGGCACACCCTAATCTGTTTAAATTCAAGATGGTGCTGCTATAAGACCAACAAACAGTACAAAACATATTACAGCGCACACTTTCAAGAATGACATTTCCAGCGGGCTAGATAAAAACACCTGAACATATTCAAAAATTACACGGGTTTGGACACAATATATGGTTATATAGTGCTAAGCCCACTTACTGCATCAAAGTACCCCGAATTAGTGGGTCCTACCCTAGTAATAGAATGAAATATCCTGCGTCTCAACCATGGGAGCCAAACTCCTCTATGTGAGAGAACTGAAGGGATTCCTCCTATGTACTGGTGACCACTAAATAACAGGTAATGAAGAGGGGGAGGGGTGCTCCATCCCAAAAAAACCTGGTCAGGGTCTATTACAAAATACAAAATATGAATATGTTCAGGTGTTTTTAACTAGCCTGCTGGAAATTACATTCTTGAATGTGTGTTTTGTACTGTTTGTTGGTCTTATAGCAGCACCATCTTGAATTTAAAATGGATTAGGGTGTGCCCCCCAAATAGGTTATTTAAAGGCCTGCATTTGTGGCAGGCATTTGACCTGTTGTTTGATGATTGCTTCTAAATCTCACATGTTAGACTTACAACTGCTATATAATGGTTTCGATGAAAAGGAAGGTTCCTGCTAATTCATTCCTGCTGTGTGTGTCAATGTAGTTTATGTGCTGTCTTTTTGGCTTTTGTATTCATTTTGTCTGTTTTTGCTTATAATAATCCTGCCATTTAACTTTTTAGGGGTTTGTGGCGAAGACTTCTGATCACCATAAAGGTTTGTCATGGTTGTTATTTCTAATGTGATTTGTTGTGTCTAATTTTTAGTGTTCTACCCTTGTAGATTGTAAGCTCTTTTGAGCAGGGCCCTTCTAACTATATTGTCAAATGCTGGAGTATCATTTCCATGCCTTTTTTTTCTTTTATCCCAAGTACTGTACATACTCGTGTATAAGCCGAATTTTTAAGCACATTTTTTTTATGCTGAAAAAGCCCCCCTCGGCTTATACTCAAGTGAGGGTCCAACTTACCTGTTCTCTGGTGCAGTGTGGGTGTTCTCTGGTCTCTCTCACTCATCTGTGGGCGCCTGCAGCCTCTGTGGGTGGTCCAATGACTGCTGATATCACCGCTCTTCTTTTTACCTGCACGCCAGCTGCCTTTGTATTGTCCATAAGGGATGGCCGAACTGTTAGAATTTTGCGTTTTCGTGATTCGCAGGATCGAGGGACTATTGCCGCTGTTCGCCCAGCAGACATATGTGTTTACAGTGTGAAAGAACTTTGACCCATGATGACACATCCATCATGGGGTACAGGACAGCCAATTGAGACATTTCAGCACATGGACAATTGGACATACCCCCTACCTTATAAATAGACCTGATCTGGCAGCCATTTTACATTCTGTCTTATGTCAGTTTAGGGATAGGATGCTATGTGCACCAGGGAGAGACTGTAATGACACAAATTACTAGCTAGTAGGTCCATAAAAGTCATTTTAAGGACTAGTATAGGTGTAGTACAGTATATAGGGTTCAGTGCACTGCTGTGCTAGTGATTGCAGCAGCCTGTTTTTTGTCAGTGTAGGGACAGGATGCTGTGTGCAGCAGGGGCAGTCAGTTTAATCACTAGCTAGCTATTACTACTAGGTCCACAAAGGTCCTTTTAAGGACTGGTATACTTGTAGTACAGTATATAGAGTTCAGTGCACTGCTGTGCTGGTGATTGCAACAGCCTGTCTTTTGTCAGTGTAGGGGCAGGACGCTGTGTGCAGCAGGGACAGTCAGTTTAATCACTAGCTAGCTATTACTACTAGGTCCACAAAGGTCCTTTTAAGGACTGGTATAGGTATACAATATATAGGGTGCTGGTGCACTGCTGTGCTGCAGATTACTGCTCGTTTCTGCAGCTTTATTTTATTAGTGTAGGGACTGAGGGACAGTCTGCAAAACACTAGCTACTAGGTCCACAAAGGTCCTTTTAAAGACTGGTATAGGTGTAGTACAGTATATAGGTAGATGACGTGTCTAGTGATGTCACGTGGGTGCCCACAAGAGAGGAAGAGGAGGGGAGTTCAGAGGGAGATATGGACCAGCAGATAGGGAGGAGAAGCAGGAATAACTTACATTGCACAGGAGGGACAAAGCAGACTGCTAATGTATCAGGAGCGAGGCATCAACCATGTACGGTCACATCGGGCGCTCCCAGGAAGCCGGCACATGGCTCCGCAGTGTGGGCTTTTTTTAATGTGTCCGCTGCTGACAATAGTGTTGCCATCTGCAATCTTTGCAGTCAACGCATAAGCCGCTGTAAGCCCAACACAGGGACGACACAGGGACGACCGCTTTAAGAAGGCACATGAGCTGCCATCACCGAGCCCAGTGGGAGAAACGGAACCCACAAAGCCACACTCCAGGCTCTCACCGTCCAGCCTCGTCTTCTACTTCTCCTTCTCCTCTCTCCTCACAATTGTCCTCCACTCCACCTTCCATCATGCCGTCCTCACGTTTTTCTGCAAAAAGGCAGGCTTTCGTGGGCCAAATGTTTGAGCGTAAAAAAATTATGATGCCGGATAACCCTCTTGCCCACCGGTTGGCGGCTGGCTTGTCAGAACTGATAGCCCGCCAACTACTGCCATATAAACTGGTGGACTCGGAGGACTTTCGAAAATTTGTGCCCATTGGAACACCACAATGGAAGGTCCCAGGAAGGAAGTATTTCTCAGAGAAGGGCATCCTAGAGCTATATGGCCATGTTCAGCGGCAAGTGAATGTATCTCTGGCACACAGTGTCGGTGCCAAGATACAGCTGACCACAGACACGTGGTCTAGCAAACACAGGCAGGGAAGGTATATCACTTTAACTGCCCACTGGGTGAACCTTCTGACGGCATGTAAGCATGTAACCCGTTGCACCCGTGTAGATTTGGTTTTACCGCCATGGATTGCATGCAGGCCTGGCTCTTCTTCTCCTCCTCCTACTCCATCCTCTTACCTCTCCTCCTCAGCTGACTCATCCTTTTCCGCTGCTAGCGTCTCTTCCGCTGCGCCGCCCAAGCTCCCCAGAACCTATTCGACATGCCAAGTGAGACGTTGATGGCAGATCAGTGGCTAACACCGCTCAATTTGACAGTTGGTACAGTGGTGTGCGACAACGGTGCCAATCTGCTTAGCGCATTGAAACAGGGCAAAATTACGCACGTGCCATGCATGGCACGCGTCTTAAACTTGGTCGTGCAGCGATTCATTGTCAAATACCCTGGGGTCCAGGACATCTTGCGGCAGGCAAGGAAAATCTCGGCCATTTCAGAAGATCTTTCACGTCCATGGCTCGCCTTGCCGACATTCAGCGGCGACACAATCTGCCGGTCAGACGTCTTATTTGCGATTGCCCGACGCGATGGAACTCAATCTTCTAAATGCTTGATAGGCTGCTCCAGCAGAAACGTGCAGTTAACGTCTACCTGTACGAACTCTGCAGCAGAACAGGTTCTGGGGAGCTTGGTTTTTTCACCGCGCCAGTGGCTGCTCATGCGCGATGATTTGATGAGATCACCAAACCGGTCAGTCGCAGCCATGCAAAGCGCTAACCCCAGCATGTTCAAGCCCTGACTTGTTCATGCCCCGACTTCGTTGGGGTAGGCGGAACACTTTGGTGGAGGTGGGTCAGCCCGACACTTGACCTTTGACCTCTGGGGACACGCCTCCTGGCCTTTGACCTTTTGGGGAGGTCCCTATTCAAATCCCTGAGTCCTAACCTTGTTCTTCTAGGGGAAACCCTATCCCTAACCCTAGGCCTAACCCTAACCCCTAACCCTAACCCTAAACCCTAACCTCTAACCCTAACCATAACCCTTACCCTCTAACCCTAACCCCCTAACCCTAACCCTAAAACCTAACCCTAACCTTAACCCCCTAACCCTAAGCCCTAAACCTAACCCCCTAACCCCCTAATACCCCAACCCTAACCCTAACCCTCTAACCCTAACCCCCTAACCCTAACCCTCACCCTAACCCTATGCCTTCTTTATGGAGCATGCATTGCGTCGTGTCATTGATCAAGCCATGGAGGAGCAGGAGCAGGAAGATGCTGAAGTCGCAATGCTGGATGAATTCAAAGGGGGGCTACTCTATCTGAGACAAGTCAACAACAGAAGTCTGAAGAGGAGTCAGAGGAAGATGGTGCCCGGGCGGATGAGGAGGAGCAAGAAGACTATGCTTTAAACCTTTCTGGGATCCCTGTTGTTGTGGGTGGATGGGGAGAGGAGAACGAGGAGGACGACATTATCATGGATGATGAGCAGGAGCCTGGCCACCACACCGCTTCCAGTTTAGTGCAAATGGGGGCCTTCATGCTCCAGTGTTTTAACAGGGACCCCCGTATAAAAAGCATAAGGGTCAAGGACCAGTACTGGGTGGCAATATACTTAGACCCCCAATACAAACACAAAATGGCCGGAATGTTACCACCGTCAGAGGGCTGTCAGAATGGAGCACTTCCAGGCCTTGCTTCGAGAAATGCTGCATTCTGCTTTTGCGTGTGCTGCAGAGGAGAAATTCCCACTCCCAGAGAAAGAGTTGCGGGGTACCAATCCAACAGCGCCTGCAAGAAGAGGCCGGTTTGAAGATGTGTTGGTGACTTCTGATATGCGGTCATTGTTTCAGCCGACCCATCGATAGGTCTCATCCGGATCCAGCATCAGGGAGCGCCTAGACCGACAGATGTCCGACTACATGGGGTTAACGGCCGATGTGGACGCTCTGAGGAGTGATGAACTCCTGGACTACTGGGTGGGCAGGCTTCACCTCTGGCCAGAGCTTGCCCAATTTTCAATCGAACTGTTGGCTTGCCCCTCGTCCAGTGTCCTGTCCGAAAGGACGTTCAGCGCAGCAGGGGGGATCGCGACCGATAAGCGCACTCGCCTAGCTCACGACAGTGTTGACTACATCACATTTCTAAAAATGAATGAGGCCTTGATCTTGGAGGAATTCAACACATGTGACCAGTAGACCATGTATATCTCTATAAATGATTTATTTAATCGAGCACACAGACCGTTTTTTTTTTTCTACATTTGGCTCACTTCCTTGTACAAAAAAGCACACCGTACTATATGCCTGTACCCTCCTGTTTGAAGAGGTTGAGCGGTGTCATATTTTTTGGGCCCAAGAGCGAGTTGCTGGTATCAGTGCTGCTGTCAGTGCTCTCTATCTCGGTGCTGGTGTCAGTGTTCTCTCTCTCTATCTCGGTGCTGGTGTCAGTGCTCTCAATCTCGGTGCTGGTGTGGTCTCAGTGCTCTCTATCTCAGTGCTGCTGTCAGTGCTCTCTATCACGGTGCTGGTGTCAGTGCCCTATATCACAGTGCTGGTGTCAGTGCTCTAGATCATGGTGCTGGTGTCAGTGCACTCTATCACGGTGCTGGTGTCAGTGCTCTATATCACGGTGTTGGTGTCAGTGCTCTATATCACGGTGCTGGTGTCAGTGCTCTAAATCTCAGTGCTGGTGTCAGTGCTCTATATCTCGCTGCTGGTGTCAGTGCTCTATATCTCGGTGTTGGTGTCAGTGCTCTATATCACGGTGCTGGTGTCAGTGCTCTATATCACGGTGCTGGTGTCAGTGCACTCTATCACGGTGCTGGTGTCAGTGCTCTATATCACGGTGCTGATGTCAGTGCTCTCTATCACTGTGCTGGTGTCAGTGCTCTCTATCACGGTGCTGGTGATCAACTCCTGCACCCTCTTCATAGCCTACCCTAACCTTTCCTCTCCTCCATTGCCTTCATGCGCTCCTGAGTCCTGAATTGTCAAAATTTCACAGATAAAAAAAAGAATGCTTGCAGTTGTCAATCCTAGATTCACTTCATACATGTGTTATGTCAGTGGCCATGTGGTGGGACTATGTGTGCACAGCTAGTAAGTGTTTTGTGGCTGAAAATATGACCTGTAGGTTTTTAAGGTTCGCCTGCCATTGAAGTCAATGGGGCCCGCCGCAAACTTTGCGGTTCGCAAACTTTTGGCCACGTTCGCGTTTGTGAAACGTCCCGCCGGAAGTTCTTCCATCTCTATTGTCCATGCCGTACTGGGCAAGAACCTGCCCGCTTCTGTGTACTTGTACCTGGGGCACACCGCAGATGAATGTCGGATGCGGCCGCTCTTCTTCTCCCACTCTTCTCCAGGACTGTGACCAATGACATAGCCTTTACAGTCTTATCTGTGCTTGGTCATGCCCCCTTTCTCTGTCCAAGCATTGCTGAATACAAGTACTGGTATATCTTTGGTCTTGGATATACAGTACGTTACCTAGGCTTATACTCGAGTCAATACATGTTTTGTGGTAAAATTAGATGCCTCGGCTTATATTCGGATTGGCTTATACTTGAGTATATACGATACATCAATGTAACAAATGTTTATACTAACGTTGAAATAAAAAAGTTGATTGTTTTTTGCTTTATGTTTGACTTTTGCATACTCAAAATACATATTTTATAAGTGCAAACTATTCATACCCCTTCAAATCTATAATAAATCTAGTTGCATACAAAAATATTTGGTTGTGCACACATGCTTGTCCTTGATTAGAAAGTGTTTTTTGGGGTGAATGGGTAGGGGTACGATCTATTGATACACATTCACATGGGATGCAGGATCTGGGGGCACCCTTGCTAAAGGGGGCTTCTGGATTCTGATAAGCCCCTTGCTCACAGACCCCGACAACCACAGGCAAGGATTGTTAGGAAGAGGCCCTTGTCCCCATCAACATGGGGACAAAGTGCTTTGGGATGGGGGGTGCAGAGCCCTCCCGCCCCATAGCACACTTCCCCATGTTGAGGGCATGCGGTCTGGTATAGTCAGGTGGTTCAATCACCCCTTCCTTTTCCTGACCTACAGGCTGCATGCTCGGATAAAGGTCTGGTATGGATTTTGGGGGGATTTTTTTAAATTTGATTTTGGCATGGGGGGTCCCCTTCAAATCCATATTAGACTGAAGGGCCTGGTATGGAATTGGGGGGGACCCCGCTCCATTGTTTTCTTTTTTTTTGCTGGTAATTTTTTATTTATTTTTTACATTCTGATTTATTTTACATACATCAGCTGTCAGCGGGGAATACATACAGATTCCCCGCTGACAGCTGAGGACTCATCGGTTGTTGAGCACAGGGCGACTGGCTTCCATGCCCCTTGCTTAGCAACCAGCTATACACTGTGAAAATAAAAACAGCAAAGATTACATCTTAACCAGCAGCATATGCTGACAATAGGCGAATGTCTAATAGTGTCAGGATGCACATGTCAGCAGACAGATTTGTCTCCCTAGAAGAACTATAAGGTGCAGAAGAACACACATTCCCATTGCTCATAGGAATCTGGCTTTGGTGCATAGAAGTGCGCATGCATGAACTGGCACTCAAACAGGAGCCACCGTGCATCCCCCTATGCATTGACACTTGCATGTACCCTTGATTGACGCTGGCGCCAAGTGAGACTATTTATGCTCAGCCAGTGCTGGCTCCAGTGCTTCTTCATCTTCAGCTCTGTGCTTCCTGTTTCCTGAGAACCTGTATCTTGATTCCTGTTATCCACCCGGCTTGTCTTGACCATCCCATGAACTCCACCTGCCCCGACCTCGGCTTGTCCTGTCACCAATCTCCTGTCTTCTCCTTGGTCCCTCTTCTACTGATCTGACTGTTTGACCTGGCTTGCCTCCTGACTACGATCCTGCCTGCACCCTGCATCCAATTCTCCTAGCTATGTATGACCAAGCCTAGCTGACCTTGCTACTCTGTTGATGCCATGTGCACCAGCTGCCTGTCTGTCGGTCTTCCTGCTGAAGCCTTCCAGTGACTTCACCAGCCCTACTAGGACATCTGCTGCCAGCAAAGACTTCTTGGCACTCGTGCGACTCTGAACTCCGGCTCCTTCTGTTCACACTATCAGAGGACCCAAGTCAGAGGTGTAAGGGAGGCCTTGCTTGTAAAATCTGGCTCTTCTACCAGGTACGTGATGGTACGAAGCAGCCATGTCCAAGCCTGGACGAGCAACCTCCCCAGTGGATCAGCTGTGCCATCACCTCATAGAACTTACCCAAATGGTCAAGAATCTCCAGGAAGGTTACAGTCAGCTTGAGGAACAGATTCATGGACTCTCTTCTCCCATGTCAGCTTTCACCTCATCTGCATCAGTGGAACTTCTTCCCGCATCTACTGTAATAATGCAGCCATCTGAACCTCTTGGTACAAACTCCAGAAAAGTTCTCAGGAGATTGCAGCAAGTTCAGAACTTTTCATAACGCCTGTGTACTATACATTTCATTACAACCCCAGACCTTTTCTCTCGAGGCTACTAAAGTGGGGTATGTAATCTCCCTCCTGGGCTCACCATTTGCTAGAACAGGGTAACCCCTGTCTGTCAAGTCTGACTTCATTCTTTGCAACCATGGCTCAACTTTCTGAGGACCCTCTGCAAACTGCTACTGCCGAGTCAGCTTTACATGCTCTTCAACAAGGCAACAGAGCCATTGAAGACTATGTGAAAGACTTTAGACGCTGGAGCGCAGATGTCGAATGGAATAATGCTGCCCTCTGTTACCAGTTTCGGCTAGGTTTATCTAAACCTCTAAAAGATGAGCTAGCCCGTGTAGGAGTACCTGATTCTTTAGAAATATTGATTAACCTGACAATCCAGATTGACAAACATTTGAGAAAATGCAGGGCTGAAAGAGAGGCCGGGTGGCTCCTGTTTTCAGGGATGTTGCCACAAGTCCCCATTCTATTAGGTGACGCACAGCTCGGCACGCCTCACCCGTCACTTTCTGCAGAGGAACACCAGTACCACAAACTGAATCACCTGTGTCTGTACTGTGGGAAAGGTGGCCATTATGTAAGGTCCTGTCCTGCTAAGATTCGCAGATGCCTGACCTTCTCTTCTACCAGCCAGTCCTCGCTGCCTCGCAAGTCTTCTCACCTGGCTATCCAGATTTCACTGCAACTTCCGTAGAGAGTCATCTAAGTACCCGCTATTGTGGATTCGGGGGCTTGCAGCTGTTTTATCGACTTGACCTTTAATTTACAACATAAGGTCCCTCTGTAACCTAAATCTCATGGACTTTCAATTCCTCTAGCAGATTGGTCACTTATTAAATCTGGTCCTGTTACCCAAGAGACTGTTCCGTTACCTGCTATCATTTCTGGGAAACTCACAGAGAACTGCTATGTCTGGATGCCATAGCTTCTCCCTTGTTCCCTATCAATTTGGGTATGCAATGGCTCCAGACGCACAATCCCTGCATTCATTGGGATTCGGGAAAGATCAAGTTCCTCTCTTTCTACTGTCAGCAACATTGCTTGTCCAAGCCATCCACTCATCAGTCTTCTCTACTGTGTATAGACTCTGATTCTGAAATTTGTTCTTCTATTGCTGCACCCTACCAAGACTTTTCTGATGTATTTAGTAAGAAAGTAGCAGAGACTCTCCCTCCACATAGGCCACACGATTGCCCCATCAAGTTCCTCCCTGGGGCTAAAATACCATTCAAGTGAATCTTCCCATTGACAGAACCTGAACTTACCACCTTGAAAGAGTACATTGATGACAGCCTGAGAAAGGGGTTTATCAGTCCCTCCATTTCCCCAGCTGGAGCTGGAATTTTCTTTGTCGAAAAAAAGGATCATTCCCTTTGCCCGTGTGTGGATTACCGGGACCTCAAAAAAAAAAAACGATTAAGAATCGTTACCCCTTACCTTTGGTTCCAGAGCTGTTTCAGAGACTCTGTTCTGCCGTCACCTTCACGAAATTAGACTTATGTGGGGCATACAACTTGGTACGTATTCGTGAAGGTGACGAATGGAAAATGGCTTTTTGTACCAGACTTGGACATTTCGAATAATTAGTAATGCCCTTCGGACTTTGCAACGCCCCAGAAACATTTCAACAACTTTATTAATGATGTCTTCCGGGTCTATTTAGATTTACTTGTTATCGTGTATCTAGATGATATTTACGTTTTTTCTACTTCATTAGAGGCTCATCGGGGCATGTCAGAAATGTCTGGGCCCAACTTAGAAAGCACGGCTTATACGCAAAACCTGAAAAGTGGGAGTTTGAGTGCCCAAGTATCCAGTTCCTGGGCCTTATCCTATCTACAGACAGCATCAAGATGGACCCCCAGAAGGTCCTTACCATCCTGGATTGGCCAGCTCCCATGGCCAAAAAAGGGGTGCAACGGTTTATAGGATTCGCAAATTTCTATAGGAAGTTTATCAAGGGATTCTCCACAATAATTTCCCCCATTACCCAATTGACAAGACAATCCCAAAGATTCCAGTGGTCTTCCGAAGCACAATCTGCATTTGAGACTCTGAAAGGACTTTTTACAGCTGCATCTATACTCCAGCATCCAGACCCTGCTCTACCATTTGTCTGATGCTGCGTACACACGACTAGACTTTCCGGCAAAAAAAGTCTGACAGAATCATGTCATCGGATAATCTGATCATGTGTATGCCTCATCAGACTTTTTTTTTTAGAAAATTCTGACAGACCTAGAAATAGAACATGTTTTAAATCTTTCCGACTGAATCAATTTCTATTGGGAAAACTGCTAGTCTGTATGTAGTTCCGATGGACCAAAAATGATGCATGCTCTGAAGCAAGTATGAGACGGAAGCGCTCGGTGTGGTAAAACTACCGTTCATATTTAATCTAGCACATCACACTGCTAATTCTGTGATCTTTTAATGCAGCACATTCTTTTCTTCTTTAGAATGCTATAAGAATGAAGTTGTTTTGCTGCTCATATTCTCACAAACTGATTTCTTCATTATTTATCCTCATCTCATGACTAATATTTTATTTTTTAAAAGCTCAATCTCCATAATAATGTTTACAATTATTTTTTACACTCATCTTTTATATTTTATTTTACGATTACTTAAAAATTATTTTCTAGTGTTCTCCATATAATTTTATTATATTATTTATTATATTATTTTTTTGAGTTTCAAGTTACCACAATAACATTATTATCTTGTATTTTTTCTTAACTTTAAGGAAGTTGGTATCCCTTGTTAATTTGACATAGTCTTTTTGAAATGTACCTGCCTACTAGACATGTGCATTCGTTTTCGTCCGAATGCATTTTCGTCCGAATTTCAGCTATTTTCGTTTTCGTTTTGACAAACGATAACGAAAGCACAAAATCCGAAAAACGAAAGATCCGACATAAATAAATGCTTTATTTTCGTTTTCATTGTTACAACAGTTCGATATAGAATAGGAGATTCGACATGACTCTGACGATAACAATCTGTCTATAGAACCTGTGGTCGAATGTGCTTAACCTTACCTCTATTAGTCCAAGATTATATAGAGAAAATATTCGACAGAATAAAAAGATTTGACAGAGAGAAAAGATTCTGCAAGTTACTGTCCTAAAAAGTGTTTGGGGACCCGGGTCCTGCCCCAGGGGACATGTATCAATGCAAAAAAAAGTTTTAAAAACGGCCGTTTTTTCGGGAGCAGTGATTTTAATAATGATTAAAGTGAAACAATAAAAGTGTAATATTCCTTTAAATTTCGTAGGGGGGGGTTGTCTATAGTATGCCTGTGAAGGGGCGCATGTTTCCCGTGCTTAGAATTGTCCCTGCACAAAGTGTCATTTATGCAGGAAAAAAAGTCCTTTAAAATCACTCGCAGCTATTATGAATTGTCGGCTCCCGTAATACAGAGAACACTCATTGAAAGTCATTGATAAAAAAAAAAAAAAATAAATAAAAAAAAAAAGCGTGGGGGTCCCCCAAATTCAATTTCCAGGCCCTTCAGGTCTGGTATGGATATTAAGGGGAACCCCGCATCAAATTTAAAAAAAATTTGACATGGGGTTCCCCCTAAAAATCCATACCAGACCCTTTATCCGAGCACGCAACCTGGCAGGCCGCAGGAAAAGAGGGGGGGACGAGAGAGCGGCCCCCCCTCCCTCCTGAACCGTACCAGGCCACATGCCCTCAACATTGGGAGGATGCTTTGGGGGTCCGTGACCCCTCAAAGCACCTTGTCCCCATGTTGATGAGGACAAGGGCCTCATCCCCACAACCCTGGCCGGTGGTTGTGGAGGTCTGCGGGCGGGGGGCTTATCAGAATCTGGAAGCCCCATTTAACAAGGGGACCCCCAGATCCCGGCCCCCCCCCTGTTTGAAATGGTAAGGGGGTACAAAAGTACCCCTACCATTTCACAAAGAAAGTGTAAAAAATGGTTAAATAAAACAAACACACTTTTGAAAAATTCCTTTATTAAAAATAAAAAAAAGATTCCAGCGGCGGTAATCCACTCTTGCTATCCAGCGATGGACGGTCAGCTCTCCATCGATGTCTAATGTCATCCAGCGCAGCGCAGCATCCTTCTTCTGTCTCCGTGGAGGAGACACTACAGACATTCCGGCGGCTTGACGTTTCTTATATAGGGTGGGCGGGGCCACCCGTCACCTGACCCCGCCCCCCTCTGACGCAAGGGGAAACCCGGGGTTCCCTGTGACGTAGGGGTGACCCGCACCCCTCTGATGTAACACAGGCAGGTTTCCGTTACATCAGAGGGGGGCGGGGTCACCCATACGTCACGGGGAACCCCGGGTTTCCCCTTGCGTCAGAGGGGGGCGGGGTCAGGTGACGGGTGGCCCCGCCCTCCGTATATAAGAAACGTCAGCGCCGGAATGCCTCCAGTGTCTCCGTGGAGGAGACAGAAGAAGGATGCTGCGCTGCGCTGGATGACATTAGACATCGATGGAGAGCTGACCGTCCGTCGCTGGATAGCAAGAGTGGATTACCACCGCTGGAATCTTTTTTTTATTTTTAATAAAGGAATTTTTAAAAAGTGTGTTTGTTTTATTTAAACATTTTTTACACTTTCTTTGTGAAATGGTAGGGGTACTTTTGTACCCCCTTACCATTTCAAACAGGGGGGGGGGGCGGGATCTGGGGGTCCCCTTGTTAAAGGGGGCTTCCAGATTCTGATAAGCCCCCCGCCCGCAGACCTCCACAACCACCGGCCAGGGTTGTGGGGATGAGGCCCTTGTCCTCATCAACATGGGGACAAGGTGCTTTGAGGGGTCACGGACCCCCAAAGCATCCTCCCAATGTTGAGGGCATGTGGCCTGGTACGGTTCAGGAGGGAGGGGGGCCGCTCTCTCGTCCCTCCCTCTTTTCCTGCGGCCTGCCAGGTTGCGTGCTCGGATAAAGGGTCTGGTATGGATTTTTAGGGGGAACCCCACGTCAATTTTTTTTTTAATTTGACGCGGGGTTCCCCTTAATATCCAGACCAGACCTGAAGGGTCTGGTTATGGATATTTAGGGGGAACCCCACGTCAAATTTTTTCTTAAATTTGAGGCAGGGTTCTCCTTAATATCCATACCAGACCTGAAGGGCCTGGTAATTGAATTTGGGGGACCCCCACGCTTTTTTTTTAATTTATTTATTTATTTATTTTTTTATCAATGACTTTCAATGAGTGTTCTCTGTATTACGGGAGCCGACAATTCATTATAGCTGCGAGTGATTTTAAAGGACTTTTTTTCCTGCATAAATGACACTTTGTGCAGGGACAATTCTAAGCACGGGAAACATGCGCCCCTTCACAGGCATACTATAGACAACCCCCCCCTACGAAATTTAAAGGAATATTACACTTTTATTGTTTCACTTTAATCATTATTAAAATCACTGCTCCCGAAAAAACGGCCGTTTTTAAAACTTTTTTTTGCATTGATACATGTCCCCTGGGGCAGGACCCAGGTCCCCAAACACTTTTTAGGACAGTAACTTGCAAATTAGCCTTTAAAATTAGCACTTTAGATTTTGAACGTTGGAGTCCCATAGACTTTAATAGGGTTCTAAAGTATGCTATATAGTTAGCTCCGTCGAATCTTCTTTATACATTCGACAGACACCATAAGCCTTCCAAGACAGATTCGACCGTAATTCATGTGGATTTTCGGACGAATGCAATTTTTGAACGAAAAACGAAATAAATAAAAACGAATTTCGGGAGTAACTAAATAAATTAAGTTTTCAGACGAAAACGAAATTCCGAAACGAAATATTTTACTCTGCACATGTCTACTGCCTACTCACAAGCAAACTGTCCCTTTTGAATAAAAACACATAGGAAAGTATTTTGTGAAAATAAAATATCCATTTATTCTGGGTAACAAAATAAAGAGGAAGGCAATGCTGGACAAACTTTTAGAATTTGTGGAGCCTTTTGGCCCCCAGTGCATACATCAAGTCTGTGGAAAAGACAATTGAGATCTTGAGGAGTCCATATAATAGGGAGCACAATCTGGTCCAGGAATCCCAGAGATCAGGACCAGCAACAGATGACATATCTGTCCCCAGGTTGTGGTACTACAACAGCCTGCGTCTTCTGTCACACTAGACTGAACCCAGGGCATAACTTTCTTCTCTTCCCCGCAGCCTTCCCTTCATGCTGCCCTGCAGCCTTTCTTGGAGGCTGTAGCTCTGGTGGTGGACTTGTGGCAGGAGGAAGAGGAGGAGGATGGGCTTGCTCATATATGTGGTTGTACTCAGTGAGCTGGCCCCTCAACCCCTTCTGAAGGGCCTCATAAAAAAATTCCCTCACAGAGGAGGCGTTGGCCCTTCTGTAATTCCAGCATCCTGGTGGCTAGATAGCAGCCATAGGCCTCTTCAGTGTTTGGGGGGCTCCTCAGGAAATGGCTGGCTTCCCTAATGAGGCCCAGTGCTGCATCCTCCATTGTCCCCTTCCTGGGCCTTTTGGTTGTAAGGCAGATGAGAGACACCTGGGATTGGATGAAGCTCCTGCTGGGCCCTGCCACCTCCTGGCTGACACTGGGCACGTCCTCCTCCTGGCTGACATTGGGCATGGCCTCCTCCTGGCTGGCACTTGACATGGCCTCCTCTTGGTTTGACACATACCAGACCCTCCTCCTGGCTGAGCTCATCCTATGTATAAAAAAGGTACATAGTTGTAGTTTTTGCTTCATCAATCACACACAATTTTCAGCTCATAACTTGCAAATTGAATGTTAATAGAAAAGGCTATTACTCTGACTCCAGCATTTTTCATGCTGGTCAAACAACATTTTTGGCCACTACTGTCTAGTGATATGTATACATAATTTTTGGTCTAAAATCATTGATTTGTAAGCAATTTTAACATCTAGCTAACATCATTAATATTAGGACAATAAATATGTCTAAAAACTAATATACCTGGCTCCAGCTGGGCGCATCCACTTCTTCCAGGATGGAAGGCCCAGGTTGTTCCTGGGAAACCTCTGCTGGGGTGGAGGGAAGGATGGAGGGAAGGATGGAGGGAAGGCTGCAGGGAAGGGTCGAAAGAGATTCCCTGGCTTCTGTCTGGTCATCCAGAAACCTCAGTTAGTTGAAGTACCACAGCCTGAGAACCTAAACATTCTCAGTTGATGATCCTGATCGGAGTGATTTCTGGATCTTATTGTGCTCCTTCTTATACATGTTCCTCAATATCTCAATTTTATTTTCCAGAAACTTCATGTTTGCATCAGGGACCTGAGTCTTCACAAATACCAGAAGTCTCTCCAGTGTTGCCTTCCTTATTTGTTTATTGTAACCTTATTTGTTTATTGTGACCTCCCACAGATTCCTCATCTCCCTGTACTTGTCAATAAAATGTACTTGTCAATAAAACTGGACAGAAATTCTGGGTCCTTAAATGGATTCATTTTTTATGTAAGACAATACACAAGACAGAAACACTAATGTCACTCTAAACCCTCATAATCTTTATCATAGTATATGCCTCCAACGTGAAGCAGTATAGGCCACTGTGATGGTCCAAGTTCAAGTTTTACCTTCGTTTAGGAAGCTCACTACTGCCGTTCGTCCTTCCCCACACACACACAGATCAGACGTACAACACGTGTTAGCTTTATAAGCTAAAAACACCAATGCCAGTCTAAACTCCCTTTATCTTATCCCAATATAGGCCTCAATCTTGAAGCAGTATAGGCCACTGTGATGGGCCAAGTTCAGATTTTACCTTAGTTTAGGATGCTCGCCACTGCCATTCGTTCGACACACAGATCAGACGTACGACAGATGCGTGTTAGCTTTATATATACTGTGCATGTGTCAAACTCCGCCCGCATCGCCCGCCCCTGATGTTCTTTTTCACAAATATTCCATGCCCCTTCTCTCTTCGGTGTGCAGTAGGAGTATTAGGAGAAAAATGGCGGAGACACACTGTGTTATTAGCAAGGAGGAAAGCCCTGAGCCACAAACATCTGGATCTATGAGGAGATTGAAGGCAACCAACATGGCCTTTGAGGAAATGGTAGAGATGGTAGGGATTTTAAGGAGGGAGGATTATGATGGGAAACATGGTCCATACACCCATCCCAATAGAAGAAAGGACGACATAATGACAACTGTTGTCAGCACCCTGGAGCAGAAGTTTGGGATATGCCGGTTAAAAGAGCAGTTAAGGAAGCGATGGTCCGACATCAAACTCAGGGAGCCGGATCAGTATCGCAAAATTAAGAAGGAATTTATAAAAGTAAGTACTTGTTGTATGTTCCTATTATGATAATTAACTTGCATGCTGCTCCATGTGCTTTTCTTTACTGTTGCACAGTTTGAAATGGCTACTTTCATGTTCGTGGACACAGTAATCGTTCGTAGAAAACATTGTTCATAGGAAACATTGTTTGTTTGCCAATAAATACGATGTATTTAGCTGGTACAGGTTATACCTACATTTTGGTCATGCTAATTTGTCCTATTAAAAAAAGTTTAGGATATTGTTGTCTAGCTTTCTTTGAAACTAGAATGAATTGCAAACTTGATTCAGTGGAATGTAAGGAGAGGAAACTCAGCTGCTGTTTATACATCTGGACTCAGGAGCACTAGTGTGGGACACCAGAGAGCATTTTTTAGGGTAACCGACACAGGTTCTCCATCTGTGAAACTTGGCCAAAAAGGGTAAGTATTGCAGCTTGGTAAAAAGGGAATTTTAATCATGTCTTCAACTTGGATCTCTTCCCAAACAGACAATTATATACCACTTCAAAGCAATGTTTCATATTCCTATTTCTGGACTCAAATATCTGTGTGCGAAGTATACCATTTGTTTCATTTTCATAGGGGAGAAAAGACTCAGATAACAGGATCCCATGGACCCAGACCTCGCCAGCCTGATTGGGAAGTAAGCCCGAGCCCCCCTGAGGATGTGGAGGAAGGAGAAGTGGAGGAAATGGGCAACATGGGCACCCCATCAGGTGAGTGTCTGACACCCCAGCTTCAGGTAATCTATGTATGCCTGCATATTTCTAAATACATGTTTTTTCATCAATTTTAGGTGATGTTCTGGTTGTAGAAGGGGAAGCGGCGGAAACCTTTTACACCAGGCCAGCGCTGAAATCCTCATTATCAAACTCATGGCGTGGAATGGAGAGATAGACGCAATGCACAATTGCCTTGACATCATGCAGCAGGAAATGAAGAATATATCAATGTTTTGGGGAGAATATAATCCCTTTTTCCCTAAAACAAAATCGATCATGTTTTTCATTTTCTTTTTAGATGAACATAATATTTTTTTAAGATTTGTACATTTTATAAGCCAAATTTTGAAGATGCACATGGTGTGTCAACATGTGCTATCTGCCATCAGGGGATCTCAATGTACGCGTTTTGTGGGTGCAACCCCTTCCTCGTTCTTAATGCTAGTAGGCGAGAGGAAGAGATTGCACCCCCAAAGCATGTCCATTGATCCCCCATGATGAGAGATAGCACATGTTGACATTACCCATTTGGACTCCCAATTTTGTGTATCTTCAAAATTTGGCTTTTACTCCATCATATTTACGGCAATATCAAGACATTTTTGACTATAATGTCTGATATTGCCTTCAGTTTTTATACATTGAACTTTGTAAGTTCCAGAGTTGTGTATGTTATGTTTTAAAACATGCCTATTTCTAAAAAAAAAATAATAATAATAATATAATCTATTGATGACAAAAATATATTGTGAAAAAAATATATATTGAAGAAAAAATATAAACCAAAAAAAAATATTGTGAAAAAAAAAAAGCTTTAACACATTTTATAAACACACGTGTGAGTAAACATTTTGAAATACATCAATGTGTGGCTTCTTCTTTCAATACCAGTTTTGTAAGTAATTTTGTGACAATGGGGCTTATTTACTAAAGGAAAATCCACTTGGCACTACAAGTGCACTAGGAGAACCTAGGAGACAGCCAAAAAGAAAAGCAAGCAATAAATCAAATTCTAGATTTTATCAGAAAAAAAATGTAATTACTAAAAAGTTTATACATTGTCTGGCATTGCAATGGCCCCCCTATCCATAAAAAAATTAACACATTTCTCCCAAACTTCACTTTGGGGTGTCAAGACAGTATGGCCAGTATCCAGGCCCACCAGGCAATTCTCTGGAATAAGTCCAGCCTCAGGCCCAACTGAGACTAGATAATTATGGGAATTTTTCCTTAAATAATTGTGCAGGATGCAGCAGCACAGGATGATGTGGTTGATTATGTAGTCCGCCATATGGATTGCTGTCAGAAACAGGCGGAATCAGCTGGCCATTATCCTGAATATTGGTATTATAAACGACTCTTCTCGCTCTGGCCAGCCAGTAGTTAAAAACCCTCCTCTCCGGGGTGAGGGTCCTTTGGGGGAATGGCCTCATCAGGTGCTTGCCCAGACTGAACACTTCATCAGCAATGAAGACGAAGGTCCTTCCACATTGTCCGCATCACGTGGCAATGCCAGGCCACCGGTCTGAAGATGCTGGTAAAACTCCGTCTGGGCAAAGACTCCTCCATCCGACATCTGGCCATTCTTCCCCACATCATAGAGGCACTCATAGTGTGCCGACATCACTGCCTGAAAACACTACAGTTTTAAACCCCTTATAGTTATAATAGTAAGACCCTGAATCGGGTGGTGGCCCAATGTTTCCCATCTATCGCCCCTCCACAGCTGGGAAAGTCCCAACAGTCGGCAAAATGGGAGGCCACAGTCTGTCATTCCTGTGGCATTGAAGGAAACTGGAGTCAAACAAGAAAAAAAATATAAGTACTTTTGCAAGCAGATTGCACAAAACATTCTTGCACAACATCAGTATAATATTTATTTGAAGGCATATTTAAAAAGACAAAAATATAAGGCCCACACTTATCAGATTCCTCACCCCCTCTGATGGCCCATTGCTAAAATTGTATGGGGGGGGAGGGTTTAAGGCACTCTGCCTGAATTTAAGGACACACATTACATGTGGACACATTTTAGGGGGTTAGGGAGGGTTATAAATGAATTTATGGACACACATTACATGTTTGTGGACATTTCCCTATGTGAAAGGACCTCTATCTGTTCTTTATTTCCATATTACCAGCTCTAGTGGTGAGGATACATACCCATTATATAATGAAAGAAGAAGACCATCATAGTGCTTCACTGCATTTATTACAAAACACAGTATATATAAAAACAGAATAGAATTCAAATTAGCAAGGGCTCACCCAGTACTAACTTTAAGCTGTTACAATTTTGAAGACCGTTACCCGCCATAATCCCTGTTCAGTGAACACATGTGACAGAGTGTGGCATGCACCTGTCTGCAAAACAAAACAAAATTTGAAAGATGTATTTGAAGATGGATTACACCACAGGACTTTTTTTGGTGGGGTTGTTTTTGTTTAATTACTTGTCTCCTGGCTTGTGCATGTAAATTGCTGAATGATGCAGCTATGTGAGCCAACCATGTTTCCCCATGAGCACCACAACATGACTGTGCTGTCTTTTGGAGAATGAAGCTTAGTGAATGAATGCACAGATTCATTGTGAGTGTCTCTTAACCATGTGATCACAGTGACCAATCACACATTTTTTTACACTTCCTTTCACTTTCATTTCACATCACTATCACTGTGTGAGATGAATAATAAGTTCCTGATGACAGCCAGCACACTGTGAATAATAAGAAAAAGCTACCTGTATCAGAATCACTGCCACACACCACATTTACTGTAATCAATCGTTCACAGTATATGTCAATGCCATCCTATCCCTGTTCTGACCTGTATATTAACCCCCCCACCTGCCTTATCCTGCACATATGTACATTAACTCCTTCATCTCCTCTACTCTTTGTATGTGATCTGTACATTAACTCCTTTAACTTCTCCTTCCTTTGTATACCTGTAAATGTAATGTATCCAGTTGCATTACTAAGCTCTATGTCATGTCCTGGCATTTGTATTTGCTGTGTTTCACAACAGTAGGGAAACTTTTTAGTTTTTTTGTCTTTTTTTCTCTTATATAGAATAAATTAAAAATCTCAATAGTTTTTAAATACCACCAAAAGGAAGCATTGCCAATGGTTTGCACAGAGAAACCCCAATCCTCCTCTTCTTGAGTTCCCTGCCAGGGGTCCTGGCTCCTCCTCTTCTCCCAGTGCCCCCATAGGAAGCCACTTGCTATGGGGGGTACTTGTGCATGCTCACCCCCAAGCCCCACTCTGCGTGTCCATAAGACACCACCCGCTCCCTCCTCAGTAGCTGTGATTGATAGCAGTGGGAGCCAGTGACTCCCACTGATGTCTCTCAGCCAATGAGGAGGCAGAGGTCCAGAAAAGTAGCTGCTCTTGTGCCCATTGATGGCTCACAATTGGACTCAGGTAAGTCTTAGGGGACTGCGGGGGGAGCTGGATACTAAAGGTTTTTTACCTTCATGCACAGAATGTATGGAGGGGAAAAATCTTCAGCCTTTAAAATCACTGAAATGCCTGAGTCATGTCCGCCAATGACATACATGTGTGTTTGAATCTATTGTGGACTTGTCTGTGGGGATGTTTACTAGACCTTCTGTCCTTCTTTAAATTCATGGTAGAAATAATGCCCTCATCATTGCTATCTTGCAATATTCATGGTAATATTCTGGTCATATGTGAGTCTATTACCAGGGAGACTTAGGCAGATACTGATTCTGCATTCCTCCTCCTCAATGTCAGTAGAAATATGGAGGACTATATTGCTCACCTTCTTTCCATTTGAGGGGGAGACAATAATTTTACCTACCCACACCTGCATGAGGTAGGTGGGTCTCTTTAATAGATTAATGAGTGGTGGTGTTTGCGCTGTGTAAAAGAGAGTGTGATGAGGGAACATAATTAATTACTAGTAGGTGTATATAAAGTGTAAATAAAGTAAAAGTCAAATATATCAAATATAAAACTCCATAAATAAACATCAGTTTACAAAAATATAAAGTGACGAGTGAAGAAAATCCAACGAAAATCTCTGTCAGTCCCACCACCAATATGACATATGGGTGCTGGAAAAGACGCAAATCTTCAGTGATAACACCTGTGTGTCTGCAAGCAGCTTACCTTACTGCCGTAAGGTATACAGCATGAGTTAATCACAGATGCAAAATTTGATGATTCCCTCCTGAATGTGTTTTTTCTTGAATGGTCTCAATGGCAGGTTGAGGCATATGGGAAAAAATAAACATAAGACTCATAGCATAATTCCATAAAATAAACAAAGGGGGATGGGTAAAAACAGATCCAAAAGTGATGCACTCACTTTTAAAATAAGAAGCATAGACGTCAGTCCATGAACGTCCTGGTGAAGTCATGTGACATGACGACATGCATCGGGATTGGAACACTAGGCACTATTCACATCTGACTGAAGGAGACTCGGCGCTTGTGGTTGGCTGCACTTTTTGTCATTCCAAATGTGAGTTTGTTTTTATAAGTTTTGATATCGTAATACATCGTTTTTAAATATGGGATCACGCTATGTGCATCTCTCTTTCCCAATTTTAAAAATGATCTATTGAGCCTATATTGGAATGGTTTTGGAGCAAGGGCAGAGCCAGGACTATATGTAGAGGTTGGTGTTTGTGGATTGACGTCTATGCTTCATATTTTATGACTTTTACTTTATTTACACTTTATACACACCTACTACTAATTAATTCTGTTCCCTCATCACACTCTCTTTTACACAGTGCAAACACCACCACTTATTCATCTATCACTTTTTTCTGTTTTGTATCAGATTCACAAGTATTTGCAGCAGTGCCCCCTAGGTTATTTCTTTAGACAGCGCAGGAGTTATCCATTTACAAATTGTACCTCTTGAATAGATCAATGTCCATTTTTAGAAATTTTTGATGACTCAATGCTATGTTTTTTTTGTTTAGGGATCCAAGGCTATTCACATTTCTGGAAACAACATTTATGTTTACAGATGTTAAAAAGAGAGGTAAGGTTTTAGATTTATATAGCATATAAGTCCCTACTCAGAAGGTTATTCCCCCCAGAAATCATGCAATTGTAGAATGTAGTCACTTATAGAGAGCCAGTGATGACCATAATTGTGACCATTATAATGGATATAATGCGAACCATCAATGAACAAACTTTTAAAAGAAATAAAGATAAGCAATGTATGACTGCAAACTATAACTTACAAGAATACCAAGTACACACATCTCTTTTCTTCTCAGAGGAGGGCAGAAATGTTTCTTTGTTACTCCACATTGTCAGAGAAAAAACTATAATAGAGCTATAACTGCTACTTTCTGATAAGGACTAAAATAGCATAAGACAGCAGGATACATGGTTTGTGTAAGGCTTCATGCACACGAGACGCAGATGCAAACGCTGCTGGACACATGTTGAAACCGGCGTTTAGAAACGCGCGTTTTGCCGCGATTTTTACCGCGATTTACCGCGTTTGCGTTTAGTTAAGCTAACATCATAGACCCTCCCCAGCTCAAAAAAACAGTATTATTAACTATTTCAGCAATTTTGCGAGACCAGAGTGAGTAGCAGCAGCTGTGAGAGCTGCAGTGTACTTGTATTTAGCGTGTCACTTGCCACGGCACCTGCCACAAGTTGTGGATTGTCCACTTGCCACGTGACTTGCCACATCACCTGCCACGTCACTTGTCACAAGTTTTGGATTGTCCACTTGCCACGTCACTTGCCACATCACCTGCCACGTCACCTGCCACAAGTTGTGGATTGTCCACTTGCCACGTCACTTGCCACATCACCTGCCACGTCACTTGCCACAAGATGTGGATTGTCCACTTTCCACGTCATCTGCCATGCCACCTGCCACAAGCTGTGGATTGTCCACTTGTCACGTCACCAGCCACATCACCTGCCACAAGTTGTGGATTGTCCACTTGCCACGTGACTTGCCACATCACCTGCCACATCACTTGCCACATCACCTGCCACAAGTTGTGGATTGTCCAACTGCCACGTCACCTGCCACAAGTTGTGGATTGTCCACTTGCCACGTGACTTGCCACATCACCTGCCACGTCACTTGCCACGTCACATGCCACAAGTTTTGGATTGTCCACTTGCCACGTGACTTGCCACATCACCTGCCACGTCACTTGCCACAAGTTTTGGATTGTCCACTTGCCACGTCACTTGCCACGTCACTTGCCACAAGTTGGGGATTGTCCACTTGCCACATCACCTGTCACGTCACCTGCCACAAGTGGATTGTCCACTTGCCACATCACCTGCCACAAGCTGTGGATTGTCCAGTTGCCACGTCACCAGCCACATCACCTGCCACAAGTTGTGGATTGTCCACTTGCCACATGACTTGCCACATCACCTGCCACGTCACTTGCCACATCACCTGCCACAAGTTGTGGATTGTCTACTTGCCACGTCACTTGCCACATCACCTGCCACGTCACTTGCCACAAGATGTGGATTGTCCACTTTCCACGTCACCTGCCATGCCACCTGCCACAAGTTGTGGATTGTCCACTTGCCACGTGACTTGCCACATCACCTGCCACGTCACCTGCCACGTCACTTGCCACAAGTTGGGGATTGTCCACATCACCTGCCACGTCACCTGCCACGTCACCTGCCACAAGTTTTGGATTGTCCACTTGCCACGTCACTTGCCACATCACCTGCCACGTCACTTGCCACGAGATGTGGATTGTCCACTTTCCACGTCATCTGCCATGCCACCTGCCACAAGCTGTGGATTGTCCACTTGCCACGTCACCAGCCACATCACCTGCCACAAGTTGTGGATTGTCTACTTGCCACGTCACTTGCCACATCACCTGCCACATCACTTGCCACGTCACCTGCCACAAGTTGTGGATTGTCCACTTGCCACGTCACCTGCCACGTCACCTGCCACAAGTTGTGGATTGTCCACTTGCCACGTCACTTGCCACGTCACCTGCCACAAGTTGGGGATTGTCCACATCACCTGCCACGTCACTTGCCACATCACCTGCCACAAGTTGTGGATTGTCCACTTGCCACATCACTTGCCACATCACCTGCCACGTCACTTGCCACAAGATGTGGATTGTCAACTTTCCATGTCACCTGCCATGCCACCTGCCACAAGTTGTGAATTGTCCACTTGCCACGTCACCAGCCTCAACACCTGCCACAAGTTGTGGATTTCCACTTGCCACACCACCTGCCACATCACTTGCCACGTCACCTGTCACAAGTTGTGGATTGTCCACTTGCCACATCACTTGCCACCTGCCATGTCACTTGCCACAAGCTGTGGATTGTCCACTTGCCACGTCACTTGCCACGTCACCTGCCACGTCACTTGCCACGTCACCTGCCACAAGTTTTGGATTGTCCACTTGCCACGTCACTTGCCACGTCAGCTGCCACATCACTTGCCACAAGATGTGGATTGTCCACTTGTCACATCACCTGCCACATCACTTGCCACATCACCTGCCACGTCACCTGCCACAAGTTGTGGATTGTCCACTTGCCACGTCACTTGCCACATCACCTGCCACGTCACTTGCCACGAGATGTGGATTGTCCACTTTCCACGTCATCTGCCATGCCACCTGCCACAAGCTGTGGATTGTCCACTTGCCACGTCACCAGCCACATTACCTGCCACAAGTTGTGGATTGTCCACTTGCCACGTCACTTGCCACATCACCTGCCACGTCACTTGCCACATCACCTGCCACAAGTTGTGGATTGTCTACTTGCCACGTCACTTGCCACATCACCTGCCACGTCACTTGCCACAAGATGTGGATTGTCCACTTTCCACGTCACCTGCCATGCCACCTGCCACAAGTTGTGGATTGTCCACTTGCCACGTCACCAGCCACATCACCTGCCACAAGTTGTGGATTGTCCACTTGCCACACCACTTTCCACATCACCTGCCACGTCACCTGCCACAAGATGTGGATTGTCCACTTGCCACGTCACCAGCAACATCACCTGCCACAAGTTGTGGATTGTCCACTTGCCACATCACTTTCCACGTCACCTGCCACGTCACCTGCCCCAAGTTGTGGATTTTCCACTTACCACGTCCCTTGCCACGTCCCCTGCCACGTCACCTGCCACAAGTGGATTGTCCACTTGCCACATCACTTGCCACATCACCTGCCACAAGCTGTGGATTGTCCACTTGCCACGTCACCAGCCACATCACCTGCCACAAGTTGTGGATTGTCCACTTGCCACGTGACTTGCCACATCACCTGCCACGTCACTTGCCACATCACCTGCCACAAGTTGTGGATTGTCCACTTGCCACGTCACCAGCCACATCACCTGCCACAAGTTGTGGATTGTCCACTTGCCACATCACTTTCCACGTCACCTGCCACATCACCTGCCACAAGTTGTGGATTGTCCACTCGCCACGTCCCTTGCCACGTCCCCTGCCACGTCACCTGCCACAAGTGGATTGTCCACTTGCCACATCACTTGCCACATCACCTGCCACAAGTTGTGGATTGTCCACTTGCCACGTCACCTGACACAAGTTGTGGATTGTCCACTCGCCACATCACTTGCCACATCCCCTGCCACAAGTGGATTGTCCACTTGCCACGTCCCCTGCCACAAGTGGATTGTCCACTTGCCACGTCACTTGCCACGTCACCTGCCACAAGTTATGGATTGTCCACTTGCCACCTCACATGCCAGTCACCTGCCACAAGTTGTTGATTTTCCACTTGCCACGTCACCTGCCAGGTCACTTGCCGCGTCACCTGCCAGGTCACTTGCCACGTCACTTGCCACGTCACCTGCCACAAGTTGTGGATTGTCCACTTTCCACGTCACTTGCCACTTCACCTGCCACGTCACTTGCCACAAGTTGTGGATTGTCCACTTGCCACATCACTTGCCACCTGCCATGTCACTTGCCACAAGTTGTGGATTGTCCACTTGCCACGTCACTTGCCACCTGCCATGTCACTTGCCACAAGTTGTGGATTGTCCACTTGCAATTGCAATTGTTTAAAATATTTTTCTAATGGTTTTTCATCATTTGCAATCATTTTTGAGATTTTTATGTAAAAAAAAAGGTCACCTTTAAAAACGCATATAAACGCAAACGCGGCTAAACGCGGTAGCGGCGTTTTGCCGCGTTTTATCGCGTTTTGCCGCGTTTTGCGTCTGAAACTTGGAAATTTTTGCTTCTGAACGCATTTTTTTGCTTCTGGAAAAACGAGATTAAACGCAACTGCATAAAAACGGAAAAAAACGAGACTGTGTGCATGGACACATAGGATAACAATGAATGAGTTCAGGGGCAGTTGAAAAAACTGTCCAACTGCATCTGAACGCGCGTTTAACTGCGTCTCGTGTGCATGAGGCCTTAGGATGACATCAATAGTAAAAGTCCACATGGAAGCTGGTTGAGGAGTGTGTCATAGTAGGAGGAGCTGCTGATTGGAACATCTGATGCAGATCAGCACTGGATGGTCTTTGTGAGGGATGTAGGTGGTGCGTTAGCCTTTGGTGACATAGGCCAGTGACCAATTGGGGTGGAAGAGTCTCCGTACTAGTTAGGCGCTCAGGTGGTGCAGTTTAAGAATTTAGAGGCTTTGGGGTTGATTTACTAAAGGCAAATAGGCTGTTCAATTTTCCAGGGAATGTACCTCAGAGCTTATTGATGATGATTCACTTTACAATTTTAGCATGGTTCTGTGTAGAGCCAGCGTCATCCTCGGATGATGGGGCCACTGAATTATCAACATAGACTGGGTCTTGTGTGGTGATCCTCTTGATCTGGTTCTAGGACTTGTTGTCATGTGTGTACTTCCTCCATGTGTGTACTTCCTCCATCCAGTGTAAAGTTATGGTTATTGGCCAGAAATGTGTCCACCTGGGAATGGCAGATAACCCTGATGATCAGTTATTTGAAGTGATGAGTTTTTATCCACCCTATCTGGCAGTGCTCAAGCTCTCCTTTTTTGCAGCCGTTACAATAGTCACTGGAACCAAAAGTTAGCATGTTGGGGTTGATTTAAGTGCAAAATCTGGTGCAGCTCTGCATAGAAACCATTTAGTTTCCAGGTTTTTTTAAATTTTTTTATCAAAGCTTAATTGAACAAGCTGAAGACAGAAGCTGATTCTCTACCACACACAGCGGCATCAAGTTGTTTTCAATTACAAATTTTTAAAAAAGTTTCTAATTTTTTGTTGTTTACTCATTTAAAACATGGAATGTTCAAAAACATGTTTGTGCTACAAAACTCCAATATTTTTTGTGTCTAAACAGAAATGGAAAAGCACAATTTACCATGAGCTTTTATTCTTTATAGGGTCAAGTTCTTGTTTATGAAAATGCTATATTTTCATTTCTGCAAAGATCTTAATTTGACAACTAATGACGATCTTGCCTACTGACCATAAGATAATTAATTCCTTTGAGTTCTGAGTGCTCTGCAATTCTGTTTGCCAGTTCATGCCCTGCTCAACCTGTTGTATTGTTTTTTGCACATTAACAAATATTCATGATTGGCCTTGAAGGTTGGCATCTGTTTCTGTGCTGTCATCTTAATAGAAACGTTTATTGCTTATAGAAAATCAAGACAGATTTGCAACCTAATTCCAGCTTTATCCATATGTTAAACTGCAGCAGGAACGGACAAAAATAACTAACAAATTATCCCATAGGATTTTTTTCACGCATATGTCAGAGAATGTTTGTCAAAGTTTCAACCAGTTGGGGACAAGGGATTAGAATTTTAAAGATTTTGCTCTTATATCTATTAGTATTTGCTTTTAAAAGCTTTTCCATTGTTTGTTCCTTTTTATTTTGTCTAGATGCAACTGGATATATCACTAATGTCACTTGGGGGAATTGATTAAATTTGTTGCTAGTAATAAAAAAAAAATAGACTATTGGAACCTGTCCCTTGGCCATTTTCAGTCTGTCTGCTGACTATTCACTCACTGTATCTTTTTTCAAGTATTGTGCTATGGGTCAAACAAGCAAGCAAACAATCTGCTTTCACATTTGTACATCTTTAATTACAATTCAGGATGTTTGGGAATACTATTGCCCCATGGCATCAGAGGGTCACTCGTTTATGTCACTGGGTTGCCTTGCCCTCAGCTATATAAGAACTGTCACAGAGAAGAAGCATCAGTCAGCGGGAGCCACCCTTGGAGGCGGAACAGTTGTGGCTTTTTTTTCACTTTTTTGGTCCATCGGGCGGTGTGAGTTTACATCGCGGGACATTTTATTTTTTTTATTTTTAATAAAGGACTTGTCTCAAGCTGTCTCTTGTCTTTTTTTTTACAATTTTTGACACTTTTTTTGTGAAATGGTAGGGGTACAATGTACCCCATTACTATTTCACATAGGGGGAGGCTGGGATCTGGGGTCCCCTTGTTAAAGGGGGCTTCCATATTCCGCCAAGCCCCCACCTTCATAACCCCACAACCACTGGGCAAGGGTTGTGGGGATGAGGCCCTTGTCTGCATCAACATGGGGACAAGGTGCTTTGGGGTCTGACCATGTTGAGGGCATGTGGCCTGGTATGGTTCAGGAGGGGGATGCTCTCTCATCCCCCTGCTTTTTCTGCATTCTGCCAGGTTGCGTGCTTGGATAAAGGTCTGGTAGTTTGGGGGGGACCCCTACACCATTTTAAAAAAAACTGGCACAGGGTTCCCCTTAATTTACATATGAGACCTGAAGGGCCTGGTATGGATTTTAGGGGGGACCCTTACACAATTTTTTTTTAAATTTTGATTTGGGGTTTCCCTTAATATTCATACCAGACCCAAAGGACCTATTAATGGACTGGGGGGAAACCCATACTCTTTTTTTCATTGAGTTGTATCTATATTGCCGAGACCGACAATTCATTACAGCCTCGATCATTTTTAAATGACAATTTTTCCTTTAGAAATGTAATTTTGCTGTGGTACTGTTCTAAACACGGGAAAAATGTGCCAATTTACAGGCATACTATAGACACCCCCCAGGCACGATATTTAAAGGAATATTTAATTTTTATGGTTTCACTCTAAGCATTAAAAAAAAATCACTTTTTTTGCGTTGATCCATTTCCCCTGGGGCAGGACCAAAGTCCCCAAACACTTTTTATGACAATAACTTGCATATAAGCCTTTAAAGTGAGCACTTTTGTTTTTTCATGTTAGTGTCCCATAGACTTTAATGGTGTTCCGGTGGCTTTAGAATTTTTTCGTGAATACCGCATATTGTTCGCTGTTCGGCAAACAGGCGAACACCTGATGTTCGAGTCGAACATCGGGCTCATCCCTATTGCTAATACATAACATAACAGTGCTGCTTGTTTAGCAATAGTATGAATATGTGATAATCTACCTTATCATTCTTTTTTTTTGACACGTTTATTTATATAATTAATATACACATGTACAAGGTATTTGGTTCATAATATACAAACATAAAGATCCTGTAGCATAAAATGTGACTGTGTTATTCCATTAAAGAGGATACATCATTTTTTAAATAACAAAACAGCTAACCATACTGTGCATTGTTAAATGCTGTACATATATTCAAAAATTATTTGTAAAATAACAAAATTGTGCTATAAGATTAGGACTGTCTGTGAGGTATTACTGCCCCCTTTCTTCTTCTGTTTTGCTACACAAGGAAGAGAACCAGGGTAGTTATGTTGTTCACATGACTTAGCACACACTACACACTCACCTCAAATTTTATTCAATCTGTTAGGATGGTCACAAGCTTCATAACTCTTTAAAGAGGAAGCATTTCCAAACATTAATATACACAACTTGGTTAGATGTCCAATTATGAACTACAGCTTTCCTGACAAAAAAGTAATAGTCTCATGAAAGCAAATTAGCAACCAGAAAATGACTTTCAGTCGGTCTCCATCAAGTTTGGAAGTCCTTCCTGAGATAGTACACCTTAAAACCTGGAAATTAACAGTATGTGTTGTGGACTATCTGAAGGACAGCTGCCCCTGACATAGATTGATAAAGAACTATGTCTATTGAACCAAACTTGGCAGCAGCCACATGCCTAATTTAAGAGAAATTACAGTTCCAGGCATTGATAATATTTAGCTTCCATTTCAGTAAAGAACAAGATTTAAAGGTACATGCATGTATAAATGGTATGCATTTTGAGCCTCACTCCAGGTCTCTGAGATCCTAGTGATATTGGGGTTGACTTCCTAAAGCTGGAGAGTGCAAAATCTGATGCCGCTCTGCATAGAAACCAATCAGCTTCCAGTTTTTTTTTTCTTTATGTTAAAGCTTAACTGAACAAGCTGAAGCTAGAAATTAATTGGCTATCATGCACATGTGCACCAGATTTTGCACTCTATAGTTTTAGTAAATCAACCCATGTGCAAAATGGGATTGTTAGAAGGGGCAGCTCCATATTGTTGTTGTGAATGTAATATCATACACTGTTTTAAAAATCGAAGCCCTTGTGCACACGGTAGGAGATTCCGACAACCAAATCCGTCGGATTTTGTCCGTCACACGGTTGGACAAAGTTGTCGGAAAATCCGACGTCATCACGTTATTTCATTACGACGGGACTATGTTCAGGCTAGTAGCCAATAGCTTTGATGTAGGAATTTGATCTGAGCATGCGTGGCACTTTGTCCGATCGGAATTCTCTACACATGATCGGAGTATGTCCGATCGGAGCATTTTGTCTGAAAATATTTCCGGCAAGTTGGAAAAGTTGGTCCGACGGATATTCCGACGGAAACAGTCCAATGCAGACCACACACAGTCGGAATATCCGACAAAACACTCCGATCGGACAAATTCCGATGGAATCTCTGACCAACTTTTCCAACTTGCCGGAAATATTTTCCGACAAAATGCTCCGATAGGACATACTCCGATCATGTGTAGAGAATTCCAATCGGACAAAGTGCCACGCATGCTCAGATCAAATTCCTACATCAAAGCTATTGTCTACTAGCGTGAACATCGTCCTGTCGTAACGAAATAACGTCATCACGTCGGATTTTCCGACAACTTCGTCCGACCGTGTGTATACAACAGTTTCGGACAAAATCTGTCGGACAAAATCCGACTGACAAAATCCGGCGGATTTGGTTGTCGGAACCTCCGACCGTGTGGACAAGGGCTTAGAGAAATTGTCAGGATGGATGTCCCATCTGTAGCATATAATGATTGTCTATATATTAAGATTTAGGATAGCTTAGGATAATTCACTGTAGCTATATCTGCATTGTTCAGCTGTGGAAATAGTCACCAATGCACAACACCAATTAGGAAGAAAAGTATTATCTCTGTAAATCAGGAAGCACCAAACAGTGAAATAGCGAGAACTGTAGAATAGATGGAGAGAACCTGGAGTGCTTGGCATACCAAATACATGAGGTGATTAATGAATTTTGTTCTTGAAAAATGCATTTAGAAATGTAAACAGGAGAATTAGGCACACAATTTTACATGAATTAGTTCTACCAAGCAAAGTAAGGGAGATTATTGACCAATTAGCTATTTTTTTTGTTTAAAAGCTATAATAACAGGGACCAGATTAATCTCAATATATTTTGCTTCTCCAATCCTAGATATATACGTTTGTCAGTAAGCTTCAATGGAAAGTTGCTATTGGGCCCATATAAATCTGAGAATCCTTAGAGATTATATTTGTTTCGCTCTAATTCACTTTAAAGCAGGAATAACATCCAAATTCCTGGACTATGTCCAAAATTGTACCAACTGATTTGTACAGATTTGACACATATATCAAAATGTTATCTGCATAGGAAGATATTCTTTCATTTAATATACTCATAGGGATATTTCTGATTAATGGAGTTTATCTAATAATTACTGCCAGGGACTGCAGTGAACAAAAGTGGGGACAGGGGACAGTTTTATTGTGTTCCCCGCTATATTGAAACCAATTTAGAAATAATATTATTCACTCTGAGACAGGAAAAAGGCTGAGTATACAAGATATTTATCCAGCCAATAAATATAAGTCCAAAACCATTTTTTTAAGACATAGATCATGTAATGTTATTCTATAGAATAAAAGGCCTTATGAGTACCTAATGCTGAAATGACCTGATGTGAAAAGGGAGGGATGGGAAACCTGAGGGTTAGTGAAAGTTCTGTTAATATTTGTTGTTCCTACCTGGGATAAACCTGATTTTGTCTGATTTGAATGGAGATGACAAAATTAAAACAACATGAAAATATTTTAGCCAGAAAAAAAATATAAAGAAAATATCTTCTGTATGGAAGTGCTACTGAGAGACAAAATTTTAAACACAATCAAGTGAGTCTTCTGAAGGAGCAATATGTGATGCTAATGCTTAATTGAATCAAACACTAAAGCCGCATACACACGGGCGGACTGTCTGGCCAACTTAGTCCGTCGAAACACATTTCAGCGGACAGTCCGCTCGTGTGTGGGCTTCAGCGGACTTTTTCAGCGTGCAGTCTGGCGGACTAAGTATTTCGGAATTTCCGTAATATTGTCCGTCATACTTTGGTTTCAGCGGACAATCCGCTCGTGAGTAGGCTAGTTCGACGGACTAAGTATGGCACATGCTCAGAAAGGATTTACACGGCGGAAGGTTGCATTGCTGTGTATTGGACGTCCTATTTCTAGTCCTGTCGTACGTGCTGTACACGTCATCGTGCAAGCTTTCAACGGACTGTTTGTTCATCCGTGTGTGGTCAAGTCCGTTCATTCGAAAGTAGGACGGACTGTCCATCGGATTGTCTGACGGACTAAGTTGGCCATACAGCCTGCCCGTGTGTACGCGGCTTAAGATTTCCTTATTTTAGAATTGAAGTGTCACTAAAGGAAAAACCTTTTTTTATTTTAAATTTCGGATACAGTAAGGGAGGGTTATAGCCGTGTCAGATTTTTTGCCATCTGAGTCCCATTGGGGAGATTTCCCTTCACTTTCTGTCCCATAGCCAAAACATAAAGTGAGAGAAATCTTTTCAAAATGAGGGCACCCCAATGTGTCATTAGTTTCCCCATTGGAAGATTTTGCCTTAATACTTGTTCCAATGTCAACACCAAATTGTAGATTTTCTTTTAGTTTCACTTTCAATAATAATGGTAAACAGCTGTAGTGAAGAGATATCCCCAATAGGGGCACAGGCAGTGATGGAAACTGACTGGTGTTCTAATCCCTCTCTATTCTATCCAAAACTAAAAAAAAAAAAAAATTCCCTTTGACACTTTAAAACCTTAGATGTTCCTTAGATGTTCCAAAATAATATGCTGTTCTTGCTTTCTAAAGGGATTTGAGTGCAAAATCTGCAGGAGGATAGAACATTAGAAGGTTACAGGTAAAAAATACAGAGGGCGCAATCACGGCTAGACCAAGGAATAACCAAAATATGTGGATGTTAAATTTAACAGCTGACACCACATGCACACTGTCCTTGCTGTATTGAGCAAACAAAAAGAAATGTAAAGTTATAATGCACAATGGTGAAGCATAGTCAGATGGGAGTAACAGTACTAGAACTGCCTCCTGAGGTTACATACTATAAGTGTGGTAAAAAAGTAGAGATGGAAGTGGAGTGGTAGTAAAGCTTAACACTAACTATTCTTAAAAATGTTCCCTTGCCCCTTCTCCTCCTTATCCTGCATATAAAAAAGATCTGTGTACTTACATTTTTTAATCCCATTCTGTTGATTTATGGGATTCTGCAGTTTTGGTTCCCCTGTAAAAGGGATTGATATGCAAAGACTACATTAAGGGAGCAGTAATGTCACTCAATGGCCAAGCCATTGTGGTGCTTCCCTCTCTCCACTGCAGCAATTACTTACTGACACAGGGGAGCTGGAGCTGCAGGATCACATGGCCATACCAGAGTGGATTAAAAATAGGTAAGTACACAGATATTTTTTATACAGGGTATGTAGGTTAGGTAGGAGGAGGAGGAGGAGGGACAGTATTCAAGCAATGATAGATTAGGCTTTTCTTCCACTTTAAAATACCCAAGAGGTCCAGGGGATGTGTCTTGGAAAAGCAGTAAACATGCTCTTTCAGAGTGCATACAAAAGATAACCAGGAGAAATACTATATGTGTCCCTGATGAGAACATGTCATAAAAACAAGGGAACAAACAAGTTGATCAGAACCAAGAGAACATACCTATCAGAAGATCCACAAAGCTCTCTGCAGGACTGGACATCCAGCCACTGACAGGGATCAGTGAAAATTTGAGTTTTGCCATTATGGGCCAACTCAATTTTTTTTTAATTCTTTATTTTTCCTTTTCTTTTCATCATTACAAAACAATGATAAACCCCTCTCATCAAGCAATTTATCCAATAACATACAATTACATTATAAACATACAATGTTGATTTTCAAATTGCCTTCTCATTCTTCCATTACAAATATATACCATTTTCTTTATCTCCCTCCCCATTCCCTCCCCCCAATTCCAAACCTTCTCCTGGTATCACCTCTTTAGGCATAAAGATACCAGAAAGAGAAAAAAGAAAGAAAGAAGGAAAAAAAAACAGCAATATCCATTCCTCTCCTTCCTCCCCTCTCCACCCCCCCCCCCCCCAGTCCTCATCCTCTATCAGCCAAAATGACCCACTCCCTATATTGCAAATATGAGGCCCAGATCTTCCGATATTTCTCCTCCTTTTCCTTCAGTGTCATAGTCAAATCCTCCATTTGTTGGATTTCTGAGATCCTACCCAATCATTGAGATCTTGTGGGAGGTATATTACTTTTCCACAAGCTGGAATACATACCTTGACTGCAGTAATACATACTGATACATACTGGTTGCTTTGGCAATGAGTTTTATACTTCTCATTTGGTATCGGGGTATAAGCCGCTGTATTATCCCCAAGCACAACACCCGTAATCTCTTCTACCGTCACCTCAACCATCTTCCAAAAATCTCTCAGTTTTGAACATTCCCAGAAGATATGTATCATGATGCCTTCTGATTCCTCGCATCTCCAACAGACATCAGATACTTCAGGAAACATCTGATGTAATGCTGCCAGAGTTCTGTACCACCTGGTGAGGATTTTATACCCTCCTTCTTGGTACCTACTTGCCACTGAGGCCTTATGAGCAAAAAGCAAGATCCTCTCCTTTTAGGCCTGTGCAAACCCCCCCCCCCCAGATCTGCCTCCCATCGCTGTATAAAAGGCAGTATCAGTGGGGTCTCAACCTCAATTAATAAACATATAGGTATGACAGGGACTGTCGCAGTGATTCTCCCTTCAGACACAGTTGTTCAAAAATTGATGGATCCTGTACCGTCCCCGTCTCAGTCCGGATATACATACTCAGCATTCCTTGACGTAAAAAATCTAGGTCTTCTGAAAAGTTTCTTTCTATCTCTCTGCTAGACATAACTTGCCCTTCTGTTGAAAAATTCATGAGCCTGCTAATACCCCTACTTGCCAGAGCCCTGAAACAGGAATTTGTCATTCCTGGTTGAAAGGTTGCTTTTCCCAGTACTGGGATCATCGGAGTCGGAGCTGGCGAAATGGGAGTGGTTTTAAACAGTCTTTTGACAGTTCATATAATTCCCCCCACTACTGGATGTCTCTTAGCAGATTGCGGGATATCTCTGTCTGGCATCCAAGCAACTCCCTCTAAAGGAGGGTCAATAGTCACCTCTTCCATTTCAATCCATGTTTTTTTTTATGGACACATCAATCTAACACCCTTGCCAGCTGCAAGGCCTGATAGTATTTAACTGGATCTGGGACCCCAACCCCCCCCCCCCTTTCTTCTTAGAATGGGATAAAATATTTCTACTTAATCTCGCTGGTTTTCCAGCCCATATAAAATACATAAACTCCGATCTAATATCCCTTAAAAATTGTATTGGGATTTCTATGGGTATTGTTTGAAACAAATACAACAGTCTTGGCCTAACGTTCATTTTGATAATATTGATCCTACCAAACCATGTGAAAATCTCTCTATTCCAACGCTGAAAACCTAATCTAAGTTGTTGGGTCATTGGAGCATAAGTCAACCCATAAATTCTAACTAGTTTCTTTGGTATCTTTATTCCCAGATAGCCAAGATGTGAATCTGTCCACTTAAAGGAGAATTGAGAGGCGATCTGATGTTGAAGGGTAGAGCTCAACTCCAGCCCCATCGCCTCAGATTTTTCATAATTCACCTTAAATTTGGACAGTTCTCCATATCTAGGTATTTCCTGTACTAATGATGGAAGAGATGTCAGGGGGGACGTGATAAAAAAACATCAAGTCATCCGCGTAAACAGCAACTTTATGTTCTCTACTCTTCCTCCGAATCCCCCTAACATCTCCATTAGCTCTAATCATTCTTAGAAACGGTTCTAAGGTCAGGATATAAATAATAGGTGATAGCGGACAGCCCTGACGAGTCCCATTTAATATAGGAAACGGCTCTGACAGTATATAATTTATCTTGACTCGCACTGATGGTTTGGAGTATATATTTAATATCCAGCTCTGCATTCCTTCCCCCAGTCCGATATTTTGTATCATAGCTTTTAAAAAGCTCCAGTCGACTCTATCAAAAGCTTTCTCCGCGTCAGTAGATATCAGCACTAAGGGGGTATGCTAGATCTGAGAAAGATTTATAGCACTTATCACCCTCTAGGTTTTCTCTCTACCCTCCCTACCTTGAGTAAACCCTACCTGATCCGGATATATCAGATTGGAGATATGACTCAATAATCTGGTAGCTATAATCTTTGTAAAGATCTTTAAGTCCACATTAAGCAGATATATTGCTCGGTAACTCGAGCATACTGATGGATCCTTCCCTTCCTTAAAAATAACAGCTATGTGGGCCAGTAATGTTTCAGCTGGTATCATTTGCCCTTCTCATAGGGAGTTGAAGGCAGTCACAAATCTCTGTGCCAATTTCTCTGAAAATACCCTATAATACGATAAGGTATAGCCATCCGGTCCGGGTTCCTTACCTGGTTTCAGAGTTTTGAGACCCGTCTTAAACTCCTCCACCGTTAAGGGTGCGTCCAATGCTCTAATTGTCTCTTTTGGAAGCTTTGGCATCCCTGAAGCTTCAAAATATCTCTTTGCCTCCTCCAATCTACTATTACTTGAATCATATGGGTTCTGCCCTTCTAATTGATATAAATTGGCATAATAAACCTTAAAGACCTGTGCAATCTTCTGTGATGAGTCCACTAGCACATCTCCCTTTGTTTTAATATGGGGGCTTTAATTCCTTACTCTTGTCTCTCTTAGTGCCTGGGCCAGGATTCTACTTGGTTTGTTACCATATTCATAAAATGTTCGTCTACATCGTGCCAGTTTAGCCTTTGCCTTCTCTATAAGCAATGAATTTAACTCTTCCCGTAGCCACGTTAATTTTTCCTCTATCTGTGGAGTTTGTGATTTCTTATGGGTATTTTCCCTAGTTTTAATCTCTTCGAGTAGCCGATCTATCTGTGCCGTCATCAGACGTTTCCTCCTTGCCCCAAGAGATATCAAAGTCCCTCTAATAACGCATTTATGTGTTTCCCATAAACAGAAGGGTGCAACTTCACCTGTATCATTAGTCTCAAAAAAAGAATCCAGTTCTTGAGTAACATGTTTCCCACACTTCGGGTCTTTCAACAGTGTCTCATTAATTTTCCAGTGCCACTCTTGAGGCACTGGCTTTCCTACCTCTAAAGTGCAACTAGTTGGTGCATGATCCGAGAGGGTAAATGATCCTATAAAAGCCTCCGACAGGTCTATTAAAACTTCCTGTGACACAAAAATGTAATCAATCCTCGTATATGTCTTATGATTAGTTGAGAAAAACGTGTAGTCTCTATCATGCACATGTAGAGTTCTCCACGTATCCACCAACTGCAACTCTTGTAGACTTCTTTTAACTCTCTTTAACTTTGTATTTGATATGTGGGAGACCCCTTTTGACACATCCATTACTGGATTAAGTGCTATATTGAGGTCCCCTCCCACCAATAGGGAGCCCTCCTTACGTTGCTGTATCAACAGAAGATATGTCTCTAATACAGAGAGCTGATCTTCATTTGGCAGGTATAAATTTACCAAAGGGACTTTTTGGTCTCCAAGGACCCCCTTAACAATGAGGAGACAACCTTTTTCCTCTGTGATTACTTTTATTTCCTTCAATGGGATTTGTTTTGAAATCAGAATTGAAACCCCACTTGATTTGGCAGACTGTGAAGCACCATGATATACTATCGGGTATCTATAATTTCCCAATTTAGGAATTTTATCTTTTCTAAAAAGTGTGTCCTGGAGAAAAATAATTTGCGTTTAAGTCTTCATAATTCATCCAATAACCTTGTCCATTTTATTGGGCTATTTATCCCTTTCACATTATATGATGTCAAAGTAATCCTAGTCATTTTGTCCCTCCCAAACAAGATCCTCTCCCAGGGTAGGAACTAATAAATCTCCCGGGGTACAATCAAGAGGGAGAGGGGAGAGGGAAAGACAACGGTAAGAAAAAAAAAAAGTAAAAAAAAAAAAAAAATATTCAAAACACCTCTTATTGTCTTATTGGAGGAGAGGTGTTTTATAATGGGGAGAATGATCCAGAAAAATGGAGATTTTAGATGCTTTACCTCCACCTTAAGAAACCCAGCCACCTAAATAAACATACCCTACTTTCCCCCCTCACCCCCCCCCCCCGATTCTCTCCAGAGAGGAACAAGAAAAAAAAAACCCTGCTCACCCAAAACACATACATGTAGTCCTACGCACACACATACCTAATAATCCAAAATATCATAAATAGTTAGTGGGGTAGGAAGTACGGAATAAGATATAGGGAGTACCTCCCCCTCCCTCTCCCCCCCCCCCAAACCTGTGCACATGTCCACACCCCTCCCCCTAAAATAATTATAACCCATAATACGATGTCCTCTCATCACTCCTTGGACCACCCCATTCAAGTTCACCAAGTGTATCCTCCCCTATCATTCCACCAAAAAAAAAAAATACATTATATTAGTGCCCCCTTTCTATCTTCTAATCAGAGTAGTATTATAATTACACAAACACTATAATCCAAAATATATACCCATCACCCATCCTTAAACTCATACCCCCCTCACTACCCTTATTAAACACTCTCTGCCCTTCCCACTATATAATTACAAAAAAAAATTATGTTATTTCCCCTTTTTAGAGAAATATATCCATCTCATATCAGTTATACATAATTTCACAGTATTTCCCCAGGGGATGACTATCCTCAGAGAAAAGGGGGGGGGGGGGCAAAAAAAGAAGCCCCTTTAACCACTTCCCGACCAGCGCACGACGATGTACGTCGACAGAATGGCACAGGCAGGCATATTGGCATACAGGTACGTCCAATATTCGATGCCGCCCTGCCATCGGGAGCACGCCGCCGGCGGCGCGCTCCCGCGCTGTTTGGGACCCCCGTGAGTCTGGTCGCGGGACCCGCGGACTCGATCGCCGCGGGCATCCCCGCGATCGTCTCACGGAGCGGCCGAATGGAGGAAATGCTGTGTAAACAACATTTTTCCATTCTGCCTAGCAACTAGTGACGCTGATCTCTGCTCCATGTGATTGGAGCAGAGATCAGTGTACACTAAATGAAAGCCCAACCCCCCCACAGTTAGTAACACACCCCTAGGAACACTTAACCCCTACACTGCCACCCACTGGTTAACCCTTTCACTGCCAGTGTCATTTACACAGGAATCACTGCATTTATATAGCAGTGATTACTGTATAAATGACAATGGTCCCAAAAATGTGTCAAAAATGTCCGATGGGTCCCCCACAATGTCGCAGTCACAATAAAAATCGCAGATCGCCGCCATTACTAGTAAAAAAAAAATAATAAAAAATTATTAATAAAAATGCTATAAAACTATCCCTATTTTGTAAACGCTATAACTTTTGCGCAAACCAATCAATAATCGCTTATTGCGATTTTTTTTACCAAAAATATGTAGAAGAATACGTATCGGCCTAAACTGAGGGAAAAAAATGTTTTTTTATATATTTTTGGGGGATATTTATTATAACAAAAGTAAAAAATAATGCGTTTTTTTGAAAATTGTCGCTCTATTTTTGTTTATAGCGCAAAAAATAAAAACCGCAGGGGTGATCAAATACCACCAAAAGAAAGCTCTATTTGTGGGAAAAAAAGGACGTCAATTTTGTTTGGGAGCCACGTCGCATGACCGCGCAATTGTCAGTTAAAGCGACGCAGTGCCGAATCTCAAAAAGTGGTCTGGTCTTTGACCAGCAAATTGGTCCGGTCTGAAAGTGGTTAAAAAACAATAAATTGTCCGATAGTCCCGCTCACTAAAACAAAGCAAAAACCGTAAGCCCTTGTACACACGATCGGAGATTCCGACGGAATGTGTCTGATCGGAGCGTTTTGTCGGATATTCTGACTGTGTGTGGTCTGCATCGGAATGTTTCCGTCGGAATATCCGTCGGACCAAATTTTCCAACTTGCCGGAAATATTTTCCGACAAAATATTCCGATCGGACATACTCAGATCATGTGTAGAGAATTCCGATCGGACAAAGTGCCACGCATGCTCAGATCAAATTCCTACATCAAAGCTATTGGCTACTAGCCTGAACGTAGTCCCGTCGTAACGAAATAACGTCATCACGTTCTGAACGATCGGATTTTCCGACCACTTCGTCCAACCGTGTGTATACAACAGTTTCGGACAAAATCCGACGGATTTGGTTGTCGGAATCTCCGACCGTGTGTACAAGGGCTCATTCTCCATCATATTGCTGGGAAAAAAAAAAGCAAACAATTGTCTGGGTATTACAATAGAGAAAAAAAATCTTTAATCAACGTTATTCTTTCCCTTAAGTTCTCTTCTGATGTCGGGGGGTCCACTCCCTCCATGATAACATCTCTGTCCATACTGGAACCTCTATGGCCTCTGTTCCCAGAAAGTAAAATAAATCTGGTAACTGATCAAAGCCATGCAAATAAAAGCTATGCTCCTCCTTTTTAATATGTAACGATAGTGGATACCCCCATCACCTTAAAGCGAATTAAGTCCAATAGGGGTTTCAGCATCCGGCGTCTATTTTTTGTCTGGGGACATAAATATGGATACACTTGTATTTCAGCCCCCTTATATACCACTGAGCCTTTCTGCCAGATTGCCCTAATTATGTCCTCTCTCACTCTAAAAAAGTGGATCCGACACAGCACATCCCGAGGCATAGCCTATATTAGTGGGGATTCTATGTACACAATCTATTTCAATCATATTTTCAGGAGGCTTATCCAATATTTGATTAAAGATCTCAGTTACTATTTCACGTAAATTCACCCCCATACTTTTTTCAGGAATCCCCCTTACCCATACGTTATACTTCCTGCTTCTGTCTTCTGCCTCTTCAGACTGTATTTGCAACTACATCAGCCTCTGACGCCGGTATTATTCCTTACTGTCAGAAAGCGCGTGATATACTGGTGTCTAGGAAAGTAGGGCACTCCTGTAGCTTTCCCCCTTCTCGGCATTAGAAATAGGTTTATTCCGAATGATCTCCAGCAAGAAGTAAGCAGTCTCATAGGTTTATTCCGTACAATCTCCAGCGGGACTGCACCGTCGTGCTACAGCGTTCTAATCCTGCATCCACTCACTTCATGTTGCCAGAGCCACTCCCCCCAGAAGTGCGCCATTGTTGGAGTCCCAACTGAATTTTTCAAGGTTTAGCATACTGTAAGAGATGCTTTGCTCCCAGAGACATTTTAGCACACTGTTTTGGTAGTAGAGAAAATCAGGAAAGCTTGAGATATGGTTATTTTAGATCAGGTTCTATGGTGCTTCCTTTTTCTGGAAATTAAGGATCCTGGTGAGAAGTTGTGGCACAGATTCTGGAGACAAGACACACATTGGAGCCTGATGTGCTCTCTCTCTTGCACTGCCACCCTTCTGTTCCCTCTCTCCACTTTACCTGGAGGATAAAGATACCGAAGATGTCAGATCACACATTTTGCCTGAGCAGTAAGAGGACTAAGCACTCGTTGGTTTTCTATCTGTGCACTGAATGTTGCTTAAGTGCAGTTGAATTTTTCAGTAGAGTCCTGCACCAACTTTGCAAATTTGTCTCGCTTTTTGAGATGTTGGTGGTCTGATCTTTCCCATGCTGATGGTCTCAGAGGGGTCAGAGGTCCCAACCAAAATGGAGCTGTCATCAGTTGCCCTGAACCTGAGTAAACTCCCAATATCTATATATACTGTATATATTAAATGCAAGCAGTGCAGGTACTTCAATTTTGCCTGGTATCAGGCTCTTGCAGCTCTTGTAGCTCCTGTACAGCAGAGGTCAAAGTTCTGCTTTAACAATAACAAGTGTGTAATAATGAAAGTATTTGCAAAGCAAGCATTTCAATTATTTGTATTTATCTCTGATAAAAAATAAACCCATGCCAGCGTTGCCTACAAATCCACTGTCCATTAAAAAAAAAATGTTTACGCAATAATGTTTTGAAAAACTGCAGTAGGACTCCAATACTACTTAACATTGCATGTTCTTGGCTAGATTTCCTTTCACGCGTACGATTAGTTAATATCCAGAATAAATCTATGTAAAAAAAAAAAAAAAATATATATATATATATATATATATATATATATATATATATATATATATATATATATATATTTCTGTGTTTGTCTTGTGTGGTCTGTGTATACAGCATTATAAACAGTTTAACAACCATGGCTGCAGGCACATTTTGAATGAAAACATTTTAAGCCTTCAAACAGGATGAAAAATCTTACATTGAAGATTTTCCAACACATTTTTGGTGTTTGAACTTACAACTGGGTTTAGTTTATCATTGGAAAGATGCTTCAAAAGAGATTAATTCTATGTTAACAGTTATACTTTGGCCTGAAGTGATGAAGCACACTTTTATAATTAAAAATGATAACACTTGACGTCTTTCAGTTATGCACTCGATTTAGATTTAATTTAACAGAACACTAGTTCTAGATAAAACGGTATGACAATATCTTGAAAAATATTACTCTAAAGCATAAAATGAGCCAAATGTTAAAATATCTTAATTGTGCTATAAAGCTCATGGAGAGATGATAATATTCTGAGTATTCCCTATATATCAGTTTGTATTGAGGAAACAATCCCCTGTTTTAAAATAATGAGATAAGTCTTGCTGAATCTTCCAAATAAGGTTTCAAGAGGGAACTCTCTGTAAAATATTCTCAATGCCATGATTAATTACCATCTATCTATCTATCTATCTATCTATCTATCTATCTATCTATCTATCTATCTATCTATCTATATGAGAGAGAGAGAGAGAGATCTATATATGTGATATAGGGAACCTGCTCTTAATACGTCGCCTGATTCACTCACCAATACAATTTTTTTCCCATCGCACCCAAGGCAATTAAACGCTTGTACTTGCTTTTACTACTTGGCTCCATCTATTGGTACTATGCAGTATCACCTTGTCTGACCACGATGGAGACACCAAAGTGTACAGCAAATGTGCTTTTTGGACTTCAAGCATTTTCAACAATACATTAGTCATCTTAATGCGATCCACAGCTACATACAAGACCTTTCTAGGAACTTTTCCATCATCAAGGATGTGGAGGGGCTCATCCGCTAAAGCTGAAAAGGTAGAGACATTTACAGTGACCTCCACCTCACTAAGGGTTACTGTCTTCAAAGCCTGGTGCTCAACTGGAGCGCTGTCAGATATATGTCTCACATTTATCCCTTCTGCCACAGTGTCAGTGAGCCACTGCAGGTCATAAATCACATTGCCATTTTTGCATTTACTATTTTCCAGCGGTTGGGCTGTGGATAACACAACTGCAATGCATGCACCCTTAACCGGTCCTTTTGACTGGAGGGAACTAATCTCTTCTGGGGCCAATGCACCCTTGGCCACTGGTCGCCCTGCAATCCCTCCATTGGGCATTGCAGGTGTTATGTCCACATCTTTGTTACATATCATAGCTTTGTAACTCATAGTCACTTTGTTTACTGTTGCGACTGCTTCCTTGCACCATGCTTCCCAGTCCATGGTGCTTCCCTGACAGGCATTCTGCAGCACTGCATCACCTGTTCCAAGAGGCACCAAAGGAACCCGGGACTCATTACCAAATACTGTATATTTGTCGTCTCTATATGCATCCCATTGTACAAGCATAGGTTTACTTATGTCACATTGGGATGATGCTTCATCACACAAGGCAGGGTGTAATACACCATTTTGACCAGTTTGTTCTGGTGGTGCTACCATCACACCCAGCTTTACACTACCAGCTTTAAAAGGGTGAATAAATTGTTCACCAATCTGGTCACATACCAGGTGGATGGTCTGCACCCACACACTCTCACTGTGTGGTACAGTCCTCCCTTGTTCCCCCAGAGTAGTGCCAGAGCGGTCCTGCAGTTCCAGCACAGGGAGATCCCTGGAAATTTCCATGGACAACCATGCGGCACTGCCTCTGGTGGTCAAAGGAGACATCATACTCCCATCCTTTTTAGTAAACACATTACCAACAGGATCCTTAAATATGACATTTCCAGAAATACATTTCTCAACCTTTAGAAGATCATCATGACACTTAGACGTAGCTGTAGCTATTGTGGGTGACCTCTTACCCACTTGAGCAGCTCCACAGCTGACCTGGGAATCCCTCCGCTCCAACACTGTGGGCTCCTGGGAGGTTTCCCTGGGCAACCCTGCAGCACCTGTCTCTGGCACTAGAGAACATGGTATACAGATTTCTTTGGTCACTCCTAGTACAGATCTTCCAGCACTCTAATGGATTCTACCAGGTACATACCAAGTCCCCATGTCCTTTTTAGTCTTTAGTTCTGCTGCCAGTTGGACTTTACATGTGCCTCTCCACTACTCCGGGTAGCACACTGCAGCAAGTCCACCTGTACTGTGAATCTCCCTCTGGACACACTTCCACTTCATTGGGTTCTGTCCCATAAACTGCAACAGTCTTACCAATTCCTGTAGCCAGTATCATAGCCTTCATTTGAGTGCATTGTCTCTCATCTGTTGTGTCTCTATGATGGAGCAACACTGCAGCCTTTCTGAACCCACCGACTTCCCCTGCAGGTAACACAGGATCCCTGTTGCTAGGGGTAACAGCAGACCAGCACAGCAAAGATGGTTGGCTACACCTCATGGATGTTGCAGACTGTTGTGCCCTTCTTTCTGTGCTGACCCCTTCACATAAGCGGCCATAATACACATCTTTATTTTCCTCATGCTCATTGGTATTGTTGCCTTATGAGTTTATGTGAAATCTCCATTAATACCTGTACAATATTGTAATTAGAAATATATTTCCCTTAGAGGGAAATATATATTTAAAGTATTGAGTGTTGTGTTGGTTTTACTGTAATTAGTTCAACTTCAAAGCTTGGCCTTTTGTTTTCCCAGATAACATCTCACCTGGGAAGTAAACAACAGCTTTCTTTGACTCATCCAATCAGGCTGTTCCCAATATACATTTACTAGGTACAGTGACTAATTAGGGAGAATTATATTAGCCACACTACAGAAAGTAGGGGGGGATATAATGCTTTGTGAGCAAGCCAACTCACTCTGGGGTGGGAGCACACGGCAGTCACCATGGGCTGACCTGAAGTTAACAGGTAATCTAACTCTGAACTTGCACCTTATATTGTATTGTAAATATGGTTCCGTGAGTAATTTGTAAATATCATGTTAGCCTACACTGTATATTGGGATGTAAATACTGTCTGGTGTGTAATTTGTATATATTATGTAACCCTATAAATAAATGTGTATTGCTGATTGAACTACCTCTTTTGTACAAGATCTCTCAGATCTAGATATGTATATGTCCATACTACTACAATGATTGAGGTGTATGCACATAATCATAAATAATAGTCAACAAATGGCGACCGACGAAGGGACAGGAAAAATTGGTGGTCTCTTTCAGCAATATCTCAAGGGGTTGCAATATCTACAAAAGGCACACTATGAAAGGGTTTTTCATCTGAAGGCTAAAAAGTAACATTGGGTGCTCTATGTGCTCAATATAGAAATGGGCTATAAAAAATAGCTGTGTTGTACAGTGTGTAATCATTAGGAAGCCTACTTTTAGTACACTAAGGAACACATCACTTATGTTAAAAGCTAAATATAATATAGAATTTGTACATGAAGAGCCAGATACATTAGAAGGAGATGAAAAGAGCTGTTGCCCAATGTTTCCATGCATGAAGATTCAGTCGATTAAAAAAAAAAGGGGTTTGAAAGATGGTTCCTGCAGTGGATGAAGTGCATGTAACAGGAATTGAGAGTACAGCACAGAAGATGGATAGGGAGGACAGACAGTCTTTAGAAAATGTGCTACTTGTAGCTAACAATATTGGCAAACTATTGCCAGGAGTGCACATAACATTTCATGCAGATAATGTCTTGCAACAATGTAAATTGCTGGGAGTTGCCAACTCCAGAGATCAGGTTAAAGTTTTATTATTAACAGTTAACTTAGACACATGGTCTTCCTTACCAGACCATGTTAAAGAAGGAAGAGCAGATTACAATGAAACTGTAGATGAACTGCTAAAAATATTATATCCCTTTGACCTAGGCTTAATAGCAGCGTTTAGGACAAAACAGGAAAATAATGAGAATCCACTTCTTTATGCAAACAGGCTATGGTCAGCTTACTATGTAGGCAAATGGAGAAATGTACACAGAGAGGACCCAGAGTACAAAACCCTCCTAATATCTAATGCCCATCCAAAATTTAAAATTCAATGTGGATTTTTTATAAATCCTCTTAAAGATTCATATCAATGTATCATGGATTGTATGCACAATTATTTTCATGTAGCCAGAAGGTCTAATTCTGTGAAATCAAAGATTTATCACCAGAGTACAAACAATACCTGTTTAGCAAGTCACACTACATGAGAATTGGCCACCTTTTCAAACAGAAAGAGACATCATTACAATTACAATGCCTCCAAAGATAAGATCTATAGGCATGGCTCCACCGTTACTAGTCAAAGGCAAATAGCCTCATGCTCCCCTTTGAATGTAAATACCATGGAAAGAGATCTCAGATTACAGCACAGGAGATCAGTTCTGAAAGAACTTACGTTAATAACCAAAATTACCTCTCTTGAAAATGAGATTGAGCTACTGAAGTCACATATTCATAATTGGGAAAATACCAATAAAATTATGGAAACAACACAACATGTTCTTAAGGAAAAATATGAAGCATGCCATGCAGATGTGGTACAGTGTAATAAAGAACTGAAAGAAATAAAACAATCTTTTAATCAAATTGTCAAGACCCCACAGAAAACCGTCTATTCCATTCAAACAGAAAATACAGGAGGGAGGCCCAACCTATCTATATTATCTGCTAGGACTTCCTCTTACGGGGAACAAAACTTAATTATAAGCAATGTAGAAACAGTGAAAGAAATACCAGATCTAATGTGTCATTCAGATGTCTATGATCTGAGTAATTTATTTTCACCAGATCCAAGTGCGGATGTCAGTAAACATATACCAATATAAATATGTAAATGTAACAATGTGGTAGTGTTTGCTTTCTTTGTGCCAAAGAAAGGGAAAAGGGTAATAACTTTTGTATAAGTTATATTTTCCAGGTGCAGGGAGCTCATGAAAAAGTATTTACATGTTAAGCAGGTGTATCAATATAGATGTATATACATAAATACACCTAAGGTAATGTATATTAGGCTAAGTATTCAAACATGGTTATTAGTAATATAGGTGTTTATCTTCCCCAAAGGATCAGAAGACTGCCATCAATATTCAAAGGTATAGGGTACAAGTGTTGCTTAGTACAGAAACTTACTCTTGCTTCAGTTTATTTTTATTTTTTGTTTTGGGTTGGTGTTCTTGGTTGTTGTTTTTTTTTTTCTCTCTCTCTCCCGTTTGCAGAAACACATAACAATTAATTTGCAATTACCAAAGTGCTATCCAGGATGTAGGGGATGCAATCGAAATGAATGTGTATGTTTGAGTGATGGAATGCATGGGTATGAACTGTCCATGTGTAAACAAAGATTTTTTTTTGGGGTGTACTCAACATTGCTTTATGGCCATAAATAAGTGTGATCACACTAATGCGCATGGGTTGTACTGTTTATGATTATTTTATAATTTCTTTTTTTTTCATTGGAAATGAGCTCAATACTGGTACCAGTTTAAATTTATAATTTTTTTTACAAGTTTAAGTGTACTTGCGCATAAATAACCTGTGCACAAATATGAAATCCCAATCCCTATAATGTTGAGGAACTGTAGGAATTTTGTGTTGATTTTTTTTCCTCCTTTCCTGTGGCTTAGAGTGAAGGTTCATTTACTCTGACATTCGGAAACTACATGATACAGCACTTTGCACCTTGTGGCATCTTATGGATTCAGTAGGTCTTGTGTTTTTTTTGTTTTTCCTTCCAAATTAACTCATGTGATGCTAATATATGTGAAGGTTATAGATCTACATGTTGTCATTTTAGAATTTAAGTATTTACAAACCCTCCAAGTTTTTCCATAATTTTTTGTCTGTCAGAGTATAGATATGGGGGTGGGTCCTGGACATTATTGACTGTACTTACGGTTAATGGACTCATTACATTGGCTGGAAGTCTGTTCCAAGCATCCACTACTATTGTAGACCATTATGAACCTCTCAGAGAGGTACAGTGAGGTGTTATTAATGAGTTTTAAGTTTTGTATTTTAGGGTAACTGCCCAAACAAGGATGGATGATTGGACCCAGACGGGGCAAAGTATTGTGAAACACAGATGAGGACCTTAAAACATAATTTTATGTTGGTTTTAAGGAGAAGCCTTGAATGGAATTAATTACAGTCAGGCCTAACTAAATTCTAAAAACTGTTTTTAGGGTGGTCTGTTTCAATAAACAGAGGTCCTGCGCTCTCTAATACAAATTTTTGTGGCCTGCTTGACTTGCAAATGGATTTGCACGGAGAGTCAATTAATATGTTAATCACCACCGAGAGAAGGTGCTGCGCAATGTTTGAAGGCAGATTCAAACATTTTGTTTAACACAATTACAGATTCAAGGCTCTTTAACAAATGAAAGGTTGGGGCAGCATTCAATCTGAATAGTTTTTTTTTTTTTTTTATTGTTTAGTTTTTTTTTTCTTCTCCTTTTTCTCTTAAGGAAAACTATTTTTTTTTTCTTTCTTTCCTATAACACCGTATTTTTTTTTTTTTGGTGATTCTTCAGTTTGGCTTGCCTATGGTGAAAAAAAAAAAAAAAGAGGGGAGTATGGGGAACATTATATGGAGAACATTTAAAGCAATTACAAATGTTGATATAGAATATTAAAAGCTTCCCTTTAGCATTTTGGGGATGGGCCGAGTATCCAACAGTTTGTGTTTTTCTCTTATGACATTGGATAATTGTTTTATATGAATTTAGGTCATTGTAGCTATTATCATGACAATAGTAACATTAGGGTTTAGCTACAGCCATGTGACTATTTTCTGTGTATATGTGACATACAATCCTCTCTACAGTTCTAATATTGGGCAGTCATCAGATGTGGTCATTGATCTTTTTTTTTTTTATGTTGCTCAGTTTTTCCTTTTTGTGCCATAATAAGTTCAAAGAGCATTGCGTGAATATCATAGATATACTGGGACTTGTGAGACTCATAGTGATTGGCAAATAGCAGGGAGTATAGTACATTTGTACTTAAGAGTATTTTAGTTTGATTGTTCCTGAAGCCACTAGTGACTGGCGACATCACACCTATCTGTATTCTGAAATCAAGTTATTTTTGTCTGCGTAGGCGACACTGCCTAATCTGCAATGAGAACTCTTAAAGTGATGACCTCTTCCGTAGCCTGCTAAAGGCAGCGCTCGTACAGTAGCTACACATGGTAGCCAAGGATGGAGCTATATGCCCAAATATTGCACTGAACACAGCTTCAGTAAAAGGAGTTAGTGGTGAGTTGCGATGGCAACAAGATCCCCCTGGACACTTGAAGGGTCATACACAGACACACAGTGGTATTCAGCAGAAGGCAGAGCAGAGTTACTTGCAGGCATATGACCATGGAGGAAGAAAGATGGGGGATGGAAATCAGACACCTGGCGGAAGGGCATAACCAAATTGTTACACTGAGAAAGGGGTCTCATTAGTATGTTGCAGTATATCTATGGTAATTCTAATAAAAGGTCCTAACTGCTCAGACTTACCAGACGAGCATTAATTTGAATGCATATGTCTTAAATGTACTTGTGTTTTTTTTTTTCTCTACCTCTGTCCACATTAATAAAGTATAATCTTAGAAAGCCTGGAAAGCTGGTCCAAAGGCCATTACTGTATGCAGTATCCAACGGGAATCACCATGGAAGGCTGTCCCAGAAGCAAGGGCAACATGACCAGATTGACATTATTGACTTTCGCACTATTATTATTGGACGGTTGAGAACAAGGATCCTCATGTTTTTTTTTTTATCCCTCTCGTTTTTTTTATTGTGTTTTGTATCCTATGATTTTATTATGGACTTATTACATTCAGAAAAAGTGAGGACTACCGATACTGGGATCCAGAAATGTGAACTGTAGAGATGGAGAGTTTAAAAGTTTTTTTTTTTTTCTCAAAGAGTTTTATTTCATTTCAGGGGGCAAAGCCAAACGTTCCACATATTAAAGAAGATTGCACCTAAACCATTATTCTATGTGTGGCCGAGTCTCATATTCTCAACTGGCCACAAGGGGCCATCTGTTGCCTTATGAGTTTATGTGAAATCTCCATTAATACCTGTACAATATTGTAATTAGAAATATATTTCCCTTGGAGGGAAATATATATTTAACCACTTCAATACCAGGCACTTAAACACCTTCCTGCCCAGACCAATTTTGAGCTTTCAGCGCTGTCGCACTTTGAATGACAATTGCGCGGTCATGCCACACTGTACCCAAATTAAATTTTTATCATTTTTTTCCCACAAATAGAGCTTTCTTTTGGTGGTATTTGATCACCTCTGGGGTTTTTATTTTTTGCTAAACAAATAAAAAAATACCGAAAATTTTGAAAAAAATAATGTTTTTTTTTTGTTTCAGTTTCAAAACTTTGCAAATAAGTAAGTTTTCTCCTTCACTGATGGGCACTGATGGGGTTACACTGATGGGCAATGATAAGGTGGCACTGATGGGCACTGATGAGGTGGCACCAATGAAGTGGCACTGATGAGGTGGCATTGATGGACACCGATATGCGGCACTGATAGGCGGCACTGATGGGTGGCACTGATGGGCGACACGGATGGGCACTGATAGGTGGCACAAATTGGCACGGGTTGGCATGGATGGGCATGGATAGGTGGGCATGGGTTAGGCGGCACAGGTGGGCATGGGTAGGCAGCACAGGTGGGCATGGGTAGGCGGCACAGGTGGTCATGGGTAGGCACTGATAGGCGGCACAGATGGGAACTGGTAGGCGGCATTGTATTATAATATTTTGTACTAATGGATGCCAATCAGTGCCAATCAATAATGCATGCCAATCAGTGATGCCCATTGTGGGCACTGATTGGCATCCATTATGGGCACTGATTGGCATCCATTGTGGCACTGACTGGAATCCCTGGTGGTCTAGGGTGGCATACCTTGTCCTTGGCATCCCTGGTGGTCTGGTGGCGTCCCTGGTGGTCCAGTGTGGGCATCCTCGGGGGGGCTGTGCTGATAATCGATCAGCACAGACCCCCCCTGTCAGAGGAGCAGCCGATCGGCTCTCCTCTACTCGCGTCTGACAGACGTGAGTGAGGAAAAGCCGATCACCGGCTTTTCCTATTTACAGTGTGATCAGCCGTGATTGGACACGGCTGATCACGTGGTAAAGAGTCTCCGTCGGAGACTCTTTACCGAGATCGTAGTTGCCGGGTGTCAGACTGACACCCCGCAACAACGATCGCCGCGATGCGCGCCCCCGGGGGCGCGCAGCGGCTCATAATCCTGATCACGTCATTTGACGTCCGGTCAGGATTATGCAACCACTTTGCCGCCGTCTATTTGCTATAGGGCGGGCGGCAAGTGGTTAAAGTATTGAGTGTTGTGTTGGTGTTACTGTAATTAGTTCAACTTCAAAGCTTGGCCTTTTGTTTTCCCAGATAACATCTCACCTGGGAAGTAAACAACAGCTTTCTTTGACTCATCCAATCAGGCTGTTCCCAATATACATTTACTAGGTACAGTGACCAATTAGGGAGAATTATATTAGCCACACTACAGAAAGTAGGGGGGGATATAATGCTTTGTGAGCAAGCCAACTCACTCTGGTGTGGGAGCACACGGCAGTTACCATGGGCTGACCTGAAGTTAACAGGTAATCTAACTCTGAACTTGCACCTTATATTGTATTGTAAGTATGGTTCTGTGAGTAATTTGTAAATATCATGTAAGCCAGGGGACCTACACTGTATATTGGGATGTAAATACTGTCTGGTGTGTAATCTGTATATATTATGTAACCCTATAAATAAATGTGTATTGCTGATTGAACTACCTCTTTTGTACAAGATCTCTCAGATCTAGATATGTATATGTCCATACTACTACAATGATTGAGGTGTATGCACATAATCATAAATAATAGTCAACAGGTATGCCCTGCAGGCCACACAGACTTCCTGCCACTGTTTTTAGGAGTGACAACCAATAGGTTTGCAGAAAACCCAGGGCTGGTACACTGATGCACACTCATGCTCTCTTGAGCCATTGCTTGACTGGTGCTTTGTTGTCCCAGTGATGCCTCTCCCATTGCTATAGGTGATGACCTCCCTTTGCTGGAGCGTTGCTGGTGTGCCCATTAACACCGGAACATTTCCCCAAGCAGACTCTCAGCTTTATACTGGTCATAATCATCTCAGCTTGGACCCATCTGTTGGTAGGATACTCAGATCTGATTCAGCAGCAAGGGTTGCAGCAACTCTGGCCACCAGTCTCTAGGCTATGCCCTCCATGTTTGTAACTCTTTAAAACTCCATTAGAAAATGTTTAGCCTCCTCTGTAGGCAGCATTGGCCATATGAAGTTAGACGCCACTATGTCAACTTCCCACTTTGTAGCCAGGGACAAATGATGTGGAACAACAGCTGGCACTTTCCTTTCAGCTTGATTTGACGTGAACTTCTTGTGGTTTGACTACCTCATCCTTGCAGTCACATGCACAGCAGCTTGTTACACAGTTCACAGCAGTATAAATACAATTCTCACAGGTAAAGTCTATGGGACACGAACATAAAAAATCAAAAGTGTTAATTTTAAAGGCTTATATGCAAGTTATTGCCATAAAAAGTGTAAAAAGTGTTTGGAGACCCGGGTACTTCCCCAGCAGACATATATCAATGCAAAAATACATTTTTAAAACAGCCAATTTTTCAGGAGCAGTGAGGCCGCGTACACACGCGCGGACTGTTGGCCCAACCTTGTCCGCTGAACAGTGTTTGGGCGGACAGTCCGCTCGTGTGTGGGCTTTCAGCGGACAGTTTCAGCGGACAGTTGGACGGACAAGGTTTTACGGAAATTCCGAAAAACTGTCCGCTGAAACCTTGTTTCAACGAACAGTCCGCCCGTGTGTAGGCTTGTTCGTCAAACTAAGTTCCGCGCATGCTCAGAAAGGATTTTCAAGCCGAAAGTTATAATGCAGTGTATAGGACGTCGTATTTTGCGTCCCGTCGTACGTGCCGTTCACGTCATCGCGCACGGTTTCAGCAAACTGTTTGTTCGTCGTGTGTGGCCATGTCCGTCCATGCTAAGTTTGAGCGGACTGTTCGCTCAAACTGTTGGACGGACAAAGTTGGGCCAACAGTCCGCGCGTGTGTACGCGGTCTCAGTTTAATAATGCTTATAGTGAAACAATTAAAAAAAAAACATTCCTTTAAATATCATGTCTAGAGGGGCCCCTTAGTCAGCCTGTAAAGTAGCATACCTTTTCCATATTTATAACAGTACCACAGCAAAATGGCATTTCTAAAGGAAAAAATGTAATCTAAAATTGCTTGCAGTTGTAATATATTGCCAGATCCCAGCAATATACATAATTTTTTTTTTTACAAATGGCGTGGGTCCCCCAGTCCCTTTGGGTCTGGTATGGATTTTAAGGGGAACTCTACTCTAAAACGTAAAAAAAAGGTGTGGGGGTCCCCCCAAAATTCATACTAGGCCCTTCAGGTCTGGTATGGATTCTAAGGGTACCCTGCGCCAAATAAAAAAAATGGCATGGGTCCCCCAAAATCCACACCAGACCCTTATCCGAGGATGCAACCTGGCAGGCCGCAGGAAAAAGGGGGTGATGAAAGAGCGCCCCCATGCAGCTCTTTTTTGATCAAATATCATCGTATTGTGCTCTTTAAAAACAATCACACCATCTTTTTCCAGAGCAGCCTGTATTTCTCCTGAGGTTACCTGTGGGTTTTTCTTTGTATCCCAAACAACTCCTGTGGCAGTTGTGGCTGAAATCTTTCTTGATCTACCTGGCCTTGGCTGGGTTTTAAGAGATCCCCAAATTTTCCATTTCTTATTAAATGATTGAACAGTACTGACTAGCATATTCATGACTTTGGATATCTTTTTATATCCTTTTCCATCTTTATAAAGTTTCATTACCTTGTTACACAGGTCCTTTGACTGTTCTCTTCTGCTCCCCATGGCTTAGTGTCTAGCCTGCTTAGTGCATCCATTTGAGAGCTAACAAACTTATTGACTATTTATACACAGACACTAATTGTGATTTAAAAGCCTTTAATTTTAACCTGTGTGTGCCAACTTCTGCATCTGTACCAAGGCCAAGCATTCCAGGGTATGTGAACCATTGTTCAGGGCCATTTGTGTGATTTCTGTTATCATTATGATTTTAAAAGGAGCCAAAAAACTATGTGATAATAAATGGCTTCATGTGATCACGATCCTTGAATAAAAGATTTTTTTGCCATGATTAGTCATATTTTCAATACAAATGCTAACATTTCACACGTTCTGACAGAGTATGCAAACTTTTGAGCACAACTGTATATATCAAATACATTGCCACTACCTAACCTGCCTGCCTAATCTAGCTCAATTAATCTCTGTCCACACACTATACACGGTTGCTATGTAAGCAGCCTTATATAGTGTGGGGTAGGGATGAGCCGAACACCCCCCGGTTCGGTTCGCACCAGAACTTGCGAACGACCCCCGCGTTCGGTACGAACGTTAGAACCCCATTGAAGTCTATGGGACTCGAACGTTCGAATTGGAAAGTGCTAATTTTAACGGCTAATATGCAAGATAGTGTCCTAAAAAGGGTTTGGCGACCTGCCTCCTGCCTCAGGGGACATGGGTCACTGCAAAAAAAAGTTTTAAAAACTACCGTTTTGGCGGGAGCACTGATTTTAATGACGATTAAAGTGAAAAAAAAAAGTGAAATATTCCTTTAAATATGGTGCCTGGGGGGTGTCTGTAGTATGCCTGTGAAGTGCCACGTGTTTCCCGTGTTTAGAACAGTCCCTGCACAAAATGACATTAAACGGAAATAACACCATTTTAACACCATGTTATATCTGGTTCCTGCAATATGGTTGAAAATCATTCAGAAAAATGGCATGGGTAGCCCTCCCTGCCCATTACCAGCCTATTTGGGTCTTGTACACATATTAAGGGGAACCCCGTACCCATATTAAAAAAAGGAAATGCGTGTGGCCCCCAGGCCCTATATACTCAGAACAGCAGTATACAGGCGGTGCAAACAAGACAGGGACTGTGTAGGTTTGTTGTGTTAAGTAGAATATGTTTGTCATTTTCAACCGGTACATTTTTAAAGTGTAGCTCCAGTCAAAAAAACTATCTTTAAGCTTTTTGGAAAACATAGGGAAGGGTTATCACCCCTGTATAATTTGTTTTGTCGTCCATCTTTTTTCATCTCACTTGCTGCTGTCTCCTTGCGTTTGCAAGTAGGAGATGTTTGTAAGTTGGATGTTTGAAAGTAGGGGCCTGCCCTATATTATAGTGGTATGTACTGGGTACAGAGCACGCAGACAGCACGCACTATCTCCTAACACTACTGACTGCAAGCTCTATTATTAACCACTTGTTAGCCCAATGTTTGCATAAAGTGAAAGATGAAGTTATGCTGAGTAAATAGATATCAAACATGTCACTCTTCAAAATTGCACATGCCCGTGGAATGGCGCCAAACGTCGCTACTTAAAAAATCCCCATAGGCGACGCTTTAAATTTTTTTTTACTGGTTACATGTTTTGAGTTGCAGAGGAGGTCTAGGACTAGAATTATTGCTCTCGCTCTAACATTCTCGGCGATACCTCACATGTGTGGCACATGCGAGCACATGGGGACATGGGCGCTTTAATTTTTATTTTATTTTTTTATTGTTCATTTTACTTTATTTATTTTAGTTTGACATTTTTTTTCCCAAAAATATATTTTTGATCACTTTTATTCCTATTACAAGAAATGTAAACATCCCTTGTAATAGGAATATGGGGTGACAGGTCCTCTTTACAGTGAAATCTGGGGGGTCAATATGACCCCACATCTCACCTCTAGGCTGGGAAGCCTGAAATAAAAAATAAAAAAAAGATTCTGGCTTTGATCGTACTGGCGAGTTGGTAGAAGCACCGGAGGGCGGTGAGGGGTGGGGGGCGTCTATGGCTGGGTATTTCAGGGTATCACTGAGTATGGCTGGGTATCTCTGAGTATGGCTGGGTATGGCAATTTATGGCAGGGTATTACAGAGTATTGGCGGGGTATTGGCGGGGTACTACAGAGTAATAGCAGGGTACTGCAGAGTATTGGGGGTACTGCAGAGTAATGGCGGGTACTGCAGAGTATTGGGGGGTACTGCAGAGTAATGGGGGTTACTGCAGAGTAATGGGGGTACTGCAGAGTAATGGCGGGGTACTGCAGAGTAATGGCAGGGTACTTCACTGCAGAGTAATGGCGGGGTACTGCACTGCAGAGTAATGGCGGGGTACTGCAGAGTAATGGCCGGGTACTGCAGAGTAATGGCAGGGTACTGCACTGCAGAGTAATGGCGGGGTACTGCACTGCAGAGTAATGGCGGGGTACTTCAGAGTAATGGCCGGGTACTGCAGAGTAATGGCAGGGTACTGCACTGCAGAGTAATGGCGGGGTACTGCACTGCAGAGTAATGGCGGGGTACTGCAGAGTAATGGCGGGGTACTGCAGAGTAATGGCAGGGTACTGCACTGCAGAGTAATGGCGGGGTACTGCACTGCAGAGTAATGGCGGGGTACTTCAGAGTAATGGCCGGGTACTGCAGAGTAATGGCAGGGTACTGCACTGCAGAGTAATGGCGGGGTACTGCACTGCAGAGTAATGGCGGGGTACTGCACTGCAGAGTAATGGCGGGGTACTGCAGAGTAATGGCGGGGTACTGCAGAGTAATGGCAGGGTACTGCACTGCAGAGTAATGGCGGGGTACTGCACTGCAGAGTAATGGCGGGGTACTGCAGAGTAATGGGGGTTACTGCAGAGTAATGGGGGTACTGCAGAGTAATGGCGGGGTACTGCAGAGTAATGGCAGGGTACTTCACTGCAGAGTAATGGCGGGGTACTGCACTGCAGAGTAATGGCGGGGTACTGCAGAGTAATGGCCGGGTACTGCAGAGTAATGGCAGGGTACTGCACTGCAGAGTAATGGCGGGGTACTGCACTGCAGAGTAATGGCGGGGTACTGCAGAGTAATGGCAGGGTACTGCACTGCAGAGTAATGGCGGGGTACTGCACTGCAGAGTAATGGCGGGGTACTGCAGAGTAATGGCAGGGTACTGCAGAGTATGCACTGGTATTGCAGAGTATTGGCAGGGAATTGAGGGGTTAAATTCGGTGAGCAGCGATGTGGGCACTGCAGATGCAGCCCACATCGCTGCTGACACCGATCTCTTCCCCTCCGCTGTACCGATCGGTACAGAAAGGGGAGGGAGGAACAGGCGTCATAACATGACACCGGTTTGTTTCCAAGTGATCACTCCGTAATTTGACGGAGCAATCACGTGGTAAACGGCCGCTATGAGCGGCCGTTTACCGTGATGCGCCGGGTCCTATGGACCCGGCGATCACGGATGCTCTCGAGTGCGCACACCTCGGGGCACGCGAGAGCAGAATTCTGGGAGGCCGTTAATTAACGGCCTCTCTGAGTTAAACAACCGCCCTGAAGCCGTTAATCGGCAATGGGCAGTTGTTAAGTGGTTAAAGCTAGATCACTAGCTATATAGGTGAGGTGAATATAGTGGTGTATACTGCAGTCAGGGCACAGACAACAACCACTACACAGCAGCAAGATAGGAAATCAGCCAAAAACGATTGGTGTGTACTGTGTTGAAGGTACACAGAACACCCACTGCTTCAGATGCAAAGTAACACACTACAGGAGGCCGCCTTAAAGGCGGCCTTATATAGTGTGGGGCGTGCACTACACAGCCTGAGCTATGATTGGCCACAGGCAGGATGCCTGTGGCCAATCATGGCTCTCCTCGCTGCCGGCGCTGCGATTAGCCAAGCATGCGGGGTCACAGTGCATGCTTGGCCAATCATCGGGCAGCAATGCACTGCGCCACCGCAGTGCATTGTGGTCCGCGCGCACGTCACTCAAATTTTGACGCGAACGGCCAAAACGTTCGGAATTCGCCGAACGCACGAACAGCCAATGTTCGAGTCGAACGTACGTTCGACTCGAACACGAAGCTCATCCCTAGTGTGGGGTATGTACTTAGTCCCCCTGAGCCACGATTGGCCAAAATCACTCTGCCTTTGGCCAATTACTTGGCTTTCTCAGCAGAGTGTGCTGTGATTGGCCAAAGCATGCAGGTCAGGTCCATGCTTTGGCCAATCATCACACATACTTTTCTTCTAATTTTAATGAGTGGCCACGAGTATTTTTAAACTCCCTTCTGTGAAAAAGTTTTATCCCTATTGTGGGGTCACCAGTATGGTATTTGTATATTGAAATCATATCCACTCTTAAGCGTCTCTTCTCCAGAGAGAATAAATTCAGTGCTCGCAACCTTTCCTCATAACTAATATTCTCCAGACCCTTTATTAGCTTTGTTGCCCTTCTTTATACTCGCTCCATTTCCAGTACATCCTTCCTGAGGACTGGTGCCCAGAACTGGACAGCATACTCTAGGTGCGGCTGGACCAGAGTCTTGTAGAGCGGGAGAATTATCGTTTTATCTCTGGAGTTGATCCCTTTAATATTCTGTTTGCCCTGTTAGCAGCAGCTTGGCATTGCATGCCATTGCTGAGTCTATCATCTACTAGGATCTCCAGGTTCTTTTCCATCCTAGATTCCCCCAGAGGTTCTCCCCCAGTATATATATTGCATTCATATTTTTGCAACCCAAATGCATTATTTTACATTTTTCTTCATTGAACCTCATTTACCATGTAGTTGTCCACCCCATTAATTTGTTCAGATTTTTTGGCAAGGTTTCTACATACTTCGGAGAAGTTATTGCCCTGCTTAGCTTAGTATCGTCCACAAATACAGAGATTGAACTATTTACCCTATCCTCCAGGTTGTTTATGAACAAATTAAATGATTGGTCCCAGCACAGTACCCTGAGGGACCCCACTACCCACCCTGACCATTCCGAGTACTCTACATTTATCACCACCCTCTGAACTCGACCTTGTAGCCAGTTTTCAATCCATGTACTCACCCTATGGTCCATGCCAACCGACCTTATTTTGTACAGTAAATGTTTATGGGGAACTGTGTCAAATGCTTTTGCAAAATCCAGATAAACCACGTCTACAGGCCTTCCTTTATCTAGTTGGCAACTCACCTCCTTCATTAATCCATGCTGATTACTGCCAATGATACCGTTCTCATTACGCAAATCTGTATATACTCCCTTATCATCCCCTCCAAGAGTTTACATACTATTCATGTTAGGCTAACTGGTCTGTAATTCCCAGGGATGTATTTTTGACCCTTTTTAAATATTGGTGCTACATTGGATTTTCAGCTGGTACCATTCCAGTCAGTAGACTGTGAGTAAAAATTAGGAACAATGGTCTGGCAATTACTTGACTGAGTTCCTTAAGCACCCTTGGGTGCAAGCCATATGGTCCCAGTGATTTATTAATGTTAAGTTTCCCAAGTCTAATTTTAATTCTGTCCTCTGTTAACTACTTCCCACCCTGCCAATGTACATATACGCCGGGTGGGAGCTTTCTACTTCTGAGTGGACGTTCCTGGACATTCCTGGGATTGTGCGCGCTTGTGCCTGGAAAAGGCGCATCTCGGATCTGCAGGAGGACTCTGTGATTGGCCCTCCTGATCACATGACGGCCGTGTCCAATCACGGCCGTCATGTGATGTAAACAAACAGCCCGGTGCTAGGCAATCGGCTCCTCCTCTCCTCACACGGAAGTCATCGCTGAGGAGAGAAGAGCAGATCGCTGCAGCCGGCTGATGATCAGTGAGTATGAGCTGTTTTTTACAGCTTTTTACTCACTGATCACCAGTATAGTGAAAACACAATGTCCCCACACAGTATAAACACAATGTCCCCATAACACACATGTCCCCAAAACACACATGTCCCCAAATAATAAAAACACATGTCCCCCACATAAGTCCCACTAAAATCACATGTCCCAATGATTATCTGCACACATATGTCCGTGATCACCTGCACACATATGTACATGATCATTTGCGTACATATGTCCGTGATCACACAAACCAATTATTATAAACTTAACCAAATTTTTTTTTACCAATGACATGTAGCAGATTACATTTTGGCTTAAATTTATGACAAAATTCGATTTTGTTGGATTTCTTTTAAAATAGAAAGAAGAAAATATTGCTTTTTTTTCGAATTTCTGCTCTTTTTTCGCTTATATCGCAAAAAATAAAAATCGGAGTCGTTAATAAATAACACCAAAATAAAACTCTATTTGTGCAAACAAAATGATAACAATTTAATTTGGGTACAGCGTAGCATGACCGCGCAATTGTCATTGAAATTGCGAGAGTGCTGAAATCTGAAAATTGGGCTGGGAAGGAAGGGGGCGAAAGTGTCCTGTATTGTAGTGGTTAACCATGGAGGTGCTTCCTGTGATGTGTCACGAGGATAAACACTGCTGTTTTGCTTACTGAAGCCCCCCGATTCCCTTGTGAAGACCAAGGAGAAGAATAAATGTAATACCTTTATCATCTCCCCATCCTTTGTAACCAGATGTCCTTCCTCATTCTTTATGGGGCCAATATGGTCTGTCCTCCCTTTTTTACTGTTTACATACTTAAAGAATTTCTTGGGATTTTTTTTGCTCTCCTACACTATGTGTCTTTCATGTTCTATCTTAGCTGTCCGTATTGCACCCTTACATTTCTTATTACATTCTTTATAAAGTTTGAATGCTGATGAAGATCCCTCAACCTTGTATTTTTTGAAGGACTCCTCCTTTGCTACCTTCTGCTTATTATTATAAAAGAGTGCTTGTGACCTCTATAATTAGGGTTCTTTGGATTCGCTAAGAGACATATTTTATATGATGGTGGAGGTGAAATATTGCCCCCGATGATAATTAACTAGATGTTGAAGAACATAAGATTATGTTTGGATTTTTGCATGTAGTTAGTTTGTATTGCATTCACTATTGCATGGTAATTATATTCACTATTCTTAAAGGGATAGCACTACACATTTATTTATGTTACATAGTTACATAGTTAGTTAGGTTAAAAAAAGACACAAGTCCATCAAGTTCAACCAATAAAAAATAAAAAAATAAAAAAGTTATACAATCCCATAAACCCAAACCTATACCCACAGATGATCCAGAGGAAGGTGACAAACCCCAGCAAAGCATGATCCAATTTGCTACAGCAGGGGAAAAAACTCCTTCATTATCCTCAGAGAGGCAATCGGATATTCCCTGGATCAACTTTACCTATAAATGTTAGTACCCAGTTATATTATGTACAATTAGTAAAGATTCCAGGCCTTATTTGATTATTTCTACTGAGCTGGTCAGAACCACCTCTGGAGGGAGTCTATTTCCCATTTTCACAATTCTTACCATGAAGAAAACCTTCCGTATTTGAAGATGACGTCTCTTTTCCTCTAGAAGTAAAGTGTCCCCCCCTTGTCCTCTGTTATGACCTTAAAGTGAATAACTCAACATCAAGTTCACTATATGGACCCCTTATGTATTTGTACATATTGATAATATTCCTCTTAATCCCTTCTCAAGAGAGAATTCATTCCGTTCCTCTAATCTTTTCTCATAGTTGAGCTCCTCCATGCCTCTTATCAGTTTGGTTGTCCTTCTCTGCACTTTCTCCAGTTCCCTAATATCCTTTTTGAGAACTGGTGCCCAAAACTAAAATGCATATTCAAGATGAGGTCTTACTAATTATTTTTACAGGGGAAAAATTGTACCTCTCTCTCTGGATTCCATATCTCTCTTAATACAAGAAAGGACTTTGCTCACTTTGGAAACTGCAGCTTGGCATTGCACTTATTGTTAAGCTTATGATCTACTAAAACCCCCAAAGCCTTCTCCACTATGGATTCCCCCCAGTTGTACTCCCCCTAGTATGTATGATGCATGCATATTCTTAGCCCCCATAACTTTAAATTTATCAACATTAAACCTCATTTGCCACTTATTTACCACATAGTTACCCAATTAAATTGTGCATTGAGGTCAGCTTGTTGAGGTCATCCTGTAAGGACGTTATTCCACTGCATAGCTTGGTGTCATCTGCAAAGACTGAAATTGTACTTTTTATCCCAGACCCAATATCATTTATAAAGATATTAAAAAGTAAGGGTCCCAACACTAAACCTTGGGGTACACCACAATTAACCTTAGAGCATTAGAGCAATTATTAACCATTACTCTCTGGATTATGTCTTTTAGCCAGTTTTCTATCCATTTACTAACTGTTCTTTCCAAGCCTGTAGACTTTACCTTGCACATTAACCATGTGTGAGGAACTGTGTCAAACGCTTTTGCAAAATCCAAGTATACTACATCCAAAGCCACCCCTCTGTCCAAGATTTTACTTACTTCCTCCTAAAAAGAAATAAGATTTGTTTGACAACTTCTGTCTTTCATGAATCCATGCTGTCTGTTGCTTAACCACTTGCCACCCACCATATAGTGATATTACGGTGGGCAGTGGGCATGCAGCACGGTGATCGGAGGTGCTGTGTGTCGATATGACACACCGCAACTCCAATCGTGGTGTGGAGCTATGACAGAAACTGCCCATCAGCTGCCAATAAGTGCCCATCGCATGTCAGCCTGTGCCCCACAAAGAACGCCTGTCAGTGCCCATAAAAGTGCCAGTGCCCACAACAGTGCCAATCAGTGCCCCATCTGTAATGCCTGTCGATCCCTTCAGGTGCCACTCAGTAAAGTCTGTCAGTAGCGCCTTAGGTGGCACTGGATAGGCAGCACTAAAATCAGTGCCACCTATCAGTGCCCATCAGTGCCGTCTATCATTTTTTGTTTATAGTGCAAAAAGTAAAAACCAAAGAGGTGATCAAATACCACCAAAAGAAAGCTCTATTTGTGGTAAGAATTAAAATTAAAAATTATAAAAAATGGAGTCTGGGTACAGTGTTGCATGTCCACGCAATTGTCATTCAAAATGCAACAGCACTAAAAGCTGAAAATTGTCCTGGGCAGGAAGGGGGGAAAGTGCCTGGTATTGAAGTGTTTTTGTTTTTTTTTCAGCAAGAACTCATCTTTGAGATCTTTCATTAAACTCTCCAGTATCTTCCCAACTATAGAAGTAAACTAATGCCGCGTACACACAATCAGACTATCCGGTGGACTTAGTCCAGCGGACAAAGTGGAAATTCCCAGCTTATTACAATTATGTTAATTATAGAATGATGAAAGATATACAATACATTAGCAAACAGTAAATAAATATAATTTGATGTTAAAGGATAAAACTTACCCTCATATATTCCTTCTGCAGGACCTGGATGATGGCAGAACAGGTGACTGGGATAATGATTCCCAGAGCCTGGGGGAGATGCCTGTTGAGAACTTGAGATCCCGAAGGCTTCTCCCAGCCGCCAAGTACCGCAAAGTGACGATGAGCCTCTGCTCCAGAGTGATGGCTTGCCGCATGCAGGTATCCTGCCTGCTGATATAAGGGGTCAGCAAAGCCAACAGATGGTGAAAAACGGGGTCCGTCATACTGAGATAATTCCTGAATTCACCAGGATTATTCTCACGGATCTCACGCAGCAAAGGCATATGAGAGAATTGTTCACGCTGGAGCAACCAATTCTTGGTCCATGAACTCCTCCCCACCCTGTTGATGGACTGGGCTTGTGTCAAAGTAAAAACCCCAACACCAAGCCCCTGCACAGCACAAACTCTACGACGAGTACGTACACATAACATGGCTTCAAAATGGTCGGCTGGTCAGAACAGACTAACAGAAAGCATGATAAACAGCAAAGCCTGAAAGAACGAAATGCAAAATCAGCAAGGAGCGGACAATAAGCACTGAAAATCAAAGCGTACTATATCAAGATATAGGCTGCAATGACAAACAAATGCGAACTGACTTCACGCACTGATAGGCAAATACGCACCGACAAGCACAAACTGTACAGCAGGAACGATCTGAAGTACAAGTCTGAAAAGTTCAAATCGTCGCTAACCAAACTTCTACTAACACGCGATAAACACAAGATCAGCAAAAGGAGCCCAAAGGGTGCTATACGTGGTGCTGAACTTCCCCTTTCTAGTCCTGTCATATGTGGTGGATGTCACCGCATTCTTGGCGGTCGGAATCTGGTGGGACCATGTGTAGGCAAGACAGCTTGAGTGGAATTCCGTCGGAATTCCGTCGGGAAAACCATCAGAGCTTCTTCCGACGAAAATTCCGATGTGTGTACGCGGCATTAGAAGAAAACCTGTTAGAGTCTGTAAAAGACTTGAGACTGGGGCAGTGGTTCACTTTTCAGCAGGACAACCACCATAAACATAAAGCCAGAGCCACAATGGAATGGTTTATATCAAAGCATATTCATGTGTTAGAATGGCCCAGTCAGACCCATGCTTCCGGTTGAATCCTTACAGTTCCCTAAACTGTCCCCAACAAATAGGTCAGCTCTAAATGCCCCTATTACAGCTGAGGAGATATCTGAGGTCATCCGACATCTTCCATCACATAAATCTCCAGGCCGGGATGGTTTACTTTATTCCTGATACAAGGCCTTTCTCCCAACCTTAGCCCCACACCTGTTAAACCTCTTTAGATTCCTTATAAAGGGTACAATCCCCCACCCTCAATTTCCACATGTCCATATTACTGTCATCCCAAAACTGTGCAAAGACTTATCCCTCCCTGACAACTACCATCCCATTGCATTATTAAATTCAAAATATAAAATGTTCCCTAAAATTTTAGCAAACAGACTTATACTACTGTTACCATCCTTAATTCATAGAGACCAGGTGAGATGTATCCCTACCAGACATGCAGGTGACAACCCCAGACAAACTATTGATCTCATAGATCTCCTCACTAAAACTAAACACCCTGCCATGGTTTTAAGCCTAGATGCCCAAAAAGCTTTTGAGCGTCTTGATTGGTTTTTCCTGTTTGCCACACTATACCAGTATTGTTTCTATGGCCTTTTTCTCCACGCCTTGCAAGCATTATATTCTATACCCACCTCCCAGGTCCAATTTGCCTCCCATCTGTCACATCCCTTTCCCTTCAAAAATGGCACCAGGCAGGGCTGCCCACTCTAACCCTTGCTTTTTATTCTAAGCTTGGAACCTCTGGCTGCTGCTATTCATTCTCAACCTGATATTTTGGGAGTGTGGCTGCGACAGGAGTAATTTAAGCTCTTTATTTTTGCCGATGACATATTATTAACGTTAACTCACATACTTACTTCCCTTCCCTCATTACATGAGACCCTGAACTCCTTTGGTACTTTGTCAATCTCAATTGAAATTGCTTCAAAGATCTTTTCTCAACTTTATATGTTTGTCTTTATTACAATACATTCCACAGGATAGCAAGGTCCAGTCTTTGAGATCTAGAGGAGGGTTGAGTGCCCCAGACTTATTGAAATATGATTATGCCACTCACTTACGGGCTGTCATTTCTTGGACATCTTGCTATGCCGCAAACAGATAGTCCGAGATTGAAATGGGAATTATGTCCCCTCAAACAGACATATGCCTCAGCTGAGAAGTCTCTGTCTGGCCCATATGGTCTTTACATTGTCCATTTGGAAAAGATGTTCTGGGAAATATTCCCTTTCCTCTTCATGTCCTCCACTCTTGAATGCACTATTTAACCCGGATATCCCAGACAGCCTATCCTACACCTGTATGCTCCCTTGGACTCAGACTGGAATTTTTCAATTACCCCCTTGGTGCATCCCATTACTCAAATGCTTTTATCTTTTAGAGATTTACAGTCTAAACTCCAGGTTCCGAAATCCCTTTTTTACTCCTATTTGCAAAATAAACATTCCTTATCTGTTAAATCCCCTGGCTTCTCATTAAACAAACCCACTAGCTTTGAACTCCTATGCACTCAAGGCCCTTACAAACCCCACTTAATATTGGCTATGTACAAAATTCTTCAGGAGGCTGCCACTTTGACTAAATCCAGTCATTCCTATATGAGTAAATGGGCTTGTATTCTCAAACAAACTATCTCCCTGACCAGACTTGAATAACATTTAGGAATCTTCCTCTAAGGCAGTGATGGTGAACCTTGGCACCTCATATGTTTTGGAACTACATTTCCCATGATGCTCAACTCCACTGCAGAGTGAGTGCATGAGCATCATGGGAAATGTAGTTCCAAAACATCTGGTGTGCCAAGGTTCGCCATCACTGCTCTAAGGTATCTCGCTGTGTGGGGCAGAAGGAGACTGCGTACAAAATCATTATGTTATGGTACAGGACTCCTGACATCTTGCATGTTCGTAATCCAGAGACCTCCCAAATGTGCTGGAGATGTGTTGAGGCTCCCATTATCATATTTTTTGGGAATGTCCCATTATCAAACCCTTCTGAGCTTATGTCCAGACTCTTTTACAAGACCTTTTGCACTTGTCTAAACCCTTAAACCCTTTACACTACCTGTTGGGACTCCCTCACCCGGGTATTCCTAAATAAGCACCTAAACTGATGGCCTTTATACTTTTAGCAGCTAAAAGAGCAATACCATGTTGTTGGCTGTCCACCTCTCCCCCTACTAGCTCTCAGCTTCTATCCAATGTAGCTGACATTTGTAGGATGGAACTTCTAACTGCATCAATTGAAAACTCCTTATTACAGTTTAGCAACATTTGGGGAGTCTGGGACGACTTTGACTACTGTCCAGAAAGGTCCCTTCCAGAATATATATAGTTATCTCTTATGTTCAACTATTCTTATAATGCTTAGCTGTTTAATTTCTTAGTCTACTGATCCATGGTGTTCCTTCCCTTTTCCTTGTACACTTTGTTTCTCCTATCTCCTATCTATAGCGAACTGTTGTCACAACGAAAATGAAAATAAAGCATTTATTTATGTTGGATCTTTCGTTTTTCGGATTCTGCCCTTTTGTTATCGTTTGTTAAAATGATGGCTATAAATGGTTCTCACCTGTCATATCTAGCATAGATGCAGTAATCTCTATAGTGCGCACCCATGTTAAGTTTGAACGAATGTTTGTCTCTAGCGTTGGCAAATTCCAACAATCAGATGCAGCTTGATCCGCCTGGTTTAACTGGTATTTTACTGCTTTCAAACCTGTCTTGTAACTGCTTGTACTTCTTACATTGGCAAACAAATAGACAATGCTTCTAACTGTAAATGATTTCTGAGCTATTAGTAAACCCCTGATACCTCTTTTATGACCTTTCCATTTCTTTTTTTCTTTTACAGTATATGCCACACTCTTGCATTTTACCTGTTAATGTTAATGTCGACTTAGCAACAAACCATCTGTCTATATTGAATATTCTATTGTACTTTCATGTTTATGTATCATTCAAAATACTTAATAAAAACTATTGAAAAGTAAAAAAAAAAATATTTATATATTCTGAACAAGCTTTGAAAGCACTATTATTGAATTTATAGTTATTATGGAAAATGTAATCTTCCAAAATCACTAAAACTTCCAAGAAGCACTAAAACCATAACTCAAGGGGGCGTGGCCTGGCTGGACTAGAAGATGGACGCTTAGTTCCTAAGCTCCTGCTACCTCACGACCTATTATCTGCCTAACGGAGGTCTTTTACCTGCCACACCTCGCTATTTCATGGGGACTGCTTCGCGGACATCTTCGGCTTCCAGATCCCGCTCCCCGCGTAGGAACGCGAGCGGATCTAACACCACTATCCCGGCTCTATTCCGGACGAATAGAGGGAACATGGCTACCGTTAACGACGACCATCCGAGGCCTGAAACGCCCTCGCTGAACACCACCCCGTCCGCTTTCTCTTCTCAGACGTCTGTCAGTGTAGAGAGCTTGGACCGAACCACGCCACACTCACAACCTCAGCTCAGCATCCACGATCTTAAAACCATCGCTGCTGACATAAAAGATACCCTGTCGGCCGCCATTTCAGAGCTCAGATTAGACATTCGTTCGTTATCTGAAAGGATGGTTGAGGTGGAGGATACTGTCCACAAACAAGAGGCACAACTGCGGAAAACGACCCATCATGTGGACACGCATACCCTCCCACTCAGGGCAGTCCATATACACCTGGAAGACCTCGACAACAGGGGCAGAAGACATAACTTAATAGTCAGGGGCCTTCCTGAAGCGATCGAAGGTGACAGTTTACCTCAGGCTGTGACGGCCATCTTTAATAACCTACTTAACAGACCACCTCAGACGCCCATTGAAATGGCTAGGATCCATCGCGCTCTTAAACCCAAAGGAAGGGAGACGGATCCCCCACGAGATATCGTGTGCTGCTTAAATGATTTTAAACTTAAGGAACAAATCCTTAAACAAGCGAGAGGCGTACCGCAAATCACTCATGCTGGTTCGGCTATTCAGATTTATCAAGATCTATCCAGTATTACGCTGCAACACCGCAGAGATCTCCGACCGTTACTGGATACTCTTCGTTCTCATGGTATAACCTACAAGTGGAAATTCCCATTCTGCTTGGCGGCCTCGACACAGGGCCGCACCGCACTTCTCAGAGTCCCCGAATATTTGCCTCAATTCTGTCGTTCACTAAACATCCCTTTAGTGGATGTGCCTAATTGGCTTGCAGAGTTTCGTCGCTCAGCGGTGCACAAGGATCTGCCACCTGTCGAAACTATGGAGGCTCAAGACCATACTCTGAGAAGGCCCAGATCTCCATCCACCGCAGACAGCCGCGGTACACCTAGGAGCCACGGCCGCACTCGCAGCCCGTTCCATCCACCCAGCTCAAGGAGGGCTAGGAGAGATCGCTGACTCTAACTTTAATATTAACCGCTTGAGTTATTCTCTCATTTCACGCTTGATGAATAAGACTTGGTTCTTCCCTTTCTTTCTTAGCGTTGCAATTCAGACACGCTAAAAGATTTAATTCTTTGGTATGTGGAGTCACTATTCGTTTTGTTACTTTGGTCACCTCAGCTTCCGAGAGCCAACTGTTGGTTTGTTTCTGTTTTTATTTAAACTCCACTTGATTTTCTCGAACATTGCTTCCACTGCAATCTCTAACATGTCAAGTTCCATCCCTATCTATACCGCTGCTCTCAGATTTCACGTCTAGTTCAATTCACGGTCCTCATTATAAACTACAACTACCACAATGCATTGCGGTGATCTCTGCTGCCCTATTACATCCAACTTCCTGAATGTGCACCGGAACGGCAGGGATCCCAGTTTGACGCAACCTTTCCCGAGGACCCGAAGTCGCAACATGTTTTACACATTCTTGCCATTTTCATTTACTTCCCTGCCGGACCTCATCTCTACCGGACTTCCCACTTCTTATACGGTTTACGGGGGAATCTTGCCTATGCGTTCATACTACTCCTCCACCCTCGTTCTGTCACTTTTTCTACCTCACTCCCACAACGGACTTTATTTCTGAACTACAAATCCAGCAGTAAAGGGAGAAGAAGGTAGGATACCAGAAAGGGACACAGACTTAAAACAGGAAAGTACTAAACGCACCAACGGTTATTCTTACCTGTTTTTCTTTTAACTGCTGCAGCAAATATTTCATAGTTATAATGCCATATCTCTTCTTTCTGGATAGTTCAGTGAGGGGGAGTTACCCTTATATCTACAATTTTATTTGCTTCGGTTTCCTTCTCTCCCATAAGCTCCGGTAATAAGGATGGTATATTATAGTTGGTTTTTATGTTCAATGACTTTGTACTTTCCATATTTAGCTGCATACTTTTGTCTTTATGTTAATAGCATATTGCCTTTTGCTTTGATGTTGCTATTTTAACTTCCCCATTACTTGTAATGTTCCCCTATACTATACCTTATATGGTGGGTAGACTTCCTCCATCATTAATTATCCTAAAGGTCAGGAGATAGCTGTTTCTCCCTATTATTCACACCCTATCCCTGGTTTGGCTTCAGCCAACCCCCATACAGTTGTGACACTTGATAACTTCATTCATTATTGAGTGGGCTTGTCTTTGTCACGCTGTACATCTACCGATTTTTTCACATTGGAGATAGTGGGGATTGTTTTCCCCACTGCCTCATCGGTTTGAAGTTTTATTTTTTCCCTCATATCCCAGTATACAATCTAAGTAACTGCCTATCAATTCCAAACACATAAGAGTCCCAGCCTTTTAATTTGCATCACACATACGAAAGACAATTGGCAATATGTCCGCGTCCATATCCTGTGCAGATCCTTCGCTCACCCATCTCAAAATATGCTCCATTAATATGCACGGTCTCAATATACCTGAGAAAAGAACAAAATTGCTTTCTTCGCTTAAACATTCTAGGGCACATATCGCTCTTATACAGGAAACACACTTTAGAACTGATGCGGTCCCCAAACTATTTAATAAACACTTTCCCACGGTCTACCATGCTCCCAATATCGAGGCAAAATCGAAAGGAGTCTCCATTTTGATCTCCCGCAATTGCCCATTAAAAATCACAGAGTCTCAAATAGACACCCACGGTAGGTTTCTATTTCTGAAAGGCACGTTTGCTAATAGACATATTACTATTGCTAATATTTATGCACCTAACTCCCATCAAGTTACTTTCTTTCGCAACACTCTTCAACAACTAACTGTGTTTCAAAGTGGTTTTCTTGTGTTAGGTGGCGACTTCAATGTAGCTTTAAATCCTTCTTTAGACACTTCTAATGGTTTCTCCACTTTAACGCACAGGGCCCTCCACGCAATTAAATCCCAATTTCATGATCTCCTACTACATGATTCATGGCGTACATTGTACCCTAATACAAAAGATTTTACTTTCTACTCCCCTCCTCATACCAAATATTCGCGACTTGACTATCTATTCATTTCTCAATCCGAACTACCTTACCTGTCCAAAGCCACTATTGACCCAATTATACTTTCTGATCATAACCCAATCTCTATGACACTATCACTACCCGCATCCACACCGCGCTCACCTATCTGGCGCCTTGACAATTCGCTTCTCACCGACCTGGATATTGTTCAAAAACTATCCGACTGTCTGACCAACTATTTCTCTGAAAACTCCACTACCGACTTACAACCAGATCTGCTGTGGGCTGCTCACAAATGTGTACTCAGGGGGGGAATTATCTCCCTAGCAGCTCGACGTCATAAAATTAGAAAGGCGGAAGCGCATGCGCGGGGTCTCCTAAGATGGCCGCCGGCATCTAGAGCTCCGCTCCACCGCCGCCCTGCTTTGTCCACCGGAGCCTTCCGAGCGCCCCCACGCCTTACCGGACGGCAGATCCTGGTGGGGGAACACTCAGGGAACCCGCGGATGGCGTCCCCGAACGCCAGAAAGGACTTGTCAGGCCGTATGAAGGCCGAAACCGGCCCTGTCAGTTACGCCAAGATGGCGGCGGCTACACGAGGCCTCCCAGTCACAGCTCCTCAGGAGGATTCCATAGCGGACCAGGACCAGGACCGGATGCCTTTTCAAGGTACAGACTGTGCCCCTCTACCTTCAGTTCACTCTCCCTCTTCCACTGAGTCATTGCTAGGGGGATTGAGTGCAGGATATCCCACTACACTTATGAGGGATCCTCATACAGGCATGCTGCTGGCAGTCAGTGAGGCACAGGAAGATTTCCCTCCCCCCACAGACTTTCCTTCCATGATGACAGCTTTCTCACATATGCTCTCCAAAAGCCTTGCTATTCAGGCTAATCAGATCACTACCTCCATACATGCAGATCTGCAGCAAATAGGTCTGAGACTGGACACTGTGGAACGGAAAACTGACCAGGCTGTATTACGGATCAATCAAAATTCGGCTAGATTGGAGGAGGTTCAGGACCAACTAGAGACTGCGTTTGCAAAAATCGATGACCTCGAAAACAGGTCAAGAAGATACAATTTTAGGGTACGGGGGATACCTGAATCTGAAAAAGAGGTTCACAAGGTGGTGAGATCTCTCATTAAGAATTTGATCCCTGACATCCCGGATCGCCATCTAGAACTGGATAGAGCACATAGGGCTCTCCAGGCCCCCCGCTCTGACGGTTTACCCAGGGACATTATAGTCAAGCCGCACTATTGGTGAAGGAGGAGGTCATGCGAAAATCCAGATATGCAGAAAATCTCTCGTTCCAGGGTCACAAGATCCAGCTATTCGCTGACCTCTCCCCATACACTATACAGAGGAGAAGGTCGTTTAAACCTTTGCTACAAGTTTTGTTGGACAAAGAAATCGCATACAGATGGTCGTTCCCTTTGAGGCTGAACTTTTCTTACAAGAACAAAAGCTTTGGATTCTCCTCGTTCCAGGAAGGCGAAAAACTTTTGACTCGACTAGGTCTGATACAACTGGAACCCGCAATGGAAACTTCCAACAGGGGTACCCCAGCTTCAACCAAGAGGCCTCCCCCAGCGAGCCCGCTGCAACAGATCTGGCTGACGCAAAGCTCCAAACGATCCAAAGAAAATCTACCACCTTGAGACTATTTTAGTTTCCCCATATGGGGGCTGAACTCACACTTTTTCGGGGGTTCCCATGGTTAAGGCCCGGGCCACGGGACTCGGGGGTCTTACGGGACTCTCTTGGCCCCCTCCTCTACCTAGAGGGTTATGGTTGGGAAGTCTTCCCATGTTCTGAAATGTTCTTTTTGGGGGACTTCTTCCCCTCCCTAAGTTGTCTGATGTTCTGCTCTCCTTTCGCCATGTATCTGTATAGAGGAGGGCTTTGGCACTTTTTGCATTTTTTACATTTTTGGTATTTTTATAACTCTTGTTAAAAATTTTTTTTTTTTTTTTTTTTGCATAATAACTTTGGTCCAGGTTAACTTCTTTTAGTTTCAGGTCGAGGTCTCAGGCCTTGCTATTATGGACTCGAATGACCGGTACAACGAACTCTTCTCATATCAGACGGGCCTGTAAAGTATATGCATTATCGGGAAAGTTACTAGGTTTACTGTATATGGTAGCAGGGAATGTTTTCAGGGATATGCTCATTTTCACAATCCTTGTTTTGAAGAGTCCTTTACGGCCATTAGATACTGGTATGATAAGGGTATGGTCATTTCTCCACCGTCTCTATTTGGGGGGAGGGGGGGTGGGGGAAGGTGGGTCTGAATAGAGAATTGGGCCATTATCTTAGCCATAGGTACAGGAGTGTTACTCCATGGTCAGAATTCTTGAGGGGCGCTCGGTTTAAATTCTCGATAGGAGCTGGTGACAGCTCCACAGTTTATATATTTAAGGTGGCGGGGCGGTGGTGGATTTAGTGCGCTCCCCCTGGCTCAGAGGTAATGTTTACGCTTCTGGGCCATTTTCGGGGTAACCTTATCTGGGGTTGCCCCGTTCATTTACGAAGGAGAGTTGGTTGGAGGGGTTCCGATCGCTCAGGGGGGAGAAAGGGGACGGGGGTCCCCTGTATGTATTTTTCTGTCAACGCAAAGATGTTACAACATGGTTCTCCTCATGCTGATGTTCTCTCTCTCTATGATGGTTTATTCTTTTTCTTTTTCATCTCTTTCTTTCTCCTTTCTCCTCATGTTTATTGCAGACAAGACAACTTCACATACGACATCCGGTCTGCACTCCTGGACATTTATAGGATCTATAGGTGGTTCTGGCTTCGCACACAGCGTGGCTCTCCTCATGTGAGTGGTGAGTTATTTTTCAGTTGCGTGGGTTCCCCCCCTCTGGTCCATGGCTGACACACCTGCTAAAGTGCCCACTCGTAAAAACTAGTTTCGCATAACACTCAGGGCCTTAACTCTCCACTAAAACGCAGGAAGATTCTAGAACATTACCGATCCATACATGCAGACATTTTATTACTACAGGAGACGCACTTCCCTTCCTCTTTCAAACCCACATTTTTACATCAGCACTATCCTCAGTTCTTTTTGGCATCCGCGGAAAACAAGACTAGAGGTGTGGCAGTGTGTTTCTCCAAACATATAAACCTCTCTCAACCTGAGATTGTTCAGGACCCACAGGGGCGATATATTCTGGTTTCGGGATGCATAGATGGAGAATGCTACACATTTGTTTCCTACTATGCACCCAATAAGGGCCAAAGCTCCTTTTTTGCATCCATGCTGAGGAAGCTTCAGATCCATCTTCAGGGCACGGTATTTATTGGAGGTGACTCAAATGTAGCATTTGACTTTTCTCTGGATAAATCGGGATCTGGGGGGTCAAAACCCAAGCGTCCGTCCAAACAGAGCATTAGCATAGCTCGCATGCTCAACGCGGATGGTCTGATTGACTCTTGGCGGGAGATGAACCCTCGGGCGAAGGACTATACGCATTTTTCGGCGCCGCATCACACCTATGCCAGAATAGATCACATATTTACGAAATCCCAGACGGTTCCTCTGCTGGTTACTGCCAGAATTTTGGACTCGTCCTTATCGGACCACTCCATGGTGGTGGTAGTGTCCAGGAGACCTGTGGGCTCCGGGAGCCGCCCATGTTGGCGTCTCCGGGAATCCATTTTGAGTGACCCTGCACATAGCGCAGTGTTGGAGGCTGCTATTCGGGAATACTTTGAGCTGAATGATACCGGGGAGGTGACGCCAGTTACTTTGTGGGCTGCACATAAAACTGTAATGAGAGGCAAATTGATCCAGTTATCCTCTAATCTCAAAGCGCAACATCGGGCTGACACCCTCAAACTCACGGAGGAGTTCCGTTCCCTAGCTAAAACACACAAACAGCGTCCTACGGCAGATTCATTAGCCAAACTAGACGAGGTCAAGGCCCGACTGAATATGTCCTTAACTACAGCGGCTGCTCAACATCTTTCTTGGACGGGGGCTAAATTTTATGCACAAAAAGACAGGGTGGGCTCACGCCTAGCAGTAAAACTGACTCCCAAGCCACGATCTCAGTCCTTCCCTAAGATCAGGATTCACTCAGGGGACCTCTCTCAGAATCCTGTTAAAGTCATGGACACCTTTTTGCAGTTCTACTCGGACTTATACAAGCAGGGGACTAGTCCCTCCAAGGGTGCTCGGGAGAGGCTCCTGAGTGATCTCCCACTGCCCAAGCTCTCGGAGGATCACAGGGACCTTATGGAGGATCCGTTCACTCAGGCAGAAGTACTTGACACTATTAAAATGCTTTCGGTGGGTTCTGCCCCGGGTCCGGACGGATTCTCCAACGGTTATTATAAGAAATTTGGCCCTTCTCTGGCTCCTTATCTGGTGAAAATGTTTAACTCTCTCAGGGATGGTACTGCCATGCCTGTGGACATGAACTCGGCATTTATATCGGTGATTTCAAAACCTGGTAAAGATGCCAGCGTGGTAGGTAATTTTAGGCCTATATCGCTTATCAATAATGATATTAAGATAATGACGAAAATACTGGCGAATAGGCTCTCAAGCTTTATCTCCCGGTATATCCACAAAGATCAGGTGGGGTTCATCCCTGGGAGACAAGGACCAGACCAGATTAGACGCGCAGTAGATGTTATTTCACTCCTAAAGGCACAATGGGACGGGGGATCCCCACAACAGGGGTTCCTGCTGTCCATTGACCTTCATAAGGCCTTTGACTCTATTGATTGGCGGTACCTTACGGATATTCTGGAGAGGTGGGGGTGCGGTAAATACTTTCTTAACCTCATATCGGCTCTTTATTCTAATCCTTCGGCTCAGGTGCGTCTGTTGGGCAGATATTCTAACAAGTTTGGTATTGGTAGGGGGACAAGACAGGGGTGCCCATTATCTCCACTTCTTTTTGCCATAGCCATAGAAACTTTAGCCATTGCCTTACGTTCTAACCCCGACATTAGGGGGGTCAGGTGCGGGTCTGGCGAACATAAATGCGCCCTCTATGCGGATGACCTTCTTCTTTTTGTTACATCGCCCCTGACCTCTATGCCCATCATTAATCGGACTTTAGTAGATTTTAGTAAGATCTCGGGACTCCGGGTCAATATGGAGAAATCTTTAGCCCTGAATGTTACGCTACCTACCGATGTGCTAGCACAACTTTCGAATAATTTTACCTTCTCCTGGGCACAATCCCAGCTTCCAAACTTGGGAATAAAACTCACTTCTGATATACACACTCTATTCAAAGCTAATTATCCCTACATGGCGCAAAAATGCAGAGAGGATTTAGTACGTTGGTCTGGTTGTGGCATCTCCTGGATGGGTAGGATTAATGCGGTGAAAATGACACTTCTACCACGTCTATTGTACTTGTTTCGCTCGCTCCCAATTCCAGTCCCCAAAACATTCCTTGACAAAATACAAACGGATATAGTGAGGTTTGTCTGGGGGAAGAAAGGCTATAGGTGCTCCTCAGCCACACTCTACCGATTGAAATCTCAAGGAGGGTTGGGCCTTCCCAATTTATGGGGTTATTATCAAGCGGCACAACTGGCCCAGATATCAATGGCTTTCTCGGTTTCTGTAAAACCGGACTGGTTGTTGATGGAAAGGCAATCTATTCCCCACCACACAATAGATTTCCTGATGGGATGTTGTCCCAAACGCAGACCAGCGATTCTAGCTCCCACTCTCTCGCATTCATTGGCGCTTTGTTCCAACCTATTCAAACGGGGCTCTTTGATCTCTCCACTGAAACCTCTGACTCACATTTTTCATAACGGGGATTTTCCTCCGGGGGAAAATATAGAAGCTTTTAAATGGTGGACGGATAAGGGGTTATACAGAATCGGACACTTCTTTTCCCCTTCCGGCCCTCTTTCTTTATCACATTGCAAAAAGAAACTAGATATGCCTGATTCGGAAATGTTCAGATTCACACAAATTTCACACTTTTTGAATTCCATTTGGACTTCAAAACCTCTTCCTCCTTTTATAACACAATATGAGCAATGGTGTGCGCAGGTCACGGACCAGAGGGGGGGCATTTCCCTGATTTACGCGGCTCTCATGGGGAAGGACAACAAACCCCCCTATGCTCTCGCGTGGGAAGCTGATTTGGACAGCTCATGGGATGTGAAACAGTGGTTCGGGGCCTCGATGAGAGCTCACAAAGGTATACTTAATATTTCGCTAATAGAGGCAGGTATCAAAGTACTGTTTCGATGGTACTATGTTCCTTCCAGGCTGGCAAAAATTTCTTCCGGGTTCCTCACCAGGGTGTTTCAGAGGATGTGATCTGGGAGGAGATATGTTTCATATCTGGTGGTCCTGTCCACGCATCCGTTCCTTCTGGAGGAAAGTGTTTCGTACAGTTAGTTCAATTACGGGGACCGCTGTACTACCACACCCCAGTTTAGCCTTACTTACGGTAATCTTCCCATCCCGGCTTTGTCCAAACATTTACAGCAATTAGCGTTTTTTGTTTTCCTTGGGGCTAAAATTACGTTAGCTAAGGCCTGGAAGAAACATACAGTTTCGTACAAGATGTTCAGATCCAAGGTAACATGGATTATGGTGCAAGAACAAATAGTGGCCAAGTGGCATGACAAAACGGAAAGATTCCGGTTGATCTGGGAACCTTGGGCGACATTGTGTAATATCTCTCTTATTCCAGGAGTGCAGCCGGGTGCTTTGTCTTCTAGGACAGGTAACATTTGATTCAGCTTTTTACACTGCCTTTCTTTCTCCTCTCCCCCCTTTCCCCCCCCCCATTTTTGTTTCCCTTTTTCTCACGTTTTCTCTCTTCTCTTATTCTTCACCTCCCTTGGTGTCTTGGGATGGGCCCCAATTGGGGTTCTAAGGGAGATGGCAGCGATGTGGTTGGCCTGTCTTGGCCCGATATTTCTCTGGGCATCCCAGGTTTCTGAACTTTGTTGAGATGGGTGGGGGGGTGTCCTGGTCTTGGTGGGCGGGCCTAGCCCTTGGTTTGCAGCTTGATCCCGTTTGGGGCACCAGGGGGTCCGTGGCTCGTGTGCTTTGATTAGACATATCACCCCACGGGGGCATAATTGCTTGGTATGGGTACAAGATAATACTAATGTTTTTCAATGTACTTCCTGTTGGCTTTATTGTTTAATTTGTCAATATTCTGATCTAGAGACATATATGTCTAGCTCTGCGTAGCCTATGTATGAGTGGATTTAGCTTGTATTGTATTGAGGAGTATTTTCCTTTTTTTTTTGTTCTGTTCTGATGCAAATCTTCAATAAACATTATTAAATTCAAAAAAAAAAAAAAAAAAAAAAAAAATTAGAAAGGCACACATTGATGACTTGACCAGACGTATTCAGGACTTGGAAAAAAAACATAAGGCCTCGCTAGCAGCAGACACACTGACGGAATTAACGTTGGCCAGAGAGGCTCTACTAGAAGAAATCCATAAAAAAATGAAACGTAAATTCGCATTGTCCCAAAAAGTTTTTTACGAATATGGAAATAAATCTGGCAGAATGTTAGCCAGAGCCATACAAACTCAGAAAGCTCGTTTTAACATCCGCTCTATAAAGGATGCATCCGGCAAGGTGTTCTCTAGGACGGATGAAATAGCGAACCAATTCGTAAATTACTTTTCTAACCTTTATAACCTCCCTACCGCGCAATCGATTGCTACACCGACTGTTCGCGCGAATGCTATTAAAGAATTTCTACAAAAATATTCACCGGACCCTATTAACCCTGCTGATTACCCTAGTTTAAATTCCCCATTGACTGTGGAAGAAACAATAAACGCTCTGAAATCAATGAAACCGGGGAAAAGTCCAGGTCCAGACGGTTTTTCGGTTAGCTACTATAAATCGTTCACAGACATTTTAATTCCACGCATGGTTAATGCCTTTAACACAATTACGCCTTCTCATACGACTCATAAAGAACTTTTGGAAGCTCACATCACCCTAATACCCAAACCTGACAAAGATCACATGCTAGTTACTAATTATCGTCCAATCTCGCTCCTCAATGTTGACGTAAAGCTGTATGCCAAAGCTCTTGCAAATCGGATCGCTCCCTTACTACCTACTTTGATTAATCTTGATCAGGTAGGATTTGTCCCTGGTAGAGAGGCCGGGGACAATACTATCAAGGCACTCCACATCCATCACTGGCTCTCTAATAATACCACTACACCGGGGTTTTTCTTATCCCTTGATGCAGAGAAGGCGTTCGATAGAGTGGCTTGGGACTATATGGAGGCGGCTCTACGTGCGGTGGGTTTGCCTTCACATCTGTTGCAGATGATCATGCTTCTGTATTCCACTCCCACAGCTAAAATCAGAGTTAATGGCCACCTATCGAACGCCTTCTCCATTTCCACTGGAACGCGTCAGGGATGCCCACTCTCACCTTTGATCTTTCTTCTTACTATGGAACCACTTCTCCGTAAACTAAGAGATAATTCAGATATTAAGGGCATTACTATAAAAAACAAGAGTTACAAAGTTGCAGCGTATGCTGATGATATCTTACTCTTTCTATCTGAGCCAATTATCACTATTCCTAACCTCTTAGCGGATTTTTCCTTGTTTAATAACTTAGCCAACTTGAAAATAAATTTTTCCAAGTCCTCTGCTCTAAACATATCCTTATCGAATTCACTGGTGTCACAATGTAAACAGAACTTCCCATTTGAATGGAAACGTTCGGCCATTAAATATCTTGGCATCCTTATACCCCCCGATCTTAAAGACCTATATACTATAAATTTCCGACCCCTACTTAATACAATTCAGGATGATCTACTTAATTGGACTAAAGGCCCTTTCTCATGGTTCGGCAGGATTGCCATCTTAAAAATGAACGTTCTCCCCAGGCTCCTCTATTTACTGCAAGCTATCCCCATCAACCTACCCCCGGCATTTTTCTCAACGTATAAACGCATATGTAGAACTTTCATTTGGTCTTCCAAATCACCTAGAATCAAATGGGAACGTCTGACTTTGCCTAAGCATATGGGAGGCTTGGGAGTGCCAGACATCCAAAAGTATCATTTAGCTTGTCACTTAACTAGACTTGTAGATTGGCACGTACACGAATCTAATAAGGACTGGATCACACTCGAACGGAACCTTGCACAATCTCCATTAACGCATTTACCCTGGATAAGTTCTTCCCATCACAAGGGTTCCGTTAAATTAAATCCATTCTTGTCAGCTACATTACAAAGTTTCAAAGCGGCATGCTCTTTCTTGAGGATGAATCCACTCAATGGCCCCATGACACCACTGAATAATAATCCTGATTTCCCAACGGGCTTTCTATTACACGAAAATTGTATTAGTCCGAATATTTTCATACCCCGAGCCCACCATTTCTTCCACAAGGGGAAAATGCTATCTCATCAAGACATGGTTACGTCCTTCCCTGATTACCACATCCCGTTCTTTAAATTCTTGCAATTACGACACTTCTTTCAAAGTTCCACCTCAAAATCCAACTGGTATAGGGAGTTTACTCCCCTGGAATCTATTTGCAACGCCTCTGAACCTCAACAACATGTCATATCTCTCACCTATACACTCCTTTTCTCTACCTACGACATCAGCCACGATAAACTGACCCAGCGTTGGGAATCTGACCTGGAAGTCACTTTATCTACGGAAGATTGGTGCCGTATATTTCACATTCTTCACAAGGGATCTTTGAATGTTTCTACTCAGGAGAACAGATATAAGATATTCTCAGGCTGGTACAGAACTCCTGATAAAATTCATAAATTTTCAAAGCAATCTCCCCTTCCTGTTGGTGTTGCAACAACGCAGTAGGGACACTACTTCACATTTGGTGGGAATGCCCCCTGCTACATCAGTTCTGGCAAGATATCCACCGACATATCTCCACCATTACAACATACACCCCAGACTTTACTGCTGCCCAGTTCCTACTACACTACTCCCCCAGCCCAGAACATAAATATGCTAAATCCTTAACTATGCATTTAATTAACGCTGCGAATCAGTGTATTCCAGTACATTGGAGGACCCCCTCCTCGCCCTCAATATCTGAATGGATCTCTAGAGTAGACCGTATTGCTGAAATGGAATGCTTAATAGCGCAGACTAAGGATAACTCCTCCAAACATGGACGAATTTGGGCGTGCTGGAATCTCTTTAAATCTTCCCTACACCCTCCTGATTCCCATGCTTCCTTATCACATTAATACAAGTTCCGAACCTGCCTATAGCCGTTAGAGGTTTAATATGATCCCATCCATACATAGAACTCTCATTCCCCTAATATCCTTTGACATGATACACTCTCCCTTTTTGACCCTTGATTGTCATTGAATCCTTTATCTGGTAAAGCGAAGGAGCCATTTAAGTGTATCTATAACAAATATGACTCGTTCAGTTTTTGGGAACGCAAGTCACTTTTCTTGATACGGAATCAGTAAAGAATTCTTTTGACCCCTTACTCTTTCCCTGTTACCTCCCTGTTCCGATATTAAGTTCTTCCTCCGGTCACAGTTTGCTCCCCAATGGGGTGACCGGAGAGTTGTGTGGGTAGCTATACCCTCTTTTAGACATTTGTAACGTTAAAAGTCATAGCTTCTTAAGTTCATAATGTTTCATAAGCGAGACTATCTAACATTACATGTTTAAGGTACATTGTTCATTGATATGAACTTAATGGTTATTCTGCTCACTATTTTATCTGCTGTTCTATACCAACGGATATCACCATTGTCGTCATTTTTTGTTTCCTTTTTAGTTGGTTTTTGTTAATAACTCCTCTGTTCCTATGTATCATAAGAATTGTACCTACTGCTTATGCTGTATGACGCCGAAAAAACTTTTAATAAAATATTATTGAAAAAAAACATAACTCAACAGGTTTTTGTAAGCTGTTAGAAAGCAACTGGGCAGACCTACTGATTACCAACCATACAGACCTGATCTCGTATGTAAAAATATGGGACAATTTAGGAAACAGCGATCACAAGTCAATTCGTTTTAGCATAAATCACACAAATAGGAAACATAAGGGGAATACAAAGACACTGAATTTCAAAAGAGCCAACTTCCCTATACTACGATCCTTGCTAGAAGATAATAATTGAGATAAAATCTTAGGAGCAAAGAACACTGAGGAAAAACAGGTATGCTTTAAGAGCATATTAAATAGGGCATTAGTCAGTGCATCCCAATGGGAAATAAATTTAAAAGAGCTAATAAAAGTTCTGGGTGGCTTAACTCCAATGTAAAAATGCATATAAAAGCAAAGGAGAAGCCCTTCAAAAAATACAAGGCTGAAGATTCATCATCAGCATTCCAACTTTACAAAGAATGCAACAAGAAATGTAAGGGTACAATCAGGGTGGCTAAGATAGAACACAAAAGGCACATAGCAGTAAAAAAAATCCCAAGAAATGTTTTAAGTACAAAAATAGTAAGAAAAGGATATCAGATCATATTGGTCCCATAAAGAATGATGAAGGGTATCTGGTAAGGATGGAGAGATGTCCAAGGTATTGTATTTCTTCTTCTTCTCAGTCTTCACGAGGGAAATGGGTGGGCTTCAGTAACCAAAATTGCAATGTTTATCCTCATGACATGTCACAGGAAGCACCCCCATGGCTAACAGAGGACAGAATTAGAAGTCACCCGGACCAGATGGCTTGCACCCGAGTGTCCTTAAGAAATTCAGTAAGTAATTGCCAGACATGAAACATGAAAGCAGTGAGTTTTTAAGGCCGTCTACCCTCCTTTTTTTCACTGCCATGCCACTAATGAGCAGAGGAAAAGCTGGAGCTTGTCTCCAGTGTCTGTGTGAAGCAAATTGCTGATTAAAGCTGCTCATGCACGGTCCAAAGGCCAGATCCTCAGAGGTACCAGGAGAATCAAGCTCCAGGCTAACCACGGCTCAGGCCTAGAACTGAAACCCATCTCTATCCACCTTCTCCTCATACCTGGACCACACCCAGACAAATAAGTACACCCCACGGACAGGTAAGTACTGGTAAGTACCTCAGGGCACCACACACTAGCAGTTGATCCAAGGTCCGTCGATCGCCTCAGGGGTCAGGAAAGAATTTTTTTCTTCAGCTGCAGCAATTAGCCAGCTCAGCCAGGGGTTTTTCGCCTTCCTCTGGATCAACGGGGAGGGAAGGCAGGTTAGCAGAGTTCACCTTCTTCTCCACCACTTGAACAATTGCACCTTCATCAGGACCATCAGTATCACCACCCTCTTCGTCAACCACATCATGTAGGACCATCATCTCCTCAGCAACCACATCGTCGCCACATCAATATCATCACTGTGTTATTTTTACTTTTTTCTCAGAATGTGCAACTTCAAATATTCAGCGGACACCCTTCACAGGCTAAGAAAAACCACCTCAACATTGCCAACACCCATTAAAAAAATACTACGAAAAGAGCAATTACTAAGGATCAACCCACAATCAACCGCCAATCAAAGGAAGACCCCAAATCAACTGGACCAGCTCTCAGAAGAAACTACATTATCAAACAAAATAGCAATCCTAAATTTAAACCACTTGACGAAAAAAAAAAACACTCAGCTCCTTAAACAAAGCATTACTACAAACAGCAGACGCTGACACTCTGAAACGTAGAACACTCATCCGCAACAAAAATTTTGGATGGTTTAATGGCACTCTTACTCTACTGAAGCAGGAATGTAGAAGAGCTGAAAGAGCCTGGAGAAGAAATTTTACAAAGGAAAACCACAAAAACTACAATGCACTCACAATGAAATATCATAAAGCAATCTTCAAAGCAAAAAAAGAACACTTCTCAAACACCATCACAAAAGCCCTAAACCGCCCTCGTGAATTATTCAAAGGAAGACCCCAAATCAACCACAACACTTAACACGCGCATTGATTAACACCAGATCAGCAGTCAAGCACAGACAAGGAGTCCATAACTTCATCACCCAAAACAACATAGATTGCCTTTTCATCACGGAAAGCTGGCTAACACCCGACTGCAACACCATCCTAACTGAATTGGCCCCTGAAAAATACAGGATCCTAACGGAGCATAGAATAGGAAAAAAAAGAGGAGGCCTAGCAGTGATCTTCAAAGGTCACCTTGCGCTCGGCAAACTTACACTACAGAACCCAGTGCCTTTTATGGAGACACTTTCTTTACAGCTGCAAACAACACCCCAAGACACCATTCATATACTGCTATGCTACAGACCACCAGGACCAAAGACAAATCTCCTGATACCCTTCACCGAATAAATTTCAATACACACCCTGAAAACCAAAAACGTTCTGGTACTTGGAGACTTCAAGCTCTGGGCAAACAACACCAAAGACCCCATCGCCTCTGCCTGCATTAACCAACTGGAAGAACTAGGTCTTCAGCAACTGATAAATGATCCTACGCATGGTTCAGGACACACTCTGGTCCTCATCTTCAAACAAAATATCGACATCAGCATACTCAATAACTTACCGCTACCATGGACTGACCATCACGCTATCAAATTTAAAATCCTCACCGACACCACCCCCCAGAAACCGAACCACTCAACAACAACACACTGGACCAGATCTCAGAAGAAACTACACTCGGAACTCTTCAAAACCACATTATCAAACAAAATAGCAATCCTAAATTTAAACCACTTGACGGAAAAAACACTCTGCTCCTTAAACAAAGCATTACTACAAACAGCAGACGCAGTTGCTCCGAAACGTAGAACACTCATCCGCAACAAAAATTTTGGATGGTTTAATGGTACTCTTACTCTACTGAAGCAGGAATGTAGAAGAGCTGAAAGAGCTTGGAGAAGAAATTCTACAAAGGAAAACCACACAAACTACAATGCACTCACAATGAACTATCACAAAGCAATCTTCAAAGCAAAAAAAGAACACTTCTCAAACACCATCACAAAAGCCCTAAATCGCCCTCGTGAACTATTCAAACTAGTCGCCCAGACTATGAACCCTACCTGCCTAGAGCTCCCAACAAACAAAACTCAAGAATTTTGCAACTAGCTATTGGATTTTTTTATCAACAAAATCGACAACATTTGGGAAAACATTCAACAGAAAAAACAATCAAACCTATCCAAAAAGAGGAAATCAATTCAAACATCACACAACCACCTAATTTTTCGATGACCCCGATCGCCACAGACACCACCAAAAACATCATCAGAAGCCTCCGAGACAGCACATGACCCAATGATATCATCCCCACAAAACTTCTGAAATAATTTTCTGACATCCTGGCACTATAACACTACTCATAAATCAGTCATTCAAAGAAGGAATTGTTCCGAACTCCCTCAAGCAAGGCATAGTCAAACCCCTCCTAAAGAAACCCAACGTGGACCCCAAAGACTCTAACCATTGACCGATAACAAGCCTGAACGCCATCTCCAAAAGTATGGAGAAAGCAGTAGTACAACAGTGACAACTCCACCTGGACACACACAATTTTCTGGACCCTCTGCAATTAGGCTTCCGCCCGGGCCATGACACAGAAACGGCACTCCTCAAAATATGGGAAAATGCCTTGGAAGCAGCAGATGATGGAGAATCATGTCTCCTGGTACTCCTGGACCTTAGTGCAGCGTTCGACACACTGGATCACAACACTCTTCTCATCCGCTTCAAAGAAGTAGCAGGAGTCTACTATGGTTTGTTTCCTTCTTAGGAAATCGGTCAGAGACAGTGAAACTTGGAGCCTTCACCTCTGAATCTCGCGCAGTTTCCTATGGAGTCCCTCAAGGATCACCTTTGTCACCCGTGCTCTTTAACATTTACATCCATCCACTCCTCAAAATCATCAGCAAATCAGACCTATGCTTCCACTCTTACGTGGATGATACTCAACTCTACTTTCGGATCTCCAGACAAAAAGACCAATATCAGGAATTAGAAAAATGCCTCACATCGATAGATGACTGGATGTCCACGAGCTCCCTCAAACTCAATGGATCCAAAACAGAACTCCTTCTCCTAAACGCAAACCGAAATAATAAATCTACGACTCCATGGACTCCACCGACCATCCTTGGACAGATCATTCCCCTAAGCGCAAAAGCCAAAAGTCTCGGAGTCATCTTCGATTCAGAAATGTCAATGGATGCACAAATAGGATCAGTAGTCGACGGATCTTACCATCTTCTACGCCTGCTACGTAGACTCATCCCCTTCATTCCAGAAGAGGAGAAAGCAATAGTAGTAGGAAAAATCATCAACTCTCGATTCGACTACGCAAACTTCCTCTACATAGGACTACCTAAATTCCAGATTGCACACCTACAAGTCATCCAAAACATGGCAACAAGACTAGTCACAGTAAAAAAAATGGGAATCCATCTCCCCTCCCTGAGGATCCTACACTGGCTAACCGTAAAGGATCGGATCACATTCAAGACCCTCTGCCTGGCCCACAAATGCACACAAGGAGATGCTCCTCAATACTTAAAAAATAAAACACTACATTCCCAATCGCAACCTCTGATCAACCAACCAAAACCTCCTCCTCATCCCCAAGTCCCGGTACAAATCAAGGGGAGAATGAAGATTCGCAGTCCAAGGACCACGGCTATGGAATGCTCTACCCAAGAACATACGCTTGGAAGGAAACCACCTTCAGGAAAAAACTCAAGACCCACCTCTTTTAAGAAGGAATCAACGCAGGTCGAATCAAGCATCTTGAGGCAATTCAGTTTGCATTTTCAGCACAATAAAAGTCATTCATTCATTGAGTCATTCAGAGTACAGTATCCATCTTAAATAAAAAATAAATAAATAAAAGTACACAGTCTGTTGTGTCCGTTGTTGGTAATTAATTCACATCCAGCACTCAAGTAGTCAAAAGCCCTTTTAGGGGTGTTACTCTACTCTGTACCAGTCAGTCCACGGTTTCCATTGTTCTTGTGCCTTCGGATATTTGCCTTGGGATGAGGCAAATAGAATTTCATACATAGCATGAATATTAGTGGTAGCTAATATTTCTCCCAGATCAGGGGGATTATGATCCCTCCAATGTCTCATGATCACCAGCCTAGTGCTCAGTAAGATGTGGGTAGCTATTACTCTTGCTCTTTTAGGTAGCGTATCTAAGTCAAGTGAGAGAATGGCCATACCAGGATGTTTTGGTATTTGTATCTGTAACATGTTCTCAATCGTATAGAACACTTTATCCCAGAGTGTTTGAGTGCTAGTGCATTCCCACAAAATGTGAAAGAGTGTGCCTATGCCTCTGCACTGCCTCCAACACAGCGGGGATGTTTGGTTATCAAACTTGGACACTCTGTACGGGGTTAAATACCACCTCAGGAGTATTTTTTGTGTTAGTTCCCATAAGTTGATACACATGGTGGCAGAGTACGTGGATTGAAGTGCTTGTTGCCATTTGTCTGATGAGTATTGGGCTCCCCAATCCCGTTCCCAGGCCATAATATTAGAGCTTTTGGTGAACAATAATTTATCGTTTAATGAGTTGTAGAATAGAGAAATTCCTTTAATGTTAGTGGTTGTATTATTTAAGTAGAGGGAGATCCTCCACGGTAGCTGAATTGAAATAGGGGAGTTATCTTTGAGAAAGTGTTGTATTTGGGTATACCTATAGAGGTCAGAATCTTTAAGGTCAAATTCGATTTGTAGCGACCTAAACGTTTTCATAGAGGGTCCTATGATTAGATCGGCGATATTCTTAATCCCTTCCTGACCCAATGCGTCACCTGAAGATCAGGTATAATCTCCGATAGGCATGCAAGAGGTAACTGAATTGAGGACAAGGGAGTATTAGTGTGAGGGGTATTAAGTAGGAGTTTCCAGGCCTGTAGGGACGCACGGATTGCTGGGGCTAGGGACACATCAGGCATCCATTTAATAGTACTAGCCATTAAGTAGTTATAGGTGTTGGTGCCTGAAAGCTGAAATTCCTCCAGCTCCCGCCATTTCGTTCTAGGTGAATTTGGAAACCACGATCTCAGTTGCGCGAGAACCGAGGCCGTATAGTAATCTTTAATCAGTACATTACCCACTCCTCCAGCTCTTCTTACCGCTATTGATTTCTTAAAGGTCCACCTTGCTTTCTTTCCTTTCCATAAGAATTTATTAATTATAGATTGCATTTTGATAAAGTATGAGTTGGGGATCGGGATGGGTAATGCTCTGAATAGATAGATGATCTGTGGTAAGATCACCATTTTAAATGCTGCTAGACGCCCCGACCAAAGCAGCTCAGCCTTCGCTAGATCCTGAAGTTTCAACGGCAGAGAATTAAGAAAAGGCGTATAATTGGCCGAGAAGAGTTGTCTAGTTAAAGCAGTCAGGAAGATCCCTAGGTATTTGACCCTATCTTTGCTCCAGGCATATGGAAACCGTGAACTGAGCTCTCTCTGTAAACCTGGTGATATGCCCATTCCCAGTACATAAGATTTGCTTTCATTCACCTTATAATAAGATATTGTATTAAACATTTGTAGGACTGCATGTACCGAAGCCAGGGAGGTTTCAGGGTTCGTAAGCATTAGAATAATATCGTCTGAGGCTGATGACATGTTCAGATTTATGGGTACGGAAGCCAGTAATGTTAGGATGCCCTCTAATAAGGGTGGCCAAGGGCTCCATTTGCCATTAGTAATTTGGAATGGTTTGGAGAAAATGCCCGAGGTGTACACTCGGGCAGACGGTGTAGAGTACAGGGCCAATATTGCCTGCAGCATAAATCCCTGAAAGCCATATCGCCACAGGACCAACTCCATGTAACCCCAATGTACCGGGTCAAAGGCCTTCTCTGCGTCCAATGCCAGCAGCAGAGAAGGCCTCCCCTTGACCCCAGCCAGATGAACAATATTCATTAGTCACCTGGTGGCGTCCGAAGTTTGACGCCCCCTAATGAAACCAGTCTGGTCTGAGTCTATTAGAAGTGGCAGAACCTCTATCAGGCGGTTTGCTATCAGTTTAGCGTATAATTTCAGATCGGTGTTTAACAAGGAGATAGGTTGAAAATTTGCAGGTGTATTTGGGTCTTTCCCTGGCTTCGGCAATGTCACGATTAAGGCTTCGAGCATTTCAGGGGGAAGGACGAAGAGGCAGCGGCATCATTGAAAATTTTACCCAGATAAGGTGCTAAGATATCTTTAAAGATGTGGTAATATTCCCCCACAAAACCATCCGGGCCTGGGGATTTGTTAAGTGGAAGTGTATCAATTGCTTCATTTATTTCTGCAGTAGTAAACGGTGCGTTCAGGGATGCTATTTGTTGTGGTGTTAGTGTTGGTAGCAAGATTTTCAGTAAAAAGTCATTGATCATGTCGGTGGTGGCTTGTGGCGTATCTCTGTCTTCTTTAAGGTTATAGAGGGTGATGTAGTAGTGGCTAAATGCGTCTGCTATGTCTTGTGGAGGGTGCATTTTCAGTCTAGTGGTGGGGTGCAAGAGGAATGGGATTTTGGTTTTGCGTCTATGTCCTTTAATTTGGTGTGCCAACAGTTTCCCTGCTCTATTACCATGTGCGTAGTATTTCATTTTAAGTTGTTTGGTATGTTTCTCAAAATCCTCCAATAAGAGTGTTCTGAGATCACATCTTAGTTGGGTTAACATCTTAGAATTGGAGGGGGATGGTTGGTGTTTATTTTTTGATTCTAGGTCATTAATTTTAGATGTGATGTCATGGATCTTTTTCTGCCGCTGCCTTCTCGCCCTCGCCCCCATTTGGATAGGAATTCCCCTCATATACGCCTTGTGGGAGTTCCACAAGGTGAATCGATTGGACACCGATGGTTCATTTAAGGCAAAAAATTATTTCAAAAGTTGCTCCATGCGCAGCCTACACTCCGGTTGTTGCATAAGAAAAGAATTAGCTCTCCAGACCGGGGTGGAGCCCACCATGGAGGTGTCAGTCATTGAAAATTTTATAGGAGTGTGGTCAGACCACGTGATATCATTAATATCAGAAGAGATGATCCTAGACAGAGTCCCTTGGTCTACCAAGAACAAGTCGATCCTGGAGTAAGTTCGATGTGTCGCCAAAAAGAACGTGTAGTCCCTTCCTTCAGGGTGTAGACAGCGCCACACATCGAACAACTCCTCCCCATGAAGTGTTTCAAGTAAGGATAAACTTGTGCGGGTCGTCCTTGCTGTGGAGTCCACCGTGGGGTCAGGCACCACATTAAAGTTGCCACACATTATCAAGAAACCCCTTCTAATACTGTTGATCCTTTTCATGAGCTTAAGGAAGAAGCGAAGCTGTCGTGAATTAGGGGCGTACACGTTGACAATAGTATACGTTATTTGGTTAATGTCACAAATGAGTATGTGGAATCGACCATTGGGGTCCTTGTGTTCCTCTTGTAAAGTAAATGCAACAGTGTCCCGAATTGCAGTCAGCACCCCTCTAGTCTTGGATGTGGAGTTAGCTGTAAAAACATGTGGATATTGCCTATTACTGTACGGTGGAGCTGAAGCTTCGCAAAGTGGGTTTCCTGGGCGCACAGGACGTCAATCCTGTTCTGTAAGGCTTCAGCCCATAGAGATTTCCGTTTCACCGGGTGGTTGAGGCCATTAACATTAACCGATAAAAAATTTATAGCCATAGGAGCAATAGTGTGCTATGAGGATGTTGGCGTAGTTGTCTCAGTGTGAGCAGCATAACACATACCCGTTCCAAAAAAGGTAAATGTGCCCCTGCCACAAGAAAATCACATTTACTCACTGTGAGTGCAGGTCTAGGCTGAGAAGCAGGGTGTTGTTTCCATCCCATAACTTCATAGGATCTCGTAGGAGAGAGATCTCGCAGCAGATCGTGTTCGACTGTGACACCAGACTGTGTGAGGGCAAAGGAAATAAAAAACAAACGAAACAGATAAATTACGCCGATGGGTAATACTGTGAACGTGTTACTGTAGAACAAGGAGCCATCAGCAGAGCGACGCCTAAATGGTTCTAGGGGGTATATACCTGGGTGCAGCTATACGCTGCTCAAGTAGGCTGGGGGTGAGTTCAAGACTATTATTTGGTCCGGGGACTCATAAGTGGACAAGTTGAGGTTCCCATGACCCAAAGGGAGCTAAACTGATAGCTAATGGTGGAACCTGGCGTTCCTCTGCGTAACAGTTTTCTAGTCTTGGATATGTTCCAGTTTGCTGGAGGTGGCGACAGTGTTGTCGGCCGGTTCAGGAATGTTTTGCCATTCTTTAAGCAGTAACAACCCTTTTTCCAAGGAATCTACCACAAAGAGTTTATCTTGTTTTGTAATAACGAGTTTGGTTGGATAGCCCCATCTATAAAGGATAAGGTGGTTCCTCAGTGCTTTTGTTATAGTGTTCAAGTTCCTACGCTTTTGCAGGGTATGTTGGGATAAGTCAGCGTAGAATTGTAGATCCTTGTATTGGGGTAGGAGTTGATCCCGGTTGCGCATTATTGACATCAATTGCTCTTTTATGTGAAAAAAGTGCAAGCGTAAGATCACATCCCTGGGGATGTTTTCTGAAAGATGAGAAGGTTTGGGCAAGCGGTGTATTCTGTCAATAGTAAACTCTATATCTGGTGTTTCAGGCAGGAGGGAGGTAAACAGGGCTTTGGCATAGGATCTCAGAAGGTGTGACCGATTCGGGGATCCCCCGTATTTTGAGGTTCCTCCTCCTGGATCTGTCTTCAATGTCCGCTAATTTACATTTCACCCATGCTGAGTCTCCTTCTCGCTCTTCATTAGCATCCACCAAGTCATTAATGGTGGATGCATACTCCCCCATCTTCCTCTCAATATGATCCACCCTGTGCTCCACTGCTCTCACCTCCCCGCTTAGCTTATGCATACAGTTCATCATGTCTGATTGCAGAGTGCTTCTCAAAGAGACAAGCATATCTTTGAGGACCGTGTCCAACACCGGCTGATTCATCATGGGAACCTTAGTGATGGATTCCGGGAGTTCCCTAGTGTCCTCCCCTGAATCTGATACAGGGCTCCTGGCCGGGCTAAATCCAGCGCCATCCATCCTCATCTTAGCCTTAACCGGGCTTCCGGAGGGAGAGTGTGGAGGTGGGGAGTGTGAGCTGTCTTGCGGTTCATCTAGGGAGGGTGAGGTGTCAGCATTCAGCTGAGTAAAGCGAGGAGTGTGAGAAGGTGTGGATGTGGCGTCAGCGCCATATTGCCTACCTCCATGCCGCGGCCTGGTAAAGTCATCCATCAGGCGTTGTGGCTTGGACGAACCTTTCCTCTTGTTCGGCATGATCCTCAGCGGTGCCCGAGGTAGAACGCCAGGTTTAGGGGCCAAAACGGGGTGTCTATCAGTTGGTTTAAGCCGTTGTTTCCCCCGTGTCTCCGGAGCTCCGGACTTATGCTGCCATTCAGCTCCAGTGCAGGCCACGCCCCCGAGGTCTCTACCACTTGTCCAATGAATCTAATAGCACACAATCTTTTGTGCGAACTTTACATACCTTATAACTTGGCTGAAATCTGGTAACATATTATTAAAAGCTTTGCTTATTGCCAGAGCATCCTTACAAGCAGAAAAAGTCAATGCCTGTGATCTAAGCATAGGTAGCATTTAATCAGTCATTCTATTTTTATGTGACATTTCAAGAAAGTCACTCTACTTCAGCCAGGCTCTGAACATGGATAGTCTTTTAAAAAACAGCACACGTTCAGCTTGGCTTCTGCAACTAATATGCAAAATGCAAATATACATTACTGTCAGGATGTTTGCAGCCTGAAGAATTAGGTCATAATGTTATGAATGCTGCTGAGGCCATTAGTACATAAAAATGTTAGAGATGTTGTAATATTCCCTTACCTTTCTTCTGAAAATGATAAAAACATCTATTGATTAATATACTGTAAAGAAATATGTTTAGCCTCAGAAACACTGCAAATGTGTTCTACTTACAGAGAATAAAAAAGCACACAATGTACTTTGCACTGTTGCTCTTCTGCTAATTAATAGAATTTGAATTCATTATGACATTGAAGTAACGGCGGAAGTAAACTAACGCACTGAATGCCTCATTTTTCAGGCTACTTTAGGGTAATGAGCACTTTGTCCAAAAAAAAAAAGTAGACTTTTATTTGACTGGGAGGCATATTTGTGTTAGTTTTTCCTATTTTTATTTTCATTTAGTGGTTTGGATTGTTGTAGCCAAGAAATCTGATGAAAAATTACTGAAGCACACACTACAAAAACCCTTTAAACTTAGATGCCCTTTATAAAATGAGCTTCAAAAAAACCTAAATGTAAGGTTAAACATTTTCAGATTTCAGATTTTATGTTATGCCTTTTTTGCTATATTGAATATGCTTAATTTTTCTCCACCAGGAGAACTTACCCTTTCCCCTCCTCCTTTTAATAAATCTGGGTAACGGGCTTTAAGAAGAAATTGCATCTTCTTGAAGTAGAACTATGGTCAAACTATAAAATGAAATATTTACTGTACTCTAAGTACCCATGAAACATTTTATAAATACCTTTGGATCCTGCCAGTAGAACCATTGAATATGTACTTCCTTTGCTGCTGCTGTAGCTGCATAGACGATTGTACCCACATTAGATCTTTTTTTTCTATAAGCAGGATCTAAGGAAAAACATTTAATGTGCCAGCTTGCATTAAAATACCTATTCATTACCCTATGAAGATGTAATGGAGGCTTTATATTAACTTTAAGTGCTCTTGAGTATTGGGGCGCTTCCTTTATCTAGATCTGCCTTTTTATTTTTCTAAAGTAGGACTTTGCACAACACTAATAAGAAAACCTACAGCTTTACAGATATACAACAAAAACACTTGGAAATGTAACAATAGTAGATGCTCTATCTGTTCCATGCCTTTAAAAATGTATCCATGATAGCTGTAGAGATAAACAGTATGAAGAAAAAAAAATCCAATGCTTTATCAGATTTCCTTGGGAAATGTGTTTAAAGGGATGAACTATGTCAGAGCCTGACCAACTTCTACTAAAACATGATTGGATGGTATGGGGAAGCAGTCACATTTTCCCTCATCTACATGGATAAATAAGGTCAAATGTCTGTTGTTGTTTTTTTGCACAATATAATAACAGTAAGAGGCTTTTGATATGTTATAGGTCAATGTATAAGAAAAAAAACACTCTTCCCTCCTAAAGCAGAAGCAGGTAAGTTTCATTTTATGTGGCCTAATTATTGAACATTGTGCTTTATCTGGTGTTCGTATTCCACAAAAATGATATAGAGCCCCAACACAAGCATAGGATTATGTTTGAGAATCTATCAGCCATAGGAACATACAAGTAAAATAATCATTCAGCCTTTCCTGCAAGGTCAAGATACCAACACTTTTAATCATTTTCCTCTGCATTCTGCTTGCATGACTCAATGCTCTTTCTATACAGTGTTTGCAGTTCAGTGCTCACAACTAGATAGGAAACTTTTCATCCTAGTGAAGCTAGAGAGAAGCTGTGGGTTTCAATTTCAACATTCATCTTCTGTACTTTGAATATTGATATCCACCAAAAGTTTGCTGTTTGCAACTTTAACAAATAAGCTTTTATGAATTAGTCTTATAAGGCCATACAGAGAGATGGTTCACATACAACATGTTTTACTGCAACTAAGTGCTGACAAATTTTTGCAAAAATTACCTATAATGCTTAACAAGAGCAAAGCCATTATATATGTCAAATATTATATAGTGGTATCAACACTGGCAATGGAAATACTTTTCATTTGTTTAATGGAGGTATTATAATTTTGATCTCTGTACATGTAATATGGAATTTGCTAACACTGGTATGATTATGTTCATTCAAAAACTGGCATCCAAATCATATGCTGTTTGATAAATAAAATGTAAAAAACATGTCATTACTGCACAAAAGATATATAAATTAACTACTTATTTGATTCTGTTATCTTAACTATTTAGCTATTTTGTTCCAGGCTGGCTACATAACTACTAGTGGTAAGCTGATTACAACTATGTTCAGTTTGGAGTATATTTGCATCTTGTATGGGCTTTGAGGGGGAAATCCACACAAGAAATAAAAGAAAATCATAAGGTCCACCCAAGATCCACACCAGACCCTTATCCAAGCCTGCAGTCTAGCTGGATGAGCTGGCACAACTATGTTCGGTTTGGAGTATGTTTGCATTTTGTATGGGCTTTGAGGGAGAAATCCACACAAGAAATAAAAGAAAATCATAAGGTCCACCCAAGATCCACACCAGACCCTTATCCGAGCCTGCAGTCTAACTGAATGAGCTTGCACCCCCCTCCCCCCAAAACCATTCCAGGCCACATGTCCTCAACATTGGGAGATAACCACCTAGCAAAGCACCTTGTCGTCGTCATCCCCCAGCCTGATGAGGACAAGATCCTATTCCCAACAACCTTGACTGGTTATGGGGGTTTTTGGGTGGGGGGATTATTGTTATCTTGAAGCCCTCTCTAAAAATAATGGGCCCCCTGTATACTCCCACAGGTAAATTAGTAACATACTTCCCCTACTCATTTACAAAGAAAATGCAGATCCTTGTATCACTCATCCCACCTTTCCTGGCCTTATCTGGTATGGATCTGGGATACATTTAGCTGTTGAACATTGTTCCCAGCTGCTATCTGGAAGATTTCTAGTCTGGAACCACACAAATGTAATAAGGTGCAGGCTCACTAAAAATGTAATTCTATAAATGTGTTTTTGAACTACACATGATGTTTCAATTATGTGCCTACAATGTATAAATGTGAATAGACTTTGTTCTGCAAGTTATTAGAATATTGCTTGTGTATTACAGTGTGATGAAATACATGAAGGAACTTTACATTGGTTGGTTTGGTTTGTGCTAAGATAAATAGACTGTTTGCACTGTTTGCACTAATTTCCCCAGAGCTTAGTGAATGTGGTGACGCTCTGCTGATTTCCAACATCCAATCATGTGCAAGAAAAAATGCTTTTTTTTTTTTTTTAAGTTCTTCGCATCTGTTTGGACATCCTTTAAAAAGCGAAGCTTCACTGCATTCACTAAGCTCTGGGGAAAAGTGCACAGTCTAGTTGCCTTTAGTAAATTAACCTCTATGTGTAATTTCACATGTCCATTGTCATTACAGCCTTATTTATGAATGGATCATTACCTAGGCCTGTTGCCCAATTTTAAAATGAATGGTAAATCTTTTTTTTTTTTCGCAATAAAGTTTATTGAAAATAAAGAACAAAAACATAACATGTTAAGTCAGGTTACAGAATACAAGAGATGAGCTTTTGATGAATAATAATTCCATACGATTACGTAATGTAAAGAAACATATTCTAACATACAAGATACAATGAGTATCATTGTGAGTTGACAACAATAGATGTCAGATGATAATAGAAACAATAGTGAACCAAGTTGCATTTACTATTTTAGTTCAGGGACTACCTAAATTTGTGTATTATCACACGTAATCAATTGTTGGTTATGAGGGCCAAATTATGTTGTTTAATCCAGGATGAGGAAGGGACTGAGATCTGATTCTAACCCCAAAATTGATTAAGCATTTAGGTTTCTGAAGGTTTCTGAATTTATAAAGGTACGCCAGGGCTTCCACCTCTGCTAAAACTGCTCAGTGGTTTCTCTTATGGTGGCAATAACTTCTTCCATACCATAGATAGAATTTATTTTTGTGAGCCATCATAGAGCCATCATGGAGCTTTTTAAGAAAATGTATCTACCATCTGGGTCTATTAGTTGATGTTGTGTAACAAAAGATGATTCTTTGCTCAGGAGTAGGGATGAGCTTCGTGTTCGAGTCGAACATACGTTCGACTCGAACATAGGCTGTTCGCCCGTTCGGCGAATACCGAACGTTATGGGCCGTTCGCACCAAATTCGTGTGGCGCTCACTGCCCACAATTCACTGTACCATCGCAGTGCATTGCTGACTCATGATTGGCCAAGCATGCACTGTGACCCCGCATGCTTGGCCAATCACAGCGCCGGCAGTGGTGAGAGCCATGATTGGCCACAGGCAGGATGCCTGTGGCCAATCATAGCTCAGGCTGTGTAGTACACGCCCCACACTATATAAGGCCGCCAGCGCACCGACCTTGTGTAGTGTGTTGGCGTCTGTAGGAGTTAGTGGGTGTTCTGTGTACCTTCAACACAGTATACACCGTTCGTTATCGGCCAATTTTGCATTCTTGCTCTTCTGTAGTGCACCCAGTATACACCGCTATATCCATCTATATAGCTAACTATCTTGCTCATTTTAAATAGAGCTTGCAGTCAGTGGTAGGAGATTGTGCGTGCTGTCTGCGTGCTCTGAACCCATTATACACCGCTATATCCATCTATATAGCTAGCTATCTTGCTCTTTTTAAATAGAGCTTGCAGTCAGTTGTAGGAGATTGTGCGTGCTGTCTGCGTGCCCTGACCGCAGAATACACCGTTATATCCACCTATATAGCTAGCTATCTTGCTCTTTTTAAATAGAGCTTGCAGTCAGCTGTAGGAGATTGTGTGTGCTGTCTGCGTGCCCTGACCGCAGAATACACCGTTACATCCACCTATATAGCTAGCTATCTTGCTCTTTTTGAATAGAGCTTGCAGTCAGCTGTAGGAGATTGTGTGTGCTGTCTGCGTGCCCTGACCACAGAATACACTGTTATATCCACCTATATAGCTAGCTATATTTCTCTTTTTAAATAGAGCTTGCGGTCAGCTGTAGGAGATTGGGCGTGCTGTCTGCGTGCCCTGACCGCAGAATACACCGCTATATCCACCTATATAGCTAGCTATCTTGCTCTTTTTAAATGGAGCTTGCAGTCAGCTGTAGGAGATTGTGTGTGCTTTCTGCGTGCCCTGACCGCAGAATACACCGCTATATCCACCTATATAGCTAGCTATATTGCTATCTTTAAATAGAGCTTGCAGTCAGCTGTAGGAGATTGTGCGTGCTGTCTGCGTGCCCTGACGGCAGAATACACCGTTATATCCACCTATATAGTTAGCTATCTTGCTCTTTTTAAATAGAGCTTGCAGTCAGCTGTAGGAGATTGTGCGTGCTGTCTATGTGCCCTGACTGCATAATACACCATTATATCCACCTATATAGCTAGCTATCTTGCTCTTTTTAAATAGAGCTTGCAGTCAGCTGTAGGAGATTGTGTGTGCTGTCTGCGTGCCCTGACCGCAAAATACACCATTATATCCACCTATATAGCTAGCTATCTTGCTCTTTTTAAATAGAGCTTGCAGTCAGCGGTAGGAGCTTGTGCATGCTGGCTGCGTGCTCTGATCTCTGAGGACTTCCAGAGAGGTGGAGGAGGATAGGGAGCTGATGGCGTCGGTCAGCCCAGGCCAGGTGCCTGTTTCTCGGCCTGAGGAAAAGCGTGGAGCCCTGAAGCTCCTGGAGTTCGTTGAGGAGGAGAGGCTGTACTTAGAAAACCAGCTTGACTTGGTTGACTGGTCTCTGAGACAGCCAGGAGAAGACGTGGAGAAATCTGCGGAGAGGAAAAGAAAAGCCAAGAGCTTAATGGTAAAGGCTTCTCGCTGTTACTGCGAAAAAATGAAAGTTTTGGCCGAGCTGAGGAATAGACGCGACAGATCAGGTATCAAGAAGAGAACAGAATTCAAACCTGTCATAGATGGACTGAAAAAGCAGTGTAATATGCTTGGTGAGCTTTTATCAAATCTAATTGAAAGTGCCTCAAGCGAAAAGGACTTTCTGTTGAATATAGAAAAAGTTATGAGAGTGGCGTGCGATGAAGGCTCTCAAGCGGTAAGACGCCGCAACCAGCGTCTATCACAGGCGGCGGAGCCCATGAGAGAGGCGGAGGAACCCACAAGTGAGAGTGCACAGACAGTGCAAGGGATTATTGAGACCCTTCGTGTGGCTAATGAGGAAGGTTCCCAGGCCGTGAGGAGGCGAAATCTTTCCCAAACAGCGGAGAGTAAAGTTAAGATGGCGGACCTAACTGCAGAGGAGGGAACACAGGAGACCGGGTCAGCGCCAATGGTTAACCCAGCAAGTGTGTATAAAGCGGTGGAGATGAAGGTGGACTTGGCTATGGAAGTAGAGACTTCAGCAATGGATGGTGAGGTGGGGAATTCAAAGGGGGATGTTGTGGAGGGCGCCCCTGTAACATCTAAATCCTTACCCATGTGTGGGGGGGATGGTGCGAGTAAAGGGGGATTGCCTAAGGATACAGCACATGACCCGGTACAGAAAACCCCAGCCGTGAAGAACCCCAAAACCCAAGAAGGAAAGAAAGCAAAAAAGAAAACGGACTTACCTGTGCAGGACTTCCCGGTGAACCTTGGTGGAGACTGTGTGCAAGATGAGCCGTCAGTGGTCCTGTCGGCCATCGTTGCTGTAAATCAGCCCCAGGGTGAGGGGAAAGTTAGGGCTGAACAGCCCAATGTGGACAGTGTAATGGTGTCCAAGGTAGTTGTGGATGCTAAGATGGAGGGAGGTGGGAGAGGCACGCCGTCTTCCCGGAGGGCAGAGGGAGTTACTAGCCCAGCTCAGTCCAATCAGAGAGCGGCCTCCGGAAACGGCGCGAAAAAAGGGGGAGGAGTAGCGGGTGACGCGGCTGCGCGTCACTTCCGGCTCGCGGCTTCCGCGATTTCCGGGAATGGCGCAGTGCGTGAGGACGGAGTTCCGGCGGAAGCGGCAGTACGTCACTTCCGGTCCGCGACCTCCGAGGTTTCCGGTCCTCAGACTTCAGCCGCTGAGGGCAATGATTCAGGTTCAATGGCGGATGAATCCTTATGCCCAGCACAGAAGATGGAATGGGGTGACTGTCCTATGAGTCCGATGGGTGAGGATGACCCCGCACTTGCATTTATTCGGGGATTAGAAGGCTCACAGAGGGATGGGTCCGTGGGTGCTCTCATGGATATGGGAGAAGGCTGGTCAGAGGACTGGGATGCGCTCTTGGCTCAGAGTGCATCTGCCGGGGAGCTCCCAGTTTCTCAGGCCCAGTCCAAGGTGGCAGATAAGACAGTCCAGAGTAAAAGTACTGCTGGGGAGATTTCTGCGGGGGCTCCTGCGGGGTCCGGTCCGGGGTCTTCCCCGGGGCGGGTTCTGCAGGGGTCACCGGAGGTTAGACTTTTAACGGCCTTGGGCGAGCGGCGCTCGTACGCCAATGTGGTGGGGTCCACGGCGCCGCTTGATCCAATATACAGGCAGTTTGGTACGGGGAACTTCCGGGTGCCTCCGGCGGATCAGTTCTCAGGGGCTAATACATGGTCCAGGGGGACTGGTGGGCAGGAAAGAAGGTGCCGGAATGTGGTGCAATTGAGGTGGGAGGGTGAAGGTCAGTGCCCCAGTAGAGGGCAAGTAGTAGATATGGTGCTTTCCCTGGGCATCAAAGTCGCGGAGATCTTTGCGGTAATACATCCCGCTGGATCCCGCGACTTTGATGTTAGTTTCATTAGTGCTGTCATTATGGAACTATTCATTACCACCTTTGGGCTTATTAAAAATGCAGAGCCCTGGAAAGGGTTCAGGGTCATTCCCATCAGTAGGCAAGAGGAAGTTAAGAATGTTACCATCTTGGTGCGGAATGAGAGCCTACCGCCGGAGGACATAAGTACCTGGTTGTGTAGGCATGGCCAGTTGCAGGCCCCACTGAGGAAAGGGTTGGACGAGCGCGGGGTGTGGACCGGGGCTTGGAATGCCAAGATTAAGTTGCGGAGGCAAGGTAACTCAGTTGCCCATATCCCAGGTAGTGCCTTCTTGGGCAGAGACCGCATATTGGTGTTCTACCCCGGTCAGCCCCGCCGCTGTTTCCGGTGTGGATGTCCAACCCACCTCAGTGCGGACTGCACAGTGGTTCGTTGTGCTAAGTGCAATAAATTTGGTCATTCGAGTGACTCTTGTGGACTCATCCAGTGCAACCTGTGTGGGCAGATGGGACACCCGTTCAGCAGGTGTCCCAGGGCTCACAGGGAAAAGTCAGGGGGTCCTACTGATGCCCCTTCCTCGGATGGGGTTCAGGGCCCGGGTGGAAATTTGTCCACTGACACTAGGCCAAGTGCTGAGGCCGTGTTGGTGGAGAAAGAAGGATGTCCTAGGGTGGAGGTTCCTGGCGGTGGGGTCCCTCCTCCTACAGTGTCTGAGAATGGGGAGCCTCCTCCCGTCGCTCCTTCTGCCGGTGATGGCCCTGGAGGGGTGGTGGCGCCCCGTAGGGGGTTGAGTCCGGTGGAGGGGAGGCGGAGGAGGGTCTCTAAAAAGAGGGGTAGGAGGCAGAGGCCTGAGAGAGTGAGCTCTTCTCGTAGTAGGAGTCCTATTAGACCTTCTAGTCCCGTGCCTCCTTCTGCGCCGCCTGGACCTTCGGTGGTGGCGAGAGAATCTTCAGGCTCATCTATGTCGGAAGATGAGCAGGATTCTGACGCAGGGGAGGAAAGAGTATCTAAGGTGGGTGGTAAAGTATCTGAAGTGGTGTCAGAAGGTGTGAAGAGCCCGGTGTCAAGTGGTAGAGGTGGCATTGGGAAGAAAAATAGTAAGAAGAAGAAAAAAGACAGGGAAAAGTGGGATAAGCTTTTAGACAGCATGACCCCTGCTCAGTTTCTTAGGCTTTGTGCTCCTTATTCTTCGGGAGCAGAATCCTGAGTAAAAATTTTGAGTTAAGTTGTATAGTATTATTATTTTGTTTGTATTTTTGAAGATGTAATAGTTTGAAATGTAAAATATTGTACATATGGTAGCAGTTTTTGGATTAAAAAAATATCCACCTATATAGCTAGCTATATTGCTATCTTTAAATAGAGCTTGCAGTCAGCTGTAGGAGATTGTGCGTGCTGTCTGCGTGCCCTGACGGCAGAATACACCGTTATATCCACCTATATAGTTAGCTATCTTGCTCTTTTTAAATAGAGCTTGCAGTCAGCTGTAGGAGATTGTGCGTGCTGTCTATGTGCCCTGACCGCATAATACACCATTATATCCACCTATATAGCTAGCTATCTTGCTCTTTTTAAATAGAGCTTGCAGTCAGCTGTAGGAGATTGTGTGTGCTGTCTGCGTGCCCTGACCGCAAAATACACCATTATATCCACCTATATAGCTAGCTATCTTGCTCTTTTTAAATAGAGCTTGCAGTCAGCTGTAGGAGATTGTGTGTGCTGTCTGCGTGCCCTGACCTCAGTATACATCGTTATATCCACCTACATAGCTCTTCTCTAATTGAGCCATCTGCCATCTGCAGGAGTGGGTGTTGTGTGGGCCTCCAGCACAATATACACTACCCAATTGCTGGTTTTCCCATCTCCCTTCAGGCCATTACCATGTCTGGAAGGCCAGCAAGGAGAGGCAGACAGCCGCGAGCCGATAAAAGATGGCAAGCAGGCTCTGTGTCTAGAGACAACAGTGCTGGTCGTGGACGCGGTGCATCGTCATCATCAGCACGTGGTCATGGGACACGCTTGTCCTTCTTTTCGGCAGCTGGACATGTTGAGCCGCAACATGCCGAAGACTTGGTAGAGTGGATGACAAAGCCCTCTTCATCCTCCTCATCCTCTCTCACCCAGGATCAGGGTACTAGCAAAGCAGCTGCCAATGCATCGTCTTCCCTCCTCTCAATGTTATCATCAGTGACTCCTTCCCTAGACCCACCAGGTCCTCCTGAGGAGTCTCCTGAACTCTTTGAGCACAGTGTTGGGTACATGCTCCAGGAGTTTTGGAGGCTCCGATGATGATACTCAGCTAGAGGAAGGCAGTAGCGTGAGCCCAGAGAGAGGGGATGCTCAAAAAGGACAGCAATCTGGCAGTCATGTTCCACAAGCTTACTGCCAGGTTTGCTCCAGCGATGAAGAGGGAGGGGATGATTAGGGCACTGACTCCACGTGGGTGCCTGGTAGGAGAGAGGAGGAGGAGGAGGAGGCACATGTCCAACGAGGCAGGATGCCCTCCGGGGGCCAGCTTAGGGGCAGCACACTGTCTGAATCACACCGCAGAGCTCCGCCTGTGCAGGGCGCTTTCCTCTGCGCATTATTCTAAAAGTTCTTTGGTGTGGGCCTTTTTTGAGACGAGTGCATTAGATCGCACCGCTGCTATTTGCAACATATGTCTCAAGCGTATCTCGCATGGCCAAAACATCAGCCGCTTGGGCACCACATGCTTGACCAGACATATGTTGACCTGCCATGCAGCTCCTTGGCAAGCGTACCTCAAAGACCCACACCAAAGAACAAAACGGACCACTCCTTGCTCCTCATCAGCTGGGATCTCCAACCTCACTAGACCTTCAGTCCTCTCTGAAACCTGCTCTGAGAGGAATGAAGGTGTAGAATTAGGTGTGTCACAGCCAAGTGCTTCCGGGCACTCTGCTAGCAGTACACCCACGTCCGATTATAGCAGGCAAATGTCCCTGCCCCAGCTGCTGGACCGCCGAAAGAAGTTCACTCCCAGCCATCCATATGCCCAGCGGTTGAATGCTAGCTTGGCTAAATTGCTAGCACTTCAACTGCTGCCTTTTCAGTTGGTAGACTCTGCCCCCTTCCGTGAGTTTGTACAATGTGCGGTTCCTCAGTGGCAGGTCCCCAAACACCACTTTTTCTCACGGGAGGTGATTCCAGCTCTCTACCGGCATGTGGAAGGCAATGTCCTTGCCTCGCTGGACAGGGTGGTCCAGCAGGCATGGACAGGGATGTTACCTGTCTTTCACGGGCCAATTGGGTCACTCTTCTGGAAGCTGGGAAGGATGCAGGACAAGGTGCAGCAGTGTTGGAGGTTGTTCCGCCACCACGCCTCCAAAATGCTACTATTGGTTGTGACACACCTCTCTCCTCCACCCCTCCTCTTCTTCTTCCTCCATGGCCTCTTCCAGTGCTCTGTCCTCAGAACCAGCGGTGCTCCGTTGGAGTTCCAGGGGCTACGCAAGTACGCAGGCAAAGCAATGCCATGCCGTGCTTGCGCTGGTTTGTTTGGGGGACAGAAGCCACACTGGGGCAGATGCTTTGTCAGCTTTGCAGGGGCAGGCCGAGAGGTGGTTGACGCCACGCCAGCTTAAGCCAGGAATGGTGGTTTCCGACAATAGCACCAACCTCCTCTCCGCCCTCCGAAAGGGACAACTGACCCATGCGCCCTGTGTGGCTCACGTCCTTAACCTGGTGGTGCAGCGATTCTTGGGCAGGTACCCGGGCTTACAGGATGTCCCGAAGCAGGCCAGGAAAGTCTGTGTGCATTTCCCCCGATCATTTAATGCCTGTGCTCGGCTGGCTGAGCTCCAAAAGGAGTTGAACCTGCCCAAGAACCGCCTTATATGTGACATGCCCACCAGGTGGAACTCAACGTTGGCCATGCTGCAGCGGCTTCACACGCAGCAGAGGGCCATCAATGAGTACCTGTGCGACTACGGCACCAGGACAGGGTCAGGGGATCTCGTTTTTTTCTCACCACGCAGTGGGGCATGATCAGGGATGAATGCACTATCATGTCACCGTTTGAGGAGGCCAGAAGGATGGTGAGCAGTGACAGTGCATGCATCAGTGACACTGTACCTCTTGTCCACCTCTTGGAGCATACGCTGCGTGGAATAATGGACAGGGCACTTGAGGCAGAACAGAGGCAGGAAGAGGAGGACTTCCTTGCCTCTCAAGGCCCCCTTTATCCAGACAGTGTTCCTGCTGTGCCACCCATCACACAGGAAGAGGATGAGGAGGAGGATGAGGAGGAGGAGGATGATTGTGTCAGCATGGAGGTGGAGGCTGGCACTCAGCATCAGCAGCAGCAGCAGTCTTGTAGGGATGATTTACAGTCCCAAGAAACCCGTGGACTTGTACGTGGCTGGGAGGAGGTAGCTGCGGATCATGTTGTCCTTAGTGACCCAGGGGACTCCGGACCGAATGCCTCAGCTAACCTACGCTACATGGCCTCCCTGATCCGGCAAAGCCTGCGGAAGGATCCTCGTATTCTTCGGATCAAGGAGAGGGACCATTGCTGGCTGGCCACTCTCCTTGATCCACGGTACAAGGGTAAGGTTGCCGACCTTATCTTGCCGTCGCAGAGGGAGTAGAGGATGAGTCATCTCCGGGAGGCCTTGTAGAAATGTCTGTGCAACGCGTTCCCAGAGACTGGGAGGTTACAAACTCCTGGTCCTGGACAACGTGTTGCTGAGGCATCGGTCAGAAGGAGCGGTGGAGAAGGTGGCCGTCTGACCGATGCGTTCAGACAAATTTTTAGTCCGCAGCCCCAAGGTATGATCGGTTCCAGCAACCATCGCCAGCATCTAATTTACATGGTGCAGGAATACCTAGGGGCAAGGTCAGACTTGGACACCTTTCCCACCGAAAATCCTCTGGCTTACTGGGTCTTGAGGATGGATCACTGGCCAGAGCTTGCACAGTATGCAATTGAGCTACTGGCCTGTCCTGCATCCAGCGTTCTTTCGGAACGCACCTTCAGTGCTGCTGGTGGCTTTGTTACCGATCACAGGGTGTGCCTGTCCACCGACTCATTTGATCGACTGACCTTCATCACGATGAATCAGTCTTGGATCACCCACAGCTACCAAGCACCTGAAGCTGATGTAACCGAATAATTTTTTTTGGAAATATCACATCCCTTCAAGACTGCCTATGCTGATGCTGAGTGACTGTCCTGTTATGTTGATTGTCTATCCTCTTCCTCCTCCGCTGATATGTTGGAAGAAAATTTTTGGTTCTGGGTGATGCCACCAGCCCACTTTTTAAGCCCCTGTTTAACAGGGGCGTTTAATTACAATTTTTGATGCAATGCTTTGCAGCAGGGCTCATTCCTGCACCACAACTAGAGTATATGGGAGAGGTTGCAGTGTCGTGGCACCAGCACCAGTGCCTAAGGCCCAATTTTTCAGCCCCTGTTTAACAGGGGCGTTTAGTTACAATTTTTGATGCAATGCTTTGCAGCAGGGCTCATTCCTGCACCACAACTAGAGTATATGGGAGAGGTTGCAGTGTCGTGGCACCAGCACCAGTGCCTAAGGCCCAATTTTTCTGCCCCTGTTTAACAGGGGCTTTCAATTACAATTTTTGATGCAATGCTTTGCAGCAGGGCTCATTCCTGCACCACAACTAGAGTATATGGGAGAAGTTGCAGTGTCATGGCACCAGCACCAGTGCCAGCAGCCGAATTTTTCAGCCCCTGTTTAACAGGGGCATGTAATTACAATTCTTGATATAATATTTCACAGGAGGGCCCGTTCCTGTGCCCACCCAGAGTAACTGTGAGGATTTATAGTGTTGTGGCACCAGCACCACAACCATCAAAGGTCAATTTGTCTACCACTGTTCAACAATAGCATGTAATTACAATTCTTGATATAATCGTTCACAGCAGGGCGCTCCAGCGCCCACCAAGAGTCACTTTGAGGGTTTAAATTGTTGTGGCAACACCAACACCTTGTTTCTGCAGAGCATATAGGGCAGGCCCCTACTTTCAAACATCCAACTTACAAATGTCTTCTACTTGCAAACGGAAGGAGACAACAGGAAGTGAGATGAAAAAAGACGGACGGCAAAACAATTTATACAGGGGTGATAACCCTTCCCTTTGTTTTCCAAAAAGCTTAAAAATAGATTTTTTAACTGGAGCTACACTTTAAAAATGTACCAGTTCAAAATTACAAACAGATTCTACTTAACACAACAAATCTACACAGACCCTGTCTTGTTTGCACCGCCTGTATACTGCTGTTCTGGGTATATAGGGCCTGGGGGCCCCACGTCTTTCCTTTTTTTAATATGGGTATGGGGTTCCCCTTAATATCCGTACAAGACCCAAAGGGGCTGGTAATGGGCAGGGGGGCTACCCATGCCATTTTTCTCAATGATTTTCATCCATATTGCCGGAACCAGATATTACATTAAAAACGCAAGCAGTTTGAAATGACTTTTTTTCAGTTAAATGTCATTTTGTGCAGGGACTGTTCTAAACACGGAAAACATGTGGCACTTCACAGGCATACTATAGACACCCCTGAGGCACGACATTTAAAGGAATATTTCACTTTTTTTCTTCACTTTAATCGTCATTAAAATCAGTGCTCTCGCCAAAATGGCCATTTTTAAAAACATTTTAGGCATTGACCCATGTCCCCTGGGCAGGAGCAAGGTCCCCAAACCCTTTTTAGGACAGTATCTTGCATATTAGCCATTAAAATTAGCACTTTTAATTTCGAACGTTCGAGTCCCATAGACTTCAATGGGGTTCTAAAGTTCGTACGAATTTTCGGTCCGTTCGAAAGTTCTGGTGTGAACCGAACCGGGGGGTGTTCGGCTCATCCCTAGTAGTGACATAGGAGTGGGAGAATGGAACTGCAGAGTGCTGTGGAACAAACCAAGAAGTTTGCCGGAGGCCAAAGATGTTTCAGTCGGTGAAGCTCCTGAAGATAGTAGGTCGCAGCAGTGCAAGTATTTGGAGCATTAGGTTTACCTTTTTGTCACATGATTCTTTGCAAGGTTCTTTTTACAAACTTTTTTCTTAGAAAAATGCAAAGGGTTGTACAGAAGTATATATGTATATACAGTAACACTGCGCAGTAATCCAAGAAATCAAAAAAAGCTGCCAACACGCTAAAACTGTGATTTTTTTAGCTATAAAGACGTCAAGTGTAAAGTGTAAGCGCTAAAAATGTGTGGCTGTGAAAAAATCAATGAAGGCGACTCAAAATAGTGAAACTTGAAGGTAAATACCGTATATACCAAAAAAGAAGTATATATGGACCTAATGTAGTGTATACATATAACTATAACTTGTTAGTGAGACATGACCCCAAATCTGAGGGTAACAACTCCAAAAAAGAAAGAGAATAAAATAATAAATACATAAACAATAAAGTCCATATATTGATAAAAATAAACGTGCAGATGTGAATCCCAACGAACTTCGGTGACGACAAAAGTTCCACTTTACCGTGACCATAAACAATTCCACCGCAGTGTAGCTCCCTCCACCTTAAGAAGCGCAGGCTTACCAGATGGAAATGACCCGAGTAGACTTATATCTAAGGGGTCAACAATAGCTTATGATTCCAAATACTGAGGCACTGGATTCAGCATTCCATCATTGAGTGGGTCCTAAGACAAGTAGTTCATTCAATGTGGCGGACTGCATAAAATCACCGTTTTTAGAGAGACAACTCCGGCATCAATTCAGACATAAAAATGGAAGGATAGAGCCAAGATGGTGTAATAACGTTTTAAAAGTCGTTTTAATAAAAATAAAGTATCAAACTCACATTTCCATAGTTGTTAACGAACATATCAGAGGAAATAAGCAGTGGTAGAGTCCTCCCGACGCATTTCGACCTACGGGTCATCATCTGGGGTGGCTATTGTACAGAAGTATAACATATTGCAATATCATCATAAATTCCTAGCATACAAGAATGTTGGAAATTGCAGAACAGAGTAATGTCTGTACAAAATTTTACACTTTTTGAAAAAACAGCGCAAGAATAAAGCAATGGTGTCGGAGATAGCTATGTTCCAGAGCAGAAAAAATATGGCTATCAATATCGACATGAAGATGGTGATGGAATTTTAAATAGCTTATGGGATCATTCAAACATTGTGCAATGATTAAACCAGGGGGACCATTTTTTGTCATAATAAAGCATAGTGTGGTAAAGAGTGTGAAAAATATCTGTGCTTGTGGAGTCCATTCAGTGTATGACTTGGGAGAGAGGTACATATTGGGTTTTCTAGTGTAAAGTGATCACCAAATAGAAGGCAACACAGTGTGTGAGAAATACATATATTTCTAATCTCATGGTGTTTATTCTATTACTGATTTTTATGTTCCGGTACCAGGTATGTCCCTGCATCTGTCCACAGCTCATCATTGCATGCAGTTCTTCTCTTGTTTGCTGGACTTTAGACACAATTCTATTATTTTGTTCATGAATACTGTATAAAAATTACATTTGATATATATATTCACTTGATGTCTTTCTATTTTATTTGGAGAAATGTATATAAGCCCCTGAAGAAGTGGTCTCCCCGAAACGTGGAGCTTTTTCCTTATAAATTTAGAAAAAAAGTTTTATTGCACAAAGATAGTAGCGAACAATACATCACATAGAGTACAAAGTCGCAAGCAATATAAATTTCAGTATAAATTCTCAAAGATACCTTGTCACATAAACTAACAGCTCAATAAGCTAATGTAAATGTTAAGCAGGGTCTAACTACCACATCAAAAACAAATAACAAAGACTAAAGACCCAAATCAATCTTGTTCAATAATAACTGTGAAAAAGGAAGGAAGAATGGGAAGGAGGGAGGGAAGAATTAAAAAAAAAAGGGGGGGCACCAAAGAAGGGAGGTGGTCAGATAAAGATGTTACAAGCCAAGAGAAAAAGGTGGGATGGACCTCGACCAGGAGAGACTTATCTCCCATCAGATGTGATAAGGAGAGGAGTATGTTCAACGTGCGTTATAATGTCCAGGTGGGATGAGGTAAAGATAAGGACCACCATTCTAAGAGATAAGGCTCACCCAGTTGTCAACCTATCAGAGCATCGGAAAGTTTAAATTGTAACCATGGCGCCCAGGTTCTGTGGAAACTATCTGCCATTTCATTGGCTATGGCCAGCGTTTCTTCTAATCTAAAGATATGGTTTACCGTATTGATCCATTATATAATCGTAGGGATTGATGTGAGTTTCCAGTACTTGGGGATTCATGTTTTGGCAGCTATTAGGAGGTGTTTACTTAGGGATCTTTTATATCTGCCCAAAGGAGCATCCAAAATATGCAGGAGACAGCAAGCAGGGGAAAGTTTGAATTTTGTTTCCGTAATGTGGAGGATTAGTTCGCAGATTTTTTCCCAGACGGAAGATATATGGGCACAGCTCCACCGCACATGGAGCATGTCACCTCTAGCTTTCCCACACCTTCAGCATAAATCCGAGGCAGTCGGGTGCACTTTTTCACTTTATCAGGTGTGACACACCAATGTGAGAGACGTTTATACGAATTCTCCTGAATTCTCATGCTTATAGAGGACTTGTGGGCTAGAATGCATGCACTCTGCCATTGGGTATCTGTGAATTGGGTTTGTAAAGCGGATTTCATTTTTTTTCTGAACCTGACTGGATCTGCTCCATTTCCACGCTGGAGGTGTGCGTACAGGAATGAGGTGGTTTTCTCAATGGGGCCACCTTTTAAGCAGATTGACTCAAAAATAGTAGGTTCTCTAGAAATTTATCTTCTTCTATCCACAGAAGAGAGGAAGTGATGAATTTGTCTATAATTCCAAAAGGGGAATTTCTCCAGCAGCTTAGCATATGTAACGATCTGACCCTTCTCTGTAAACTGTGACGCAATGAAAGGTGTGTTATCATCATGGATGAAGACCTTCGTACCTTCGCCCGGGGGAAGTCAGGGTTATTTGTCAGGGGGGTTAGTTGTCCCAGAGAGGAGGCAATTTGGTACAATGTAGCAGCTTTATGGAAGATCTTAATGGAGGCACCTATAATCGGATGTTGTATGAGGTCAATGGGGCATTTTGCCCGTGTGATCCAAGGGGCGAATTTTAGTGGTGTGGTAGAAAAACTTTCCTCTAAGGTCACCCAGTCCTTGTGCAGGGTGTGGCAGTGCCAGTCAATTATCCTAGCCAGATGTGTAGCGTAATAATAGAGTTTGAGATCGGGAAGTCCAAGACCTTCAACATCTTTGGGTTTCATAAGAATGCGTATTTATGCGGGGTCTTTTTTGAGCCCAAAGAAATTTCCACACCGTGGATTGGAGTTGTTTGAAAAAACTGGCAGGTATAATGATTAGCAGCGTATGAAACGTATGAAAAAAAGCGTATCAGCATATCAGCGTTTTAGCGTATGAAAAAAAGTAAAGCAGTCAAGGAAGTATGACCATTTTAATGATGGCTGCCCTTCCGAACCAAGAAAAAGGCCTAGGAGACCAATTAGCTAGACTTATTTCAATTTGTCGTAACATGGATTTGAAATTTTGTGTGAACACATTGTTAAGAGAAGGGGCCAGTCCAACTCCTAAATATTTGATCACCTCTGACACCCATTTGAAGGGGTAGTTCTGTTGGGCCTGGGTCAGCGAGGTCATGGGGAGTGTGAGGTTCATTGCCTCAGATTTGTTGTAATTATTCTTTAAGTGAGATATATATCAATATACCGAAAAAGCATGCAGCAGGTTAGGGATTGATGTGTGTGGGTGAGTTAGGAAAAATAATAAATCGTCCGCATAAGCTGCAACTTTGTATATTTTAGACACTACTTTGTAGCCTGATATGGATGGGGAGTTGTCGACAATGCGGATGAACGGTTCTAAAGAGATGATAAATAGCAAGGGAGACAGTGGGCATCCCTGTCTGGTACCGTTCCACACTTGTACCCGTCCAGACAGGGATCCGTTGATTTTTAGTCTCATTGTTGGATTCTGGTACAGGAAAGAGATCCAGGAAAGCATATGGGACTTCAGACCTATGTATGAGCAGGTGGCCAGGAAATAATCCCAGGACACCCTGTCGAAGGATTTCTCCACGTCTCTTGACAGGAGAAAGCCTTCAAGTCCCGCCTTGTGACAGTGGTGGATAAGGTCAAGAGCTTTTGTCACATTATCCCTGTCCTCCCTTCCCGACACAAACCCCACCTGTTCTAATCCAATCAACTGTGGGAGAAATGCACATAATCTATTTGCTACAATTTTAGCAAGTATTTTTAAAAATGTATAGGTTTAGCAAAGAAATCGGCCTGTAGCTGGCACAGTCTGTCAGGTCTTTGCCTGGTTTGGGTATTACTGTTACATGCACCTCCAAGAATGTGTCTGTTATTTGGCGTGGCTCCATTAAGAAGTTTAGCATATTTAGTAGGGGCTCATTTAGGATGTCAATGAATGTATTAAAATAGTGGGCTGAAAACCCATCCGGGCCAGGGCTCTTGCCGGGTTTGAGGTTTCTGATCGTGTCTGTTAACTCTGTCGCTGTTATTGGGCCTTCTAAGGATTCCCCTTCCTCTGGGGAAAGGGTGGGCATGCCACTTTGAGTCAAATAGTCCTTAATAATGTGGTCTCTATCCCCCCTGAGTTCAGCAGGTCTGTGCGGATGTGGGATATTGTAAAGTTTAGTTTAGAATTGTTGGAAACTAGCGGCAATTGTATCTGTGTGATTGAATATGTTGCCCTCTGAGGTTTTGATTGCCAAGATATTATTGGCTAAGGAAGCCTGTTTCAGAGCTTTAGCTAACAGCTTTCTGCCTTTATCTTTATCTGCCTTTATCTCCATGCTCATAGTACACTTTCTTTTTTAGGAAAAGAGCTCTTTTGCTTTTCAAGTGTAGTATGTTCTGGAGTTCTTGTCACATCAGTAGGAGTTCTGTTGCTATTGCCTCGTTGAGGGACTGGTTATGTTGGGCCTCAAGTCTTGCCAACTGGGTCTCTAGTTGTTTAATCTTGTTTTCTGCTTCTCTTTTATGTGTCGCTCCTAGGGTGATAAGTTCCCCTCTCATGCGCTTTCCAAATAGTTAGGGGCGAAAGGTCCTTCAAAGTCTTTTCTACAAAGTAATTGTGTAAGGTGTCAGTCAGTTTTGACTTTGCGTCAATGTCGGTAAGGAGGGAAGGATTTAACCCCCACGTGCAAGGTTTAGAGTGCGGTACAGGCCATTTGATAGTCAGGAAGACTGGCGCGTGGTCGGAGAGGGATTGTATACCTATATGGGCTTCTTGCAAATCAATGGGACGTGTAAAATCCCTACCCATGGGATGGGCTATCCGCCATGAGTCTATCAAGGTAAGGGAGTGTATAGATGTTTTTATTTGTTTTAGTGTACAGTATGTCATATTAGATTTCCCTGTGGACGTATCCTGCAGTGGATTAAGTGGGATATTTAAATCTCCTCCTAGCAGGACTCATCCCGAGGCGAAACTCTTCAGCTCATCCATTACAAGTCTGCAAAAGGGTACATGGGCTTTGTTGGGAAAGTACACATTTGCTAGGGTCTGGGGGGGAGCCCCCACATCCCCTTCAGAAATAAAAACCTGCCTCCCAGGTCTGCTAGCTGCTGGGTGACCTCAAAGCCCGCTGATTTGTTTATAAGGATTGAGACTCCCTTGGTCTTTGCCACGGGATTTGTAGCATGATAAACTTTAGAAAAATTCTTGTGGAATAGGTTGGGGATTTGCATCTCCTGTAAAAATACAAAGAGGGGTTTTACCTTATTAAGTTCTCTGAGTAGGGATGATCTCTTTTCCGGTATATTCAAACCTTGGAGGTTGTGGGATATTACGGTGGGGGAATGCCCTAAGGATGAGTATGCCTTCGTTCTGTCCAATGGTCTTGATCCCATGGTCTCCTGAGCAAGGAATAAGAAACGAGAAGGGAGGATAGAAGAAATTTAAAAACATGCACACAAGAAAGGTAGAGAGGATAAGGTAAGTAGGGACATTAGAGTTGTGGAAAGGAGGAAAAGCCCTGAATGTAGGGCGGTGATCAAATTAAACTGAAGGATCTGCCTATAGCTGGACCAACTACAAGCCAAGAAATTTTCTTGTGGGTACCGACTACACTGTGCTAAGCAGTGCAGCTCCCACTTGTGGGGTAGTATGGGAAGAACACCGCTCGGGCAAGGCCTGTCTGAGGTCAAAATAACAAGCATTAAACTTTAAATGAAAAACCAAAAGTAATAACAAAAACCAATAACTTTTGGGGACCTGCAGCCCCATTTTCAGTGAACTAAAATCAGAATAACAAACAGTAATAACTCTGGCACAACTAAATAGTAATGTGGCAACTATTTGCTGGAGATAATCACACGACACAACTATATCTCTCATGGGAACATCAAACCTTCTGAGCCTAGGGATCAGTTAAGCAGAGAATAGTCCCTCTGAGACATTGCAATGAGTATCCACGAGTCTAAGTCTGATCAAGGTTTAAATAAAGCCTGGTCGTTTCTTGTGAAGGGAGGGTAATTTCTTGTGAAGAAGCAGTCAGCACAGATGGCCTTAGTGGCAAACCATCCCAATCAAGTAGCAGAGTGGCTGAACAAAAATCAGGAAGATCATTCGGCATCCACAGAATGTATTGTTTACCACTTACTGTGGCCTGAAGTGTGAAAGGGAAACTCCATTTATAAACAATCCCTTTCTCTCTCAGCACCTCTAGCAAGGGGCACATTGCTCTTCTGTTCTGCAAAGTAATAGGAGATAGGTCTTGGAACAGGGCGAGCATGCTGTCATTAAAAAGGATTTGGTTGTTCTTCCGGGCATGAGCCAAAATGTCCTCCTCTAGAGGAAAGTTCTGTAGACAACAAATTATGTCTCTTGGTGGTGCATCGCCCGGGGGTTTCATTCGTAAGGCTCTATGCACCCTCACAAATTAGATGGGGGTGTCTATGGGCCTTTCCAAGATGTTATTAAAAACTGACTGCAGCGCCGAGGGGATCTGATCTGCACCGACCATCTCCGGTATCCCCCGCACTCTGAGAGTATTACGTCTGCCTCTATTATTAAGGTCTTCTAAGGGTCTATTGAGCTCAATTAAGTGGTTAGAGTGTGAGGCTGTCGTAGCTTCCAGTCTCCGTATGACTCTGTCCCTTCTGTCCTCTGCCCTTTGCAAGGCAGCCATCTTTTCAGTGAGTGAAAGGAGGTCAGCTTTCAGGTGATAGCAGAGAAGAGGGTGTTTTTAATGTCCGTGGCAATTGCTGTCATGTCATCCAGGGTAAGGGGATGTCTAGCATGTCCCACTCTGCTTACCATGTCATCCGCTGCCGACTGTGAGCCCTCACTCAGCTCGTCCTCCTCCCCTCGTGTCGGCACCATCTTGAACGGTGTTCCGTGAAGGGAGCAGGTCTTGCTGGGGAAGATCTCTGGGATGCTGCGGGCTTGTGATGTGGCAGAGGTCAAGTGTGTCTGCCTGATCTGCTCATTCTGGAGCGAAGAGAGTGCCTGAGTAAGGCTCAAGGGCCACGGGTCTCCTGGAGCTCTACGTTCAGGCAGCCATCTCCTTTGCACGCCACACCCCCTTTCTCCTTATTATTACCCATTTTATCCAGCTGTGTTGATTACCATTGGGGTCTCCAGGTTCTGTGACCCTGATCCAAGCAACTATAACAGGATATATAAAGCCCTTACTTTAGTTCGCTATAGTAATGTTCTCATATGTGTTATTTTATACTATGTGAATTGTTATAAATACTTTTTTTTTTTTTTTTATCAGTGGTGCCTATAAAGTCCATGTCCATGAGTGTGTGAATTAGTTTCATTTGTAGTGTGGTAATCTCTGTGATTGGAGCAAATAATAGACAGTGGGATGAGTAAAGGGAGAGTTGAGCATCTGCTATTTTGGTGTCAAATTGGAGCAATATGTGAGCATACCCAAAAGAGATGGAGAAAAGAACCAGATGAGTGGCAACCCCTAAAACATAGTGGTGAGAATGTGGGAACAATAGAATGGATTTTAACTGGGAAGGGAATCCAAGGTAAATTGATTGTTCGAGGGGGCATAGTTTTCTGAGATGAGATCCTTGCCTCTAGGATTGTGTAAGTAGATATGCTTTTATAGAGATAGTTTTGACATCATATCTATTTTTAACTGAGATTTATAAAAGTTTTTGATCTGAAGTAATTAACTATTTCCTTTTTTGGGGCAAGGTCTGTAGTTTGGAGGGTTTGGAAGGAGATAAACTCTGAGTACTCCGCCAGTTTGTGTATAAATATAGCATCCAAGCTTATCCACCAGGTATAATCTAAGCAATTAGTGAGGCACGGATGAAAGGCTGTATCTCCTAGAAAGGATGCTTGTTGTGGAGCCTAGGTAGGTAAAGACAATTTAGTGTTATAACTTTTCCAGAAATGGAATGATTGGGCAAGATGTGGTAAGATGTCCATGTTTTCAGAGTTTGTCTAAGTTTGGTAATCATGGGGAGATAGTTTTTGAGAAATAGCGTGTGCAGGTTGGGTGTAAGGTGAATCCCCAGGTATTATAGGGAGGTCTGTGACCACTGGAAGTCAAAGGAATTTTTAAGTGTTTGATTTTGTAAGTTTAATAGTGAGACCTGATAAGACTGAGAATTTACAGTGTGCACCTTGGATAATATTAGCTGCCAATCTTATATTGTCTGTAAATTGGCTGTCAGGTTTAAATCCTGATTAATATGGCAAAATTAATGTGTTAATTACTGCTGCCAACCTATTTGCTAAAAAGTCTACTAAAGATATTTAGGTCATTGTTTATGACTGAGGGTGGAATTTGGAAGGTTCAAAGTGGTCCTTTTCTGGTTTAGGGATTAAAGACATGTTCGCTAATAACATCTTGTCAGGTAAATGGCCTCTTCTTTGCAAGGTTTTGGCTTCATTTAAAAATAGTGGCAGTGGCTCTTACAAATTAGTTAAATCAACACTCCCTCTAGTGGTTATTCCACAAATCTGGACACTTCCCTACTAAAACGACAGTATAGGAAACAAGAATATAAAAGTCACAAACAACATTTTAATAGTTAAAATTTGCAATCATAACTCAAACTTGGAGCTCACTAGAAATACAATATATTTTCCCTTCAATCATATCTGTATCGCATAGAGCACTTTTTTTTTATTTTGACTGGGGGGCATAAAGTGATAAGTTAATATAATAGCAATTAAATATGCAAAAAAAGATGAAATATCAAGAACAGTTACAGTACATGGATATAGCATTTCCAGCAAAGAACCCCTTTGGAAATGTCATTTACCAATACATATAATGTGCACAAATAATTCATGTTGACAAGGTTTCCAGCAAGTTGTTAGAAAATCTCTGTTATCTTCATATGTTTTTATCATTTTAATTACGATACAATAATCCTGTACAAAGAATAAATAATGTAATGCTATTTCATTAAGAAATAAACCATTTAAAATAGCATTTTTATTTTATTAGGTAATTTATTATAATAATGAGAGCTAGCTTAATATCATGAAATTGTTCGTTAAAGTTAGCACGATTTATTATCCACTCTCCTTCATTGAACAACCATTTTATGCATCATTTGCACAATCGTTATATATTAAATATCTTTTTACATAATGTCTAAATACAGTATAATTACAAATAGCATTTCTATATGTTCCATAGTGCAATTTTATATTATAGTACTGTTTATTTTTTCATACATATAAGATCAGAACTTAATAAAATTATTTTTTAATTTCTTTACTTCCTTCAACAACTCATGATTTTAAAAGGACTACAAAATCCACACAGCTGTTAATAGCCCAATAACGGAAATAGAATTGATGTGCATACTTACATTGGCTCCAAATTACTGCAGAAAGCAATTTTGCCTAGTGGTATGGGGGGTTTGCAAGATTTTAAGACTTGAATTCAGGACTGAAAAAATAGAGATAAAAAAACTCTTCTCTCTAAAGGCAGAGCTTTTCAGATCTTAACATAATTCATTGTACTAGTGTTAATTTACAAACATAGTAAAACATGTTCATTTTGTAAATGTAATTTCCACTTACCTTAGTAAATGTGGTTCTGCATAATGTTGCCCTTTAAAGTGTATTTCTGCTTTTTCAGTCAAATTTGAGAAAAACCGGCTATAGATATGTTATGTGCTTACATTCACAAGCACGTGACTTTTAAATGTTTCTCACTTTTTAGATGTTTCTTACCTTTTAGATATTTCTCAGGAAAAGGTTTTGCAGCAGATTGCAAGGTTTTTTTGAACAATATTAGAGGATAGGTTTGAGGTTTCATCCGTGTTCATCACAGGATGAACACGGAAGAAAGTAAATATATAGAGATTTATTACAAAGGTTATACATCAATAAGCAACAATAAAACTTGAAAGTAGCTGGGCCAGTGAATACACATACACAATAAGAAAATAAAATATAATACATAATATAATAATATAATATATAATGCAGACATCAATGATACCCAGCACGTACTGGCATAAAATAAGCATCAATAAATCCCTACGCCTTTTGCGAGTCCCTGCTCTCTTCTTCAGGGGCAGATGCATGAATGTTGTATTTGCAATGTAAGTAATAAGATTAATAGATGTATGTTATTGATAAATGGGGGCAGGTGGAATAATTGGCAAGAGAGGTCTGAAGTGGAGACCTCATACTTACCTATGACCTCATACTTACCCTCTGCTTACTTTATACAAAAATTGACAAGCCAACACCGTTCATAAGCACAATGTCTAACCAAAAATCCCAAACCTCTTCATTATGGATAAAACTCATTTCTATCAATGCAAAGGGACTTAATATCCCAGAAAAAAGATCCCAATTTCTCAAAGAATTGAATAACTTGAAAGCTAATATTGTATGCATCCAGGAAACACATTTCAAAGCAGACAAAATCCCGAAATTCACAGATAAGTGATTTCCACTAGCATACCAAGCTACAAACTCAGACTCAGACTCAAAAACCAAAGTAGTAACCATTCTAATTTCTAAACAAACTCCCTTCCAACTAATGAACTCCATGTATGATCCACTGGGGAAATATATATTCCTTAAAGGTAAAATAGGCGGGGCGTGGCCGGCGGCGGAAGGAGAGGGACGTGTCAGAGAGGAGCTCCGCTGGCACCTCTCGTAATCCGGGTCCATCCACTCTCGGGACACGTTTTGGGAGCCCGCTGGACCCTCCATCTGTCTTGCGGGACACATTTGCTCCGGGTTGGGGCGGTATTTGGCCGGCCTCGGCACTGTGAACCGGCCCGTGGCTGCGCGCTATACATCTGGCAGGTCGCCGCCATCTTGCGGCCTACTCTACCCCCACCACCGCCGGACGGCGGAATCCGGCCCGCCCTTTGGCCATCTCAGCACCACGCAGCACCGCTCGGTCCCCGGGGCCCCCCCGCTGGAGGAAGGAAGCCGAGCGCAGGACACCGGGGAGCCCATCGGATTCCAGGTTAGTGCGGTGTGCTCCGGCGGCCATCTTGCTACACCCAGGGCCTGCCGAAGATCTCCTGTCTGGATCCCCTACAGCGCCAATACCACTGCCCCCTGGGGAAAGGACATATTATCCCGCCACAGCGGTGACTGGACACCCCGGGAAGGTTTCCTATGCACCCCACGGTCGCCTCCACACTGCAAGACTGAGGCCTTGGCCTAGCCGGCGGCCATCTTGGACCACCCAAACCCTTCATCTGCACCCTAAGGCCTTCATTCGCCCTTCTACCAATCCGAGTTATGCTTTAAACATCTCTACTAGGTCGCACGCGCGGCTCTCCAAGATGGCGGATGTTTAATCCGTGAGTTCCGGTCCCGTCCCGCGATCCGCGGCCCCTGCAACGCTAACGCTAGCACAGATTGATCCAGGGGCAAACCTCCGACTCTCCTCATCCCTCCCAGGCACTACATGGGAAAAATCGGGGATCAGCGATCGGCGTATCGTCCCCCGCAGCCCTCCTCCAATATGGATCGCTTTCTAACTAGGCCCTCATCCCCGGCCCCGAATACACAGGGGGATCCGAAGGACTATGTAAGTGCGCTTATGGCGGAGGATTCCTCACAGCGGTCACCCCGACTGCCCCCGCCTTCCCCCCCTCCGCAGGCCCTCACACCGGAATTGATGGATCTCAAACTCCAGGCCCTGGCGCAGCAAGTTACCAGGGACATAGCCCAGGAGATGGGAAGGATCTCCAGAGAGCTTAGGGGGGAAATTGATGCCCTAGGGGAACGCACAGCGACCCTGGAAACAAAATTTGACGAGACTTTGCATTATGTGCAGGCCCTTGAAGAGGAAAACGCTACTCTTAAAAACTCTGTCTCCCAACTACAACTCCAACAGGAGGATCTCGAGAACAGAGAACGGCGCCAAAACCTCAGGATTCGCGGTGTCTCTGAGAAGATAGCTGACAATAACATCAGGCCATATCTTCTGGGTCTCTTCAACACCCTGGCCCCGGACATAGCGGACATAGACTGGCGCCTGGACAGGGCCCACAGATCCCTGGCTCCTAAACCCCAGGCCCCGGGATATAGTGGTGCGTTTCCACTTCTATGAAAGCAAGGAGGCCCTGACCAAGGCTACGCGCAACAGGCCCAGCATTGAGTACAAGGGGGATAAAATTCAACTGTTTAGTGACCTTTCTCCCATCACATTGGCCAAGCGTCGCTCTCTGAGACCCATCACATCCCACCTTCAGGAGCACAAAGTCCCTTATTATTGGGGCTTTCCCTTCCGTTTGAGTGTCACCACGGAGGGGGGCCAGCACACCCTGCGGGACCCCCAGGAAGGGGAGGCTTTCCTCAAGAAGCTGGGCCTTCCCCCGCTCCCTGCAGAGTTTGACCAAGCACCTCCGACTACCCCAAGACACAACTCTCTTCCTCCCAGGATCTGGACCCCGGTGAGGGGAAGAGGATCGAGGGCCTACTCCACACCCCAACGCTCTCAACGCTCCAGACCCCCCACCTGAAGACATGTCGGGGTCCCCTCAGAATTTGCCCCCTTCTCTTTTTTTCTTGTTGCCTCCCACGGAGGGTTGCGACCTTTTTTTGATGGTTCCCTCCCCGTGGAGTGAGGTGTGCCTCTACAGTTGTTTCTCGGCCTTGCGCGGTTCCACCGCTAGTTCAGAGATCCCAGTTGGGCTGTTTTTTCTAAGGTTCTGTTATATACCTAAGTTTAAGTTTGCTTCCCTTGGCTACTGACTTTGTTACGGAGGACATGGGGAGCCCCTACAACGCCATCGACCTCTCTGGATCGTCGGGGCGGGACGTCACGGACTCCCTTCCATGTTGGGAACTGCCATGCTCCCCACCAAGTCCTTGGGCTGCGGCCAAGGACCCCTGAGGGGTTTGACTCTCTCAGGTTTTTCTTTGCTGACCTTTTTTGTTTTTTTTAGGCCATCCTGGCCTTATGGTTGCTCTGCATCACTATTTTCAGTGGCCCCCTTTTTGGGCCTGTACGCGTACCCCCTTTTTTGGGGACCGATATGTGTTTTACCTTTTTCATACTATTGTTATGATGTCTTCTTGGTGTTTTGGTTTTTCATTTTTTTTTTTTTTTTTTACTTTACTGCTTTTATTGGGGTTTTTCCTCTAATGCATTTGCCGATAACTGTCTTGTGCATTTTATGTCTACATATGTCCTTAGGTGTTTCTTTCCATATTGCAACTACCTCTATTGTTAGCAATTTCTGTTTTAATTATAATGTGCTGATAGGCAGGTTGGGGCCCCTCCCTGGCCCCTTATTGAGCCGTGTTGCGTCTGGGCCTCCGCCCTTTGACCTGCATGTTCACTGGCCTGACTGCCCCGACGCGACATGGCTTTGAAACTGGTCTCCTATAACGTAAAGGGCCTGAACTCCGTCAGGAAGAGATGGCTGGCCTTGAGGGAGTTTAGGGCCTCCGGCGCGGATGTGATACTAGTCCAGGAGACGCACTTCCGGGCCGGGGGCTCCTTTAGATTCGCATCTAAACATTATCCGGTGTCTTATGTGGCATCGGACCCCTCGGGTAAAGCTGGAGTAGCAATTTTATTAAAAAACTCATGTCCTCTCCAGGTTAGGTCATCTCACGTGGATCCTCATGGTCGTTATATTATACTGCAGGGGTCCTATCTATCTAACCCTATGACGATCATGAACATCTACGCCCCCAATTCAGGCCAGGTGAAATTTCTCACAGATGCCTTGGCGCGTCTGCATAAGCTTTCTTCCCCCTTTACAGTTCTAGGGGGGACTTTAATGCTGTGCTCTCTCCCGCCCGGGACAGACGATCTCTATTTAATCTCACTCCCCCCCCGGCCTCTCACACCCTGGCTACCTCCTTTAGGAAACGTATTCGTACACACCACTTGTTCGACGCTTGGCGGCTGAAACATCCCTTGGGTAGGCAATACTCATTTTACTCCCCTCCTCACAAGATGTTCTCTCGACTGGATTATTTTTTTATTACGGCCCCCTTGATATCTCACGCAGTGTCGTCTGACCTGGGTGCGATAACCTGGTCGGACCATGCCCCCTTGACGCTAGATTTATGCCTCTCTGCTGCTTTCCCCAAGAAATGTCACTGGCGACTCAACGAGTCTCTGCTCAAGCACCCTGAAACCAATGCTAAACTCGAGGCGGCCCTGTCCGAATATTTTCTCCTGAGCAAAGGCTCCGTGCCCAGCACATCCACCCTCTGGGAAGCCCACAAGGCCTTCTTCCGGGGGCAATGTATTGCCCTTGGTTCTCGAAGGAAAAAAGATGCGGCTCTCTTGAAAACTTCCTTGCTCCTAGAGCTTAACGGAGCAGAAAGGGCTCTGCTGCGCTCCCCTACGGTGGATCGGCTGCGCACGGTCACTGGCCTGCGGAACCGTATAAAATCCCTAGACATGTCTCACATAGACAAATCGATCCTGTGGGCTAAACAAAAGTTCTATGAGTACTCGAATAAGCCCCACAGGATGCTGGTTTCTAGACTTAACCCTAGGCCTTATCACGCCTTCCCGGAACATGTCAGACTTCCTGACGGGTCCCCCACTTTCTGCCCCCAGACAATGACCCAGATGTTTGGTGACTTCTATGCCAAACTCTATAATTGCCTAACCCCCCCACAACATCCTGCTTTTGATATGGCTGCTTTTGAGGGGTTCATGTCGGACCTGAAGCTCCCCCAGTTGTCAGATTCGGATCTGCATATACTAAACGCACCCGTTACAGAGGAGGAGGTGGACAGCACCGTTAAGGCTCTCCCCTCCCACAAAGCTCCAGGTCCGGATGGCCTCCCATACTCCTATTACAAACACTTCCTCCCAATCCTGTCGCCTCATCTAGTGACCCTGTATAATTCGCTGCTTCTAGGTAAGTCCCCTCACCAACATTTTCTTCACTCCTTCATCACGGTTATACCTAAACAGGACAAAGACCCGACCCTACCAGACAACTACAGACCTATAGCCCTTTTAAATTCAGACTACAAACTATTTACAAAAATCCTTGCCAACCGTTTGTCCCAATTCCTGACGAAGCTCATAGACAGAGACCAGGTGGGCTTCGTTCCTACCAGACATGCGGGTGACAACACCCGGCGAACTATAGACCTAATTGACATGCTGAACAGGGTTCGTCGCCCCGCCCTGATTCTCAGTCTGGACGCCCAAAAGGCGTTTGACCAGTTAAGCTGGCCCTACATGTTCGCAAACCCTCACTAGATTTTGCCTGCTGGGACCCTTTCTCTCCACGCTACGATCCCTATACTCCAACCCCTCTTCCCAGGTTCGATTAGTGTCCTTCACCTCCCACTCATTCCCTATGACAAACGGGACGAGACAGGGTTGCCCTCTCTCCCCGCTCCTCTTTATACTCTGCCTAGAGCCCCTGACAGAGGCTATCAGATCTCACCCTGATATCAAGGGGGTACCCATGCGGCAAAGGGAGTATAAATTATCCTTATTTGCGGATGACGTCCTCCTTACTCTAACCAGTCCCCACATTTCCCTCCCTTCCCTGCATGCCCTACTCACTCAATTTAGTTCCCTATCGGGCTATAAGGTCAACACGGCAAAGACGGAGGCCCTCCCCCTCCATGTTCCCCCGGAGGAACTTCTGCGTCTACAAAATACATTCCCCTACCGTTGGTGCACATCGTCCCTCAAATATCTTGGGGTTCAGCTGACGACTTCCTACTCCGCCCTTTACCCGACCAATTACATCCCTCTGTTTAAGTCTATCAACAGTATGTTATCTCGATGGACCTCCCTTCCCCTGTCCTGGATAGGCCGAATTAATGTGCTGAAAATGTCCATCATGCCAAAACTGTTATATTATTTTGAAACCTTGCCTGTCCCCATCCCGATGTCACAGATTAAGTTGCTTAAGCGCTGGTTCTTGAAATTTATTTGGAATGGCAGGGCCCATAGAGTGGCCGGTTCGGTGGTTTTTGCCCCCAAAGATCAGGGGGGCATGGGTGCACCGGACGTCTACAAATACTATCTGGCATCTCATTTGCGCCCGATAGTATCTTGGTCTTGCCTGAGACCTCCGAATCGCTGGACGGAGATTGAGATGGGTTCCCTATATCCGACCCATCCTTGCTCCTTGGCGTGGTCGCCGGGGACAATGAGGGACCCCGGGCTTCTGGATCTCTGCCTGGGTCCCATGTTGTTCACGCTTAGACTGTGGCGTTCCTGCTCTTCCAAATTTGCATTGTCTTCACCCTGTCCCCCCCTCTCTAATGTGCTGTTTAATCCTTTAGTTCCTGACAGTCTATCGCATGTTCGTATGTTTCCCTGGGCTAAAGAGGGATTGTTCCAACTCCGCCACTTCGTTCACCCTGTCACGCGTAAACTTAAGCCCTTTTTGGCCCTCCAAACTGACAGTCAACTCCCAAACCACTTGCGGTATTCATACCTCCAGATAACTCACTACTTTTCAACTCTTTCCCCCTCTCTCTCCCTCTCCACACCGACGCCTTTTGAGCTGCTCTGCTCCCAGGGCCCCTACCAAGCAAAGCTTATCTCTAGTATTTAACATATACTCCAGCAGAGGTCCTCTCTCACTGCCCTATCCCACTCCTACATGGACAAATGGACGCAGCTCCTTAATCAACAAATCACTCTCCCGCAATGGTCCAGAATTTGGTCCTCCACCTCTAAAATTTCCAGATGTGTGGCACAGAGAGAGACAGCATATAAAGTCCTACTGTTCTGGTATAGGACCCCCGAGGTTATTCATCGGTATGACGCCTCTCTTTCTCCCATGTGCTGGAGGTGTGGGAGGACCAATGGAACGCATTATCACATCTTTTGGCAATGCGCTCTAATTATTCCTTTCTGGTCTATGGTATCTCACATGCTCCAGCAAATTTTTGACACCCCCATTCCATTGGATCCTGTCCACCTTCTCCTAGGCCTTCCCTTCCCGGAGTTGGGGAAGGCAGCTAATAAATTAGCTTCCTATGTGCTGCTTGCTGCTAAAAGAGCTATCCCCTCTAATTGGCTGTCTACTCAGCCCCCAACCCAGACTCAGCTGATACAAACCGTCAGGGACATACGCAGGATGGAACATTTGACGGCTATGGTGGAGGATGGGATTTACCGGTTTGGCGTGATTTGGGCCCCCTGGGATGCCTCGATTTTTGGGCTCCCACAGGCGCCCTTGGTACCTCTAACCACCCGGTCGGTGTCCGTCCCCTAGTGATCCCTGACCTTCTTGCTCCCTGATGTTTTGTATCTGGTCAGTACTTTAAGTCTGTTTCCGCTGGCCCAACGGCCATTTGAAGCTCACCTTGCCTCCTGAGGAAATTTATAGTGGCATGTAGCCCTCTTTTGTCAGATATTAGTCACGTTATTGAAGCACCTGCTCAAGACCCCAACCCCTGCATTATGACATATATGTTGTCTCTCAGCCTTTTTATTTTAATAATGTTTTACGTAATACTTTTCTGTTGTTTATTTCCTTTCTGCATTTTATTTTGCTTTGTTTTCTTTTAGTTATCTATTTTTATCCTTCAATTGCTACTGTCTGTCTGTAGTCACCATGAGGTTATATCAGTCTCTCCAATATGATATGCTCCAGATTTTCTTTGAATATTGTCAGTTCTGTATCTTTTCATTTTCTGTAAAAAAAAAAAAAAACTCTCAATAAAAATGACAATTTAAAAAAAAAAAGGTAAAATAGGCTCCCACCCTATCACGATAGCAAACATTCATGTGCCCAACACTAAGCAAGTCACATTCTTCCATCAAATAGGAGGCCTACTAACCTCATTAATGTCCCACTAAACCCTAGTTTAGACACCTCAAACATCACATCAACCCTTACATTTAGAGCACTAAAACAAATTAAAATGCAACTCCAAGGACTCATGTTACATGATGTATGGCAAATTCAAAACCCCCAAGAGAAAGTCTACACTTACTTTTCACATCTGCACCAGAAATAATAGAATAGATTACTTATTTTTATCCCAATCTGACCTAAAACTATTAGGAAAAAACACAATTTAACCCATGATCTTATCGGATCAACATCCGATAATCATGTCTCTAATATTCCCAGAAAATGTGTCTAAAACAAAGACCTGGAGGCTGAACCCTTCCATCCTCAAAGACCTTACTGATATACAACATTTCAATGACTGCCTGGAAGATTACTTCTCAAGAAACGATAACCAAGCGACATCGCTCCTTAACCACTTGCTTACTGGGCACTTAAACCCCCCTCAGTCCCAGACCAATTTTCAGCTTTCAGCGCTGATGCACTTTGAATGACAATTGCGCGGTCATACAACACTGTACCCAAATGAAATTTTTATCATTTTTTTCCCACAAATAGAGCTTTCTTTTGGTGGTATTTAGTTACAGCTCGGAGTTTTATTTTTTGCTAAACAAACAAAAAAAGATGCAAAAAAAAAATAAATAAAAAATCATGTTTTAATAGTTTGTTATAAAATTTTGCAAACGGGTCATTTTTCTCCTTCATTGAAGTGCGCTAATTAGGCGGCACTGATGGCTGCATTGGTGGGCACTGATGGGCTGCATTGGTGGGCACTGATGGGCTGCATTGGTGGGCACTGATAGGCTGCACTGGTGGGCACTGATAGGCATAGTTAAGGCGGCACTAATAGGCACAGATAAGGCGGCACCGATGGGCACAGATAAGGCGGCACTGATGGGCAAAGATGGGCACAGATAAGATGGCATGGATGGGTGGCACGGATAAGTGGCACGGATGGGTGGCACGGATGGGCACTGATAGGTACCACTGATAGATGGGACTGATGGGCACTGATAGGTGGCTCTGATAGGTGGCACTGCTGGGCACTGATGGGCGGCACTGCTGGGCACTGATGGGCGGCACTGCTGGGCACTGATGGGCGGCACTGGGTCGCAGCACCTTTGAGGCAGATTGTGGGCACTGTGGGTGGCACTGTTGGTGGCACTGCTGGATGGCACTGTGGGTGGCACTGTGGGTGGCATTGTGGGTGGCACTGTAGGTGGCACTGTGGGCACTGTGGGCACTATGGGCACTGATGGGGGGCACTTACTTTTATTCAGGATGGCACGGCGGTGGGCAGGTGGGCACTGGCAGGGGGCAGGTGGTCAGCTGTATTGCTGGCCGTGATCGGGACTGATGTCCCGATCACGGCCGCCGGTGATCGGCTTTTTTTTTCTCTCCTCGCGCTGTCAGCGCGAGGAGGAATAATAGCCGATTACCGGCTCCGTTCTATCACATGATCAGCTGTCATTGGCTGACAGCTGATCACGTGATAAGGGGTCGGGATCGACCCCTTGCACGGATCGGTGATCAGGCGAGTCTCACGGACTCGCCGATCACAGAGCGCGCCGCGCGCGCCCCTCAGGGGGCGCGCAGGCCGCTCGTATCCGGGACGACGTCAATAGACGTAGTCCCAGAAATGTAGGTCCGCGCTAATGCCGTCATTTGGCAATAGCGCGGATCTGTAGTGGTTAATCAGTGGGAAGGCCACAAATGTGTTATCAGAGGAGAATTCATAGTCAAGACTGCCATAACAACAAACAAAAAATAACTCCCTCATAGCTCATATCCACAAACTTAAAAAAGATACACAAACTCTCTATAGCCAGCATTAGATAAACTTAGGCCGCGTACACACGCGCGGACTGTTCGCCCAACTTTGTCCGTCCAACAGTTTCGGCAAACAGTCCGCTCAAACTTAGCATGGACGGACATGGCCACACACGACGGACGAACAGTTTGCTGAAACCGTGCGCGATGACGTGAACGGCACGTACGACGGGACGAAAAATACGACGTCCTATACACTGCATTATAGCTTTCGGCGTGAAAATCCTTTCTGAGCATGCGCGCAACTTTGTTTGACGAACAAGCCTACACACGAGCGGACTGTTCGCTGAAACAAGGTTTCAGCGGACAGTTTTACGGAATTTCCGAAAAACCTTGTCCGTCAAACTGTCCGCTGAAACTGTCCGCTGAAAGCCCACACACGAGCGGACTGTCCGCCCAAACACTGTTCAGCGGACAAAGTTGGACGAACAGTCCGCCCGTGTGTACGCGGCCTAATCCAAGCCAGAATGCAACTAGCAGAAGAACTAAATATGAAAATAAAAAGGCAATACATCTCAGACATAAAATATATCATGAACAGGGTAACAAAGAGTGGGGAATTGTTAGTGAAGGCTTTACAAAACAAAAAAGCGCCACCACAGTACACCAAAACAGAGATAAGCATGGCAAAGTACATTCATCCAATGAAGAAATAGCCAAACAATTTGAAAAATACTACCAATCCTTTTACAACATTCATTCTAACCCAAATGTCCACAATAATCTGAGAAAAGGAAACAACTTATTCAACAATTCCTACAAAAATACAGCCCTTCTCCAATCTAAATAGAAACTGCACAGGATTTAGAATCCCCCTTAGAAGAGGCAGAATTCCATAAAGCAATTAAAGACATGAAAGTGGGAAAGGCCCCAGGACCAGATGGTTTTCATTTACAATACTATAAATCAAGGATAAGCAATTAGTGGACCTCCAGCTGTTGCAGAACTACAAGTCCCATTAAGCATAGCAAGACTCTGATAGCCACAGGCATGACACCCAGAGGCAGAGGCATGATGGGACTTTTTGCAACAGCTGGAGGTCCGCTAATTGCATATCCCTGCTATAAATCATTCTCTAGCATCTTGAAACCTTGTTTTCTGGCAGCCTTTCAGTCTCTTCAGGCCGAAAACAATCCCCCACTTCAACTCTTATGCCGCATACACACGGTCGGATTTCTCGTCGGAAAAAGATATGATGGCTTTTCCGATGGGATTCAGCTCAAGTTTGCCTTGCATACACACGGTCATGCAAAAGTTTGCTGAACTTTCGACCGTCAAGAATGCAGTGACGTACAACACTATGACGAGCCGAGAAAATTAAGTTCAATGCTTCCGAGGATGCATAAAATTGTTTCTGAGCATGCGTAGGAATTTTGCACGTCGGAATTGCCACAGACGATCGCATTTTTGGATAGGAACATTTCCCGACCAAAAAATTTTGCGCATACTCTTAATCTATTGCTGGCTGGAATTCCACCAGCAAAAGGCTAATGCAGCATACACAGGATCACATTTTTTCTGACAAAAAACTCTCATCGGTCTTTTGCAGCCTGAAATTCCGATCATGTGTACGTGGCATTAGAAGCACACATAGCGGTAACCCTTAAAGAGGGAAAAGATGAATCTCAGGTCACAAATTACAGCCCAATTTCCCTCATCAACGTAGACATAAAAATCTATGCTAAAACATTAGCTAATACTCAATTACATGCCTATCTTAAAAGAAACATACAACAACCTAAAACGCTGGAATTTTCTGAATATTTCTTGGTTTGGTAGAGCATCTTTGGTCAAGATGACTATTCTTACATGTTTCCATTATACCATGCAAACAATTCCCACCCGAGTGTCGCTTCTGTTCATATGGAGAGGAAAACATCCCCGAAATTAGACATATCAGCTTAAGCCTACTGAAGTCTACGTGAGATATTGCCCTTCCAGACCTAAGGAAATATTACCAGGCCTCTCACCTAGCAAGAATTATTGACTGGAATATACATCAACTAGTTAAAGATTGGGCATCCCTTGAACACACACAAATTCCACAACCCCTAAAAAATCTCCCTTGGATACACAAAACATCATCCAATGGCAGCTAAATCCCATCCTCTAATAGGTCCCACCTTAGACATCTTCTGCAAAGTATCAAAAACCAAACCAAAACTCTGGTTGGGCCCCATAACTCAGTTGAAAAATAATCCAGACTTTCCCCCAGGCCTAGAACAAAACTTCCTCCTGAGAGACTGGCTTCATAAAGATATTCTGAATAAGCACTTTTTCAGAGGGAACACTTTCAAAACAAGAGAGGGGGTCATTAGAGAAATCTCCCCGAAAGCCATATCTTATTGGAACTATTTACAAATCAAACACTTCCTAACCAGCCAAGGTTCGGCACACACATGGACAAGACCACTAACTACCCTAGAAAATCTCTGCACCAAAAAAATGCCACAAAGACACATCTCTATCCTATATATATATATATATATATATATATATATATATATCTATATGGGACTAAATGAGTTTAGCAGTACATCCTGTCAAGCATGGGAACGCAAGCTCAATATCCGTTTGACAGCTGATGAATGGGAAAACATTTTTATTTACGCTCATAAAGGATCTCTTAACGTAGCAACGCAAGAATGTGGGTACAAAATCATTACGCGTTGGTACAGAACACCCACCCTACTAAACAAATTCTACCCCCAAGTCTCTAAGAAAAAATATCTCAAGTCTTTTCTTATGGTCATGATAAATGCTGCTAGACACTGTATCCATTGTATCCATTGTCACTGCCGATCAAAAAATACTCCTTTTAAGGAAAGAATGGTTCTCTAGTATTAACCGAATTGAAAAAATGGAGGAACTTATCAGCATTTCATAGGAAAACATCTCAAAGTTTACCTCAACCTGGTATAACTGGTTACAATTTAAATCCACTAACGCTTATAAAGAATTAATATAACACTGGGAAAGATGAAATGAAATAGAGTGTATAGACAGTCAATGGGAGGAGAAAGGAAAGAATACATATGCTTCCTCCCCCCTCTTTTTTTGTTTTCTCTTTCTTTTTATTACTATAATAAAAAGGAAAAATAATGCAGAGTATGCTTCAGATACGATATATATGTGTATAACATGTTATCTACACTATATTAAAAACAATTTTTCTGCTTTTTTTTCTTGTATGCAAACAATGTGACACATTCTTTGTTATTGACCATATAGTGTTATTGTTACTTTAAATTTTGTATGTTGTTATGTTCTTCAATAAAACTTATGGAACAAAAAATAAATAAAAAATGTGTCCACTTTAAATAATCCTGATTTTGGAGCTTTCAATGTATGCCTCAAGGAACACATCCAAACCTTCAACTCGGATCTTTTGTTAAAGAAAGAGGATAAAATGTCCAAGGACAAATTAGCCTTTGCAGGCAAAGATGTGTACGAATTGGTTGTCTAATAACGGCCAACAAGGGGGTCATAAACACACAGGCTCTCAGAGGAAGGTTCTAAATAAGTTGAAAGACAGAGCTAATGATTCAGATTCTTCCACTAACTCTCATGTTTCACAGAACTCACAGGCCTGTGACCGGGGACGTCAGAGAGGCCATAATTTGATGAAATGACATCAGACTGGTGGTGGTTACCAGACAGGTACTGACAAAAAATAATTAGTAGGTGAATCTACTCTACCACCAGGTAACTATAATGACAAAGATCAATTATGGCATGACCTCACTTCCCAGGTGAACAGAGGGATTTTTATGTTTTCAGGTACTAATCTGATCCCTGCCATATGCAAGCTGTTCCAATCGCTGCTACCAGATCATGAGGTGGAAGCATTTACCTGTGACTGCATTCATCGTGATTTGCGCCCAAAGCCACCTCCTGACAAACCCCCTAGAGACATTGTACTCTGCCTTAAGGACTTCCTTATTAATTAAAGAGGAGATCCTCAGAGCTGCTCACAACTCTCAGTCTATCACCCTGAATGGCACCCCAGTGCAAATATATCCTGATATTTCCCCAGCGACCCTGGATAGGATGAAGGAGGTGACCACTGTGTTAGCTGCTGTACATATATGCTACAAGTAGGGATTCCCCTTTAAACTTTTGGTTCCTCACAATGGAACTACATGTTCAGCCACCACTCTTTTGGAAGGGCAAGAGCTTTTAGGGAAGTTGAGCCTGTTGGATGCAGATGGCCCTTCCCCGGCCACCTACCACCCCCAGACCAACACCAATCTGGGGCACACCTTCTCCTAGACGCAATAGAGAAAATGCCAGACAGAACATTGGCCTTAACCTTAATTAAAGGACTGTGTTACAGTTAACTTTATCCAGGAGCTGACTCTATTTTCACCTTCTATCCTTGTCTAACTTTGCCTGCTGTTTTCTGTGGATAGATCGCCACCTCATGCCCTTTTTTAGAAATGCATGACATTTGTTATCCTGTCCACTATAGACTACCACCCGGTTTACTCAAATGATAATAGAACACACCCATACCAGATGACATTTAGATCGCTTCAAGATGACTCCAGAAATCTTGAATTTCCACCTATTTCCACCTATCGAATCACAAATGTTCATGTGGACACCATATTGATCATCCCTTTTTTTATATATATTTTAGGTTGACATAACGCTCTGCGAACAGCTTATAGAGTCTACTTCCAGGTTTCTTAAAAGAACTTGCGTCTGTGCCCTGGAAATTGACACCGATGGTGATTTTTTGCTTTCTGTTTCCTGATAGGTATAATTCTAACATGCATATGCTTTGCATTATTTTCTACAGTTATAGGCTAATTTGATGAATGTCGCTAGCATGCCACCCCACCCCTGTTTTTTTTCTTTGCTGTTAATTTGGTTATACATTTTCAATTCAAGTTTTATTTTTCTCAGTTACTGAAGGATATCAGTCAAAGTGTACTTTGTAATGGTTATAACAATATATATTCTGAAGGGTGTCTCCTGTCTGGCGTTTCCTTTGTGTTGGAGAATTCTGGTGAAGCACTGACGTTACCGCTATACTACTCAGGTGAGCCCAAATGGGTTGCATTTCATAAATGGTATTTACTGGTATTACACACAATGTGCAGGGCTTTAGATCTCCCCACACATGGAAAAAAGCCTTTACAACTTATAAAAAATTGGGAGCCCAAATTCTCATGCTACAGGAGACCCACCTTTTTTCAAATAATCACCCTACTTTCTTTCATAGGTCATACACACAAGCTTTCTTTACTCAGTACCAAACTAAATGTAGAGGAGTTGCTATATTGCTGCATAACACATTCCCCTTAGAGGAAAAACAAGAGGGCATATTTAACACACAAAAATTTAAAAAATATAATATTTTATTAGTACAAAATATATATATATTTTTTAAAATAGAAGGTACATATACATACAGGAGTGTTGACAATAATAAAACAATTTATACATACAGAAATGGCCAAGAATGTTGTAAGGCCAATTAGTGTAACAGGCAATATATCCCTACATGTTTCCCCAATACATTGGCTTCTTCGGGGGAAGTGACATTGAGAACCTGTACATGTAAGTTGAATCTATCAAAGACACAAAATATATAACATTCAAAAAATTGTTACAAAAAATTGTTATCATGAAAAGATAGTTATAACAGGGTTATTTGAACATGTTTTAATCCAAAATTGAGAGCATGGCATGGCTTAAAAAGCAATCTGCAATGGATGATCTCCCACAAAAATCCCTACCCCCAATACCTACCCGGAAGTCCCCAAAAGTGGACAGGACACCAAGATCTTCCGGAGAGTCAGTAACCAAATGCCACAACAGTTTATGGCTGCAGAGGGCAAATTAAGACCTAGCATAGAGAAAAAGAAAAAAATTAGCTATGATATAAAGTGAAAAAATGGGATATACTATCCCATAGAAGTGGGCTAACATAACCTCAATACTCACAACACAAAGTATAAAAAAAAAAAAAAAGATAAAGAAACAGGGGCGCCAATAGTTTTGATTCAATGGAAACCACAGCAAATGGTAAGTCAACCACAGTAAAGTGATGGTGGACTGAAAGAAAAAAAGAAAATGAAAAAATGTAAAAAAACATAATTAAAGATAAGAGTACTGTGATAAAAGCGGACCTAATCCCCATAACACTCACCCTAAAGTGGAAACAGGCTGAGAGCGTCAGCAGAGTAATCAGAACAGGTTCTTGAAATAAGTAGGATCCCCTAAAAAGCAGAAGGGATGGTAGTATGGATATTACAAGAAAAAAGACCACCAACGAGGGCCTATAAAAATAAAACATACCATGAAAAATTACAGCATCATAAGGTGCCCCTGGAGTCCAGCGAGATGAAGGCTGGACTGGGCTTGCTCTATAAACCCCCCACCTTTACAACATCGCTGGCCATGAGCGGACAAAGGGACTTCTGTGCATGTGTCCATAGTTGCATCATAGGCCTACAATTCCAATGATGCTGTGTGGAGGGACACTTGTTTCACATGATGCGAACGTCACATGACGTGGATCGTATAGTAATAGAGGGCTGCCAAAAGCCAATTGAGCCTGACTGGGCACGCCCACTTGGGTGACTGATGGAATTATTCATGCGATCTAGCATGGAATAAAGGGGCCGTGCAAGGGCAGAAGTCAGGGAGTTGGCTGGCACTCAGTGAGAGAGAGCAGCCCTTGGGTGTCCATACAGCCAAAGGCAGCACAGGTGCTGAATAGGAACGGAGGTGTCCATGGCATCGAACCCACATGGGGGAGGAGCAGGACAATGCAGTGGGGGACAGGAGAAAAATCTCCAAATAGGGGAAGACAGTATGGGAAATAAGGAGGGGGCCAAAGTGTCCCCAGAGTCCACACACCCCAAAAAAGATTGGGGATCAAGCACCCTCCCCCCCACATAAAAGCCATGGCATGCTATCAAATACAAAAATAGTGATAACAACCTTTTTGAGAAAGCAGAAATAATTAACACACATTTTACAGAATGTATTGAAACAAAAGTCAATTACAAATAAGTTGCAATAATAGTAAAATAGAAATGAAGAAAAACAAATATAAATAAACACCCAGCACTAGATCCATGGTAATGAACTGGGGGGGGGGGGGGGGGGGCATAGGGAGAGAAATTGTATGGTCCAGATGGAAAAAAGGACAATGACAGTACATAAATCGAATATTCTATGTATGAATAACAATATAAACCAACATTACAAAAATGACTGGAAACTGATGTATTCATTTAAACCTGGAAACTTGGTTGCGTCCAGGTTATGAATCCATTTAGTTTCTAATTAAAGCTGCGTGGTATCAATTCTGCCACCCCTGGCATGTAAAGGTACATGTTACAGAGAAGCGAAATTGACCACACTGGGATCAAAATCATGCTGTGATCGAATGTGCCTGTTAATGGCAGTGGTTGTCAGTCATTTGTACAATGGCTTGACATGATCACAAATACATTTATAGAAGGATTGCTTGGTCTTGCCGACATAGTAACAACCACATCGGCAGGTGGCTAAATATACAATCCTGACAGTTTTACATGTTACTGTGTGTCTAATAACGTGGGTCAAACCATTGGGAAGAATAACTTCCTTAGGCCGCGTACACACGGGCGGACTGTCTGTCCAACTTAGTCCGCTGAAACACATTTCAGCGGACAGTCCGCTCATGTGTGGGCTTCAGCTGACTTTTTCAGCGGACTGTCTGGCGGACTAAGTCTTTCGGAATTTCCGTAATATTGTCCGTCCAACTTTGGTTTCAGCGGACAGTCCGCTCGTGAGTAGGCAAATTGGACGGACTAAGTATGGCGCATGCTCAGAAAGGATTTACATGGCCGAAGGTTGCATTGCAGTGTATTGGACGTCGTTTTTCTAGTCCCGTCGTACGTGCTGTACACGTCATCGCGCAAGCTTTCAACGGACTGTCTGTTCATCGTGTGTGGTCAAGTCCGTTCATTCAAAAGTAGGACGGACTGTCTGTCGGATTGTCTGACAGACTTAGTTGGCCAGACAGTCCGCCCGTGTGTACGCGGCTTTAGAGTTGGAAATTAAAGTACAAACGTCGCACCTTCCACAAGGGAAGGTGTCAACGTCATGAAAGGACCTATAAACTTTGGGTGAGTGATGATTGGTTACTAAATGATCCCTCATGGAGGGAGCCCATCAATTAATAATAATTAATATTAATATTAATTAAATATTAATATTAATTATATTATCCACAATAAGTAAAGGCCAAAATCTTGTAAGAGCATTCCTCACTTGATCATGCTGTCCAGAGTATTGAGTAAGAAGATGGACCGGCTGTTGATCATTAGTTACCTTAGTTGAAAAGATGAGATCATTCCTATAAAATTTTTAAACTTTTTTTAAAAGAGAGTGGCTGTAGCCTCTATTTTTTAATCTATGGTAAAGATCTTGTTATGCTTTCTGAAAGTCAGCTTCTAATGTACAGTTCCTTTTAATTCTCAAATACTGGCGGTAGGGAATGCTATCCAGCAGAGGCTTGGGATGCACACTGCTGGCATGAAGTATGGTGTTACCGGATGAAGGTTTACTGTACAGGGCGGGAATATAATCTTCCTTCGCTGTCTATAGAAATTTTGAGATCAAGAAAATTGATTTTGGAGTGACTACATTCCATGGTGAACCTTAAATTGTAGTCGTTAATGGCCAGAAAATCAATAAATTGTGAGAGTTCATTCCGAGTGCAAACTGTCATTGAAGAAGCCAATGTATTGGTGAAACATGTAGGGATATATTGCCTGTTAGACTAATTGGCCTTATAACATTCTTGGGCTTTTCTGTATGTATAAATTGTTTTATGATTGTCAACACTTCTGTATGTATATGTACCTTTTAAAAAAAATTATAATAATTTTGTACTCACACCCTAAAGTCCTGACTGTATTTGCAAATTTATTTTCCAACTTGCTCTCCCACCCTCCCTCCTTCCCAGTACAAACCTCATGTGATTGGCTATCTTGCCTACCACTACCCTCCTTAACATCCTCTCAAGTAGAGGCCCTGAATGAATCTTTTATGGAGGAAGAACTTCTTAGTGTAATTAAATCCCTGAAACAATTGGTCGCCCCGGGTCCCAATGGGTTCACAGCTAGTTACTACAAACACTATGCCTCCATCTTGACTCCATGTTTAACCACCATGTTTAATAACATCCTCAGGGGAGACCGTTTCTCATATGAACTGACTTTAGCCAACGTGTCCCTATTCCGAAAACTCCTTAAGGACCACTCTCTTCCACAAAATGACAGACCGATATCGGTCTGTAACAACGACCCTAATATTTTTAGTCGTGCTCTGGCAGATAGATTGGCCATCATTATTGAGACTTTGACCTCTGCTGATCAATCAGGTTTCATCCCAAATAGACTTATCACAGACAACATTCTCCTAGCCATGAATTTTCTTCAAGATGCTAACCTACACAAAAAACGTGTCCTTCTTCTGAGACTTGACATCAATAGGGCCTTTGATAGTGTACTCTGGCCTTATTTGTTTTCGGTCCTACAACAGATGAGTTTTAGAGACACATTTCTATGTGGGGTACAGGCCCTCTATCATCAGCCCAAAACAAGAATTAAATTAGCAGGGTGCTACTCTGACTTTTTCACACTCGGCAGGGGCTCCCTTATTATTCACCCTAGCATTAGAACCCCTTGCAATCACCATTAAACAACACCCAGATATATCTGGTTACCCCCTTGAATCTTCCCACTTTAAACTCTGTATGTATGCAGATGATGTTATGAACTTTCTGACCCAACCCAAAATCTCCCTTCCTAACTTATTCACTATACTGAGAAGATGTTGTTTCTATCTCTGGACTTACAGTAAATATAACAAAATCCATATCTCTTCCCATTAATCTACCCGCTGCCCAGTGTGAAAAACTCCAAGGATCTTTCCCATTCCAGTGGTCGAATGACAAAATTCCATATCTTGGCATCTTCATCACACCAGAATTCTCATCCATATTTGCTGCTAACTATCCGAGATGTGTGTCCCAACTGCAAAGCCTGCTTAAAACTTGGAGCTCTTACCGCATATCATTCTTGGGTAGAGTCATGGCAGTCAAAGTGACCCTATTTCTGAAGATTTTATTCCTATTCCATTCCCTTCCCATCAATATCCCCAAAGCCTTTATTGACAAGCTACAACAGGATATTAACAGATTCGTTTGGCAGAATAAACACCCCAGATTTTCAAAAAACATTCTTTATAAATCCCAATCCACTGGAGGTCTGGGTCTACCTAACCTTTGGTTCTACTTCTTGGCTGCCCATTTTTCCCAGATAGCGCAGTGGACTATCCCGGAATTAAAAGTACCCTGAGTGAAGTCTGAATCCAACTCCATTATACCCTATTGCCTCTTGTCCATATAATGGTCACCCACTAAATTTATGCATAAGCTTACTCCCCTCAATTCGATCGTTTCCCATTCTCTCACCCCCTGGCACTGTTATGAAAGCAAACTCGGATTAATTTCACTCTCTCCTCCAGGCTCGCCCTTTCTTGGGAAACCATTGTTTTCCACAGCGTTTAATCCCCCTGAGAGTTTCGCTTGGTGGAAATCTAACTCCCTGACTTCCTTAGGAGACCTCCAGATTGGAGATACTCTTGATCTCCTCCACACAGAAAAAAAATTACACTTCGGGAATATTTTAATTTTTTTGCAAATAAGACATGTTAACATCTCCCATTATAGTCTTACCCATCCACCCCCTATTATCAGATCTGCCGAGAGGCCACAAGGTGTAAGGGTTACTGACTGTAATGAACAGTTTGCTCTGGAGGATTGGGATACCATGCTGGCAAACCTTCATAAGGCCACTAAATCACTGGTGGTTAGGGAAACAGCCTATAAGGTGATGACCAGATGGTACTACACTCCTTCCAGACTCCACATAATGTTCCCAGGAATGTCTGATTGTGCTTTAGAGGCTGCCAGGCACATTTAGACACATATTTTGGGATTGTGAGCTCCTTGCCCCAATATGGAGAAGGGTGACTGCTGTTGCCTCTGCAATATCTGGAACTTCTCTGAAGCTCACGATCCCAATGTGTTTGCTTGGAGCAATAATCCCAGGGATCCACCACAGGGAAGAATGTCTCATACACACTATTTGTATATCTACTCTATGGGTCATTGCTCTTCACTGGAAATCCCATGTTGTAACCCTATCCTCCATCCAAGACAGAATTGATATTGTGATGATTATGGAAAGGATTTTGTATACTCTACAGGATAGGTTGCACCTGTTCGATCGTAGATGGGAATCTTAGAAAGCCCATAGGCACATTCTGTTGGCACAAAGCTAAAGGCTATGCAAGGTTGTTATGCCTCAAGAGAATACCTTTGGGTATACCTTTTTCATATCTTTTCTCTGTATGCTTCGGAATTGTTAATTGTTTCAATTTTTTCATGTTATGCTTTGGATGTCAAGTTTATGATGTACACTGAATGTATGATTTTTTATTTTTATTTTTTACTTTCTTAAATCAATAAAAATGTTTGTAAATAAAAAAAAAAACATACAAAAGCAGTACAGCTATAGACATCAAGAGATATGCTGACCCTGGTAGCTGACACTGGACACAAGAAACAAATGCTTTATGCGGACCCAGACATTACTCAGGTACATATGAAGTATCTGTTTATTGTGTCCAGTGTCAGCTGCACTGTTTGCGTATCCCTTGATGTCTATAGACCTACTATGAGGCTTCGCTCCATATTTTTAGTTTTTTGTCATTCACAATGAAGATTTCCCCACTCAGAAGAGGGTAGCATACAATATAACTGTTTTCTTGTTTTGATCTATGCATTTGGTAAGTTTGGTGGGGGAGATATCTGGACAGTGGAAATTTCATCAATGTTGATTTTTCAACGATTGACAATCTCATGGGCAGTGAAAGAGTTCATGGGTGGAGACCATGGGGGATGAAGTAGAGAATTAAAATTAGAGAAGAACTGATGAGGACTGGATGATAGGATGTTAATGAGAGTAACAGGTCTGGGTATAATTCTAACTGAGGCTCAAGAGAGGTTTACACAGCTCAGAAGTACCCATACTTCTGTTTTGTTTGGTGGAATTCCACCACTTACCATACACTTCTTTAGCCTGGGTGCCTATACTTGATCTAACAGACAAGTATTGGTATATACTTCCTTTAGCTCACTGAAATGTTGGCACATGTGTGACATGTATGAGCAGCTGTCATGTGTAGAGACAGTGTTGTCTTTTTAATTTGGTGTGGTGAAGGGTAGTGTTTTTTTTTTTTTTACTGTTTTGTATGCAATATTTTTTTAATTTTTCATGAATAAAGCCTGTTATTAATGCTGCATGGTCCCACATATAACCTCCTTTTTGGGCTTCTAACTGTCCTATTTCTGAGGTAAATGTTCTTTGCAGAGTTATGAGATCACATATATATATTGAATGGTGAGTCAGAGGTAGGTTACTGGTTGTTTGCACTATTTTAGTTCAGCCATTTCATTTAAACTAAGTGTGGTCCTAGGCAGATATGGTAACGCCAGGAGAGGACAACAGGACACTTGCGGACCGGAATAGAAGTGACGGACTAAATCAGATGACCCCTCTTATTCTACATGCTTGCTTATTTTATGGAAAATGTGAGTGCAAAATCTCTCTGTTTTAGAATGACTTGTGAATAAACTGCTTTTTAAAAAAATCTACACCCAGAGGCACCCCCTTCTTCTTTTTTTGTATCTCTGTAATAATCTAGGAGCCTGGTTTCAGCTCCCTGCGGTGGCAGCCCAGCGTGTTGAATTCCTACTTAAGGAACGAAAGGCATTCTCCTGGGACTTGATAACTGAAATATCTCATATGTACTATCGTTTTATATAATTTTATACAGACAGCCTCTTTTTTGAGCATACTATTATGTGATGTTTGCGCCTTAACTTGTTGTGTCCTAGGCAGATATGTTAGTCCTTTTTGTGGTTCTAATTCTGTGTGGGTTTAGGGGAAAAATGTGTACTCCTGGGCTGCATAAGCCTTTTTTGAGCCTCAGTAAGAATTAGAAAAATAAGAAGGATTATAAGAGTGAGCTTTCATAGGCACAAGTGACCAGGTCAGGCCAAGATGGGGGTGATATTTTGTCAAAGAGTTGGTGAGTAGGCAGGTAGAGTGTAAAACTGATAAAGTTGTGATCAGTGAGACAGTGAGAGATAAAAAAAAGGGTTCTTGAAGTGGTTGTAAAGAGTTTAGTTCTGGGAGAATAAATGGCCAAGGGTGTTGCCATCAGACTAGGTAGAAGTGTTTATTGTTTATTTATTTTAACTGTTTATTGCATTAGGTCAAAGGAAGAGGTTAGGTTGAGGGCTTGAGAGTTTGTTGGAGTGTTAACATTAACCATATTAGTGTCACAGAGGAAGATAGTGGTTATTTCATAAATGAGACAATATGGTTGCAAGGCAGAGACATTGTTAAAGAAAGCATGACACCAATTCAGGAGGCTGATAAATTACAACAAACCTAATAAAGACTGGAGAAGAAAAAAAGACAAATACAGTGAGTTTCGAAGAGGGTGCTGTTGGAAGACCTTGTTAAATGCTTTGTGGGGATCTGAAGGAATCTTGCTCCACCTCCCTGGTCCACTGCTGGGTCTAGGTGAATGAGTTCAGTGGAAGCCACTTTAATGAGGGTAGCTGGGGAGGCAGAATCAGATTTCTGAAGTCAGGTTTCAGTTATAAAAAGGTTGTTGAAAAAGCTGAGTTTGATATCAATGCATGCAATAATAGGTAGAGGGCAGAAGTTGAGGGTGACATGGCAACACTTAGAGATAGTGGATAAAGGAGTAAGAGTTTGAGAAGTGAGTCTACTATAGTGAAAAATAAAGTTCGTAGAGAGAACATAGGAGAGGGTGAGAGAGAGTGGGAATGAGAACATGAAAGAGAGAGCTTGATGGAGAAATACAGGTTCACTTTCAGGCTGCCTGGAGTGGTACACTGTTGTTTTTAGTTGCTTTCTCATTTGTGGCTTAGTTCTTATTGTATTACATCAGTGTTTCTCAAATCCAGTCCTCAGGCCCCCCCAACAGGTCATGTTTTCAGGTTTTCCATTATTTTTCACAGGTGATTTGATCAGTTTCACTGCCTTAGCAATTACCACAGCCGTTTCATCTGAGGGAAATCCTGAAAACATGACCTGTTGGGGGGGCCTGAGGACTGGATTTGAGAAACACTGTATTACATATATGGGTTTCTGGATTAGCCTCAACAGGAAAATGTCAGTGACTAATAGGTGTTGAACAGAATCTGTTCATTTAGCAAAATGAATGTTCACAAACTTCATAAATAAGATGAAGCTGAGTTTAATTTGAATACCCAATCATATCCAAGTGAAATATATTATTTTCTTGAAAATAATTGGATGATAAAAATGAACATAGATTTGTCTTATTTATTAAGCTGAGTACACATTATTTGCTAAGTGAACAGTCATTACCCCTGTCGAAATGTACTATGATAAGAAGCAGTAAAGCACAGTTACATTGTTGGAGACTGGCTGCCTCTGCACACAAAAATATACATAGAAGAAGATTGTTTGGAAACATATGAAAAATATTTTATAATACTAATTGCCAGCAAAAAAACGTTATCATGTTGGTGCTGCAAACAACGAATGTCTTTATTGAATGATATGCTATCCCTCCCGTTACTCGTTTTGCAGATTGCACAGCAGAATCACAGAGAAATACAGCTCTGTATTTGAAAATAGCGCTATTGTGGTGGCTAATTGACGCTCTGTGCATGCACAGAAGCGCCCCGAGTGTTCCGGCGCCATTTTGGATAAGGGAACACACATTGAAAACATAGGGGAAAAAAAAAAAAAAACACTAGCACTGCACGTGCTCAGAGTAGCCGAACAGCGCCATCTAGGCTGGAATTACAGCATAGAGAAAACACTACTGAAGGAGAAACAAACGGCGGCCATGACAGGGGACTACAAGAGACAGCAATCCCAAAGGTAGAGAAAAAAAGGGAATATAAACCACCACTATAGGAATAAAAGATGGATATTATTTAAATAAGAGGAATTAATAGGCAAAGGAAGAAGGGGAGTCCACTGCAAAGGTAAAAAAGCTTCTTTAAAGCTTTGGTAATGCCAGAAATCCAGTAGCCCCTTGAGACCACCAGAGCGGGGGTTCCCTCCATAGAAGCTCCTTTAGAGACTGTACAGGAGGGACTTCCCAACAGGAGAGGCTTGAACCTGCTGGGGCGAATGCGGTAGAGGCTTATTCATCTGTAACAGGAAAACTCTGTCCGTCCAACCTGTCAGGTGAGGATAAAAAAGAGAATGCAGCAGGGTGTCTCCCCTTCAAATTTATAGTTAATCCAATCCTGTCAGGTTGTGGGGGCGGAGTCACAACCCAGTGTGTGCTGCCATGAAGGCGTCAGGAAAATGCATTTCAATGTCTTTTTCCTCTGGATATGGGGATGAACATACTTAAAATAAATGCTGCTAAGTGCCACTATTTTTTCTGTGAGGCAATCTGAAAAGGAAGCCTGGGTAAAGATCATTATTTCACCCATGACATTCTGGAAGAATGCTTTCTTAAGAAAGGTAAACAATTTGATCAGATGCACAAAAAAGTGGCAACCACCCCAACCCGTAACTATCCTATGCAAGAAAGTGCACATGGAATGCCAAAACAACCACAAACAAGCAAAATATTTCCTAACACACTGACAAGCCAGCCTGCAAAACAACCAAATTGACCCTGTCTAACAACGTACGTTAAAAACAGAGGGTTTTGTTTGCACAGATTTGCAAATATATGCATAAGCCACAGTGCCCACATCAATGCTCCTCTGTATACTGTGGTCCTAACTCTATAATTCTCAGAGTCTCCTGAATAGGAGATCATATAGCAGTAGATATATTAAGGGCAGTTGTGTATGGAGGGATCCCACCTCTCCTTAACTGCACATGGACACACATGACGCCCAGAAAGAGTGCAATGGCAGTGAGGGCATCCAGTACATCCCCACATGCAATTCAACCTACTGTACAAAAAAGTGGCAACCACCCCAACATATAACTAGCCTTTGCAGTAAGGTGCTCATGGAAGGACAACGCACATATTTCTGTGAATATTTCCAACCACACCTACCAGCAAGCCTGCAAAACAACCAAATTGCCCCATCTCACACTGTACACTAAAAACAGAAGGTTTTGTTTGCACAACTTTGCAAATATATTCCTAAGCTGCTGTACCCACATCAAGCCTCCTCTGAATACTGTGGTCATAACTCTATAATTCTCAGATTCTCTTAAGTAGGAGCATATAGCAGTGGATAGATTAAGTGCAGGTGTGTCTGGAGGGAGCCCACTCCTCTTTAAAGGCACAGGGATGCATGTGACGCCGAGCAAGGGCAATGGCAGTGAAGGATGTGCATTGGCTTTCCATGTGCACCTTACTGCAAAGGCTAGGTATAGGTTGGGTTGGTTGCCACTTTTTAGTACAGTTTGTTGAATTGGGTGCAGGGATGCACTGGATGCTTTCATTGCCTTTGTGCTCTTGCTGGACATCACGTGCATTCCTGTGTCATTAAGGAGGGGTGGGTTCCCACAAGGCCCATCTGCCCATAATCTATCTACTACTATATGTGCTCCTAATAAGGATACTCTGAGAACTATAGAGTTAGGACCGCAGTATACAGAGGAACCTTAAAGGGGTTGTAAACCTTTGTGTCCTATGCATTAAGGTGAAAATGCTACTGACACTGACTGCCCCCATGCTCCCCCCATTTTACTTACCTCTGTACCTCTTTGCCTGGGGGTTCTCAGCTCTGGATTGGATAGGCTGATTGCAGCGCAGCCATTGGGGTCAGGGCCGAATTGGGAATTCTGTGTCTATGGATGCAAATGCTGGACTCAGGAGCATGCCCGCAACGTAACCCTCCTAGGGGGTTTACCAATGTGAGGAGGAGCCGTAAGCTCAGTTGGGGGACCCCTGAAGACAATTATCAGGGCCACACTGTGCAAAATGAACTGTACAGTGGAGGTAAATATGATAAGTTTGTTATTTGAAAAAAAAAAAAAACAGAGGGTCTATAACCCCTTTAACATAGACAGTCCAGCTTTTGCATATATTTGCAAATGTGTGCAAACAAATCACTCTGTTTTTATTGTAAATTGTTAGACAGGGTCGATGTGGTTGTTCTGCAGGCTGGCTGGTAGGTGTGCTGAGAAATATTGTTTGTGTGTGAAAAACTTTGACCAGGCCTGACACAGAATGGCTACGCTAGGCACTAAGATTTAGGAATAACTTTCTATGGTATACATATTGTTCTCTAATGTTTGCTTCCACACTAGAATAATTATCCAGGTCACTTCCAAGCCTCAGCAAAATTATAACCACCCTCCTTCTCTCTGCTGTATGCATAACAGAATAATATTCCATAACTGTCAGCTCAAATGGCTTCATTATTGTGAGGAACATTTCTAACTGGAAATCACATTGACAAGTGAGTGAAATAATGCCAGGAAATGGGTGGTGTTAATTAGAAATGCCATTACAGAGTAAAAAAAAAAGCAATATTTCCATAGTGAGATGACTGCATGCAGAGACACATACAATCCTAAATCCCTCAAGGATCATACCCATGGTAGTTACATTTTAACAATAAGCAATACCCTCTGTGAATAAATGCAAGTGGTCAAATTAGTTATTTCATGGAAAACTGCACCAGAATGCAAATGCCAAAGGTGAAATGAAACCAAAGTTGGTATGCTAGAGAAATTAGAGAATTCTAAGACCTCCCGTTCTCCAGCATTCACAGAGAAAATCGTTCTCCTCTGAGTGCCAGTTTATGAAGTGGTGTAGATCGCTTTGGAGGAGTGAAGCAATCTACAAATGCTTTGAACAGTGGAGAACGCCCCCTGATACTGGAATCTCCTAAGACATAGCGAGATTACAGTACCAGAAATTCACTAAAACACTTGAAGTGTCCGCTTATTAAGCAGTGATAAATTATCACTGCTCAGTGCATGGGCATTCCTGGAGTAGACTGTCCACCTAGTTAATAAAGTATTTGTCCCCCTACAAGTAGAAGGAAAATGATATAATGGTTTTCAAAATGTTTTACAAATAAATATGAGGCACATTTGCACTCAGCCCCCTTTACTCTGATACCCCTAACTAAAATCAAGTGGAACCAATTCCCTTCAGAAGTCAACTAATTAGAAAATAGGGTCCACCTGTGTGTAATTTAATCTCAGTATATATATATACAGTGGTGTGAAAAAGTGTTTGCCCCCTTCCTCATTTCCTGTTCCTTTGCATGTTTGTCACACTTAAGTGTTTCGGAACATCAAACCAATTTAAACAATAGTCAAGGACAACACAAGTAAACACAAAATGCAATTTGTAAATGAAGGTGTTTATTATTAAAGGTGAAAAAAAATCCAAAGCATCATGGCCCTGTGTGAAAAAGTGATTGCCCCCTAAACCTAATAACTGGTTGGGCCACCCTTAGCAGCAACAACTGCAACTAAGCGTTTGCGATAACGTGCAATGAGGCTTTTACAGCGTCCTGGAGGAATTTTGGCCCACTCATCTTTGCAGAATTGTCCTAATTCAGTTACATTAGAGGGTTTTCGAGCATGAACGGCCTTTTTAAGGTCATACCACAACATCTCAGTAGGATTCAGGTCAGGACTTTGGCTAGGCCACTCCAAAGTCTTAATTTTGTTTTTCTTCAGCCATTCGGTGGTGGACTTGCTGGTGTGTTTAGGATCATTGTCCTGCTGCAGAACCCAAGTTCGTTTCAGCTTGAGTACACGAACAGATGGTCGGACATTCTCCTTCAGGATCTCTTGGTAGACAGCAGAATTCATAGTTCCTTTTATCACGGCAAGTCTTCCAGGGGTAAAACAGTGTAATGTAGAAAAAATTAGATGTGCCATTGAGGTGAAACAAGCCATGTGCTGTAAGGAGGGACTACAATAAACCCCCTGGGGAGGGGGAAGGAAAAAGAAAAAGATAAACGACAATGGAACGGGGAAAGATGAAACGGATTTGAAGTTATGAGGATAGTGGGGACAAAAACAAGTGAATTCAATATCCCACAGGTGAGGAATGTGCGGGTTCAATACTAATGGTGGGAAATGAAAACGAATGAAAAAGTGAGACCCAATAACATGTATAAATTATACATGTCAAGAAATATATGGAGTTAATTTAATTTAATTGTACAAAGAGTGTATTACTCACTGTAATGTGGCAGTGCACAAAGTGGAGTTGGAAAAAAAAAAGGATTACCAAAAGAAATACCCATGAATGATAGTAAAAGCACATTAGTGGTTAGTAGAATGTTGGTGAAACCGGGGTGTCAGGAACAAAAAGTCAATATAATTTGATTGAGTTACCAGTGGGTTAGGTAGTTTCATGTCTTTAAGACCCGGAGAAGGACATGAGGCTGTCCATCCTCGGATGGACAAGGAACTCATCCTCATAAAGGGAACAGTATGCGAGATGGAGGAACGTCCAGAAATTATTAGGGCACTTAGGGTATAAATAGTATCTGCGTAAAACAAAAGCATGGTAATGCATTAATGTATATGTATTTCAATGTGTAAGTGTGATTCCCTATCTGGAACATGCTCACTCACCACCCGCAGTGTGACCCCTGGAGGTTCTCTGGATCAGCTCGGCGTGTCAGGGTACCGGTGGAACACCGCCATAAATACCTCTCAACCCCGCTAATTGACCCCGGCACCGCGTCGCCGACGCACAGTGTCACAGGGTCAGGGGTTCTACAGCGCGCGCAGCGACAATCAATGAGGATGAGTTCCTTGTCCATCCGAGGATGGAAAGCCTCATGTCCTTCTCCGGGTCTTAAAGACATGAAACTACCTAACCCACTGGTAACTCAATCAAATTATATTGACTTTTTGTTCCTGACACCCCGGTTTCACCAACATTCTACTAACCACTAATGTGCTTTTACTATCATTCATGGGTATTTCTTTTGGTAATCCTTTTTTTTTTCCAACTCCACTTTTTGCACTGCCACATTACAGTGAGTAATACACTCTTTGTACAATTTAATTAAATTAACTCCATATATTTCTTGACATGTATAATTTATACATGTTATTGGGTCTCACTTTTTCATTCGTTTTCATTTTCCACCATTAGTATTGAACCCGCACATTCCTCACCTGTGGGATATTGAATTCACTTGTTTTTGTCCCCACTATCCTCATAACTTCAAATCCGTTTCATCTTTCCCCGTTCCATTGTCGTTTATCTTTTTCTTTTTCCTTCCCCCTCCCCAGGGGGTTTATTGTAGTCCCTCCTTACAGCACATGGCTTGTTTCACCTCAATGGCACATCTAATTTTTTCTACATTACACTGTTTTACCCCTGGTGATGGAGATAAATCTCACGCATAGGTGTGTCACCCAAGAAAAGTCTTATGATAAGTATAAACCATGATTCAATATAAATATCTTTATATATAGATCTCGGCTTGTGTCAGGTACAATACCTCTCCCAGTCGCCGGGGGAGACTCTCCCTGGTTACCTGAGCTGTTTCGGGGGCACGGGTGTTTCTGTGCAATGTTTCTTCCATATTGTAACTTTGTACTTTTCCCCATCATATCTTTTGATAACATATTATTGTTAACCGTATACCTAACTGTGATTTCTACATATATTTTTAGACATATGTATTTCCTGAGGAAGCTTAAAAGCGAAACTAGTCGAAATACGTAATTTCTTACACCATTTGTGGACCATCTGTATTGTCAAATTTTTTTTACCTAAATTAATTGATATACATTTTTATGTCTGTTTCTTTAATGTTTTATACCTTGTGAATCGCACCGTAATAGTCCCCTCACTCTTTCTCTTTGGTTGATATTTCTGGTTGGGGACCAGATCTTTTCAACACATTATCTCATACTTATTTGGGATGAAGGTGCTTGTTGTAACGTTCCAATTGTAACCTAATATTATATTGTGAGGCCATTCATAACTTATATAGAATTAATAGGTGGATAACACACCTGGTACTTAGTGTGGATATCGATTCACGAACAGTGATGAAGCTTTGGCCTACCCTCTTCGTGTCTCGATCTCCACACACCATTAAGTCCTGAGCACGCCCTGTCTTCCCTATTCTGGCATAAATAGGGAAGGGCCTCCCCTCTCCCTCTTCTTGTATTTATTATTTTTTATGGTAATACCTGTGACACTATTGTGTCTTGATACTTTCTTACAGCTTGTATTTGTTGTATGCCATTGTCTATCTAGTTTATTTATGCCTTTATACTATGTACTATTGTACTGTTACAGGTTCTTCCTCCTTCACCTGGCCCCCCTATAGACTTGGGTTGTGGGTCCTTCCCCTGGCGATTGGTGGGGTTCTTGGGGGTGGGATGGGTGGGGCACCATGGTTTGTGGTGCTCCGGCCCCCCCCTTTCCCCTTGCATGTTTCCTGGCTAACTTAGATTGGCTGTGGGACACAAGCACAGACGTGTGCGCGACTTTTCCGTGCGTGCGCAGCTCGGACCGGGTGCTGCACAGGCCTGCATGAGACAATGTTGCTCATGGCGAGTGCTGGGTGCATAGAGTGTGGCGGGCGCGTGCAGTCTTCTTCTGTGCATGTGTGTGCGACTCCCCAGGATTTGGGCCCTTGTCCCTTTTATAGCACACAGGAGTAGAGGTTTGGACCCAAGAAAACCCAGGAAATATAGTTAACCTCTAAATTCCCACTGAAAAGAGGAGATTAAAGTCTGGTGTGATCCACCTCCATCTCACCTCCATCCCTAATAGTGTAAAAAAAAAACAAGATAAATAATCTCAGACTGTAGATGAGGTGAGAGAGGTTTAGCCAATGTTCACAGTGAACACTGAGACAAAATCGATTTATTAATTTCAAAATGTTATGTAACAGAGTGGCAACAACAATGATCGTGAGTTACCCAGCATAATAGCCAATACACACAACACAGATGAAAGTAAATATACAAAGATTTATTACAAGTGTCATACGTCAATGAGCAACAATAAAACTTGAAAGTTGCTAGGTCAGTAAATACACATACACAGCGCCCCCCCTCCTGAGCCGTACCAGGCTGCGTTCCCTCAACATGGGGGGGGGTGCTTTGGGGAAGGGGGGCCCTGTGGCCCAATTGTGTCCATTTAGTACAGTTCAGACTGTATTTTTCATTCACCTTGCAAAGAATATTGTTCCCTTAAAATCCAGGGCCCATAATTAGAAAGTAAGAGTCCAGCATTCAATCCTCTCCAAAAGCCTCTGTCCCAGCAAGGTCTGTAACATGTTTGAAGGAATTAAGCCTGTCACATAGGCATCACATCAGAGAACTGCTGGAGTAATGCAGTTTTCAACTACAGCCACACCCTGGACAGGTAGCATCACTGAAAGAAGGTCAAATATAAATATACAATAAACATATTATCCTATAATAATATATATATATATATGTGTGTATATATATATATATATATATATATATATATATATATATATATATATATATATATATATATATATATATATATATATATATATATATATATATATATTATTAGTTGTCCAGGAAACTTCTTTACAATGTGTCTGCTTCTGTGTTCAATCTGCCTGGAAGATATACTGCTCTGAGGTCCATGAGGTTCTTCTCCGCCCAGAGCATAATCGGCTCTACCTCCCTGAGCAGTGTTATGCTGAAAATGCCTCCTTGTTTTTACAGATATGCAACTGCTGCCTAGATGTAGCAGTACTCTATGCCCTCTGATCTCAGATGCCAATGAAGTCAGCGCTAGGAATGCTGCTCTCATCTCCAGAATATTGGATACTCCCTGGGTGGGATAAGGCCATCTCCCCTGTATTCTGTTTTTGTCACAATGGGCTTCCCAGCCTTGTCCACTTGCATCGGAATGTAATTGTGATCCAAGAGAGGTAGCCCAGTTGACAAGGTTTGGAGAGATTTTCTGGAACTCAAATTCCTCAACTTCCAATGGGCTCAAAGAATCAGTGGTATGCATCCTGCCAATGAGGCTCAGGCATTGGAAGCTGTCAGATGAGAGCTCTGGATGACCCTGATCATCCTCTGAATGACGATCCTCGCTTTTGGAGGTGGTAATGACACTGCCCCTTGTTGCATGTCGAACATTGCACCAGGTAGATCACCTGCTGTGTCGGCACTAGTTGACTCTTTTAGAACTTCATAAGTCACCCCAGTTCTGTCAGGGACTGCAGCAGTATCTCTCGTGGTATATCAGCTGATCCAGATTGCTTGCCAGGAGGAGGATATCATCCATATAATGGTATTTCCTCAAGCTCTTCTCCCGCAGGGGGACTAGACTGGATATTAGTATTTTGGTGCACAGACCGAAAGGCAGGGCTTGAAACTGTAGGTGGATCCATCCCACTGTAAACCTCAAGTACTTCTGGAATGCAGGGAGAATTGGAACATGCAGGTAAGCTTCCCACAATTCGACTGAGATCATCCAATCTGTTGGCTTGACTGCCTGAATAATCATCTGCAGAAATTCCATTTTGAAGCTCTCGAGGTGGATGTGCTGGTTGAGCCTCTTTAGGTCTACCACAGGCCTCCACCCACTTGCCTTTTTTTACCACCAGAAACAGTGTGGAATAGACACCTGTAAAGCATTCTGCCAAGACTGGCACAGCTGTCACCTGAAGCTGGAGTGATGTCATAAGTTGTGTTAGTACCAGAGCCTTTAGTGGAGAGGTTGGAACCTCTGTTCTTTTGAAAGATGTCAAGGGGAGGAGGATGAGAATAATTTCAAAAGTGCCCCTACTGGATTGTTGACAGAACCCAGGGGTCCTGCCAACAGGAAGCCCAGACCGGAACATAAAACCTTAGTCTGGCCCCTACCGGGAGTGTCTGGGCTAACCTGGTGTCAAAAATACTGCTTTTACTCTTGTGGAGTAGTAAGAGTTTTATTCTTCTGGGTGCTCAAAGAGGATGCCTGGGTGTTCTTCTAAGTCTTTCTGTTGTCTCTGAATGGTCTTGATTGCCTGAAATCCCTTGGGTTTGACTGACGGAATCTAGACAAATAGACCCTGGATCTTCGCAACCTTCTGTCTTGCCAGTTTTACCCCCTGTCACCCTGGAAATAGCTTTATCCAACTTGTTTCCAAACAGTGCCTTTCCATCAAATGGGATTTTGCACCAGTTCTGCTTTCAAGCCAGCCAGGTCAGCCATCCAGGGTTTCAGCCACAAGGCCCTCTTTGCCATAACTGAATGCAGCATGGATCTTGCTGAAAACCAAATTGTGTCAATGGCCGCCTCCCCGATAAAAATCTGCTGACGATTTAAGTTCCTCCAAAGCTTTAATTATGTCGTCCTTGGGGACATCCTGGTGTAAGGCCATTTCAATATTTTCTATTCAGGCTCTGATGGCATTTGACACAGAAGTGAGGGCAATAGCTGATTTACAAGCTGCTCCTGGGGCTAAGTAGCTTCTTTTAAGATTAAGGTCAATCCATTTGTCAAAAAAAATGGGAAAATATTGCGCTTTAAATCTAAAATTCATACAAAATACCCTAAATCTCAGGAGCTGCAGTTACCAAGATGTGATACACATCAACATGTCAATACGCAAAAAAGTGTAGCTGCGTTATTGAAATACTCCCACCCAACTGTATTAAGTGACTAATGTTACTGCGACATATAAATCATCACCATAAAAAATCTCTTCACAGACCAACTTTGTCTGTATGTCCCAGGCAGAGAGCAACAATGCCTGGGACATACAGACAAAGTTGGTCTGTGAAGATAAAAAGGTAGAACACCCTTTTCAGGCTACAACTGATACGAAGAAGAACAGGAAGGACAGAATACAGTGTGGACATTAGAACTGTGCTATCTATTACTTCTAATAACGCTTCATTAAGATACCAGTTGTCTGCGCACTTGAAAGGAGGCGAATCTGTGACCCATCCGGCAGACTAAGTGACATATGTTGTGAGCTCTTAAATGCTTCCTTCTAGTAAGTGTGCATTTTTACTGGTGATCAGCACAGTGTGTTGGTGAAGGAGGATTGCACGTTGTATTGATATCTATCTAAGGAGTCACTCTTCTCATTCAATATACCTTTGAGTGGACTATTTCACTTTTGGCTTTGGGCACTTTTTTGGTTGTACTAGTGTTTTCTTACCTTGTTTCATCACTGTCATAATTTAGTATTATTTATATAATCACTGTTATATTTCAGTATTATTTATCAATTTGATTAATATATATTCACTTATTATTTAAATATTTATTAATTTGATTTATATTCACTCATTATTCAGATATTTATTAACTTGATTATTTTACATTCACTCATTATTTAAATATTTATTAATTTGTATATTATTCAAATATTTTTTCTCCCTTATCATTGTTATAATTTTTACAAGAATACTTATGAGTTGTGTATGATATTTATTTATCTATTTAATCAGTATTTATTTATTTATATATTTTTTCATATGTTGATGAATCATTTGGAAAAGTATTTATTTTTATGGTGATGATTTATATGTCGCAGTAACATTAGTCACTTAATACAGTTGGGAGGGAGTATTTAGATAGCACAGCTACACGTTTTTGCATACAATAAATTTGTCAAGTGGGTCCTTGAAGGACACGGATTCCACCATCAGGAGAGTAATATTTTTTGCAAGGCGTACTACCGCTGCATCTACTACCCACATGGAGTTCACTGATTTTGTTTTTGACTCTGCCAAAGGATACAAATTGTTAAGACGGCCCAAGGAAAATTTCTTATCCGTCTTTGTCCATTCATTCTCGATGATTTCTTGGATTTCGCCCATCAAAAGAAAGACAATCTGCTTTCTTTTCAGGAATGGATAAAAACTCTTTGATTTTTGAGGTGGTTCCTCAGGGTCCTCCCAGACAAGTGCTGTCTTGACTGCCTAGATTAAAGGTTTCACCAGGTCATAACTGAACCCAGAAGGATTTGATTCCTCTGAAGAGTACTCCGAAAAATCCTCAGGTAATGAATAGACATGTGCAAAAGGAAAAAATTTGTTTAGTTTCGTTTCGTTTTAATTCGTTAATTCATTAATTTCGTTTAGTTATATTCGTTAACTTCCTTAAATTCGTTTTCGGATTTCGTTTAGTTTTCTACCGAATTCGAAAAATCGGCCACATTCGAAAATATTTCAACGAAATTCGAAAATATTTCTACCGGATTCGAAATGATTTCAACATGATTCGACATTATTTCAACCACATTCGAAAATATTTTGTGACCCGACTTTAGGGCCATGTATCTCGGGGTTACTTGGTGCTAGACACTTCATAATTTGGATATGTTGTAGAGCTAGTATTATTGTGTTTGCATACCAAATTTGGGGTTTCTAGCTATAAGTGACCCCGAGATATGTGGCCCCAAATTCGGGTCGCAAAATGTTATTAGTTAATAGAGCAGAGAATGACATTTTGCGACCCGAATTTGGGGCCACATATCTCGGGGTCACTTATAGCTAGAAACCCCAAATTTGGTATGCAAACACAATAATACTAGCTCTACAACATATCCAAATTTGAAGTGTTAGCACCAAGAAACCCCGAGATACATGGCCCTAAAGTCGGGTCACAAAATATTTTCGAATGCGGTTGAAATAATGTTGAATCATGTTGAAATCATTCCGAATGCAGTTGAAATAATTTCGAATCATGTTGAAATAATTTCGAATCATGTTGAAATAATTTCGAATGCATTCGAAATTATTTCAACATGATTCAACATTATTTCAACCGCATTCGAAAATATTTTGTGACCCGAATTTAGGGCCATGTATCTCGGGGTCACTTGCTGCTAGACACTTTAAATTTGGATATGTTGTAGTGCTAGTACCATTGTGTTTTCATACCAAATCTGGGGTTTCTAGCTAGAAGTGACCCCGAGATATGTGGCCCCAAAATCGGGTCGTAAAATGTCATTCTCTGCTCTAATAACTAATAACATTTTGCGACCCGATTTTGGGGCCACATATCTCGGGGTCACTTATAGCTAGAACCCCCAAATTTAGTATGCAAACACAATAATACTAGCACTACAACATATCAAAATTTTAAGTGTCTAGCACCAAGTGACCCCGAGATACATGGCCCTAAATTCGGGTCACAAAATATTTTCGAATGCGGTTGAAATAATGTTGAATCATGTTGAAATCATTTCGAATGCAGTTGAAATAATGTCGAATCATGTTGAAATCATTTCGAATGCGGTTGAAATAATTTTGAATCATGTCGAATTCATTCTAATTCATTCGTTATATTTCTTTCGTATTCGTTGTAATTTGTTATTTTTTTATTCGGACATTCTGATGCATCCGAATGTCCGAAAGATGCAAAATTCGGCCGAATTTCGATTCGTTACGAAACGAATTGCACAAGCCTAGTAATGAATCCCTAGCTGGCCAGCCTGATGGAGGCAGGAGATATTCATTACCATTTACAACCAAAAGAAAGCCCAATTTTTCCTGAGAAAAAAAAAAATCCCAAGGTATAATCCACCTGGGTACACTAAATAGTTGCGACAACATGTACAGTTTTACTAACACATGTCAAAGTTCCAAAATTGTGCTTGGGCATTTATATTTGTTTTATCCTTAGGCATGAAGGGATTAAACAGTAATTGACTTCCCAGTTAGAAGAGCAGGATATATGTATCTGGGGTCTGAACTTTGTGGGGGATTGATAAGAAAAGTGATGGACATAAGATGTGTGTTTTTCTTTAAAAGTGCACTCACTATTTAAACACTGTTTACAAAACATGCAACAGAATTTAAATATCACTGTATCCTAAAGTGAGGAAGACAGCTCTAAAAGAGTTAGTTATTTTCCCATACACATGTGCTATCATTTGACAATTTGCACTGTTTACCAAAATTTCCTAAACAAAATCAGAACATAAAATACTTTTGAAGGATTGTGACAGGATTTCATTTCTAAACTGATTACAGATGCAACAGGAAATAGTGAATTGTATTGAGCAGTCTTATTAGTCAGTATATAAGTAACCTTTGTGCAGGGGCGGACTGACCATTGGGCCACTCGGGCACTGCCTGAGGGCCCCATGCCATTAGGGTTGCCAGCCTCAGAAACACCAGGGACAGTATGTAAAAATGTGTGTTTTTTTTACATCTGTCTCTAAAATGTCCCTTACCGACATCCTTTTGGTCTAAAAATCCAGAGAATATAGCTGCCCCACCTCTCCAGTACCTTCTCAGCCAATAGAAACAGGTTTGTGTATACTGTGTGATTGTATACTGTGTGTGTGTGTGTTTGTGTATACTGTGTGACGCCATAATCTCTGATTGCCTGGGGGCCCCATAATCTCCTATTGCCCGGGGGCCCCATGAGTTGTCAGTCCGCCCCTGCCTTTGTGTAACATTTATTTTAAAACTACTTTTTGAAAAGGTTTTGTGATTGTCAGTTATCGTGTTTCCTAAGTACTATATACTGTAATCATGTATAAGACTTTTAATTACAAAGTAAATATTAAAAATCCCTGACCTTTCTGCTTACACTGCAGGATTTTGTCATGAAATCTTCACTGGAAATCACATAGTGCTGAACAATGCCTTTCAATAAATATGGATATTCTTTGTTCTTGTATTCTATGGCTTTAAGTTCAGTTTGAACTACTTTCAGCAGAAGCAAATGTAATATAAAATGAAGCAATTGCTATTTCTGGCTTAGCCTGTCTAACCTTGGGATTTTCCTATGCATACAATACATATATTTAAAGAAGTGTGACTGTGGTTAGTCCTTGGAGTAAAAAAGATTTCTGCACAATGATTTCAAATTTGCCTCTATCAAATTATCAGACTTGACTAATGTTTGGATTGCTAAAAATAGATTATAATGGGAATATTTCTTTTGGTAATATACTTATTCATTTATCAAGATAAGCCAGCCTAGCTTCTTTGAGATGATTTTTTTGATATTGGAAGATCAGTGCAGCAGTTAAAGGGTATTTTGAAAAAATAAATTAACTTTGGCATATGGAGGAGTGCAATTTTTTTTTGTGTTACCTAAACTGGAATCAGTTATTACAAATGTGTCATGTATCCCAATTTCCATATAAAACCTGGGTACAATTTGATATCTGCTGGAATCATATTTTAACAGCTTACATCCTCCTCATCCCATACTTTTCCTGGCTTTTACAGGCATGCTGTACTTACACTCACAGCTTCATGCAGATAATCAAAACTGCAACTTGGGCATGCTGAGTAAACAATTGCAGAATTACTGTCTGTCTGGTATCCACTTTTCATATGTTGCTTTGACTTAGTACTTGGTTTTAAACCTCATTAATATTTGTTTGCCATTTTCTTTCACTGCATAAAGAAGCATTTCTGGTCCGCGGGATTGGACTTGATGCAGAGGTTAAGTTACATCATTAACTACCCATAATTGCTAAGTATAATTACTAGATTTTCTGTTAAAAAAACACTACTAGTATATTGGTTTAGGTCAGATATTTACTCTAAATAATCTGCTTATTGCTGAACTGGGTAAAATTTATGAAGAGTTATACTTCCCAAATCTGTGAATCTTATGTGTCTCCATTTTTTTGGTTAATTTTATCTTAGACTTTAGCTTTGATTGAATATCCTTCTTCCTGCAGCAACACAACGATATTAATCTCTTGATCTATGTCAGGAAGTGCCCTGTGGAAGAAACAATGCTGCTGGCCAAACTGGTGCATGTCTGTGTGCGCCGATGTGCGTGCTCGCGATTCTCGGCGACAAACAGCCTATTTAAACAGAATGTGCAGACAGGACCAGTGCTGTCTGATCTGCAGCTTCCTGTTTCCCCCCTTCTCCTTGTAAATCTGCTTCTGTGATCAACTTCCTGAACTACCCTGCTTGTCTTTGGACTCTCCCTGTTTTCTGCCTGCCCCTGACCCCAGCTCTTCTTTGACCTTGATTCTGCATGCTAATTTAAATATTATGCTGCCTGCCAGTTACTGACCCGGCCTGTAACTAGACTTACACTCGCAGCTTCATGCAGATAATCAAAACTGCAACTTGGGCATGCTGAGTAAGCAATTGCAGACTAACAATTACTGTCTGGTATCCACTTTTCATATGTTGCTTTGACTTAGTACTTGGTTTTAAACCTCATTAATAGGGATGAGTTCGGTTCCCACCAGAACCTTTGAACGGACCAAAAATTTGTACGAACTTTAGAACCCTATTAAAGTCTATGGGACTCGATCATTCGAAATCAAAAGTGCTAATTTTAAAGGCTAATATGCAAGATATGCAACAGACAACACCAGCAATAAGGGGTATCTTCAGGTGTATACTGTGCTGGAGGCACAGAACACCCACGTTAACTCCTGCAGATGCCTGTATTAGAGAACACCAGCAATAAAGGGTAGATACAGGTGTATATTATGCTGTGCTGGAGGCACACAACACCCACTAACTCCTGCAGATGCCTGTATTAGAGAACACCAGAAAAAAGGGTAGACAGGTGTACACTGTGCTGGAGGCACACAACACCCACTTTAACTCCTGCAGATGCCTGAGAAAAAAAACACTGTCCCTGCCTATCTTGCTCTTTCCCTGCATGCCAGAACACACTACACAAGGCCGCCACGCTGACAGCCTTATATAGTGTGGGGCGTGTACTAAACCCCCTGAACTATAATTGGCCACAGGTATCCTGCCTGTAGCCAATTATGGCTCTCCTCACTGCCTGAGAAGTGATTGGCCAAGCATGCGGGGTCACAGTGCATGCTTGGCCAATCATGAGCGAGCAATGCACTGCAATGGCGTAGTGCATTGTGGGCCATTCGTGCCACACAAATTTGGTACGAACGGTTCACAAAGTTCTGAATTCGCCAAACAGATGAACAGATGTTCAAGTCGAACATGCGTTCAAGTCGAACACCGAGCTCATCCCTACTCATTAATATTTGTTTGTCATTTTCTTTCACTGCATTAAGAAGTATTTCTGGTCCGCGGGATTGGACTTGATACAGAGGTTAAGTTATGTCATTAACTACCCATAATTGCTAAGTATAGTTACTAGATTTTCTGTTAAAAAAAACACTACTAGTATATTAGTTTAGGTCAGGCATTTACTCTAAATAATCTGCTAGTGATGAACTGGATAAAATGTATGAAGAGTTATACTTCCCAAATCTGTGAATCTTATGTGTCTCTATTTTTTTGGTTACTTTTATCTTAGACTTTAGCTTTGATTGAATATCCTTCTTCCTGCAGCAACACAACAATATTAATCTCTTGATCTATGTCAGGAAGTGCCCTGTGGAAGAAACAATGCTGCTGGCCAAGCTGGTGCACATCTGTGTGCACCGATGTGCGTTCTCGCGATTCTCTGCGCCAAACAGCCTATTTAAACAAAATGTGCAGACAGGACCAGTGCTGTCTGATCTGCAGCTTCCTGTGTCCCCCTTCTCCTTGTAAATCTGCTTCTGTGATCAACTTCCTGAACTACCCTGCTTGTCTTTGGACTCTCCCTGTTTTCTGCCTGCCCCTGACCCCGGCTCTTCTTTGACCTTGATTCTGCCTGCCACTTTAAATATTATGCTGCCTGCCAGTTTCTGACCTGGCCTGTGACTCGAACTGCTTTGTCTTCTGCACCTGCTCCAGCATCTCCTGCCTGTGTGAGGATCCAGTTTGCCTGCATCTGCTTGTGTGATCCAGTTCCCAGCCTGTCTGCTGTCCTGATCCTTCACCTTGCTGGTCTTCATCCCTGCAGCATCAGAAACCTCAGAGCGACCATTCTGAAAGCTGACCCGCCAGGCACTCATATCATTCTGCACTTCGGAGCCACCTGTCTGTTCTATCAGAGGTCATGAGTGAGATAAGTAAGTGAGGCCTTCCTCTGGTCAGATACGTAGGAACGTGACAATCAATTTGTTGCATAGCTGCCTCTCTGTTACCTGCTTGGTAATGCTGGTCTCTTCTTCACTGAGATTTAAGATGGCAGCCATAGCTTATGAATAGGGATGGGCCGAACAGACCCCTCTTTGGTTCGCACAAGGACTTTCAAACACAGTGCAATTTCAGACCCGGATATCGAACCCCATTAAAGTCAATAGGACCCTAACGTCAAGAATCAAAAATGGCCATTTTGAAGGCTTATATGCAAGTAATTGGGCATACAATGGTTATAGGGGCCCAGGTCCTGCCCTGGGGTACATATATCAATAAAAAAAAGTTTTATAGTGCCTGGGTGTCCACCTGTAAAGTAGCAGATCTGTATCATGTATAGACTCTAATTGCATTTGTAAAGCCAAAAAAAAAATGTATTTTCCCTGCAAGCTGCCTTTATTTTGCTCAGCAACAGCTGGGGAACCAGTGTGCATGATGAGGCCCCAATGTAGTGCACTGGGAACAAGATTAGAGATTTTTTGGATAATTCTGGTGTCACTTTGACCTTGGATAGAAGTAACGGGTGCGTAAAAATGTATCTTTGGGTGTTGGTAGCGCCTTTCCACCATAACCCTATAGCGGTACTCTTAATGAAAGCAAGAATTGGCCTTGCTGTAACAAATTGCAATGATATGCACCTGTCAAACAGGTGCTGAAAAAGTGGTCTTTGTGTGTTAATTGTGCCCATGAAACATATACCAAAAACATTCTTCCAGATGAAATGATTAAACACCCTCAAAGCTAGGCAGCTTCAAAGTCCTGCAGAGATTCCACATCCCAAAAAATGTAATCAGTGGACAGATGCATTCTATGATCAGTAATGAAACCTCCTGCAACACTGAATGCCCATTCTGACAGCACACTGGATGCAGGGCAAATGTGAGTACACCCCTCACATTTTTGTAAATATTTTATTATATCTTTTCATGTGACAACACTGAAGAAATGACACTTTGCTACAATGTAAAGTAGTGAGTGTACAGCCTGTATAACAATGTAAATTTGCTGCCCCCTCAAAATAACTCAACACACAGCCATTAATGTCTAAACTGCTGGCAACAAAAGTGAGTACACCCCTAAGTGAAAATATCCAAACTGGGCCCAAAGTGTCAATATTGTGTGTGGTCACCTTTATTTTCCAGCACTGCCTTAACCCTCTTGGGAGGGCCACTGGAGTCCTCTTCCACTCCTCCATGACGACATCACAGAGCTGGTGGATGTAAAGCCCCATACACACTATTAGATTTTCTGCTGATTTTTTCCATCAGATTTACCAAAACCATATAATATGAGGTCAAACCTTAGGGGTTTCAATGTGCATGCAATCAGGCAGGCCCTTCCACTACATGGTTTTGGTAAACGTGAAGGAAAAAATTAGCAGACAATCTGATAGTGTGTATGGGGCTTTAGAGATCTTGCGCTCCTCCACCTTCCATTTGAGGATACCCCACAGATGCTCAATAGGGATTAGATCTGGAGACATGCCTGGCCAACCCAAGTAAATAATGAATCTTGTATCCGTTCCCTCCTTTACCACCAGGGGGTCTTCTATAGTTAGCAACTTGAAAATTGTGGACATCCAAGCTGGACCACCAGGGGGCCGTTCAACCCTGTATCAGCTATATTAGGAACCAGGCAGCGACCTCCACAAATGTATGCCACTCAATATAAATATAGGGAGAAAGGAGAAAGGCTCCAATAGTGTAGTATTTTAAAAATGGATGGTTCAATTTATTAACCACTTGCAGAGCGGACCATTTTGCTGGTCAAAGACCAGCCCACTTTTTGCGATTCGGCACTGCGTCGCTTTAACTGACAATTGCGCGGTCGTGCGACGTGGCTCCCAAACAAAATTGACGTCCTTTTTTTACCACAAATAGAGCTTTCTTTTGGTGGTATTTGATCACCCCTGCAGTTTTTATTTTTTGCGCTATAACCAAAAATAGAGCGACAATTTTGAAAAAAACACATTATTTTTTACTTTTTGTTATAATAAATATCCCCCCAAAATATATAAAAAAACTTTTTTTTTCCCTCAGTTTAGGCCAATACATATTCTTCTACATATTTTTGGTAAAAAAAATCGCAATAAGCGATTATTGATTGGTTTGCGCAAAAGTTATAGCGTTTACAAAATAGGGATAGTTTTATAGCATTTTTATTAACAATTTTCTATTATTATTTTTTTACTAGTAATGGCGGCGATCAGCGATTTTTATTGTGACTGCGACATTGTGGGGGACCCATCGGACATTTTTGACACATTTTTGGGACCATTGTCATTTATACAGTAATCACTGCTATATAAATGCAGTGATTCCTATGTAAATGACACTGGCAGTGAAAGGGTTAACCAGTGGGTGGCAGTGTAGGGGTTAAGTGTTCCTAGGGGTGTGTTACTAACTGTGGGGGGGTTGGGCTTTCATTTAGTGAACACTGATCTCTGCTCCAATCACATGGAGCAGAGATCAGCGTCACTAGTTGCTAGGCAGAATGAAGAAATGCTGTTTACAACGGCATTTCTTCATTTGGCCGCTCCGTGAGACGATCGCGGGGATGCCCGCGGCGATCGAGTCCGCGGGTCCCGCGACCGGACTCACGGGGGTCCCGACCGGCAGGGCGCCATTGAATATTGGACGTACCTGTACGCCAATATGCCTGCCTGTGCCATTCTGTCGACGTACATCGTCGTGCGCTGGTCGGGAAGTGGTTAAAATAACAATTCGACTCTCACATTAAAAGAAATGAAAACAGCACATAAGAAAAATGACTTCCTGGCATCTTCCGCCAGTCTTACGTCACTTCCGGTATTACATCTTGACTCACGGCCACTCCCTACGCGTTACGTCAATCACGTGACTTCATCGGGGGATCATGATTGGCCGCTATAGCTCTCCTTAAATATATCATAACAGGCCTGTTAGTGGGTCCTGAGGACAGGAGTTGAGAACCACTGGATTAAAGCATCTCCCATGTTTTAAGTTTAGCAAACTCAATATGAACCCGAACTTAGCAATGAGTCCATTGAGGTCTATGGAAGGCAAATGATATAATTCAATTTTTCCCATTTTAAAAGCAAGTAGGTATGCTATTGTCAAAAAAGAACATAGTGAGCTTGGTACTGGCATGGGGGGGGGGGGGGCACATACCAATGAAAAACAAATATTTAACAAATACAGTTCAATAGGGAGAGAGTCTTTTCAGATGGTTTCAAGGCCAACATTTAAATAAGTATGAAACCATTAAATAACATGCTTGGGACATGCCCTAATGGTGCACATGCTGTTACAGAACAGTAAGATGTAGTCTTTTTAAAGTGACATAAAAAAAAAATGGGGAAAAAAGAGCATTGGGTTCCCCTTACATTTCAAATGGAGATGAGCTGACTATTTGGTTTGATCCTAGGTTCACACTAAGCTTTGGCTGTTTGGGTATTAGGGCACATGTCAGATCTTTAACTCACTCTGTTCAGAGGGAGACAAAAATCATATATAAAAGTGGTATTTCTACTGTATATATATATATATATATATATATATATATATATATATATATATAAACGTATCAAACTCCTGCTGTTACTGGTTCCTTAACCGCTGGCTTCCCAGCGTGTGTATATAAACGTCCTGGGCAGCAAGCAGTCATACCAGGATCATGCCTGCAAAAGTAAGTGTAACTAATTTAATAAATAAAGGAAATAATACATAAAAATAACCATATAAAATACATATAACAAACAAAACATAAATAATAAAAAAATTGCTTCTAATAAAATAAACACTTGCTCCCAGTGTACGAATTTAAATGTCCTGGGAAGCAAGTGGTTAAGTAGCTGTGGGTAGGGATGAGCCGAACACCCCCCAGTTCGGTTCGCATCAGAACTTTCGAACGGTCCGCAAATTCATACGAACTTTAGAACCCCATTAAAGTCAAAGGGACTCGAACGTTCAAAATAAAAAGTGCTAATTTTAATGGCTAATATGCAAGATACTGTCCTAAAAAGGGTTTGGGGACCTGGTTCCTGCCCCAGGGGACATAGGTCAATGCCTAAAATGTTTTTAAAAATGGCCGTTTTGGCGGGAGCTCTGATTTTAATGACGATTAAAGTGAAAAAAAAGTGAAATATTCCTTTAAATATCGTGCCTGGGGGGGTGTCTATAGTATGCCTGTGAAGTGCCACGTGTTTACCGTGTTTAGAACAGTCCCTGCACAAAATAACATTTAACGGAAAAAAAGTCATTTAAAACTACTTGCGTTTTTAGGCCGGGTTCACACCGCTGCGATGCGGGAACGCCGCGAATCTGCTGCGTTTTCCTGCATCGCATTACTCCCGCCGGCAGTTCACACTGCCCTATGCGGACGGCTGGGAGTGTCAATGATATGTTAATGACACCCCCAGATCCGTCCGCATATCGCAGTGCGATCTGCCGACTCGCACAGGAATCGGATCGCATGGTGTGAACCCCCATGCGATCCGATTCTGTTGCGGACCAAAATAAGGGTCCCGTGCGAGTTTGCTGCGGGAGCGATGCGAATTCAGCCATACTATCTGTATGGCTGAACTTGCATCGCTACGGAGATCGGATGTGATTTGCGGTGCGAATCACATCCGGATCTCCCCCCGCAGCAGTGGGAACCCAGCCTTAATGTAATATCTGGTTCCAGTAATATGGATGAAAATCATTGATAAAAATGGCATGGGTAGCCCCCCTGCCCATTACCAGCCCCTTTGGGTCTTGTACGGATATTAAGGGAAACCCCGTACCCATATTAAAAAAAAGAAAGACGTGGGGCCCCCAGGCCCTATATACTCAGAACAGCAGTATACAGGCGGTGCAAACAAGACAGGGACTGTGTAGGTTTGTTGTGTTAAGTAGAATCTGTTTGTAATTTTGAACTGGTACATTTTTAAAGTGTAGCTCCAGTCAAAAAATCTATTATTAAGCTTTTTGGAAAACATACGGTAGGGTTATCACCCCTGTATAATTTGTTTTGTCGATCCGTCTTTTTTCATCTCACTTCCTGTTGTCTCCTTCCGTTTGCAAGTAGGAGACATTTGTAAGTTGGATGTTTGAAAGTAGGGGCCTGCCCTATATGCTCTGCAGAAATGGCGGAACAAGGTGTTGGTGTTGCCACAACATAGTAAGCCCTCAAAGTGACTCTTGGTGGGCGCTGGAGCGCCCTGCTGTGAATGATTATATCAAGAATTGTAATTGCATGCCATTGTTGAACAGTGGTAGAAAAATTGGGCCTTTGGTGGTTGTGGTACTGGTGCCACAACACTATAAGTCCTCAGAGTTACTCTCGGTGGGCACAGGAACAGGCCCTGCTGGGAAATATTATATCAAGAATTGTAATTACATGCCCCTGTTAAACAGGGGCTGAAAAATTGGGCCTTAGGCACTGGTGCTGGTGCCACGACATTGCAACCTCTCCCATATACTCTAGTTGTAGTGCAGGAATGAGCCCGGCTGCAAAGCATTGTATCAAAAATTGTAATTAAACGCCCCTGTTAAACAGGGGCGGAAAAATTGGGCTGGTGGCATCACCCAGAACCAAAAATGTTCTTCCAACATATCAGCGGAGGAGGAAGAGGATAGACAATCAACATAATAGGACAGTCACTCAGCATAGGCAGTCTTGAAGGGATGTGATATTTTTAAAAAAAATATTCGGTTACATCAGCTTCAGGTGCTTGGTAGCTGTGGGTGATCCAAGACTGATTCATCTTTATGAAGGTCAGTTGATCAACCGAGTCGGTGGACAGGCGCACCCTGTGATCGGTAACAAAGCCACCAGCAGCACTGAAGGTGCGTTCCAAAAGAACGCTGGATGCAGGACAGGCCAGTAGCTCAATTGCATACTGTGCAAGCTCTGGCCAGTGATTTCATCCTCAAGACCCAGTAAGCCCGAGGATTTTCGGTATGAAAGGTGTCCAAGTCTGACCTTGCCCCTAGGTATTCCTGTACCATGTAAATCAGACGCTGGCGATGGTTGCTGGAACCGATCACACCTTGGGGCTGCGGACTAAAAAATTGTCTGAACGCATCGGTCAGACGGCCACCTTCTCCACTGCTCTTTCTGACCGATGCCTCAGCAACACGTTGTCCAGGACCAGGAGTATGTAACCTCCCAGTCTCTGGGAACGCGTTGCACAGACCTTTCTGCAAGGCCTCCCAGAGATGTCTCATCCTCTGCTCCCTCTGCAATGGCAAGATAAGGTTGGCAACCTTACCCTTGTACCGTGGATCAAGGAGAGTGGCCAGCCAGTAATGGTCCCTCTCCTTGATCCGAAGAATACAAGGATCCTTCCACAGGCTTTGCAGGATCAGGGAGGCCATGCAGTGTAGGTTAGCTGAGGCATTCAGTCCGGAGTCCTCTGGGTCACTAAGGACAACATGATCCGCAGCTACCTCCTCCCAGCCACGTACAAGTCCACGGGTTTCTTGGGACTGTAAATCATCCCTACAAGACAGCTGCTGCTGCTAATGCTGAGTGCCAGCCTCCACCTCTATGCTGACACAATCCTCCTCCTCCTCCTCCTCCTCTTCCTGTGTGATGGGTGGGACAGCAGGAACACTGTCTGGATAAAGGGGGCCTTGAGAGGCAAGGAAGTTGTCAGGAAACTCACCGTATGTATGCCCGTCCCCGTATAGCAGCAGTTCATCTTCGTTCTAGGCGCCATGCGCGGTGTCCCCGTCAGAGGCGTACGAGTTACGGGACGAACGGACGCATGCTAACCCGAACGTGTAGACGTACACCAATCAGAACACGTGGAGGCACCCACGCAAACTGAACGTATGTACGTAATTACGCACGGACGGCCACTTCCACCAATCCTGGCTCACTCCTCACTATATAAACGGGATCCTGGCCTGACACCAGTGCTGGATCGTCTTCAGCTACTCCTGAGACACCTGATCGTTGTTCCTGTGATCTTGTTCCTGTGATCTTGTTCCTGTGACCTTGTTCCTGATACCCATTCCTTGGATACCCCTTGTTACGACCTCCTGGACTACCATTGACCTCAGCTTGGACTTCCGACTTTGGCTTGCTTCCTGATTCTGTACCTCATTGCTTGCACGTTACCAGACCCTTGCTCGTCCTGCCTCTCAATTCTGTACCTCATTGCCTGCCAGTTGCCAACCTTGCCTGTTCTAGACGTGCAGTGTTTCCTGTATACCTGGTGAACTTCCGTTGCCTACCTCCGTGATCAACCTACACCTCTTCTTCCGTGAGGACCCAGCGTCTCCAGGTCTCCAACTTCTGCCTGCAGGCCCCTGCACCCTTTCGTTGCCTTCACACTCCCTGTCACCACCTCCAGGGGTGTGGAGACCGGAACCGTGCGAGAGGCCACCCGCAACAGTCTGACTCCGCTGTAAGGTACGTGACAGTACGATCCAGCCAGGAAAATGGAGTCAGACAGGGGGGCCTCACCTTTGGAAGCCTTCTGCCAACAAATCTCTGCCCTCACCCAGGCAGTTCAGGGCCTGCAAGATGGCTATCACCAACTTGAGCAGAGAGTGGAGTCATTAACGCCAACCACCGCTGCTTCCCAAGGGGCCACAGCATCCCGGTCCACCAGTCTGGCAACTTCAGCATCTTTACCTGCAGTAGTGGTGCCATCCCCGAGCCTCGAGTTCCTACTCCAGAGCGGTTTTCCGGAGATCGCAGCAAATTCCGTGCCTTTCGTAATGCATGCCAATTATACTTTCTGCTACAGCCTCGTACCTTCTCCTTGGAAAGCACAAAAGTGGGGTTCATCGTCTCCTTGCTTCAGGGGGAACCTCAGACCTGGGCCCACCACCTATTGGAACAGGCCAGCCCCCTGCTTGATACAATGGACTCTTTCCTGAACGAGATGGCTAAATTATATGACGATCCTCAGCGTGCCACCACTGCTGAGGCCAGTCTCCATGCTCTGCAACAGGGTCGCAGACCCGTAGAGGATTACGTAACGGACTTCAGGCGGTGAAATTCTGATACTCAATGGAACGACGCCGCCCTACGTTACCAGTTCCACATTGGACTTTCCGAGCCATTAAAGGATGAGTTGGCCCGTATCGGAGTTCCCAGTTCTTTAGAAGACCTCATACAGGTATCAATCCAAATCGACCGCCGTCTCAGGGAACGGAGATCTGAAATTGGCCAGATTCATCCCACATGGATGTTACCCAAGGTCCCGAATCATCCTCCCATTCCCACACCGGCTACCACTTCCGAAGCTCCAGAACCAATGCAAATAGGGTTGCTTCGTTCACCGTTATCTTCGGAGGAAAAGCTACGCCGACGCCAGAACAATCTCTGTCTTTATTGTGGGGAAGCTGGTCATTATGCAAATACATGTCCAAATAAGATCCGTAAGTTCAAAAACCCACCTCTTGAACCCAATGCATTACCTCTGACAAAATCAATTCATATTGCTGTTCCCCTTCTCTTACAGCTTCCAGAAGGAACACTCCAGGTTCAAGCTATAATTGATTCTGGCGCCTGTAGCTGCTTCATTGACTATGCGCTCGTTCTGCAACACAACATTCCATTGATACCCAAGCAACGCCAACTTTCCATACGGTTAGCGGATGGATCCAACATCATTACCCATGAGACTCAACCATTGTCCGCCAACATCCTATCCGATCACCAAGAATTACTCCGCCTAGATGTCATTTCTTCACCACTATTCCTAATCATTTTGGGAATGCCCTGGTTACAAGCCCATAATCCCCAAATAAACTGGGTGACTGGTGAGGTAGTCTTTCGGTCTACTTACTGCCTCCAGAATTGTTTCAAGATCTCACACCACCTGGTCCCAGTCATTGCCTGTTCAGGTCCTACATCTGAGGCCCAGAGACTGGTCCCAACCACATATCATAGTTTCCTAGACATTTTTGATAAACGAAAGGCGGATATGCTTCCTCCTCACTGGGTCTACGATTGCCCAATCGAATTATTGCCTGGAGCCGAAATTCCGTTCGGAAGGATATTTCCCTTATCGGAACCTGAACTTCTGGTCCTCAAAGAATATATCGATGAGAACCTCAAGAAAGGATTTATCCGACATTCCTCTTCTCCAGCCGGTGCTGGAATATTCTTTGTTGAAAAGAAGGACCATTTGCTCCTCCCATGTGTCGATTACAGGGATTTGAATAAGGTAACGATTAAAAATCGCTATCCCCTTCCATTGATTCCGGAATTATTCCAGAGACTTCGAGCAGCAAAAATATTTACAAAGCTGGATTTACGAGGGGCCTATAACTTGATCAGAATCCGTAAGGGGGATGAATGGAAAACGGCTTTTCGGACTCGCTTTGGCCACTTTGAGTATCTGGTCATGCCATTCGGACTCTGCAACGCACCAGCTACTTTTCAACATTTTGTAAATGATATTTTCAGGGACTTTTTGGATTCGTTCGTAATTGTTTATTTGGATGACATTTTGGTATTCTCAAACTCTCTAGAAACCCATCGTGACCATGTAAAACAGGTTCTTCTGAGGTTAAGGCAAAATGGGCTCTATGCTAAGGCCGAGAAGCGTGAGTTCGAACGTCAGACCATTCACTTCCTTGGTCTGGTGATATCAACAGAGGGAGTAGAAATGGATCCTCAAAAGGTTTCAGCCATTTTATCCTGGCCACCCTCAACTGACAAGAAAGGGGTACAACGCTTCATTGGATTCTCCAATTTCTACAGGAAATTTATCAGAAACTTTTCCAGTGTTATAGCGCCTATCACACAACTCACCAGCAAACAAAACCAGTTTCAATGGACTGTTGAAGCTCAAGCTGCGTTTGATAAACTGAAAGGACTATTCACATCCGCCCCAATACTTAAACATCCTGACCCTGCTCTACCTTACACTCTGGAGGTGGACGCTTCAGAGAATGCTGTAGGGGCCATTCTGTCCCAACGCCAAGGGCCTAAGTCATTAATGCACCCCGTAGCGTTCTTTTCCAAAAGATTAGGTGCGTCGGAAAGGAACTACGATGTGGGAGATCAGGAACTTCTGGCAATCAAATTGGCCTTAGAAGAATGGCGGTATCTCCTGGAGGGGGCAACACATCCAATATTGATCTACACAGATCATAAAAATTTGGAATACCTCAGAACAGCCAAACGCCTCAGGCCCCGACAAGCAAGATGGGCTCTTTTCTTCTCCCACTTTAGTTTCCATATAACCTACAGACCAGGATCCAAGAACAGTAAACCTGACGCATTATCCCGTATGTTCTCTGAAACTGAAGCCTCATCCCCTCCGGACACTATTTTGCAAGCTGGAAACTTTTTACTAACACAAACCAGTTTTCTATCACAGGTTCGGCAGTCATCCCGAGGAGCATCAGTCCCTCCAGATACTAACCTGCAAGAGAAAGATGGTCTCCTCTGGCGAGGGAATAAACTATTCATCCCTCAAAATCTCCGCACCTCCGTTCTACAGGCTTGTCATGACTATCCCCTGGCAGGTCACTTTGGGGGTCACAAGACTATAAGTTTAGTTCAAAGACACTTCTGGTGGCCAAACCTTGAAAAAGACTGTAGAAACTATGTCCGCTCTTGTTCAACCTGTCTCCGGAATAAAAGTAGCAAAAATAAAGCCTGGGGATTGTTGAGACCATTACCCATCCCTGAAAGATCATGGGATAAGATCGCGATGGACTTTATTGTTGAGCTTCCTCCCTCTGAAGGATTCTCCTCTATCTTCGTGGTGGTGGATCGCTTTTCCAAAATGGCACACTTCATTCCCATGAAGGGAACTCCATCTGCAACTGAGACAGCCAGAATATTCATTAAAGAAATCGTTAGACTCCATGGAATTCCCAGTGATATTGTCTCTGATCGTGGAGTCCAGTTTACGTCAAAATTCTGGAAGTCATTGTGTGAAGCTCTGGGTATTAAATTTAATTTTTCTTCAGCTTACCATCCCCAAACAAACTGGCAGACCGAACGTACTAATCAGACGTTGGAACAGTACTTACGTTGTTTTACTTCCTTTTCTCAGGAGGATTGGGCCTCATTATTACCCTTGGCAGAATTTGCATTCAATAACTCTACTCACTCTGCCACAAACCAGTCACCATTCTATTCTAACTATGGTTTTCATCCCTCTTTCCTGCCAACATCCATACTGGATTCTCCTGTACCAGCCGTTCAGGATAGGCTAAATTTCTTTGTTACCAACAATCAGGTACTTAAAGAAACCCTTTCCAAGGCACAGGAGGACGATAAAAGATTTTTTGACAAGAGAAGAAGGGGGAATTGGATTTAAAGGTCGGTGATCGTGTATGGCTTTCAACCGCAAACCTGAAACTGGCGTGTCCCTCTAAAAAATTGGGACCCAGATATTTGGGACCTTTTCCAATTAAAAAGAAAATTAATTCAGTGGCCTATGAACTTGAACTTCCCGGCTCATTCAAAATCCATCCTGTATTCCATACTTCTCTACTTAAGCCTGATGTACCCAATTCCTTTCCAGATCAGGAGTTAAGCTGTATTGATAGATGGGGAGGAGGAGTTCGAGATCGAAGCCATTTTGGATTACAGGAAACGTCAAGGACAAAACCAATACTTGATCAAGTGGAAAGGCTTTGGTCCTGAAGAAAATTCCTGGGAACCCGAAGCGAATCTTCATGCCCAGAGGCTTATACGGGCTTTTCATCTCTCTCAAAGGTCGGCTCTAAGGGGCACCCGGAGGCTGCCCTTAAGGGGGGGGGGGCACTGTCAGGAAACTCACCATATGTATGCCCGTCCCCATATAGCAGCAGTTCATCTTCGTTCTAGGCGCCATGCGCCGTGTCCCCGTCAGAGGCGTACGAGTTCCGGGACGAACGGACGCACGCTAACCCGAACGTGTAGACGTACACCAATCAGAACACGCGGAGGCACCCGCGCAAACTGAACGTATGTACGTAATTACGCACGGACGGCCACTTCCACCAATCCTGGCTCACTCCTCACTATATAAACGAGATCCTGGCCTGACACCAGTGCTGGATCGTCTTCAGCTACTCCTGAGACACCTGATCGTTGTTCCTGTGATCTTGTTCCTGTGATCTTGTTCCTGTGACCTTGTTCCTGATACCCATTCCTTGGATACCCCTTGTTACGACCTCCTGGACTACCACTGACCTCAGCTTGGACTTCCGACTTTGGCTTTCTTCCTGATTCTGTACCTCATTGCTTGCACGTTACCAGACCCTTGCTCGTCCTTGACTATGCACCTGCCTCTCGATTCTGTACCGCATTGCCTGCCAGTTGCCGACCTTGCCTGTTCTAGACGTGCAGTGTTTCCTGTATACCTGGTGAACTTCCGTTGCCTACCTCTGTGATCAACCTACACCTCTTCCTCCATGAGGACCCAGCGTCTCCAGGTCTCCAACTTCCGCCTGCAGGCACCTGCACCCTTTCGTTGCCTTCACACTCCCTGTCACCACCTCCAGGGGTGTGGAGACCGGAACCTTGCGAGAGGCCACCCGCAACTCCCGCAGTCTGACTCCGCTGTAAGGTACGTGACAGAAGTCCTCCTCTTCCTGCCTCTGTTCTGCCTCAAGTGCCCTGTCCATTATTCCACTCAGCGTATGCTCCAACAGGTGGACAAGAGGTACAGTGTCACTGATGCATGCACTGTCACTGCTCACCATCCTTGTGGCCTCCTCAAACGGTGACAGGACAGTGCATGCATCCCTGATCATGCCCCACTGGCATGGTGAGAAAAAACCGAGCTCTCCTGACCCTGTCCTGGTGCCGTAGTCACACAGGTACTCATTTATGGCCCTCTGCTGCATGTGTAGCCGCTGCAGCGTGGCCAACGTTGAGTTCCACCTGGTGGGCATGTCACATATAAGGCGGTTTTTGGGCAGGTTCAACTCCTTTAGGAGCTCAGCCAGCCGAGCATAGGCATTAAATGATAGGCGGAAATGCACACAGATTTTCCTGGCCTGCTTCAGGACATCCTGTAAGCCTGGGTACCTGCCCAAGAACCGCTGCACCACCAGGTTAAGGACGTGAGCCACACAGGGCACATGGGTCAGTTGTCCCTGTCGGAGGGCGGAGAGGAGGTTGGTGCCATTGTCGCAAACCACCATTCCCGGCTTAAGCTGGCGTGGCGTCAACCACCTCTCGGCCTGCCCCTGCAGAGCGGACAAAATATCTGCCCCAGTGTGGCTCCTGTCCCCCAAACAAACCAGCGCAAGCACGGCATGGCATTGTTTTGCCTGCGTACTTGCGTAGCCCCTTGAATGCCTACGGAGCACCGCTGGTTCTGAGGACAGAGCACTGGAAGAGGCCATGGAGGAAGAAGAAGAGGAGGGGTAGAGGAGAGAGGTGTGTCACAACCAGTAGTAGCATTTTGGAGGCGTGGTGGCGGAACAACCTCCAACACTACTGCACCTTGTCCTGCATCCTTCCCAGCTGCCAGAAGAGTGACCCAATGGGCCGTGAAAGACAGGTAGCGTCCCTGTCCATGCCTGCTGGACCATGAGTCAACGGTAATATGCACCTTATGGCTGACCGCCCTGTCCAGCAAGGCAAGGACATTGCCTTCCACATGCCGGTAGAGAGCCGGAATCGCCTTCCGTGAAAAAAAGTGGCGTTTGGGGACCTGCCACTGAGGAACCGCAAATTGTACAAACTCATGGAAGGGGGCCGAGTCTACCAACTGAAAAGGCAGCAGTTGAAGTGCTAGCAATTTAGCCAAGCTAGCATTCAACCGCTGGACATATGGATGGCTGGGAGTGAACTTCTTTCGACGGTCCAGCAGCTGGGGCAGGGACATTTGCCTGCTATAATCGGACGTGGGTGTACTGCTAGCAGAGTGCCCACAAACACTTGTCTGTGACACACCTAATTCTACACCTTCATTCCTCTCAGAGCAGGTTTCAGAGAGGACTGAAGGTCTAGTGGGGTTGGAGATCCCAACTGATGAGGAGCAAGGAGAGGTCCGCTTTGTTCTTTGGTGTGGGTCTTTGAGGTACGCTTGCCAACGAGCTGCATGGCAGGTCAACATATGTCTGGTCAAGCATGTGGTGCCCATGTGGCTGATGTTTTGGCCACGCGAGATACACTTGAGACATATGTTGCAAATAGCAGCGGTGCGATCTGATGCACTCGTCTCAAAAAAGGCCCACACCAAAGAACTTTTAGAATAACGCGCAGAGGCAGTGCCCTGCACAGGCGGAGCTCTGTGGTGTGATTCAGTCGGTGTGCTGCCCCTGAGCTGGCCCCCGGAGGGCATCCTGCCTCGTTGGACATGTGCCTCCTCCTCTCTCCTACCAGGCACCCACGTGGAGTCAGTGCCCTCATCATCCCCTCACTCTTCATCGCTGGAGCAAACCTGGCAGTATGCTGCAGCTTGTGGAACATGACTGCCAGATTGCTGTCCTTCTTGAGCATCCCCTCTCTCTGCGCTCACGCTACTGCCTTCCTCTAGCTGAGTATCATCATCAGAGCCTACAAAACACTGGGCATCCTCCTGGAGCATGTACACAACACTGTGCTCAAAGAGTTCAGGGGACTCCTCAGGAGGACGTGGTGGGTCTAGGGAAGGAGTCACTGATGATGACATTGAGACGAGGGAAGACGATGCGTTGGCAGCTGCTTTGCTAGTACCCTGAGCCTGGGTGAGAGAGGATGAGGAGGATGAAGAGGGCTTGGTCATCCACTCTACCAAGTCTTTGGCATGATGCGGCTCAACACGTCCAGCTGCTGAAAAGAAGGACAAGCGTGTCCCATGGCCACGTGCTGATGATGACGATGCACCGCGTCCACGACCAGCACTGTTGTCTCTAGACACAGAGCCTGCTTGCCCTCTTTTATCGGCTCGTGTCTGTCTGCCTCTCCTTGTTGGCCTTCCAGACAGGGTAATGGCCTGAAGGGAGATGGGAAAACCAGCAATTGGGTAGTGTATATTGTGCTGGAGGCACAACAACACCCACTAACTCCTGCAGATGCCTTTATTATAGAACAGGAATTAAAGGGTAGATACTGGTGTATACTGTGCTGTGCTGGAGGCACACAACACCAACTAACTCCTGCAGATGGCAGATGGCTCAATTAGAGAAGAGCTATATAGGTGGATAATGGTGTATAATGAGGTCAGGGCACGCAGACAACACGCACAATCTCCTACAACTGACTGAAAGCTCTATTACAGAAGAGCAATATAGCTAGCTATATAGGTGGATATGATTGTATATACTGCGGTCAGGGCACGCAGACAACACCCAGAAACTCCTGCAGATTGCTAAAAGCTCAATTACAGAAGAGCAAGAACGCTAAATCGGCCGATAACGAACAGTGTATACTGTGTTGAAGGTACACAGAGAACATCCACTAACTCCTACAGATGCCAACACACTACACAAGGCCGCCGCGCTGGCGGCCTTATATAGTGTGGGGGATGTACTACACAGCCTGAGCTATGATTAGCCACAGGCATCCTGCCTGTGGCCAATCATGGCTCTCCTCGCTGCCGGTGCTGTGATTGGCCAAGCATGTGGGGTCACAGTGCATGCTTGGCCAATCATGAGCCAGCAATGCACTACGATGGCGCAGTGCATTGTGGGCCGTGAGCGCACCATGAATTTTGGCGAAAACGTCCCATAACGTGCAAACAGCCGATGTTCGAGTCGAGCGTATGTTCGAGTCGAGCGTATGTTCGAGTCGAACGTATGTTCGACTCGAACGTATGTTCGACTCGAACATCAAGCTCATCCCTAGCTGTGGGTGCTAGCAACCATGAAACCAGGACATCTCTAGGAACCACTGTTGTCAATGATGGGAATCCCTGTTTCTTTTAGGCAAAGGTACAGGGATAGCAGTGACATTACAAATTAAATGTATTCAACATTAGTCTTACTCTTTCCCTTATATAGCTGATAACAGCTTAAAGAGCTGTCATTTGGCTAGTGGTACCGCCATGATCAGTTGTGTGTGCTAGGTCATTGGGTTTTGTTTCCAGTGAGCCGGCGGGTGGCATGCATTGTGGGACATTATTAAGGGATTTATATTTTTTTAATAAAGAACTTGCCAAAAGTTTGTGTGTCTTTTTTTCTAGGTTACAACTTTTCTAGCCTTTTAAGTCTTCTGTTTAACAGAAGCCAAGAATCACAGATACAGTAGAAGCGGTACTTGTACTGTTTTTATCCATAACAGCTTCCCACGGTCAATGGTTCCTAAGGAAACTGGTTTCCCTAAGAACCACTGATGTCACAGGGATGTATTTCCTGGGGAAACCTCATAGCCAACTACATACAAAACCTTTGGAGGGGTCTTTGTGGTTTATAATATTTCCTGACAATTCAAAAAAAAAATACTTTGAAAATGTCAGTGCTACTGCAGCACTTTCTGTACATCACAGAGATGTGCCGCTTCCAGACAAGTTATTTGATTGGAATTGGACATTTTTTTCGTTCCAATTTAAGCATTAAAAAAAAAAATCAGTGCTTCTAACAAAATAGATTTTTTTCAAAAAATTGTATTTATATTGGTACATGTTACCCGGGGAAGTGCCTATTATAATTGGCACCTGAACTTCTTGATCAAAACCCTGTTCGAACCAAGGGCAGTTTGGCCAACTACTAAATTCAAAATAGATCCTTATTCAGGCATGTGGCCTGGGTGGCCAGGAAGGGAAGGGCAGCGAGCATGTATCCTACATTTCTTGCACTATACCAGGCAACATCCCTGTCAAACATGAGAATGTAAGCCTCCCCCGTTGTATGGCTCCTTGTCCCTATGTCAAGGAGACAAGGGCTTCTTCTCCATATCCTTTCCACAAAAAGGAATGTGAGGGTTCATAGGAGTGACCTATTATATTTTGAAAGTTTATATTAACGGAGCAACCAGATACCATGACTATGCTCCTAAGGGAATGGGTTTAGGGTATATTAGTACCCTATATCAGTTTCTGAAAGAGTTCATTTTAAATAAACACACAGACTCCTTGACAAAGCCCTTTAATTAAAAACAAAAAAACAAAAAACACATGTACCTATGTTTTGGAAGAGTACAGAGTGTTATGGGGTGTACACATGGTTGGAATTTCCAACAGAAAAAGTCAGATGGGAGCTTTTGATCCGATATTCTGACCGTGTTTATGCCCCATCATACTTTTTCTGTCTGAATTTCTGACAGACTTAGATAAAGGACATGTTCTAAATTTTTCTGTCGGAAATGCCGACCAAGGTTATACCATTGGCAAGTCCGACTGTGTGTATGTGGCATTAGAATGCAAATAATAATAATTTACACTATCAATACTATTAATGCTTGAAAATGTAAGTAATAATATTTTATTTCTTGGGTAATACTAATTCATAGCAAACTTCAACTTGTTTACACGGCTTAATTTAATTTCAAAATATGGTTTTGTAATCTTAACGAGATTTACAGGAACATACGTTTCTTTCTCTGTGAGTATCCTGTTTATGAAAAGGAAAACAATTCTACATTTAGAATCTCTATTGAGTGTGCTTTAATTGGAATAACGTATTTGGTGTCTGTGCCTCTACCCATCTGTCACAATGTATTAGTCTTTGCCAATTACACAGAAAGATATCAGGTCTCCAGCTGGCTAATGGACTTTAAACTGTACTCTCCAGTACCTTATATGAGACAGCTGAGGTCACTCAAGCTGTGTGTATTTTTTGACCACCTTCCCAGGGACTGACTAGATCACCTGGGTCCAAAATTAAATGTATATTGTCGAAACAAGGTTTCATGTATATATTTTCTCTAAAGGAAAGATTAATGCAAGCTAAAATAAAAATAAAATAAAAATAAATAACAAAAGGATGGTCCAATTTCTTAATCAGGTATCTTGTATTTTATTTATAATGTTATTTATTTTTTATATTCTCATAAATATATAGAAAGAGATCTAAAATGTAAATACATTTCTGTTTTATTGCATGTATCCATTGCATACAATAACATTGAGACAATAATTGTGTCAGAAGCTGTCCAGCTATTTTATATAAGGTTGGACCTCAATCTAGAAATACATTTATTGAAGAAAGAAAGTTGCAACATTTTCAGTTTTATCACAAATAGCACTTTATATAAATACACTAGCTTTGATTTGGAACCTTTGGTACCTCCATTATCTTAGATGAGATACTTTATCATCATGGGTCAAGGCTGCATGCAATGCAATAGTGATTTTTATTTTCAAAAAGAGTTTATTGAGATATCACAATAACAAGCATGCGAAGATAACATATTGTACACTATATGTTAAAAGTCATGAAATTGTAGGACCCGATATACATTTACACAATAAGTATTCAGCAGGGAACGTATGCTGCTAGTACCTGGGATCACAGGCTTAGGGTCCTGCAGCTACGGTCCGTGATCCGTGAGTGATAAGGTCCGGTAAGTCCGGAGGTGAGCCATTCCCCCCAAACACCCCTATGGGCTGTGCCTAGGGGGGATGCAGCACCACCACCTAGCAATGACGAGACAAGTATGACAATATGTAAAAGGTAGTCCCTCAATATCTAGTAGGTAACTGCGGAAGATATCTAAGAGCTACACGTGGAATCTAGCTAACTTATAACAGATAGATAAGTAACAAAGGACAACAATCAGGTGATTCTCACTACCGGCTCTATCTGGTCTGGGTGGAATGCTGAGAGAGGTCATGTGAGGGTTATGCAGCCAGGGTGGGCCAGCCAGGAGGACCAGTGTTTGTCAAATCTAGGTTCTGTCATGTGAACTTTTGAAAAAAGAAATTCCATGCGACAATGTTCATTGAGGGTGGCTATGAGCTCATTAAGGGATGGAGGAAGGGGGTTTTTCCACGCACGGGCTATGAGCAGGCGTGCTGAGATTAGTATATGATGTATCAGAGGTAAACTGGTGATGGGCCAGTGGTGGGAGTCCAGACCAAATAGAGCCATACGTGAAGTCAGCCGTTGGGAAGAGTTGGTCAGAGACTGTACAAGGGAGGATACTTGGTTCCAGAAGATAGCTATAACAGGACAGCTCCACCAAATGTGAAACATATCCCCTGTAGAGTTACAGTTCCTCCAACATTGTGGAGAGTGAGTGGGGAAGATAGCTGCTAATTTGTCGGGTGTGTAATACCACCTATGAAAGATTTTCATGAGTGTTTCCCAATGGGAAATGTTCTTGGAGATGACTAGTGGGGTGCGTAGAACTCGATGCCAATCGTCTGTCGAAAAAGAGTGTCTTAACTGCGATTCCCAGTAGATCACATTCGGGGGTTTAGTAGAGGAGGTAGGTCTGGCGAGAAGAGTGTAGATGAGGGATATTCCTTTAGTAGCACTAATGGGATGGTTGTAGTATTTAAGAAGCTCCTTGGAGGTGTTTTCTGTCGAAGTCAACACTTTGGAGAGGATATGTCTGATTCTGAGATATATGTAAAAGTCCTTATGCGAGAGCCCGAATTCCGAGGACAATCGTTGAAAACATTTTAAGTCCGAAGAAAGATAGAGATCTCCAATCGTTTTGATTCCAGTTGTATACCAATGCTGGATAGGGAGGTCTGGGGACAATAATTGTAACGCCATGAAGGGTAGATTTCTTAATGATTCTCTATGGATACCTTGTGGGGCAAGACATATTGCGACCCATTGCTTTAAAAAGGCATGAACTGTGGGAAAGACAGGCCGTGTGATGGGCAGGGACATCCAGATTGCTGCTAAAGACAGTTGAGGGCTATCAGTAAATGCTATTGATTCTATTTGTTTCCACCTCGATTCCGAGCTGGGCGACCATAGTTGATTTCCTTGATCCAATATTACCGCCTTATAATATTTTTTAACCTCTGGTGCTCCCATCCCACCATGAACAGTGGGTGTACATAAGATGGATGACTTTAAGCGGGGCTTACTCCCGGCCCAAATAAATGAGTCCAGGATACGCTGAATTCTAGATAGGTCCGCAGTCAGAATGGGAAGTGGAAGAGTTCGAAAAAAATAAAGAACATGCGGGAGGAGAAACATTTTAGTAAGAGCAATCCTGCCAACCCATGATGCTTTTACGGGTGCCAAAGTCGAAGTCAGGCTGTTCAGCTTCCCCAATAAAGAGGCTAAATTGTTCCTAAGCATTACAGAGGAGGGGGAAGCCAGTTGAATGCCTAAATACATCATAGAAGCACTGGGGGCCCAGGAGAAAGGAGAGATTTTGGATATTTCTAACCTCAGCGTTGGTGGGATATTAATGCCGAGCATAGCGGATTTTGTGTGATTCAATTTTTCTACATGGACACTTCACTAAAATCATGCAGGACTTCAGTCAGGGCGGGTAATGCATATAATCCTATCTTATGACATGTATCTTTCACATTTATACCTGCAATCTTAGGGTGTAAGCAAATCGTCTGGGCCAACGGTTCCATCACCAGAGCAAAAATCAATGGTGAAAGCGGGCATCCCTGCCGAGTACCATTAGTGATTTTAAATTGGTTGGAAAGGATGCCCGAAGTACGAATCCTTGCCGTGGGTGTTGAGTACAGGCCCATAACAGCCTTCAAAAAATTGCCCTCCATCCCAAATTTTCTCAACACTGCTTCAAGATATCCCCAGTGAACCCTATCGAACGCCTTCTCTGCATCCAAAGATATCAGCAGAGAAGGCGTTCGATTCTGCTCAACCCAGTGGATGAGGTCTACAAACCTACAGGTGCCATCCGAGGCTTGGCGTCGGGGGATGAAACCTACCTGGTCCGGGTGTATTAGGTGAGTCATGTGTTGTGACAAACTCGTAGCCAAAAGTTTGGCAAATATTTTTAGGTCGGAGTTGAGAAGTGAGATCGGACGGTAGTTTGCTGGGTCGTGCGGTACTGTACCCGGCTTATGTATAGTGGAAATAGTGGCCTCTAGGGATTCCGTGGGGATCTCCCCGGTGGTGAGCATTCGATTAAATGAGTTACATAAATGCGGAATTAATGTTTCTGCGAATGTTTTGTAATATTCATTGCTAAAGCCGTCTGGGCCCGGAGCCTTGTGTAAAGGTAGGTCCTTAATGGCATTCCTAATTTCCTGGGGCGAAAAAGGTAAAGCTAAGTCAGTTGATTGTGAAGGGGTTAGGGAGGGGAGAGATACGTTGGAGAGAAAAGTCTGGATATTTGTGGTAGTGGGCTGTGTTTCAGTCGGGGAATCTTTTAAGTTGTATAATTGTTGATAAAACGAACCAAAACAGTTGGCTATATCTTTGGGATTGGTAAGCCTGGCCCCTCTAGGATCTTCCAAGTATGCAATTGTGTTTTGGGCTGTCTTACGTTTATATTGCTGGGCTACGGTTTTCCCAGACTTGTTTTCCTGTGAATACCATGTAAGCTTGAGTTTGCGGAGGTAAAACTCATGTTTGTTCTGCAAGTGGGCACTCAATTCTGACCTAAGTTTGCCCAGTTCAGCGTGGGCGGCATCAGAGGGAGCAAGCATGTTTCTGCGCTCTAGGAACTTTATTTTGTCAAGAACGGTGTTAAGAGTCGCAGAGCGTTTTTTCTTCTCCTGGCCCCCCAGCTTTAATAGAACCCCGCGAATAACCGCCTTATGGGCATTCCAATATGTAGTGTCATTGGAGACAGAATGTTGATTCAAGGTAAAATATTCATCTATGGCAGACTTGACCTGTTCCTTAATGTCCTTAGTGCTGATTAAGTTAGCGTTCAAGCGCCACAATGTGAGTGGGGAAGCGGACGAAGATAAATTGATAACCATTGAGATAGGGGCGTGGTCAGACCACGAAATTACTCCAATACCGGTGGAGGACACCGCTTGAAGCAACACTTTAGATGTCAGGAACAGGTCAATCCTGGAATATGATCTCTGGGCATTAGAATAAAATGTGTAATCTCTCTCAGTACCATGGTGACACCTCCAAGGGTCATAAAGGTCTTCTAAACGAAGCAAGGAGGAGAGGGCGGTAGACCGCCTCCTTCGAGGGGTTGAGGAGTCAAGCGTGTGATCAATCACTGTGTTGAAGTCCCCGCATATGATAATTTGGTCTCTCGGATAATGTTGAATTTTGGCCAGAAAGGATTTGAAAAAGGGTTTTTGATGTGAGTTGGGAGCGTAAATGTTGACAATTACCAAGGGCTTATTATTGAAACTAGCAGCTAGAATCAGGAATCTACCATCAGGGTCTTGTTCTACGTTGGATACTGTGAGTGCGACATTAGATCGCACTGCTATCAACACACCTCTGACTTTTTTATTCGTGCAGGAATGGAAGATATGTGGGTACCGTTTATTGGTACATTGGGGGGGATTCTGGGAAGACAGGTGGATCTCCTGGATACATAAGATGTCTGATCGGGAAGCAGCTGCTTCCCTCCATAAGAGAGAATGCTTAAAAGGACTATTCAATCCCTTAACGTTAAGGGAGGTAATAGTAAGGGACATGCTATACCAGATGCAGTTGTCAATATGGTACTGAGGATGAGCGAACCTTATTAGGAGGCAAGTGGTTGTTAGTTAGGCTGTCAGCATGAGAGCAATCGTAAACTTTAACAAATACTAGTAATTATTACTAGAAATAACAAGAAATTAATACAACAACAAAACTGTGTTTTCGCTTCAGTATCACTGACTGGGTGACACAGAGGCGGTAGCAACTTAATGAGCGGTACCTGTAGGGAGTACAGACAGTGAGAAAAAAAAAACAACAAAAAGGAACAAAACAGGATGCCTTGTGCCTAGTACACAATGGCAAGTTGGCGTGGAGGGTTCGAGGGAGGTGAGACTGTCATCCACACTTCACTCGTGTACAAAAAAACAGCCAATAAAGAGGGTGAACTGAGGCGTACCCCGATGTCCTCAGAAAATTATGCTTTAGCTTTGGTAGCCCATTTAGTAGGGATCCTGGTGGATCTAGCATTTAGTGGTGGCGCCTGTGGAATGTTAGGCGAGATGCCCCAGTTATGTAACTGTTTGAACCCGTCTTTGGGAGTCAGGAAGGCGACCTGTTGTTGCTGGTAGCTTACCAGGAGCTTAGTGGGGAATCCCCATTTGTATGCGATTTTGTGTTCAATGAGTGTCGCTGTAATCTGTGAAAATGCTTTGCGCGCCTGTGAGGTGGCGGCCGAGATATCATTATATAGCTGAATTTTAGTGTAGGGATCAGGGAGGATGCGCATGGTTCTTGCGGCTCTCATAATCAGTTCCTTAGAATTAAAGAAGTGTATCCTAGCCAGGATATCTCTGGGAATGGAGTCGGGCAGGTGCTGCGGTTTGTGGATTCTATGTGCTCTATCGATGAGGAGATCCTGCGGTGTTAAGGTAGGCACAAGCTTACGAAATAGTTGATGCAGGTATGGGGTTATGTCGGGAGGTGACACATTTTCTGGCACTCCGCGGATTTTAATATTGTTCCGCCTCGAGCGGTCTTCAAGGTCTGCGACTTTAAGACGCAGCTGTTGAATGGCAGCAGAGTGTTCATCTTGAATGTCCACCATAGTAGTATGGGAACTGGTAGCTGCAGAGAGGTGGTGTTCAATGTGATCAATGCGATCTTCCATGTCATCAACTCTGTCTAATAAGTGGTTAATGGATGATCTAAGTTCTTTCTGCATATCTGCTTGCAAAGAAAGTAGCATGGCCTTCAGGGTGTGCTCAGAAGCAGGACTGTCAGATGTATTGTAAGCTGCCAGAGAGGAGCAGGAGTCTCCTGATGCTGCTGTGGGACTAGAAGTGTCAGCGCCATGCTGTCTCTTCACTAGGGGCGGCTTAGAGGGAGAATGTGCTGGAGAGATCGCTGATCTCTTACCTCTATCAGCCGGCGACAGACTTGGTGGACGCTGCTGAGCCCCAGATTCCTCCATATCAGAGAGGGGATCCTCCGTGTGTGTGAGGGCCGCCGAAGCCGCAGGATTCGCCAGAGGCGCTGGGGGTCCGTCCCGTTTGGCGCCATCTTGGGCCTGTATGCTGGCGGGCTTCATATAAAACTCGGTGAGTTTTCGTGCTCCGTGGGCGGCGGATCTGCCGCGGGTCATGTCCCCGGTGATGCGGGGAGAGCTCTGTCTGTCCGCGGAACCGATCGGTGAGGCTGATGGGGCTGGATGCTGCTTGTTGCTCGGTGGATGTGAGGAGCTCCGAGACTATGCGGCCATTCCAGTCAGCGGCCAAGCCACGCCCCCGCAATAGTGATTTTTATCATCAGATGGTCTATTCATTCATTAGATGAACTGATGTTTATCCAGATCAGTACGGACTTCATTAACCACTTGAGGACCGCCGTATTGCCATTGTACGTCAGCACAATGGCACAGGCAGGCATAATCACGTACATCTACGTGATTGCCTTCCAGCGGGTGGGGGGTCCGATCGGACCCCCTCCCGCTGGTTACGGCGGTCCGATTCGGTCCAGGAGCGCTCCGTGATGAGGGGATGGCCGTTGGTTTTCGGCCACCCCCTCTGGATCGCTCCTGGCCAATGAGAAGCTTCCTCCCCTGTGTATTGTTTACACAGGAAGGAGGAAGTGATGTCATTCTCCTCGGGGCGGTCTTTTTGACCGGACTACGAGGAGAACAGTAAAAGTAAGTGTGCACCAACACTACACTGACATGTAGGTACACACAGGCACACAAACCCCCCCCGATCCCCCCCCCGATCGCCCCCCGATCCCCCCCCGCCCCCCCCCCCCAGTCACAGTGTCACTGATTGCATTGATCATTTCTTTACTGATCAATGCATTCAGTGTCAGTTGTGACAGTAAAAACTGTCAGAACAGTTAGTGTTAGGTCCAGGGTAGCCCCCTATCACCCCCCAATAAAGATTTAACCCCCTGATTGCCCCTAGAGTTAACCCTTTCACCCCCTTTTGCCAGTGTCACTAAGCGATCATTTTTCTGATCGCTGCATGTGTCGCTAGTGTCGCTAGGTAGCTAGTTATTTTTTTAGGTTCACCGCCAGGTTTTTATATCGCTAGGTACCCCGATATACTACCCAATAATGTTTTTAACCCCCTGATTGCCGCTAGTTAACCCTTTCACCCCCTTTTGCCAGTGTCACTAAGCGATCGTTTTTCTGATCGCTGCATTAGTGTCGCTACAGTCGCCTGGTAGCTAGTTATTTTTTTAGGTTCACCGCCAGGTTTTTATAGCACTAGGTACCCCGATATACTACCCAATAATGTTTTTAACCCCCTGATTGCCGCTAGTTAACCCTTTCACCCCCTTTTGCCAGTGTCACTAAGCGATCATTTTTCTGATCGCTGCATGTGTCGCTAGGTAGCTAGTTATTTTTTTAGGTTCACCGCCAGGTTTTTATATCGCTAGGTACCCCGATATACTACCCAATAATGTTTTTAACCCCCTGATTGCCGCTAGTTAACCCTTTCACCCCCTTTTGCCAGTGTCACTAAGCGATCGTTTTTCTGATCGCTGCATTAGTGTCGCTACAGTCGCTAGGTAGCTAGTTATTTTTTTAGGTTCACCGCCAGGTTTTTATAGCGCTAGGTACCCCGATATACTACCCAATAATGGTTTTAACCCCCTGATTTCCGCTAGTTAACCCTTTCACCCCCTTTTGCCAGTGTCACTAAGCGATAATTTTTCTGAACGCTGCATCAGTGTCGCTAGTGTCGCTAGGTAGCTAGTTATTTTTTTAGGTTTTTATAGCGCTAGGTACCCCGATATACTACCCAATAATGGTTTTAACCCCCTGATTGCTGCTAGTTAACCCTTTCACCCCCTTTCACCAGCGATCACAGTATAAGTGTCACTGGTGACGCTGGTTAGCCAGTTAGTTATTTAGGTTCCCCGTCAGGTTTTTATATAGCGCCAGGGACCCCCATATACTACCTAATAAAAATTTGAACCCCCCTGATTGCCCCTAGTTAACCCTTTCACCACTGATCACCGTATAAGTGTTACGGGTGACTCTGGTTAGTTTGTTTTTTATAGCATTTTATATTCAAATCCGGAAGGCAGTGCTTGGTTTTCGGGGTCCCGTACGTGGCTAGGCTCCCAAAAAGTCCCCCACATGTGGTATCCCCGTACTCGGGAGAAGCAGCAGAATTTATTTTGGGGTGTAATTTGACTTCTGCCCATAGCATGTGTGAGCAATATATCATTTAGTGACAACTTTGTGCAAAAAAAAAAAAGTTTGTAATATTCCCGCAACTTTTGGCAAAATATAAAATATTCCATGGACTCAACATGCCTCTCAGTAAATAGCTTGGGGTATCTACTTTCCAAAATGGGGTCATTTGGGGGGGTTTTGTGCTATTTTGGCATTTTATGGCCTTCGAAACTGTGATAGGTAGTGAGGAGTTAAATCAAAAATTTGCACCCTTAGAAATCCTGAAGGTGGTGATTGGTTTTCGGGGTGCCGTGCGCGAATAGACTCCCAAAAAGTCCCACACATGTGGTATCCCCGTACTCGGGAGAAGCAGCAGAATGTATTTTGGGGTGCAATTCCACATATAACCATGGCATGTGTGAGCAATATATCATTTAGTGACAACTTTTTGTAAAATAAAAATTTTTTTTTTTTTTTTTTGTCATTATTCAATCCCTTAGGACAAAAAAAATAAATATTCAATGGGCTCAACATACCCATCAGCAATTTCCTTGGGGTGTCTACTTTCCAAAATGGGGTCATTTGGGGGGGATTTGTACTGTCCTGCCATTTTAGCACCTCAAGAAATGAGATCGGCAGTCATAAATTAAAAGCTGTGTAAATTCCAGAAAATGTACTCTAGTTTGTAGACGCTATAACTTTTGCGCAAACCAAAAAATATTCGCTTATTGACATTTTTTTTACTAAATACATGTGGCTGAATAAATTTTGCCCTCAATGTATGACTAAAATTTAGTTTATTCGATTTTTCTTATAACAAAAAGAAGAAAATATCTTTTTTTTTCAAAATTTTCGCTCTTTTTCCATTTATATCGCAAAAAAAAAAAATCGCAGAGGCAATCAAATACCATCAAAAGAAAGCTCTATTTGTGGGAAGAAAAGGACGCAAATTTCGTTTGGGTGCAATATTGCATGACCGCGCAATTACCAGTTAAAGCAGCGCAGTGCGAAATTGCAAAAAGACCTCTGGTCCTTAAGGTATTTATTGGTCCGAGGCTGAAGTGGTTAAGCACTTTGTTATCACTAGAGGTAAAGCAATTGGGTGATAAACATTAAGACATCTCACTGCTGATCTTTTGTGAGCTGGAACTCTAATAGTGGATCTAAAACAGGTATGAACAGCACCTAGTTGCAATGACAAATTGAAAAAAAATGTTGGCAACTTTCTTTGATCAAGATGTAATGCTTACCCTCACAGGAGCCACTTAAGATGATAGGTTCTCTGGGTTTTTTTTCACGACTATTTAAACTGCTTGGTTTCCACTGACACACCTGTGTAACTTGAGCGTTAGTATGCTACCATACTATAATAGTGCATAGGCCACAAGCAAACTTGTAGCAGAGTAAATATATGTATGGCAAGGGAAGTTAGACGATACATAGACTGGTAGAAAGGCAACTAGACACGTTTGAACAAGCCATGCCAAATAGGAGCTATACCAACCTATTATTTGGCAATTAGCTAACTGCAATAAAGTTAAACCAAGTTTTAACTGTTATAAATAGTGCGCAATATAACAACATTACCTAATCCTAAGAAATGTCCTTGAGTGTACTCTGTACATACAGCCCTGAGAATGGGTGGGTGGGTGTACGTGTTCCTGGTGCCTAATTGTCAGTATTAACTGGCTATTATTGGAGCTCTTCTGTAAGGTGGTGTACATAAAGCTGTCTCAACCACTTGCCGACTGTGTCACGCAGATATACTGCGGCACAATGGCATTAATGGGCAAAATCCTGTATGGGTACGGCCTACCCATTTTCGGCCATCAGAAGGCGCCCGCTGAGCGTTGGGGGACCCAATGCGCGTGGCCAGTGGGCACGTTTGCCACCAGCCATGCGCGATCAGAGGAGAGGAGCCATATAGTTTCTTCCTACTAAGTAGGAAAAGATATGTCTTCTCTCCTAGTCTCTCTCATCCCCACACAGTTAGAACATGCTGAGGGAACACACATTTAACCCCTTGATCACCCCCTAGTATTAACCTCTTCCCTGCCAGTGACATCTACACAGTAATCAGTGCATTTTTTTAGCACTGATCTCTGTATAAATGCCAATGGTCCCAAAAAAGTGTCAAAAGTCTCTGATCTGTCCATCGCAATGTTGCAGTACCGCTAAAAATTGCAGATCACCGCCATTACTATTTTTAAAAAAAATAATAAAAATGCCATAAATCTTTCCCATAGTTTGCAGACGCTATAACTTTTGTGCAAACCACTCAATATATACACTTATTGTGAGTTTTTTTTAACCAAAAATATGTAGAAGAATATATATTGGCCTAAACTGATGAAGACAATTTTTTTTTAACTTTTGGGGATATTTATTATAGCAAAAAGTAAAAAATATACCTTTTTTTCAAAATTGTCGATAAAAAACGCAGAGGTGATCAAATACCACCAAAAGAAAGCTCTATTTGTGGGAAAAGCATCAATTGTCAGTTGAAGCGATGCAGTGCCAAATTGTAAAAAGTGCTCTGGTCAAGAAGGGGGTAAAATCTTCCGGGGCTGAAGTGGTTAAGTGTGTGCAATTGATGGCTGATGGGTTGCTTAGTAAAGAGCAGGCTTTATTGCATTATATGTGGGCAGTAAGGGATAAAGCTTTGTAGCCCCACTCACCACTGATGGCATGCAACAGGTCTGTTCTCATACACTTATGCCCCATACACACGACCAGATTTCCCGTCGGAATGAACTCTGAAGGTTTTTCCGACGGAGTTCCAACGGTCACACCAAAGTCCGACTGTCAAAAACACGGTGACGTACAACACATACGACGTTACTAGAAAATGGAAGTTCAACAGCCAGTAGCTTCAGTCTCATACTTGCTTCAGAGCATACATCATTTTTGGTACGTCGGAACAACATACAGATGAGCGGTTTTCCCAATAGGAATTTGTTCTGTCAGAAAAATATAGAACATGTTCTCTTTCTAGGTCCGCCAGAATTTTCAACATAAAAATTCAGATGAGGTATGCACACGGTCGGAATATACAATGAAAAGCTCCCGCCTGACTTTTTCTGTTGGAAATTATGACCGTGTGTACTGGGTATTAGCGGTAAGTTTTCCCAGAAGTCTAAGTCCCCAAAATCAGATCCTCACAGCAACTGGTCACCTCAGATCTGGCCCTAAGACACAGTAACTCTCTGTGGCTCAGTATCTAAGCTCCCAGAGTGCTCAGAATACGGCAGTGGGTCTGTACACTCTAGTTCCCATGTGCCTTGTCTCTTCTGTAGCAGTCCTCTTTCACCTCACCTCCTTTCAGTCCTGGTCATTTTTCAGCTTTCAGCACTGTCATACTTTGAATGACAATTACTCATTTATGCAACACTGTACCACAAGGAAACATTTTTTTTTTAAGATAGATAGAGCTTTCTGTTGTTTTTTTTTTTTTATCTTATTCTTTATAAACAAAAATGCAAACAATTTTGGAAAAAAAACACATTTGTAGTCTGTGCTGCAGGAGCTTTGAAGGCATTGAAATACAGTGTTCCCCCCCCCCCCCACCACCACCACTCCAACTCCCTGCAATGGCCTCTGATTCACTGATCCCCTGCTGCTGGCTGACATTCCCTCCTTCCTCTCCTGATACCTATAGCTGCTGCTCCGTCACTCGGGGAAGCTGTTAGGAGGATGGAGAGCTGGGGTGGGTGGCTTGGTAAACATGTGTTACCAGCCCCTTCCCTTTCCTTTAATGGATACAGTCAGTGATCACTACCGACCGCTCCTGTATCCATTGATAACTGACCACAGTAAATAGTGTTTCGTATGTCTCAGTTTATGAATGGATAGGAGTCTAGGAGAATAGGAGTCTCTATACAAACTCCTATTCATTCATTTAATGTGCAGCTGAGACTGTAGAGACAGAGAATATCTTCAGTCCCTTTATTTCCCTTTTCTCACCAAAGCCCCCCCACCCCCCCCCCCAAAATACAAAAAAATACAAAATCTGAAAAATACAATTGTAAAAAAAAAGCCACACAGCATACACAGTGTACGCCCCTGCAAGACCCAGTTTACCTGCATAGTGATGCACAGGTGTTCCATTAATCCCTCTTCTGGTAGTCCTATTGATGTAATTTGCGATGTAGAAATTGCACAAACACAGCCATTGCTCCCAATTCATGTGGGTCCAGGTGCATGTCCTTGAGCTCACACTGTCTGCATTCAGAGTTGTGCACCCACAAACACACAGATATCAGATTATGAGCAGCAGCTATGCCCTTGCAGTTGTTGCATCCCAATTGACATGAATATGACTGCCTACACGGGGATGTATGGAACACAGGTCTGTTAAACACAACGCTCCATGGGCATACACTTTAATGCACCCTATGTGAATGAGGCCTTAGTAGCAATTTAGCAGGAATTTTGTAAGTTATGTTGTGTTTGTGTGCACCAATAATGATTTTAGTGTATTTTTAGTGAAAATAGCAATTTAATGAATATTTGCATAACTATTACGGTGCCTAAAAAAACAGTAGCACTTTTTTATTCTACGGGTCTATGTTTGTTCAGAAAATGTATGGTTTAGGGGGTCTTTTATACACATTTTTTTGAAGATGTATTTACTAGGTTTTAAAAATGTAATGGTACATAAGGTCTGTGAAGGAGTCGAGAGCAAACATTAAGTCTAGGTTCACATCTATGCGGCTGCGCTTGATGCATTTTTCAGGCAATTTTTGCAGTGCATTTTGCATTTTTAAACACTTGTTTTTTATGTGTTTTTGCATGCACTTTTCATGCATTTAGCATTTTATGTTTTTCTCTCTTTAAATACACTGTAAACACACTGTATATAACTGGTTGCTAAGGAGGGGGCCGGGAAACCGGCTGCCGCATCCTTACTAACCGATGAGTCATCAATTTCATTTAAAATTGCTTGTGGCTGTAATGTATGATCCTGACAATATACACAAAAAATCACTGAAAACAAAAGCGTGCGTTCCCCCCCCCCCCCCAGTCCATACCAGGCCCTTCAGGTCTGGTATGGGTATTAAGGGGAACCCCACAAAGAAAAGGTGTGGGGTCCACCCCAAAATCCATACCAGGCCCTTCAGGTCTGTATGAATTTTAACCACTTTCAGACCGGACCATTTTGCTGGTAAATGACCAGAGGTCTTTTTACAATTTGGCACTGCGCTGCTTTAACTGGTAATTGCGCAGTCATGCAATGTTGTACCCAAACAAAATTTGCGTCCTTTTCTTCCCATAAATAGAGCTTTCTTTTGATGGTATTTGATTGCCTCTGCGATTTCTATTTTTTGCGATATAAATGGAAAAAGACCGCAAATTTTGAAAAAAAATGATATTTTCTACTTTTTGTTATTAGAAAAATCCAATAAACTCAATTTTAGTCATACATTTAGGCCAAAATGTATTCAGCCACATGTCTTTGGTAAAAAAAAAGTCAATAACTGTATATTTATTGGTTTGCGCAAAAGTTGTCACATCTACAAACTAAGGTATGTTTTCTGGAATTTACGCAGCTTTTAGTTTACGACTGCCTATCTCATTTCTTGAGGTGCTAAAATGGCAGGGCAGTACAAAACCCCCCCAAATGACCCCATTTTGGAAAGTAGACCCCCTAAGGAAATTGATAAGTGGCATGTTGAGCCCATTGAATATTTTTTTTTTTTACACAAAGTTGTCACTAATTGATATATTGCTCACACATGCTATTGGCATATGTGAAATGACACCCCAAAATAAATTCTGCTGCTTCTCCTGAGTACGGGGATACCACATGTGTGGGATTTTTTGGGAGCCTAGCCGCGTACGGGGCCCCGAAAGCCAAGAACCGCTTTCAGGTTTTCTAAGGGCGTAAATATTTGACTTCACTCCTCACTACCTATTACAGTTTTGAAGGCCATAAAATGCCAAGATGGCACAAAACCCCCACAAATGACCCCATTTTAGAAAGTAGACACCCCAAGCTATTTGCTGAGAGGCATGTTGAGTCCATGGAATATTTTATATTTTGCCACAAGTTGCGGGAAAATTACAAACTTTAATTTTTTTTTTTTTTTTTTCACAAAGTTGTCACTAAATGATATATTGCTCACACATGCCATGGGCATATGTGAAATGACACCCCAAAATAAATTCTGCTGCTTCTCCTGAGTACGGGGATACCACATGTGTGGGATTTTTTGGGAGCCTAGCCGCGTACGGGGCCCCGAAAGCCAAGAACCGCCTTCAGGTTTTCTAAGGGCGTAAATATTTGACTTCACTCCTCACTACCTATTACAGTTTTGAAGGCCATAAAATGCCAAGATGGCACAAAACCCCCACAAATGACCCCATTTTAGAAAGTAGACACCCCAAGCTATTTGCTGAGAGGCATGTTGAGTTCATGGAATATTTTATATTTTGCCACAAGTTGCGGGAAAATTACAAACTTTTTTTTTTTATTTATTTTTTTCACAAAGTTGTCACTAAATGATATATTGCTCACGCATGCCATGGGCATATGTGAAATGACACCCCAAAATAAATTCTGCTGCTTCTCCTGAGTACGGGGATACCACATATGTGGGACTTTTTGGGAGCCTAGCCGCGTACGGGGCCCCGAAAGCCAAGCACCGCTTCAGGCTTTCTAAGGGTGTTACAGTTTTGAAGGCCATAAAATGCCAAGATGGCACAAACACCCCCCAAATGACCCCATTTTGGAAAGTAGACACCCCTAAATTTAGGGGTACACTAGTGAGACTAGGTAATAAATGGCGGGTGCCCTGAAACTATAAAAAAAATAACTAACCAACCAGCGTCACCTGTAACCGTTATATGGTGATCACTGGTGAAAGGATTAACTAGGGGGCAATCAGGGGGCTTTATGCGGTAGTATATTGGGGGTCCCTGGCGCTATTAAAAAGCTGCGGCAAACCTAAATACCTACCTGCCTAACTAGCGTCACCTGTGACACTAATACAGCGATCAGAAAAACGATCGCTTATTAGGCTGGGTTCACACTGGAGCGATGCAGGAACGCCACAAATCCGCGGCGGGTTCCCGCATCGCATGCCTCCCGGCGGCAGTTCACACTGCCCTATGCGAACTGCTGGGAGTGTCAGTGAAATGTTAATGACACCCCCAGATCAGTTCGCATATCGCAGTGCGATCTGCAAACTCGGATCGCATGGTGTGAACACCCATGCGATCCGATTCTGCTGCGGACCAAAAAAAGGGTCCCGTGCGAGTTTGCGGCGGGTGCGGCGGGTGCGACATGAATTCAGCCATACTATCTGTATGGCTGAACTCGAATCGCACAGAGATCGGATGTGATTTCCACTGCAGTGCGGTGCGAATCACATCCGTTCTCAAACCGCTGCAATGTGAACCCAGCCTTAGTGACATTGGCGACGGGGGGTGATCACGGGGTTAAACCTTTATTGGGGGGGTTAGGGGGGTACCTTAGAACTAAAGGGGGCTAATTCTAACTGCCCTAACAGTTATTACAGTCACAAATGACACCCGCCGGGTGATCAGGGGGTTAAACCTTTATTAGGTAATAAATGGCGGGTGCCCTGAAACTATAAAAAATAACTAACCAACCAGCGTCACCTGTAACAGTTATATGGTGATCACTGGTGAAAGGGTTAACTAGGGGGCAATCAGGGGGCTTTATGCGGTAGTATATGGGGGTCCCTGGCGCTATAAAAAGTTGCGGCGAACCTAAATACCTACCTGCCTAACTAGCGTCACCTGTGACACTAATACAGCGATCAGAAAAATGATCGCTTATTAGGCTGGGTTCACACTGGAGCGATGCAGGAACGCCACGAATCCGCGGCGGGTTCCCGCATCGCATGCCTCCCGGCGGCAGTTCACACTGCCCTATGCGAACTTCTGGGAGTGTCAGTGAAATGTTAATGACACCCCCAGATCAGTTCGCATATCACAGTGCGATCTGCAAACTCGGATCGCATGGTGTGAACACCCATGCGATCCAATTCTGCTGCGGACCAAAAAAAGGGTCCCGTGCGAATTTGCGGCGGGTGCGGTGGGTGCGGCGCGAATTCAGCCATACTATCTGTATGGCTGAACTCGAATCGCACAAAGATCGGATGTGATTTGCACTGCAGTGCGGTGCGAATCACATTCGTTCTCATAAACCGCTGCAATGTGAACCCAGCCTTAGTGACACTGGCGACGGGGGGTGATCACGGGGTTAAACCTTTATTGGGGGGGTTAGGGGGCACATTAGAACTAAAGGGGGCTAACCCTAACTGCCCTAACAGTTATTACAGTCACAAATGACACCAATGCAAAAAAAAAAAAAAATGCAATTGGTGTCACTGTGACTGGGGGGGCAGGGGTAATTGGGGGGGTGATCGGGGGGTAAAGGGGGGGTGTGAGTGTGCCTGGCATGTTCTACTGTACGTGTGGTGTGTTGGTGCAACTCACCGATCCTCTCTCCTCGGTGCCGGAACGAAAAATACCGACACGGAGGAGAGATCACATCACTTCCTCTCCTGTGAGGAGAGGAAGTGATGTCACGGAGCATTTCTATTCGTCGGGAGCAATCGCGAGGGGGTGGCCATGAATGAATGGCCGCCCCCTCATCCCGGATCGCTCCCGAACGAATGCCGACCGCCGCAGGCACCGGGGGGGGCCCGATCGGGCCCCCCACCCACGGGAATGCAGGGACTTATATATACGCCCATATGCCTGCCCGTGCCATTCTGCCGACGTATATCTTCGTGCGGCGGTCGGCAAGTGGTTAAGGGGAACCACGCACCAAAAAACAATCGGCATGTGGGTCCCCCCAAAATCTATACCAGACATTTACCCGAGCATGCAACCTGGCAGCCTGCAGGAAAAGATGGGGGCGAAATAGCACCCCCATTATGAACCATACCAGGCCACATGCCCTCAATATGGGGAGGGTGCTTTGGGGTCCCCCCAAAGCACCTTGTCCCCATGTTGATGGGGACAAGGGCTTCATCCCCATAAACCTTGCCCAGTGGTTGTGGGGTCTGCAAAGAGGGCTTATCAGAATTTGGAAGCCCCCTTTAACAAATGTGAATGGGTATCGGGTACATTGTACCCCTACTCATTCACCAAAAAAGTGTCAAAAAATTAAAAACGACAGGAAACAAGAGTTTTTGACAATTCCTTTATATAAAAAAAGTGTCCTGCGATATCCATCCATCTTCAGTCATGGTGCAGATGGACCCAACAAAAACCCTGAAAATACTTCACCTCAATGGGAGGCGTCCCACCGACTGCTGTCTTTTCGCTGTGAGAGCTCTTATATAGGGAAGAGTGGGGCCACCTGTTGATGTAATCGGATGACCCCACCCCCCCACATGATGTCAGAAGGGGTAGGATCACTTGGTTAATTCACCAGGTGACCCCACCCTTGCCTATATAACAGCTGTCACAGCTAAGAGACAGCAGTTGGCAGGACACCTCCCATTGAGGCGGAGGTTTTTTTTTTTCCATTTTTTGGGTCCATGGTCTGGTATGGTTCAGGAGGGGGGTTGCATGCTCAGATAAGGGTCTGGTATGGATTTTGGGGGGCTCACGCCATTTTTTTTGGGCATGGAGTTCCCCTTAACCACTTAAGCCCCGAACCAATTTGCAGCCAAAGGACTAAGCCCCTTTTAGCGATTCGGCACTTCGTCGCTTTAACTGACAATTGCGTGATCTTGCGACGTGGCTCCCAAACAAAATTGGTGTCCTTTTTTTCCCACTTTCTTTTGGTGGTATTTGATCACCTCTGTAGTTTTTATTTTTTGCGCTATAAACAAAAATAGAGCGACAATTAAGAAAAAAATACAATATTTTTGACTTTTTGCTAAATATCCCCAAAAAATATATAAAAATGTTTTTCTTTCCCCAGTTTAGGCCGATACGTATTCTTCTACATATTTTTGGTAAAAAAAAATCGCAATTAGCGATTATTGATTGTTTTTCGCAAACGTTATAGCGTTTACAAAATAGGGGATAGTTTTATGGCATTTTATTTATTTATTTTTACTAGTAATAGTGGCGATCAGCGACTTTTTTTGTGACTACGACATTATATCAGTGCTATTTAAATGCACTGATTCCTGTGTAAATGACACTGGCAGTGAAGGAGTTAAACAATAGGAGGCAGTGTAGGGGTTATGCATGAGGTTATATGTTTTTTTTTATTGTAGGGGGCGTGGCCTGGCATGTGACGTCACTGATCGTCTTTCCCTATAACAGGGAACAGACGATAGGTGACAGCACAGTAGGAAGAATGGGGAGAGGTTTGTTTACACAGACCCCTCCTCGTTCTTCAGCTCTGTGACCCAATCGCGGGACACCAGCGGCGATCGGGTCCGCTGGTCCCATGGCCACGGTCACAGAGCTCAGGACCAGGTCAGAAGCGTGCCATTCTGGCGACGTATATGTGCAGGAGACGGTCCTTAAGTGGCCTGGTATGGATTGGCGAGGCATGCTGTTTTACAGTATTTTCTTAATTCTGTCATAACTACTTCAATACACTATATTATGTATTGTACACAGCGCTATATACCATGCCCTGTATTAAATATAATACACTGACTGCACTATATACTCTGAACTGCAGTATATATACTATACGGACTGCACTATATACTCTGCAGAAAAATTGGGCCTTAGATGTTGGTGGTGCCAGAACACTATAACCCTTCACAGTTACTCTTGTTGGGCACAGGAATGGGCCCTGCTGTTAAATATTATTTAAAAAATTGTAATTCCATGCCCCTGTTAAACAGGGGCAGAAAACTTGGGCCTTGAGTGTTGGTGGTGCCATAAACCAAAAATATTGTTGAAAGCTAGCATCAACAAGATTTAGGAGGAATAGGATAGGCAGCATAGGCAGTCTTCAAGGGATCCCAGATCCATAGCAAATTCAATCAGTTACATCAGCATCAAATGCTTGATAGCTGCTGATCCAGGAGTGATAATAATTTTTATAAATGAGAGCCTATCAACGGAGTCTGTGGACAGGCGCACTCTTTGATCTGTTACAAACCCTCCAGCAGCACTGAATGTGTGTTCAGATAGCACGCTGGATGCAGGACAGGCCAGTAGCTTGATTGCATATTGAGAAAGTTCTGGCCAGTGGTTCATCCTCAAGACCCAGTAACCCAGTGGATGCTCTGTTGGAAAGGTCTCCAAATCTGCTCTTTCCCATAGATATTCCTGCACCATATAATGCAGTTGATAGCAATGGTTGCTTGAACCTATCAGACCTTGGCACTGAGGACTGAAAAATAGTTTAAAGGCATTGGTCAGCCAGCCACCTTCTCCACAGTTCTTCCTCTGACCGAACGAAGCCTCAGAAACACTTTGTCCAGCACCAGGAAATGGTAACCTCCCAGGGTCTGGAAAGGCTTTAAACAAACTTTTGCAATGTTACCCTTGTAAAGTGGATCAAGAAGGGTTGCCAGCCAGTAGTTATCCCTCTCCTTAATATCCCAAATCCTAGGGGTCCTTTTGCAGGTTTTATAGAATCAGGGAGGCCATCCAGAGTAAGTTTGCAGAGGCATTCGATTCTGAGTCCTCTGGGTCACTAATGCCGCGTATACACAATCGGAATTCTCGTCGGAAAAAGCTCTAATGGTTTTCTCGACGGAATTCCAATGGAATTCGGCTCAAGCTGTCTTGCCTACACACAGTCACATCAAATTCCGATCGTTTATAGCGAGGTGACATACAACACGTACGACGTGACTAGAAAAAGGAAGTTCAATAGCCAGTAGCCAATAGCTTCTGTATCGTAGTTGAATCTGAGCATGTGTGATTTTTGGCATGTCGGAATTGCATACACACGATCAGAATTACCGATAGAAAGTTTTTCCGTCTGGAAAATTGAGAACATGCTATCAATTTTTGGCTGGCGGAAATTCGGACAGCTAAATTCCAATTGGAGCATACACACAGTCGCATTTTCCGATGAAAAGCTATCATCAGTCTTTTTCTGGCTGGAATTCCGATTGTGTGTACGCGGCATAAGGATCACATTATCCGTAACTAGCTCCTCCCAGCCATGTACAACTCCTTGGGTTTCTGGGGACTGAAAACCATCTCTTGAAGACTGCTGCTGAGTATAATCCTCTACATCCATGCTGACGCAATCTTCCTCCTCCTTTTCTTCCTGTGTGTGTGGAGGCCCCACAGGAATGCTATGTGGATAAAGGGGGCCTTGAGCAGAAATTAAGTCCTCCTCCCGCTGTTGTGCCTCAAATTCCCTGTCCATGGCAGGTTGCATTCCCTTTGAATATCAGCCAGCCGAGCACTGGCATTGTATGACTGGCGGAAATGACCACAGACTTTTCTGGCTTGCATCAGGAGATCTTGTAAGCCTGGGTACCTGGTCAAATTCAGGATGTATGCCAAACATGGAACGTGAGTCAAGTGTCCTTGTCAGAGGGTGGAGAGAAGGTTGGTGCTATTGTCGCATACAACCATTCCTTTATGAAAGTGACATGACGTCAATCACCTCTGAGCCTGCCCCTGCAGAGCTGACAGAATCTCTGTCCCAGTGTGTTTCCTATCCCCTAGGTAGACCAATTCAAGCATTGCATGGTATCTTTTAGCCTGACTGCTTGCATAGCCCCTTAAATGCTTACAGAGCACTGCTGGTTCAGAGGACAATTCTGCAGAAGAGGCCATAGAGGCAAAAGAAGAGGAGGGGTGCATGGAGCAGAGAGCTGTGGCAGAATCACCACTATCTTTTTTGAGGCATGGTGGAGGAACAAGTGCCAACACCACTCAACCCTGTCCTGCATCCTTCCCAGCTGCCAGCAGAGTTACGCAGTGCACTGTGAAGAAAAGGTAACATCACTGTCCATGCCTGTTGGCCCATGAGTCAGCGGTAATATGAACTTTACTGCTGACAGCCCTGTCCAGCAAGGCCAAAACATTGCCTTCCACATAACGGTAGAGAGTTGGAATGGCTTTACTTAAAAAGAAATGCAGTTTTGGAACCTGCCACTGTGGTACAGCACATTCCATAAATTTCCGAAAGGGGGCAGACTCTACCAGCTGAAAAGGCAGCAGTTGCAGTGCTGGCAATTTGGCCAAGCTAGCAATTAGGAGCTGAACATGAGGATGGATGGGATCAAATTTATTTTTACGGTTCAGCAACTGGAGTAGGGAAATCTTCCTCCTGAAATCAACTGCCGGTGTACTGTTAGCAGATTGGCTGGAAGTACTTGTGCAGGTTTTTGAGAGGACTGGAGGTTTTTCTTTGATGTGGATCTTTCGAGTGCTGTTGCCAACGGACTGCATGGCAGGTCGTCATATGTCTGGTCAAGCATGTGCTGATCTGGCCACACTTGATCCGCTTCAGACATAGGTTGCAAAGAGCAATGGTGCAATCTGCTGCACATGTGTTGAAAAAGGCTCACACCAAGGAACCTTTAAAAGTCAGTAGGGAATCAGCAGTGCCCTGCACCTGTGGAGCTCGGCGGTGTGATGCAATAGGGTGGCTGCCCTTAAGCTGCCCCCTAGAGGACATCCTGCCTCATTGAAACTGTGCGTTCTCCTCACTTTCCTCTTCTCTTCTCCCAGGCACCCAAGTACAGTCAGTGACCTCATTATCCCCTCCCTCCTCATCACTGGAGCAAACTTGGCAGTATGCTGCAGCTGGGGGAACATGACTGCCAGTTTCTTTTCCCTCTGTGGCACCCCCTCTTTAGGCTCACATTACTCCCTTCCTTAACCTGGGCACCAACATCAGAGCCTTCAAATCGCTGTGCTTAGGGACTCCTCCATGCATGATGGTGGGGCTACGAAAAAAGTGACTGTGGACAAGGAGTCGGTGGAATAGGCCACTTTGGCAGCTGTGTTGGAAGGCAAACTACTTTGAGCCTGGGTGGCAGAGGATGAAGAGGAAGAGGACGGCTTTGTTATCCACGCCACAAACTATTCTGCATGTTGTGGCTCAACGGCCAGCAGCAGAAAAAAAGGACAAGCGTGTCCCATGGGCACCTGCAGAGGATGCACTATGTGCATGACCACCACTGTTGACTATAGACACAGAGGCTGCTTGCCCTCTTTTAGTGCCCCTGGTCTTTTAATTGGTCCTTGGGTGTTAATTTTGCCCATGAAACCTATACAAAAAAAAATACTTTAAAATAAAATCAACACCCACAAAGCTATGAAGACTAGAAAGTTTTGCAGAGATTCCAGATCCCAAAAACATTTAATCATCGACATTGGCAAAAGGGGCTTAATAGCTGCTGCTAATCCAGGACTGATTCACTTTGACAAATGTCAGACAGTCAACAGAGTCTGTGGACAGACATGCTCTTTTATCTGTTACAAAACCCACAATCGCTCATCACAGAGCGAGAAGCTGGGATCTGTGTGTGTAAACACACAAATCCCAGTCCTGTCAGGGGAGAGGAGAGAGATTGTGTGTTCCTACTAAGTAGGAACAACAATCTCTCTCCTCCTCTTTTTTTTTTTAAATAATTTTTTTGTGTTCAATATTTTTATTGGATTTCAAATACATAAAAGAAAGCAGAATAGAGAAGATAGTGAAACCACATGTACATTATACATTATAACAATATTGCATAGGTGGGTTCAGGCCAAGACTTGAGGATACATAAGATATCCGGGCCGTGCAAATATAAGACAAGGCATGCAAAACAAAAGGAGAACAACTTTAAGTATGAAAGCCTCCCATCCAGACACCCCAACTGGGAACATGCTGTATCTGGAGGAGCAGGCAATCTACTGACACAGGAGTGAAGTTCTCAATGAGGATGTTAAAACAAGCTGCCTGTAGTACAGTACATTAATAGAAACAACATATTAACTGGTACGTATGTAAACCAAAAAAAAAACTATATAAACCTGAACAAGTAAGTATGGAACTGCACATCTTAAGGTATGAGGTAGAGGAACTCAAATCTCATGGTACCTTCAGTGTTATGTGGTATATCGAAAGATCAAAGTAGATATTAAAAAAAAGAAAAAGAAAAAAAAAGGAAAAAAAAAAGAAAGGGGGGGGGGAAGAGAGGAGGGTGGGGGAGATAGAGGGGGAATAAGCAGGTGGTGTAGAGTATGGTGTACTATAGTGTCTATATTGTAAGAGTGGTAGATCAGGTGTGTAGAGGGCTTTGGTTGGAGAACCAAGCATTCCATGTTTCCCACCGCCTTGCTGTTGTGGTTAGGTGTCCTTCTGCAATAGCATACATTCGTTCGTACGAACCGTAAGTATGTACCAGGCGAATAATTTCTGCACAGGAGATATGTGCAGGGGATTTCCAGTTGCGAGCTATCAATAGTCTAGTTACCAAAAGAATCTGTGTAATTATACATCGGAGGTTGTGCGGGCAGTTCTCTATGCCTATGGACAAAATTGCCATTTCAGGGGACGGTTTAATAGGGATGTTAGTGACTTCTGTAATGAGGCGGAAAACCTCATCCCATAAGGTTTTGATTCTGGGGCATTCCCATAAAATATGATACAGGGTGCCTGGGGCTCCGCATTGCCGCCAACAGTTGGTGCTTAAGGAATTATTGTAGGAGTGTATTTGCGTGGGGGTAATGTACCACCTGAGGTTGAGCTTATATGTAAGTTCCCATAGGTTAGCTGATTTTGTTGTTGTATAGGCGGAACGTAATGCTGATTGCCATTGTTGCGAAGAGAAAGTAGTACCAATATCTCTTTCCCATTTAAGCATAGGGGGAAGTTTATCAAAAGTGGATTTACCTTTAAGCGTAGCATAAAAAAGCGATATGCCTTTAGTAGGGGCTGTAGTGCTGGAGAGATATCGCCAGAGTTTCAAGGGCATGGTAATTTGAAGGTGCGGGTGTTTGATTAAACAGTGCGATGCTTGAATATATTTGTAGTAATCTTTTGAGGTGAGTGAGAAGGTACGCTGCAATGTAGGGAATGAATGGAGGAAGCCAGAAGAGTATAAGTCTGCAATATGTGTGATACCTTTATCTTTCCAAGGGGTTATCTGCATGTGGGGTATGAGCAGATTGAGGGTGTCTATCGGTATGGGTATTTTGCACGGAGTGTCAGATGCAGGTGAATTAGTAAGGAGATAGGAGAATGCTGCTACTGATGCACGAATGGTCGGAGACAAAAGTTTGTCAGATTTGCGTATAGTTGGGGCGCTCAGGAGCCAAATTTTCAGGTTGCCACTAGGGACCTGGGAAGCTTCAATGGAGCTCCAGTGATTAACAGGGTCAGGAGTGAACCAGGCTCTTAGTTGCGCTAAAATTGCTGCATTATAGTAGTCTTTAATATCAACAAATCCCATACCACCTGCCAGTTTGTGCTTTGTAAGAGTCTTGTGGTTCACTCTAGGCCTCTTACTCTGCCATACAAAGCGTTTGAGAAGGGAATGGGTTTGCGTAAAGAAGGAAGTGGGTAATGGGATGGGCAGCGATCGGAAGAGGTAGAGCAGTCTCGGGAGTAGGATCATTTTGAAGGCAGCCAACCTGCCTGCACTGGAGAGCGTCTCTTTAGATAGCCTAAGCAAATCTGTGGGTAGAGCATGTAGGAAGGTTAGATAATTAGCTTGGTAGAGGTCAGTTGAGTTAGCAGTAAGTGTTATACCCAGATAAGTGAGAGTTTTTGCTGACCACGCATATTGATATCTGTTTTGTAAGAAGATTCGCTGTTTCTCAGTTAAAGCCATAGGTAATATATAGGACTTGGTAGTATTTACTTTATAGTACGAAACATAGCTGAAATCATCAATTATACATTGTACCGAAGCCAGGGAAATAAAAGGGTTGGTTAATGCAAATATAATGTCATCAGCGAAAAGGCTGATTCTGTGGTCAAATTTTCCAATAGAGAAACCAAAAATGGCATCGTGGGACCTAACTTTTGCTGCGAGGGGTTCAATTACAAGATCAAAAATCAGGGGCGAGAGGGGGCAACCTTGCCTCGTGCCGTTTGTGATGGAAAATGGGGTAGATAACATAGAAAGGCAGTAGACTTGTGCTGAGGGGGTAGAATATAAAGCTAGAATTGCAGTGAGGATAAAACCCTGAAAGCCAAATTTCTCAAGAGTTAGTTTTAAGTATTGCCAATGAACCCTATCAAATGCCTTCTCTGCATCCAAAGAAAGGAGCAGAGAAGGCACCCGATGAGTCGTTGCATAATGTATGATATTGATCATACGCCGCGTGGCATCAGAAGTTTGGCGTCCCTTGACAAAACCTGATTGGTCAGGATGTATTAACAATGGTAATAGATCAAGGAGTCGAGATGAGATCACTTTCGCGTACAATTTCACGTCGTGATTGAGGAGAGAAATAGGGCGAAAATTCTGAGGTACGTTTGGATCTTTCCCTGGCTTCGGTATGGTAACAATTAAGGCTTTGAGCATTTCTTGGGGGAAGGAAGCGGAGGAGGCAGCTGAGTTGAATACAGAGGTCAAGTGTTCAGTAAGCGTCGAACTAAATAACTTATAATACTCTCCTACAAAACCATCCGGGCCGGGGGCTTTGTTATTAGGCAGGGTTTGGATGGCCTTGCCAATTTCAGCAGGTGTGAATGGAACGTTTAGACATTCCAGTTGTTGAGGAGTTAATTGGGGTAGTTGGACCGATTGTAAGAAGTCCTGAATATGAGAGGGTTGAGGTTGGCTGAGAGAGGGATCGTTAGAAAGGTTGTAAAGGCCACTGTAATATTCACTAAAGGCATTGGCAATATCTTGCGGGTTGGTCAGTTTAGATTTGGTAGTGGGGTGGAATAGATAGGGTATGGGTGATTTTGACACATGACCATTGATCTGACGTGAAAGTAGTTTACCTGGTTTATTGCCCTCAGCAAAAAATTTCATTTTAAAGCGTTTTTGCAACTTGTCATGGGATTCTAATAGCAAGGTTCTAAGTTCGAGTCTTAGGGAAGTTAATTGGGATTTAAGTGCCGAAGTGGGGTTTTGTTTGTTCAATGAGTCACTAGTTTGTATTTTGGTAAGAAGGTTGTTGAGCTGCTGCCTCCTACGTCTCCTGTCCCTAGCTCCATATTGGATGAATAGGCCTCTCATGTAAGCTTTGTGAGCAGACCATAATATACAGGGATCATTAACAGAGTCCTTGTTGTGGGAAAAAAAATCTAGTAGATTGTCCCTTAATAGGCCAACATATGGGTCAGTTTGTAGGATTCTAGTGTTGAGTCTCCATAAATATGCTGGAGGGGATTTGGAGGAGTCCTCAATGGTTATACTAACCGGAGAGTGATCAGACCAGGTTGCAGAGTGAATAGTCGAGGAGGAGATTTTTTGTAGAGTCCAAGGGTCCACAAGAAATAAGTCTATACGTGAATAAGAGTTGTGGCAGGAAGAGAAAAAGGTGTAGTCCTTTTCGTCAGCGTGCATACATCTCCATACATCATAGAGACGAAAGGTAGATAGAAGGGGGTTTAGAGCTGGTCTGCGTCTTTTGGTGCAAACAGAGGAGTCTAATGAGGGATCAGGAGTGCAAATGAAGTCTCCACACCAAATCATTGCACCCTGTTGAACTGCAGCAACTTTCTTATGTAGTTTACGGAGGAATCTCGTTTGGTGCACATTAGGAGCGTATACATTGACAATAGTGTATGGGACATCATTAATCATGCATGTTAGAATGATGAATCGCCCATCAGCATCTAGAGTAACTTGGGTGAGCCGGTACGGGAGGGAGTTGCGAATGGCAATAAGCACCCCTTTTCTTTTAGAGGTAGCATTGGCTGTATAGATGGTACTGAAAAATTGGTTCGTGCATGAAGGAGGGTGACTGGCTAGAAAGTGAGTCTCTTGTGTACATAGGATATCGCAATGGGTTTGCTTGGCTAATGACCATAGGGAGGCTCTTTTAGCTGGATGATTAAGCCCTTTGGCATTGATGGAAACAATTTTGATGGTCATATCTGTAAAGGCAGGTCAGAAGGAATCGTAATATCCGGAGGTTTTACCTGAAATACAGCAGAAGGAAGATGGAGGTCTTAGAAGAAGTGAGATACAGTTCCAGAGAGTGCCTCAGAAAAGTTCGTTGGAGGATGATTGCAGCTTGCAGATAGAAATATATTCCTCGTATGCTGGTTTGATAGATAGACACTCAGAAAGACCTGCTGGGAAAGGGTAGAAGGGAGACAACCAAACAGCCAAAAAAAAAAAAAAAAATACACACAACTAACTGATGGTCGTGGGGTAGGGGTAAGAAAGCCTGTATAGAGGCTGTAGTTAATGTGAAAGGATGCCTGTAATTTAGGCTAGAAAACGGATTACGTCTGCTAGGAGTTACAGAAAGAAGAAAAATGATAAAGGAGTGTTTGCGATGGAACAATCCTGAGCACAGTCGTGCTAGGAAACACTAATTGGGGGTAAAAGAGTTTTTTTTTGTACCGAGCGTGAACCTAAATCACATCTGAACGGCGTGTAAAAATCCTAAACCCGGGATCTTAGGGAGGGAGTTGATTTCTGCGGGACCTTGGTGGGAGGGATTGAGAGGACATAGAGCCAGTGTTGCTTTGGTCCATGGGGATCGTTTCAGCAAGAACAGGAATGATGTTCCAATCTCGTAACAGCCTCAGACCTTGTTGTAGTGAGGTAACTAGGTGTTTCGATCCTTCATGTTGGATAGATATTTTGGTGGGCGCAGCCCATTGGTATTGGATCTGATTATTACGTAACGCCTTAGTAATAGTATTGAGCTGTCTGCGTCTGCTCAGAGTATGCTTTGATAAATCAGCGTAAATTTGCAGGTGGCCGTATGGTTCAGGGAGAGAGGGTAGACCTCTCACTTTTTGCATAAATTTCTCCTTGATGTGGTAAAAGTGTACCCTGAGAATCACATCCCTAGGTACAGCATCTGAGAGGAAGGTAGGTTTTGGTAATCTATGTATACGGTCAATGACCAATTCAATGCCTTTTGCCTCAGGAATTATAGCTTTAAGAAGGTTTTTTGCATATAGGGGCAGCTCAGCAGGTTGAATAGATTCAGGGACTCCACAGATTTTAAAGTTGTTTCGTCTGGCTCTGTCCTCTAAATCTGCGATTTTATCCTTAATCCAAGAAGTTTCGTGGACCTGCGCTTCCTGGGCATCTATCATGTCGTTCACTGTGACAGTGACATCTCCCAAATTGGCCTCAAGCTGCGTGGCTCTGTGTTCCAGAGCTGTAATATTTAAGCTAAAGTTCTGCATTAAAGATAGCATGTCTGTCTGTAAAGAGCTTCTGAGGGACATCAGCATCTCTTTTAAAGTAGTGTCCATTACTGCTTGCCCCACTGTAGGAAAGGAAGCAATGGCATCGGGCTGCTGAGGTAAGATATAGGGCATGACGGCGGCCTGGGCTCTGTCCTGAGGTAAATCATTATCTAGTCTCATTTTGGATTTCGCTGGGCTGTGAGCTAACGGTGTACCTGGAGGTGAAGAGGAAGAGTCTCCCCTTGTATCAGCACTTACCAGTGCGTTGTCTGGTGTGGAGATGCCACCCGCACGGCGGGGATAAGCAGCTGTCTCCGCCATATCACAGCGAGACAGGGCCGCGTCGCCATTTTGACTGCGCCTCTCGGACGGCTGGTACATGTACGCCGTCAGTTTCTTAGGAATCCGGTCGTCTTTACGTTTGAGAGACATCTCTCCTTCGTTACAGGGTGGATGCGCCGTACGAACGAATATAAAATTCTCCCGGGGGAAGCTTTCAGACGCTATGTCAGGCCGTCAGTGTGGAGAGCTCTGTGATCAAGCGTCCATCTTGGTCACGCGCCGGACACGCCCCCCTAAATAATTTTTTATTGATTTATAATATACTTATTAGATATGTAGCAAAATGAAATACATTCTTCCCTATCCCTTCTTTGAAAAGAGAGAGAAAACAAATGAAAGGAAAGAAAAAGCAGAAAATAACTTTTCAACATTATGTAATACAATATACTATCTTATAATGCACCCACCCTCCCGACCCTCAACCCCCCCCCCCCCCCCCCACCTTCACACCACCCAAATTATACCTATGTTTACTTTTTGTTCATTACAAAGGCTATTGAAGAACATGGCGGAATGGGCAGGAGTATTTCAGAAAATCATTAGAAAGTGCCATAGCAGGGGATCGACTAAACCTCTCGATAGGGGGGGCTGGGAGCGACAGAGAGGGAAAGAGAGGAAAAAAAAAACCCAGCCCCTCTGCTATAGAGGGTGCCCCATCTCGTCCAACCAAGGTCTCCACATTCCTACAAATCTTCCATAATTTCCCTGTCTAATATACATCACTCTCTCACTCCCAACTACTGAGTTAATAGTCTCAACCCAGTTCTGCACAGTTGGGGGATTGTGTGCCTGCCATTTCTGTGTAATCGATTTTTATGCCTGAAATAGGCATCTTAAAACCGCCTCCATAATATCTTTTGAGGCACTACCCCTCTACGCACTTCCCAGTAGGCAGATCTTAGCAGTTGGTTCCATTGCAGTCATTAAAATTGTATTTATTCTATCTACTACCTCTACCCAATATTTAAATAACTTTGGGCATTTCCAAACCATAAGGATAAGATCCACTGATGACCCACACCTGGGGCAATGGTTGTTTTGTTTCCACCCAATTCTAAACATTCTTTTTGGAGTATAATATACCCTATGTAACAAAAATAGGTGAGATACCTTCTGCAAGGGAGAAGTTGAGACCAACATTCCTCTGTTCAAGATTTCATTCCACTCATCTGTGGACATTACCCCCAGGTCTCATTCCCATCTCTCTCTGCTCCTAGAGAGTCCTGCTCTATTTATTGTTCTAGCTTCCAAGCTGGTGTAAATTTTGGAGATTAGACATTTAGATGTATCCGAATTAATTATATTTACCAGAATAGGAATCTGAGTCCACTAAATTATCTGTGACCTAAACTGTGTCTGAATAGCATGTCTAACTTGAAGATATTTATAGAATGTTTTACTTGATATATTAAATTATTGCTTTACAGTAAGTCTGAGAATGTTTTCATAACGCTGCCCTCATATAATTGGCTTAGACGATTAATGTCCTGCCTCACCCATTCCACTGGTCTCTCTATATCCCTCACTTCCGCCAGGTTCCTATTCTTCCACAAGGGGGTGTATTCTGATAACCCTTTATACCCCAGCAATTCTTTAGTTGTCTGCCAAACTTTGGCAATCAGTTTAGTCGTCGGGCAACTATAAGGAAATTAGTCTGCCTCCAGGACCTCAAGTAATGTATTATGTGTTGCCCCCATTATCATCAGTCTTCTATTGGGATTCCCTCCACAACCCACTTAATGTTGGATCTGAGATGCGAGAAAGTATGACCTTGGGTGTGGAACCACCATACCCCCTTCTTTCATCGGCAGCTGCATAGTTTGTAAGCTAATCCTGGACTGGCCCTTTTTCCAGATCAAATCTCTGAATAGAGATTCTATTCTTTTGAACCATTTTGGCCTATCCAGATTGGAGAACCATATCATCTTTATTAAGTTGCAGTGTCCTGCTACTGACAGTGGGAGACAGCACCAAATATCATTTTTTTTTTCTTTAATTTGAGTAATAAAGGAACTAGATTATCAGTAAGGTAGAAATGTATGTCACTAGCAATCCAGACACCCAGGTACTTTAGCTTTTCCACTATTTTTAGTTTGGGGACATCGGCGGGGGTCTGGTTGCCAAGAGGGTTAACCGCCAACAAGGCAGATTTGTCCCAGTTGACAACCAGACCAGAGGATCGTTCGAAATCTCCAACCAGTTGTATCACAATTTTTAGTGAAGATTGTACATCACCAAGGAAAAACAGGGCCTCGTCTGCAAACAGCGATATCCTATTCTCCTGTGTCTGCCTCCGAAATCCTTGTATACCTGACATTGATCTAGTCCACCTAATAAAAGAGGGGCCAAAGCCAAATCTCTCAAGCACTCTCCATAGGTAATCCCATTCCAAAGTGTCAAAGGCCTTAGTTGTATCTAGGGCCAAAATGGCCCGAGAGCCCCATTCTCTGTTGGAATCTGCATATTTAAAAATACTCCTCTAATATTGACACTGGTCGACCTATTAGAAATGAACCCTGAATGGTCAGGATCTAAAAGATGTTAAATATATCTGTTTAGGCGGGTTGCTAATATTTTAGCTAAGATTTTTACGTCTGTGCACAATAGGGAGATTTGGCGATAAGAGGAGGGTTCTAGTTGGTCTTTCCCCTCCTTATGAATTACAATTATGGTGGCTTCCGACATCAAGATGGGCAGTCTCCCACTGGATAGTGCCCATCCGAATGTTTTTAGCAACTCCGGGAGCAAAACCTCACCATATTTGTCATAGATTTCTATAGGAAGCCCATCCGGACCTGGGGATTTCCGATTGGACACTCTGGCTATTCTGCACCGGATTTCCTCTAGAGTCACTGGTGCATCCAATTCTCTTTTTTCCTCTACTGATAAGGTCGGGATTGATAATTCCTGCAAGAAATCATCCATTCTATCCCTCTCATGTTCATTATTAGATGTATAAAGGGACCTATAATATTTACTAAATGTGTAAATTATCTCTGCTACATCAGTAGAGATCGCCCCACTTGGGGTTCTAACCGCTGGAACAGCAGGTGGAGAAATATTGGAACTGATCAGTAGGGATAACATACGACTGACTCTCTCCCCTTCTCCAAATTGGCACTGTTTCTGGAATATTCGTCTGTTCTCAATATTTCTTGTAATAGCCATTTTTTAGGCTTGTTGTTTTTCTAGCCATTTCCTCTGTCTATCTGGGGTTGGGTCTACTACATATCTCCTCTCTGCAAGCATCACCTTCTTTCTAGCTTCACTCTCCCACTTCCTGGAATTCCCCTTAACTCTTGCCACCTATTGAATCAGGAGGCCTCTAAGATAGGCCTTCAAGGAATCCCAGACCACCTCAACTGACGGCGTGTCTGTATTTATTTGAACAAATTCATTCAGTTTATCTGTTACTTCTATAGAACTACCCAACAGTTTTAGCCAAGATGGATTTATTTTCCATTCTTTTCACTGGATTTTACCCCCATCATTTATTGTCAGTGAAGAGTGGTCAGAGACCCCTCTTGGGCCACACTCTATGTTCCTTATCAACAGAGATGCTTCGCTATTAGCTAGGGCCATGTCGATTCTAGACAGAGTGAGGTAAGAGCTTGAGAAGCAAGAGTATTGACGTTCCCGCGGGTACCGAGTTTGCCATATATCGCTCAATCCCATTTCATGTAGAAATCGAGATAGCTGACCCTCACCATCGTCCATTGGAACTATTCCCCTCCCCTCTAGTGCAGACATAACCGTTGTTCTCTTATTTGAGTCCCTCTGGCCTCGGACGTTCCAAGAGATTATACTAAATATTTTACCCTACATGGAAACATGAAGCAGTAATAAAAAAAAAAAAAAAACAGAGAGGGGACAAGTAAGTTATTAAATAATTGATAAGCACACAAAGGCCTAGACTGTCCCGTAGCCCAATTACACCCCTTCATCCTAGATATTTGGCCCATTCTTCTCTCCAATTTTGACTTAAATCGTGTTGGTATTTGTGGTGTGCATCTTTTACTTCCTACCCTAAAGTCCAAAGTGCACTCATATATGAAAAAAAAGGGGTGAATAAATGAAAAAGGAAAAAGAAAAAAAGAGATACATAGGCAAGTCAGGGCAAAAAAACAACAACAGTACAATCTCATACCAGATTACAAGTCCTTCTTATTTTCCTCTAGCCAATGAGCCGCATCAGCCGGAGTGTTAAAAAAATGAGTTCCACCTAATGCTGACACTCGTAAGCGGGCTGGATACAGTAATGCATACACCACCTTGTATTTCATTAGACTGAGTTTGATTAGTATAAATTCAGCTTCATGCTTTTGAAGGTCCGGAGAAAAGTCCGGATAGAAAGAAATTTTGGCCCTGTTATACTTGATGTCTTCCAGCTCCCTAGAATTCTGTAGCAAGGCCACCTTGTCATTGTAGTTCAAGAATTTCAGAAGGAGTGGTCTAGGGTGGTGGCCCATTTGGCGGGTTTTAAAGGGAACTCAATGCGCTCTTTCAAGACCAAAAAATGGCATAAAAATGGCAGGCCCAAAAGTTTCCCTGAGCCACCCCTCCAAGAATACTATAGGGTTGGGACCCTCACTTTGCTCTGGGAGGACTATCACTCTCACATTGTTTCTGCGGTTTCTATTTTCCATTTCATCAAGTTTAGCCGCCTGTATATCCATTTGTTCCTTCAGCCCTTTTATTTCTTGCCTCAATGGGCACAAATCTTCCTCTACAGTGCTTACAGTGCTTACTCTTTCCTCTAAGGCTGTAGTCCTTTCCGCAATCCTACACAGTTCTTGGCCAGTAATATGCATTTCTTCCTTTATACTTTTCAACTGGGTATCAAGGCTATCAATTGAGTCTTTGCATATATTAACCACCTTAAAAACATCTTTCAGTGAGGGCTCATCATTCATTAATATGGAACCAGACACCAGGGGCACCTCAGGCACCCCAGGCACCTCAGGCACTAGGGTAGGCTTTAATGATGCAGTTCCTGATTTTACCCCTCTAACCCTTTAGTACCCCTTCCCTGTCAGTGACATTTATACTGTAATCAATGGCTATTTTTAGCTATGATCTCTGTATAAATGTTACTGGTCTCAAAAAAGTGTCAAAAGTGTCTGATGTGTCCATCGCGATGTTGCAGTCCCGATAAAAATTGCAGATCACCGACATTACTAGTAAAAAAAATAATAATAATGCCATAAATCTATTCCCTATTTTGTAAACGTTATAACATTTGCGCAAACCAATCAATATACGCTTATTGTGATTTTTTTTAACAAAATTATGTGGAAGAATACATATTGGCCTAAAATAATGAAGAAATTATTTTTATTTTTTTACATTTTTGATATTTATTATAGCAAAAAGTACAAAAAATGAATTTTTTCAAAATTGTTGCTCTTTTCTTGTTTACAGAGCAAAAAATAAAAACCACAGAGGTGATCAAATACCACCAAAAGAAAGCTCTATTTGTGGGGAAAAAAGGGCATACATTTTGGTTGAGTACAACATTGCACGACCATGCAATTGTCAGTTAAAGTGAAGCAGTGCCGTATCGCAACAAATGGCCTGGTCAGGAAGGGGGTACATTTTTCTGGGGCTGAATTTGTTAATGTGTCCTCAAGAGAAACCTGAGTACCTGTTTAAGAAATGCTGCACCACCTAATTGAGGACATGTGCCAGGCATGGCACATTTGTCAACTTTCCCTGTCGAAGGGTGGACAGGAGGTTAGTGCCGTTATTGCATACCACCATTCCTGGTTAAAGCTCCAGTGGCATGAACCACCACTGGGCCTGCCCCTGAAGAGTTGAAAAATTCTCTGCTCCAGTGTAGCTCCTGTACTCTAGGCAGACCAGGTGAAGCACTGCATACTGCATAGCATCTTTTAGCCTGACTCATTGAATAGCCACTTGAACGCTTAGGGGTACTTGTGGTTCATAGGAAAATTCAGCAGAGGAGGTCATGAAGGAAAATGTGGGCCTAAGGTGTTGGTGTTGCCACAACACTGTAAGCCCTCAAAGTGACTCTTGGTGGGCACTGGAGAGCCCTGCTGTGAACGATTATATTAAGAATTATAATTACATGCCATTGTTGAACAGTGGTAGAAAAATTGGGCCTTTGGTGGTTGTGGTGGTGGTGCTGGTGCCACAACACTATAAGTATTCACAGTTACTCTCGGTGTGCACAGGAATGGGCCCTGCTGTAAAATATTATATCAAGAATTGTAATTACATGGGTCAGTTGTCCCTGTTGGAGGGCAGAGAGAAGGTTGGTGCCATTGTCGCAAACAACCATTCCTGGCTTAAGCTGGTGGGGCGTCAACCACTTGGCCTGCCCCTGCAGAGCTGACAAAATATCTGCCCCAGTGTGGCTCCTGTCTCCCAAACAAACCAGCGCAAGCACGGCATGGCATCTTTTTGCCTGCGTAATTGCTTGGCCCCTTGAATGCCTACAGAGCACCGTTGGTTCTGAGGAAAAAGCACTGGAAGAGGTCATGGAGGAAGAAGAAGAGGAGGGGGTGGAGGAGAGAGGTGTGTCACAAACAGTAGTAGCATTTTGGAGGTGTGGTGGTGGAACAACCTCCAACACTACTGCACCTTGTTCTGCATCCTTCCCAGCTGCCAGAAGAGTGACCCAATGGGCCAGGAAAGATAGGTAACGTCCCTGTCCATGACTGCTGGACCATGAGTCAGGGGTAATATACACCTTACCGCTGACCACCCAGTCCAGCGAGGCATGGAGATTGCCTTCCACATGCTGGTAGAGAGATGGAATTGCCTTCTGTGAGAAAAAGTGGCGTTTGGGAACCTGCCACTGAGGAACCGCACTTTGCACAAACTCACAGAAGGGGGCCGAGTCTACCAACTGAAAAGGCAGCAGTTGAAGTGCTAGCAATTTAGCCAAGCTAGCATTCAACTGCTGGGCATGTGGATGGCTGGGAGTGAACTTCTTTCGACGGTCCAGCAGCTGGGGCAGGGAAATTTGCCATGCTACAATCGGACGCTGGTGTACTGCTAGTGAGTGCCCGCAAGTACTTGGCTGTGACACACCTAATTCTACACATTCATTCCTCTCAGTGCAGGTTTCAGAGAGGACTGAATGTCTTGTGGGGTTAGAGATCCCAGCTGATGAGCAGCAAGGAAAGGTCCACTTTGTTCTTTGGTGTGGATCTTTAAGGTACGCTTGCCAACAAGCTGCATGGCAGGTCAACATATGTCTGGTCAAGCATGTGGTGCCCAAGCAGCTGATGTTTTGGCCATGCGAGATACGCTTGAGACATATGTTGCAAATAGCAGCAGTGCGATCTGATGCACTTGTCTCAAAAAAGGCCCACACCAAAGAACTTTTGGAATAACGCGCAGAGGCAGTGCCATGCACAGGCAGAGCTCTGCGGTGTGATTCAGTCAGTGTGCTGCCCTTAAGCTGGCCCCCGGAGGGCATCCTGCCTTGTTGGAGATGTGCCTCCTCCTCCTCATCCTCTCTCCTATCAGGCACCCATGTGGAGTCAATGACCTAATCATCCCCTCCCTCTTCATCACTGGAGCAAATCTGGCAGTATGCTGCAGCTGATGGAACATGACTGCCAGATTGCTCTCCTGCTTGAGCATCCCCTCTCTATGCACTCACGCTACTGCCTTCCTCTAGCTGGGTATCATCATCAGAGCCTTCAAAACGCTGGGCATCCTCCTGGAGCATGTACTCAACACTGTTCTCAAACAGTTCGGTGGACTCCTCAAGAGGACATTGTGGGTCTAGGGAAGGAGTGACTGATGACATTGAGATGAGGGAATAGGATGTGTTGGCAGCTGCTTTGCTAGTACCCTGAGCCTAGGTGAGAGAGGATGAGGAGGATGAGGAGGGCTTGGTCATCCACTCTACCAAGTCTTTGGCATGATGCGGCTCAACACATCCAGCTGCTGAAAATAAGGACAAGCATGTCCCATGGCCACGTGCTGATGATGATACACCGCGTCCATGACCAGCACTGTTGTCTCTAGACACAGACCCTGCTTGCCCTCTTTTATTGGCTCATGACTGTCTGCCTCTCCTTGTTGTCCAAACATAGTAATGGCCTGCAGGGAGATGGGAAAACCAGCAATTGGATAGCTTTAGGTGCACACTGAGCAGATGACACAGTACACCGACTGTAACTACTGCAGCTGCATGCCTGTATTACAGAAACAGAACAACACCAGAAATAAGGGGTATCTTCAGGTGTACACTGTGCAGGAGGCACACAACACCCACTGTAAATGCTGCAGATGCCTGTATTACAGAAACAGAACACCAGCAATACGGGGTATCTTCAGGTGTATATTGTGCAGGAGGCACACGACACCCACTCTAACTTCTGCAGGTGCCTGTATTACAGAAACAGAACACCAGTAATAAAGAGTAGCTTCAGGTGTATACTGTGCAGGAGGCACACAACACCCACTTTAACTGCTGCAAATGCCTGTATTACAGAAACAGAACACCAGCAATAAGGGGTATCTTCGGGTGTATACTATGCAGGAGGCACACAACACCCACTCTAACTTCTGCAGATGCCTGTATTACAGAAACAGAAAAGCAGTAATAAAGGGTAGCTTCAGGTGTATACTGTGCAGGAGGCACACAACACCCACTTTAACTGCTGCAAATGCCTGTATTACAGAAACAGAACACCAGCAATAAGGGGTATCTTCGGGTGTATACTATGCAGGAGGCACACAACACCCACTTTAACTGCTGCAGATGCCTGTATTACAGAAACAAAACACCAGCAATAAGGGGTATCTTCAGGTGTATACTGTGCAGGAGGCACACAACACCAACTCTAACTATTGCAGATGCCTGTATTACAGAAACAGAACACCAGTAGTAAAGGGTAGCTTTAGGTGTATTCTGTGCAGGTAGCACACAACACCCACTTTAACTGCTGCAGATGCCTGTATTACAAAAACAGAACACCAGCAATAAGGAGTATCTTCAGGTGTATACTGTGCAGGAGGCATATGACACCCACTCTAACTTATGCAAATGCCTGTATTACAGAAACAGAACACCAGCAATAAGGGGTATCTTCAGGTGTATACTGTGCAGGAGGCACACAACACCCACTCTAACTTCTGCAGATGCCTGTATTACAGAAACAGAACACCAGTAATAAAGGGTAGCGTCAGGTGTATACTGTGCAGGAGGCACACAGTGTTTAGTTGTAAACCCACTTTAGCATTTTCAGGCAACCTCCTATGTTAGATGATGTAATGTCTCCACTGTATGTGCATTATTAAAAAAAATCATCTGTAAATCTTATACCCACCAGGCTCACCCGACTGACCGCCATTCTCTCTCCCAATCTGACAGCTACAGTGGGATGGGCTGAGGATTCCCCGCTGATGTCAGTCGGAAGGAGGAGAGGAGGAGAGAGACAGCCGGTCACGTGAACACAGAGTGGTGCTCAGAAATAAGGTATACAGAGACATTTTTTAAATAAAGCACATACAGTGGAGGCATAGTATTATCTAACACTGGGGATTACCTTAATATGCTAAAGTTAATTCAGCAGCAGGAGGGGGAAGGGGCGGGCATGTCACAAGCTGATAGGCAGGGAGAGAGGGGGGGAGGAGGGGAGAGAAGGACAGCGGATGACCCAGGAGAGCTGCAGATGACAGAGGCATGTAGACTGACCAGTGTCAGGGCTCAGCAGCCTGTGATCAGTTTACAGGGGGGGGGGGGGGCAGAACCAGGCAGGATCTGCCAGATATTTTAGATGATACAGAGGGGCAAATGAAACAGCATAAGCACTGTGCAATCATTCATGCTTTAAAGGGACAGGATCTTTTTTTTTTTTTTAGGGTAACATATGCTTTAATATAGAAAGGGATGTGAATTGGTTCATTAGTAGCAGTTAATCTATTGTTTAATGTGCATATTTATGTGTATAATAATGGCTAGTTACCTTATATAGCATATGGGGATTGGGTTATTGATATTTGCATACTTTTCTTTTTTCTTATATACTTGGATGTACTATTGCATCTGGCATTGTGTGTAATTTGTGGATATGAGAGTTTTCCCTTTACATAGTCTTTTCTTTTTTATCACTAAGAAAAAAACCTGGTAGATTGGGGTTTTAACATGCTTTTTGGATTTTTTTTAATTGTTTATTTATAGAAACTCGTATATATCATACATTGTGCCATATAGAAAAATAAAGGCATTTCAACTTTCGTATGTACAAAACAGAACTGACATTCAGTTATACATGCAATATATCATGGATATAGGTACAACAAGGGATCATAGAAGCATATTTAACCTATTGTATCTTATGAAAAAATATAGCGTGGGGAGGTTATTTGGCTCTAAGTAAAATGGAAAGAATATGGAAAAAGAGAGAAGAAAATAACACAGTACATTCAAAAAATGGTGTCATGAAGGTTAAGTGTCATGAATATTTTCAGATTCCACTGAAAATTCTGAGTCGTCCCATAGCTTCCATGTTTTATTAAAGTGAGGTAAAGTATCTTCTATCTTAGCAGTCAAATGCTCCATGCTACGTGTGTCAGTCATTATGGAAAGAACATGCTGGAGTGTGGGGGGTGGGGGGGGGGGAGTGTGGAAAGCCAATGCCTAGGGATGGCTCTCTTTGCGGCCAAAAGAATAAAGGACATGATTTCTCTCTAGGCTTTGGGTAAACCCTGAAGAGGAAGACCTAAGAGAAAATGTATAGGGTTCAAAGGTATAGGTATATCTATTAACTTTTGTAGGTGTTCTTGAATTTTAATCGAAAAAGGGCAGATGAGAGAGCATTCCCAAAAGATATCAAAAAGAGAACCCACAGCCTTGTTACATCTCCAACAGAGTTTAGAAAGGGTGGTATCTCAGGCATGCAACAAGTCCGGGGTCCTATACCAAAATAACAAAATTGTAAAGGCTGTTCCCCTCTGTACTATGCAGTGTGAGATTTTTGACGTAGAATCACAAATTTTTCCCCAATCTAGTAATGAAATTGGAAGTTGTAATATATGAGGCCATTTGTTCATATAGTTGTGTGTAGATTCCATTAGAGGCGGGCTTTCGTGTAGGATTCTATATATAGATGAGATCTGTTTGGATTCATATGGGCTCTCCAGGGAAAGTGAGGGGGATTTGGACAGAAAAAAAATGTTTAAATTGTGTATATGAATACAGAAGGGAGGCAGGAAGATCGTGTTTTGCTTGTAGTTCTGGGAAAGATAAGAGAGTACGCATAACCGGGTGTACAAGATGTCGCAGTTGAAAGATTGAGTCCCTGGATACATTCTCACATAGGACAGCCCATCAGGGATGTCCGGGTTGAAAACTACATTCCGGAGGGGGGAACATTTGGAGGAAAGTAAGAAATTTTCTGCGCATCTCCTCCAAATAGCAAGGGTAAAAAGCATTGGCGCCAAGCAGAGGGATCTCAGCTGGGGCATAAATTTAGAAGAAGGCCATAACATATAGCAGGTGTGTACCGGGACAGTGTTCCCCATCTCAACCTCAGCCCATCTGTTAGGTGCTTTTCTAGAGATCCATGAAGTTAGTGCTCGAAGATGAGAGGCATAATAATATTTAATAATATCTGGTGTAGCCAGACCCCCTCTATTTTTAGGAGCAAATACTACGGATCGTGCAATCCTGTGAGAGGCATTATTCCATATGAACTTGAGGAATTGTCTCTGGAGAAGTTTCAACTGTGACATTGGGACTGAGAGTGAAAGTGTTTCAAACAAATACAGCAACTTAGGAAGTATCAACATTTTAAGAACATTAATCCTACCTAGGAGGGAGAGCAGAAGAGATGTCCAGAGATTGAAGAGACAGGTTATTTTTGCAAACTTAGGGAGACAATTGGTTTGATATAAAGCAGAGTATAAAGGTGTGATATATACTCCTAAATATTTCAGTGAAGAAGAACACCAATGGTAATTAAAGGAGTCTCGAAGGGATTTAAGCAAGTCTGGTGGAATATTAATAGGTAGGGCCTCCATTTTTGACTGGTTAATCTTAAACCATGAAAGAGCTCCAAATGCAGAGAGAGTATCATGTAAATAGGGTAGGGAGGTGTGTGGGTGGGTCAGAGTCAGCAAAATGTCATCAGTGAAAAGTGACAACTTGTAATCCCACTGTCCGGGTGGGACCTAATGGCCTGTGCCAGAGGTTCCAAACATAAAATAAACACCAGGGGTGACAGTGGTTCTCTGGTACCATTACTGAGCGGTAACTGAAATAGACTTTAAATGTGCATCCAAATAGACATGGTGCAAAAAATATTGTAACACATAACCTTATAAGTTGAAATGGTGCCAAAAAATAAAGCACTATTAACCAGAGTAAGGTCAAAAAAAGGACATATAAAAAGATGTACAAAAAAATAATAATAAATAAAAGAAACAGAAAAGGGAAAAAATTGAAAAAAAAATAAAAATTTGAAAACATTTTTTTAAAGACCCTGCAGATGAGAAAAATTGCAAGGAACCCAGACAACAACCTGGGGTTTGAGAGATGGGCATGGCAGCCTGCAGGAACCGATGGTGGGTCCCCGTCTGTTCTAAGGGAACAGTCATCACCATTCTGTAAAGGGCATGCGATTAAGCAGTTAGAAGGTAATTGGGAATGGCAGTTACTTCACTTCAAAAAAAAAAAAAGTAAAAAAGAAAGAACATCCAAAGAAAGAAAACCTAAAATTCAAGGAAGTGTTATTTTTGAAAGAGGAGTGGTCCATATTCATAAGACCACTGTAATGACCAGGTTAAACATCACCCGGCCATGGAAGTAGGTAGGTTAAATTCTTGAGTGGAGGGTTTCTTGAGGTCGGGAATCTGGAGGGGTTGGTCCGTTGAAGGGTAGAGAGGTTTTTTCGCGATCTTTGTTGGACAGGGGTCCAAATCTTGGCTGGAGTCGTAAGAGGTTCAAAACTGGAAGCTGTAGATCCTCTTCAGAAATAGGAGGTAGATGCACATTGCGAATGAAATCCTCACTTTCATAGAGGTCTCTCAAGGAATATTGGACCCCATCTTTTGTGACAGATAAGTGGAAAGGGGAATCCCCAACAGTAACACACTTGGTGATTTTGCAGATGAGTGGTAATGGGCAAAAGATACGTTTTTTTGCTAGAGTAATAGGTGAAAGATCACTGAAGATATGAATCTTTGCCTGTTTGAATTCAATGCAGGATTTATTATGAGTCACGATAGTAAGGGCTTCTTTGCTTTCATAATAGTGGAAGCGGACAGCGATGTCTCTGGGGTTTCAGCCAGGGGGAGGTTTAGGGGCAAATGACCTGTTAGCCCGGTCAAGGCACCAGTCTATGTCCGGGATATGGGGGGCCAGAGTAACAAATAGGCCCAGGAGATATGGACACAGCTCCTTATCAGTAACCGATTCAGGCACCCCCCGGATCCAGAGGTTCTGATGTCTCTCCCTATTCTCCAAATCCTACTGTTGTAACTGGAGTTGAGAAACTGTGTTTCATGGCAGCATTATGTTTCTCTAGGACATGTATAAACTGAGTCAGCTCATCAAATTTGTTCTCCAGAGTGTCTGTGCATTCCCCTAATTGATCTATCTCCCCCTGGAGTTCACATGCAATTTTACCCACCTCTTTAGTTTTGTGGGTCAGATCTTGAAGCAGTGATTGTAGCTTTAGGTCCAGCACAGCTACTGTCACCATGGCTGCAGTATCTGATGGTAGGGATTGCTGGGATTTGTAGTCCGTTGGAGGTGAAGTTTCCACCATTAGATGAGGATCTGTGGGGTCTGACGGGCCAGCCGTGGTACTTGAGGCCAGGGATTGTGGCCTATATAGGAAGCGCTCCATGGCGTAGTTTGGCCTTGAGGATGGTGGTGGGATAAAGCCTCTGTAGATCGCTTTTTGAAAGCTGATTTTGCCCAAAAGCTTTCCGGGGGCTTCAGGCGGGTGTTGGTGTTACTTCTGAGGAAGGGGAGCAGGAGTCGCAGACAAGGAGACAGGGACCGGAGCGCTCTACTTACACGTCCGCCATCTCACAAGCCGCGTATGCGCCCCCCCTGGATTTTTAATACTATTGATTTGTAATACCTTTTATTTCTGTACCAGCTTTTTTGTTAGTAATAGTAGTAGTAGTAGTTTAGTTTGAACATGTAAAAAAAAAGTAAATATAAAGAAGATATAGCAAAGTAATCATGCAGCAATAGTCAGACACAAAAAAACAAAAAAACAAACATAAAACTGTAAGCAGAACAAGATTACATATTTGAAAAGGATCTGGAAGAAGTACCAACTTATTTAATCCCACCCTTCTCCAAAATTAATAATAATAAATAATTTAGCTTTCCATCAGTATAAATATATACACTAATTAATAACTTTAACATATTATACTAATTAATAATAATCATGCTATACATACAGACACACACACATATATGCCTACATACATATACTGTACATACATAAGTACATACTTACATACACACCCAGACAAAACTAAAGATAAAAGTGCAATAATAATTCAAATCCCTTCATTCCTGTACCTTTTCATCTCTTTATACCTCTCTTTAAACTGGTTTATGCTTGGACATTTCTTGAGCTCCACATTGAAACTGGTCCACGATTTCACTCCACAAATGGAAATACAAAAACATTTCCTAGTTGTAACAAATGTTCCCCTTTAAATTCTACCTCCCCCCCCCCCGACCATGAATAATTTGCATGTTTGCCAGTAGTAGTTTTTTGCTTTGAATATTTTTATATTCTGTCTAATTACACCATATCCTTGAATTTTAGAAGTTTTGACTGTAAGAATAATGAGCTTGTATGATCCCTACTGTATATCCTGCCCCATAAATGATCCATATTTCTTTCTTTTGCAATGTAATTAATGGATATATTCTAGGTATATAATTATTTTCCCAAACCTCTGCACAATATTTAGGATATGGAAGAATCATTGAACAGTATAACATCTTACTTTGGATTGCAGGTGCTTAAAGTGGAGCTCCACCCAAAAAGGGAAGTTCTGATTAAAGTACTTGTCCCCCACTCCTCTTGAAGAATTGGCACCTTTGAGGAGTGGGGGGTACTCAATTTTGATAGATACCCACTCCCGCCGCCTAAGCGATTGTAATGGAAGTTCTCCTCCCTCCTTCCCTGCATTGTTCAGGTCCCAGAAGACTCCACCCACCATGAGAAGTGGCCACCCGGCTGTGAAGCGGCAAGCTGTCATAGCAAAGATGCCAGAGCTGAGGAAAGAAGACAGTGGGTAAAACTAACTGGGATGAGCACACTGCTGGATCGTGAGACAGGTGAGTGGCTGTTTTTTAAAAGTCAGCAGCTACAGTTTTTGCAGCTGCTGATTTTTATTTATTGTACAGGAGACTGGAACGCCTCTTTAATATGTGATTTCCAGCAGATTTAAATATATAGTATTACCCCAAAAAAATGTATTTCCTTAACCATTTTCCTATTAACCCCTCCCAACTGAATATTTATTTGTGTGGTAGTTCCCAAAAAATATTACTCAATTGTTTTGTTCAGGTTTAATGATAATTTATTTCTATCGAACCATAATTTCAATTTACTCAACTGTTCTGATCACCTGTATTAAAGACTGCAAATCACTGCCAGTACAAAAAAATATATTAGTATAAGCAGCAAATAACATAAATAGAATTTTTAATTAGATATATAATATTAAATAGGTGTATGATACGATTTACTAAATCTTTTTTTGTCCACAAGATGGAGTGCTTCTTGGTGTGATTACCAGCATCTTTCTAACTTCTTTGTGTTGACCACTGATGTAGAGGGAATTCCTCTTCCACCTATGTTGTATTTACATCTTTCATGTGGTGTACATTTTTTAGCTATGGACCTGGCGACATCAAGCATAAGATGGAACAAGTTGGGCGGTGCCTAATGTGATGTCATCATGCACAGCAGCCACCGGCCAGAAGGAATACACAGTGAATGGTACAAGCGCTGCAGCTTATTGATTATTGATGAAAATTTACTTCTACTGTAATATGAGTGCACTATTCTTGCTTTCAATAGATTTTTATTGAAATAACAGAGAAATACAGAACAACAGAAGAACCGTGCTCATGTCAAAATCATACAACAATGAGTTTCACATAGACTGAAAGCGCAGCATGTGGTTTGCTAAAGTAAACTAGCATAATAGAGATAACTGAAGTAGACACACAAAATAGTAAACAAACACAACATCTCGAGAGATACCTGCAGGGTTGCATAACATCACTTGGGTTTATGAACCTATACTACCTTCAGTGAAACAATAGTGGCAAGCCACCCGTATCCGACACCCCAAATGGGATCACACTGTGCCGGACACCTGAAGGTTCAACCCCTCTCAAAACAAAGAGAAGAAAAAAAAAAAATGAAATAACGTAAGCCTACAAAAATCTCTCGACTGGACCAGGCCAAAAGGAACCTTTACCTAAGCCAGTGAAAAGCAACACTAGTATCAGGTAATTGATGGAAAAAATTGAGCAAAAGAGAGGCAATTGCCAGGAAAAAGACATTTAACATATTTAGCATTGTAATGTTGTACTCCTATAGAGTTTAGAAACCCATTGTCGTGCCTACATAAGGTAGGAAAGAGAGCACTTGATAGAGAAACATTGTAAAGATAAAGAAAAGAATAAGAATAGGGAGGAAAAGGAAAAAAGAGAGAGGAAGGGACAGTTGAAATCGAAGCTACTGTCGAAGTGGACCGCCCTCACCTGGCTTCATGGTCATAGCTCCGGAGAGTGAAGACACTTGGAGGTGAATCTGATCCATGGATCCCAAGTCGCTGTGTGTATATCTACCTTGTCCAGGAAGATGCTCACTGTTTTTTCTTAAACCATAATCCATGATATTTTCCTTTTAACTAATCGCAAGGATACAGTGGGCTGCTTCCAGGCCTTAGCAATGGTAAGTTTGGTACCGATGAGAATAAATCTAATGAGGTTTTGTGTTAATTTTGGGACACCCTGAAGGGAGAAATTTAGTAGGGCAATCTGAGGCGTTTTGTGGATGGGCAAGGTTGTGATCTTCCAGATAATATGGAACACCTTATTCCATAAATTTCTAATTTTGGGACACTCCCACCAAATGTGTACCATAGAGCCAATATGACCACAGTCGCGAAAACAGAGAGGAGAAGCGTTCGGGTATATTTTTGCTAGTCTCAGAGGAACCATATACCATCTCATAAGAACCTTTAAGTTAGCTTCAATTAGAGTTGTATTGAGTAAGCCTTTAGATGCCGCACGAGATGCCATGTGCCAATCACCTAAAGACCATTGCTGATGGAGATCATTTTCCCATTCTCGCATAAAAAGCGTTTTAGAATCTGTTTGGGCAAGCGCACGATAGATCACAGAAATCCCCCCTCTCTGCTCCATGGCCTGTCCACCCCAAAGTTCATATTCAGTTATAGAGAGAGGAGAGCCTGAAGACAATCCTAGAGATCTGAGGAAATGAGAAATTTGTTGGAATCTGAATTTTTCCGAAATTGGCATGTGCAGTTTCCTCAGATAATGACTTAGAGAAAAAGGACCCGAGGGGGATACTAGGTGGCCAATCCTATATATGCCCTTATCAAGCCACCAACGAAAGGCTTTAATGTCCTGGCCCGGAGGAAACAGGGGGTTCCTGAAAACGTGAGAGAGGGGCTTCCACTTGGAGGTAATATGTGGATTAGCTTTCATGGAGTCCCAAAGAGCAAATGAGTGTGAGAGTGTAGGTGCTAGTATGGCCGGTCTATTCTTAGGTGCACACCATAGAAGATAGTCAAGTGTAAAGTTGGGCACAGCCTGTCTTTCCATATTAACCCAATCCGGGTGAGCGGTTTTTAAGTATACAGTAGATAGTTGGGAGAGTTGTGCCGCCTGATAATACCAGAGGACATTGGGGACACCTAGACTCCCTTGGTTTTTAATACGGAACATAGTTTCCTTTGCTATTCTGTGGCTTTTGGATCCCCAAATAAATTTCATAATTCTGGACTGAAAGATACGGATACGGTCCTTAGGAACAGGGATAGGTAGGGACTGAAAAAGATACAAAATACGTGGGAGAAGTGTCATTTTAACTGAATTCACCCTGCCAAGCCAAGATAATTTAAGAGAATCCCAAAAGACGAGATCTTCCTCCAATTTGCAAAAAGTCGAGGAAAAGTTAGCATTGTATAATTTGTCAATGGAAGCCGTTAGGTGTATTCCTAAATAAGGGAGGGAAGAGTCTGACCATGCGAACTTGAAGCTAGATTTGAGACCTGAGACAAGTGATAATGGCAAGTTAATGTTAAGCGCAGAGGATTTAGCATAATTGACCTTAAGGCCCGAAATCTTGCCAAAATCATTGAGAAGTCTGCAGAGGACTGGGAGCGAGGTGGTCGGAGCAGAAATAAAAAGCAGAACGTCATCCGCAAACAAGGCACATTTATGAATTTGTGGGCCACACCGAATACCTGTAATATCTGGGTTCGCTCTAATCGCTACCGCCAGAGTCTCAATGATCAAAGCAAAGAGCAGGGGCGATAAGGGACATCCCTGTCTCGTGCCCCTTCGAATCGGGAATGGGCTGGAATAGTAACCCTGCATCTTTATTTGGGCTTCTGGGTGTGAGTAAAGGGCATGAATAATGTTCATGAATGACCGCCCGAATCCCCATCTTTCCAGTGTAGGGAACAGGAAAGACCAGGATACCGAGTCGAACGCTTTCATAAGATCAAGAGAAAGGAGCCAACCCTGCTGGGGGGGTCCCCCATCCCACTTAGAACCCAGGAGCGAGATTATGTCCACTGCCCTCCTAATCTGATCCGGGCCTTGTCTTCCCGGGATAAAGCCCACTTGGTCAGCATGAACATAAAGACTGATGAAGTTAGAGAGTCTATTAGCTAAGAGTTTCGTTAGGATTTAAGATCGTCATTGATCAAGGATATCGGTCTATAATTAGATACACAGCCGGGATCTTTCCCCGGTTTAGGGATGACCGTAACAAACGCCGAGTTCAGGGCTTTATCCAGGGAAGAACCAGACCGGAGGTGGTTAAAGAAGCGTGCTAAGTAAGGGGCCAGAGCATGAGCAAAGTGTTTGAAGTAATGCACGGAGAATCCATCCGGCCCAGGAGCTGAGTTAGTCTTAAGATTTTTGATGACCTCTTCTATTTCCTCAGCGGAAATCGGAGCATCCATTTCATCCCTATGGTGACCTTTTAGATTAGGAATTTGTATCGATTGTAGAAATGATTGGACCTCATCAGGGGAAGAGCAAGCTACCTTGTTACCGTAAAGAGAAAGATAAAAATCGTGGAAAGTGTCCATTATTTTACGGGGATTCTGAGAGTGAGAACCATCTTTCAACCTTATCTTGGGAAGTGTAAACAGTCTGGTTTTGGGGGTTAGTCGTCTAGCAAGTAGAGTGCCTAATCTGTAACTATGATGATAGAAGCGTCCCCCTTCCCATCTGAGATCTTTTTCCGCTACAGCTGTTAGTGCTAGGTTTAGATTGGTGCGGGTAGCATTAAGTTGGTCAGCAGTGAGTTTGGAGGGATGAGCTTTGTTTAATTTGCTTAAGGAGGAGAATTCCCTCTCAAGCCTGTCTATGTCTGCCTTGCGAGCCTTGCGTAGTCTAGAGGAAATTTGACTGAGAGTACCTCTGATGGTGGCCTTATGAGCCGCCCAGAGCGAAGAAGGGGAGATATCGTCTACGTCATTAAGGCGGAAATAGTCCTGTATGTGTTTCTCTATCTCCGTAACATGGACCGGGTTACTAAGTATGGAAGCATTCAATCGCCAATGAAATCCAGATCGAGGGATTGACCCACCCTGGAGAGAGAGAAGAACCGAGGAGTGATCCGACAAAGCAGAGTCCTTAATAACCGCCCGTTTAACCAGCGGAATATGTTGTTGGAGGACAAAAAAGTGATCGATTCTAGCAAAGGTTTGGTGACGGCTAGAATAGTGAGTATAATCCAGAGTTCTGGGATTAAGTTCCCTCCATATGTCTACTAGACCATAATGAAACAATTGTCTAGCAACTTTCAGACTCTGCTTAGTCGGACGAATCCTGTCTTTTCCTGGGGGACGTGTTTTGTCAACACCACAGTCAAACGCAAGGTTAGAGTCCCCACCATAAATGACTATACCTTCAGTCATTGGAGCTAGGGTACTGAACATGGATTGAAAAAACTGCGCTTGTCCTTTATTCGGTGCATAATAGGAAATAAGAGAATAAATTTGTTCATCTATGAGAAGCTTAACAAGAAGGAATCGGCCTCCAGGGTCTCTAAAGTTGGAGACCATGGAAAACTGAACCCCACCTGAAAAGAAAATTCCCACCCCTTTCGTTTTGTCAGCGTTGGCTAAGAAAAAGTTGGGAAATTTGGCATGAATGAAAGATGGCTGGTACGATTTAGGGAAGTGTGTTTCTTGAAGGAATAAAATATCAATTTTTTGGCCGTGATACTGTTGAAAAAACTTTTTACGTTTGACCGGGGAATTAAGTCCTTGAACGTTATGTGAAGCTAAGCGTAAGGAAGGGCCATCACTGGGGGGATTAGCCATGGAGCAGAGAGGTACCGAAGGCAGGCAAACCCTGCAAACCTACCTTCGCGCTAAATGCCAGATGCGAGTTCCACAAAATCCATGATATCCACCAAGCGTCATTTCGTGCGTCACAGGTGAGAGGGTCCACTTCTAGAGCTGCATAAAGGGAAGAAAAAAAAGGGGTAAAGAGAGAGGATATAGAGAGAAGAGAGAAGAATAAAAGAAAAATAAAGGACCCGAGGCGGAGGAAGAGACAGAGTCCCCCCGCCTGGGGCTCCCAACCACATAGTCCCCCCGAAGGAGGAAGTGCCCATCCTAGGCAAGTACAATCCACTAGGGAGTTCCTCACCCGGGATGGAGTGAGCGCGCACGAGGTTCGCCCTAACCCACACGACACCAAAGAATAAACATGCAATATTTAGAAAAAAAAGACTGAACACCAATATCAAATATTTGAAAAACTAAAGACCAAATAATGAATACTAAAGGCCTGAGATAAAGCCTGAACTGAGGTATAATAAAGAACAACAACCCAAAAAAACAAAAAAAAAAAAACAATTTTTAAAAATTGTGAACTGGCCCTGAGGCCAATGGTCAGAGAGGACTCTGCCCTAAGAACCTTGTTACAAAAATAGGAACCCGAGAAAGGAGAGTCTCAAAATCATGGAGGAAGTCCATCTTTCGCCTTCTTGTGCTTGGGAGAGATCCAGAGGGAGGTGAGTGGGCTAGAAGGTGGCGGTCGCTTGGACATCCCAGAAGAGGAGGTCTGCATGGGTGAAGGAGGATCCGCGGGAAGAAGACCGAGCTTACGTAGCAAGTGTTCCCCGTCTTGCAGTGAAGTGAAGCGATAAGGTTTACCGTTAAAGTCAAATTTCAGACCAAACGGGAACAGCCACCAATATTTAACATTCTTCTGTGTCAGGACCGTCAGCAATGGCTTGAGGGAACTCCGCTTTTGAATGGTGAAGGGGGAGATGTCCACGAAGATTTGTATTTGATGACCCATTAAAAGGATTTGGGGTGTGGACCGGGCCCTCTTCATAACCTCTTCCTTAACGCTGAAGTAGTGAGGCTTGACCACAATGTCGCGCGGGAGTCCATTCTTACGAGGAGGACCCAGGGCTCTATGAGCGTGGTCTAGTTCCAATCTGTGTGATCTTATGTCAGGGATAAGAGACTTGATGAGTGAATGCCCTGCTTCCTGCACATCAGTAACAGACTCAGGCAGTCCTCTGACGCGAAAGTTCAGTCTGCGCGACCCATTTTCCAAATCATCAATTTTGGCGTACGCCCCTTCAAGTTGCTCATGTAACTCCTGAAATTGATCAGTATTCTGGTTCACTCGATCAACTGTGGCCTCCAATTTGAGTTCAATATTTTCAATTCGATTCCCCAGCATATGGAGATCAGCTTTGATATCAGAAGTGATTACAGATGCAGTCTGTGCAAGCCCCTTATCAAGCATTTCTGCAAATTTAGAAAAGAGCAATGACATGTCCTGTACCTGAGGAGACTGGGATGGCTGAGGGATGAGCATGGCTGTCTCCTTATAAGCAGTTGCATTCTGATTCCTGTATGAGTGATCCCCTCCAGGGGAAAGCCCCTGAATTTCCTCCAAAGTCTGATTTAGTAGAGAGACAGTGGTAGCTGGGGATAGAGGACCTCCCTGGGAAAGATGTGAGAGACCCCCTCCGCATACCTCCTCATGAAGCCTGTCACGCCAGGGAGATGAGCCTGAGGCGCCTGTGTGAGCCTCGTGAGGCGGCCGCTCCGCCGCCATCTTGGAATTTTCGTCTGCTCCCGGGAGACCCGCAAAACGGGAGCTTAGCCCTCTTCTTGCGGTCCCTCCGCTCATGAAAATGTGCCCCCGTGTCGGCGGGAACCTCCGCAAGACACCTGGTCCCGTTCAGCAGTGGTGTTCGGCCGCTAAGTGTGCGGGCGGGCTGGGGGGATGCGGAGCCCTGTGTTTAAGCGTCCATCACAGGGCGCCGCGCATGCACACTCCCTGAGTGCGCTATTCTAACTTAATAATGAGTATTTTAACCATTTCAATACAAGGCACATCTACCCCCTTCTTGTCCAGCCAATTTCCAGCTTTCAGCACTGTAACGCTTAAAATGACAATTGTGAGGTCATGCAACACTGTACCCATATTACACTTTTATCATTTTTTTCACACAAATAGAGCTTTCTTTTAGTGGTATTTATTTACCACTGTTAAGAAGCTTTTTTCTTAATTTCCGTTATAACATTTTGCAAATAAAAAATATTTCTTCATAAATTTAGGCCAAAATGTATACTGCTACATTTCATGTTCCAGGTAAGCGACAGTTAAAAATAAAAGAATAACATTTACAGTACAAAATGCTAAATTCGTACGATAAATGTCATGAAAATGTATGCTCTTTAACAATGTTTTTTAAACAAACAAAAAAAACACAAGAAAAAAAAAAAAACCAAGAAGCTTTTTTCTTCATTTCCGTTATAACATTTTGCAAATAAAAAATATTTATTCATAAATTTAAGCCAAAATGTAATAAATGTCATGAACATGTATGCTCTTTAACAATGACGTTCTACTGATTTACCCATAGACAAAACAAAATAATTATGAAATTAAATTATTATTATAATTGTTTTTTTTTAAACACTATACCATTCTCACTGGGTATTATTTGCTTTGCGTGGAAATAACTAGCTGATCATGTTCCAGAGTTATGTTAGCTCTATTTCTATAATTCAAATGTGAAAAAAAATGGATTGAAAGTAAATATATTATGTCTTTCACCACAACATGGGCATAGTTCTATCTAAATGAAATAAATAAGAAACATTCTAATTAAGATAATAGTGTCAATCATCAATCACATAATAAAATCAATTCACTTTGCCAGGGTTCTGCTTTACCATAAATAGCATTAACGTTTCTTACGTTTGGTGTCATCTTGTTAGCAGGTATCGTTTCAAGAAATCAAGAATTCTAATCAAAGCAAGGATGGCTGCTTTGAATTGCACACAAAACAAACCACTATGATTTCCCCTTAATGAAAATAAGCAGTGTATGAGTTGTGGCAGCTAGGCAATCAAGAGAGCTATTCACAATGTGATCATCAGCAATAGTGTAATTGCATTAATACGCTGGAAAACAAATATAACATTAGAAATGGTAGCTGAAGGAACTTTTAAGAATTATACAAGCATTATCCTACCATGTATAATGTATGAAACGTATCTGTAAAAAATGACTGTGAAGAAATCCAAAGTTGATTTGTTGAACTGTCAGTGCAGTTGCATACTTGAAAAGTGCTATAATTTATAAATAAATAAATATATATATATATATATATATATATATATATATATATATATATATATATATATATATATATTGATTAATATTTATAACCAGCTTACTCATCTTTCCTTGGAAAAAAGTAACCAAGCAAACAAAAAAAACCTGTGGGATAAAGAAAAAAAAAAAACATTTATTATAGCCTTATGATTACACTCTTGACTTCCTTGTACACATTTTCTTTTGATGATTACTATTAACATAGCATAAAAACATATATACATTTTCTTATGGCAGACACAAAATATGAGCAAAAGTTTGCTTAGAGTCTATGATCCAGTTCAGCTCGATTTCTTACATTTTCTCACATTTATAATAGAGTAACATTCTGAGGGACAGGTATCCAAATAAGACTATTATATGTCTAATATATTAGTAAGTAGACATGTAATTTCCTCTAATTCTTTTAAACAGCAACATTAGAAGCATACATATCTTCAGCAGCCTGTAGAAAACCTTCCTGTCAGTAAATCAAGGCTTTTTTTGGAAGGCAAAGCTTTGCCACTCCTTAACACTACATCCACCTACCCTTTCCTTTTTGCTTTTTGTTCCCATTGGCCAGGAAGACTGCCCATCATAGAGTTAGCCAATTAAAAATGTGGGGAGGATACTTACTGGCAAACGCCAACACTAGTCTGTGATGAGACTGTGACTGTGCATTTTGTGCATGGCCACGTGTAGATGGAGTCTGACGTGCAACTCCAAAGCTGGTGTTTATCATATCTGCCTCACTGATAGTACAGCAGAAGCTGTACTATCTGGTATATCCCAACAACTGAAGCTTTTAAATATATAGCCCTTGTACACACGGTCGGAGATTCCAACAACCAAATCCGTCAGATATTGTCCGTCCGACGGATTTTGTCCGAAACTGTTGCATACACACAGTCGGACAAAGTTGTCGGAAAATCCAACGTGATGAGGTTATTTTGTTACAACGGGACTACGTTCACGCTAGTAGCCAATAGCTTTGGTGTAGGAATTTGATCTGAGCATGCGTGGCACTTTGTCCGTTCAGAATACTCTAAACATGATTGGAGTATGTCCGATCGGAGCATTTTGTCGGAAAATTTTACCAACAAGTTGGAGAACTTGGTCCGTCGGATACTCCGACGGAAACAGTCCGATGTAGACCACACACAGTTGGAATATCCAACAAAATGGTCCGATCGGACACATTCAGTCAGAATCTCCGACCGTGTGTACAAGGGCTAAGTCTTCAAAAGGTATTAAAATGATGGTGTCCAGGGCTGGGCCTTAAAAACCAGTCAGTGCTCTTCTCAACATTCTTCATAAAATTTATTTTTAAAGAGAATTGGTAAAAAGTTTCTAGCATAAATTCATTGACAAATATTAGGTACTCTTCTGCTGCATGCCTTTTCAAATGGGTAGTCAACAATCCTTAATACTTAGTGGTAACAGAGTTTATTTAACTCTTTTCTGTTATTTTGGTTTGACTTTGTCCAGATTTGTCTTGATCTTAATTGAACTTAATCTGTCTTTACCCTGTTTTACTGTGTATTTAAAGGGTCTCCTCTTTGGGTTTAATGTTTCTGTATTTTTTCCCTAAAAATAATATTTTTCTCTGCCGTCACTACTTGTCTACATGGCTTATGACTGCTATTTACCAACTACTTTCTGTAAAACATTGTTGCTTCCAGTTTTTGCACTGCTAATCCACCTGATAGCCCCTGTGAGGCTACATCCACCACATCCAGCCTATGCAATCCACCCATCCATTACAAAAGTATCTTTAACCACTTCCCATCTGGGCCAATTCTGACACTTTGAACCTACATGTAAAAATGTACTTTTGTTTTGCTAAAAAAAATTACGTAGAACCCCCAAACATTATATATTTTTTTAGCTGAGGCCCTATAGAATAAAATGGCGGTCATTGCAATTTTTTATGTCACAGTGTATTTGCACAGCATTTTTCTAACATTTTTGTTGGGGGAATAAAAAACATTTTCATGAATTAAAAAAATAAATAAAAGAAAAACTAAAGTTAGCCAAATTTTTTGTATAAAGTGAAAGATGATGTTATGCTGAGTAAATAGATACCTACCATGTCACCCTTCAAAACTGCATCTGCCTGTGAAATGGCGGCAGACTACGGTGCTTAAAATTCTCCATAGGTGAAGCTTTAAGCACCTTTTCAGGTTACTAGTTTAGAGTTGCACAGGAGGTCTGGTGCTAGAATTATTACTCTCACTCTGATGTTCATGACAATACCTTACATGTGTGGTGCAAACACTGTTTACATATGTGTGCGGGAGTAATGTATGTGTAAGTCCTCTTTATGGAGAGATCTGGGGTCTATTAGACCCAGATCTCTCCTCTAGCCTCCCATGCAGCCAATCAAACGGATCGGTTTGATCATCTGCTACTCGTCGCTCCCTGGTTTATGGGGTTACAGAGAGAGAGGCAATATGTCAGTTCCTCTCTCTCTGTTCAGGGCAGCCATCACTGCTGGGTAGGGTTGCCACCTCATCCCTTTAAAACCAAACACATATTAATTCCACAGGTTCTGTGTCTTATTAAAGTGGTAATTAAACTCAAGCTGTGCCCTATCTGCATTAAATTAGCCTCAGAACCTGTGAAATTCATATGTGTTATGGTTTAAAGGGATGAGGTGGCAACCCTACTGCCGGCCGCATCACTCCCAGGGCTCTGCAACGGGATGCTAGAGCCCGGGAAAGGCAGTGGTGGCCACGAAGGGGGGTGGGACTCCCTTCCATCATCCACAGAAGTTATCGAGTGGCTAATAGCTGGATGAAAAGATCAACAATGTGATGACGCCTGTAGGTGCAGGCATCGTCGTGGTATAACTACTGAAACCCGAGGATGTCCATGGACATCCTATAGGCAGGAAGTAGTTCATCTTGTAGAACGTAATTATATGGCTAAATAAGTTTAGCAATGTAAAAAAAAATGATAAACATTTTGATAAAGTTTTTTTTTACACCAATTACATGCCCCTATCTTTATTTATATCAATATTGTAATTACAATGCATCATCCATAAAGGAAAGCCTATATTCTGAAAACATTAGATTGATACAAATGTTCAGTCCTACTCAAATGTCATGGGTGACTGTAAGCATTGCTGAAGTTCAATGCCAGTCAGTTCTAGTATAAAGTCTAAATGCAGGATGAGCTCCCACTGATTAACTTACAAAGGAGAGGCCAAGATTTGAAATCTTTAGCCTTTTGTTAGGACGGAGTGTTCAAATCTAGTTTACAACTGATAATGGCTATCTGACAATAAATGACTCAAGCGAAACTAGGAGAGCAGAAGAAAGCAAGTGGTAAAATGATCTGCAGGGCGGTCAACTAAGAGACAGCCTAAACCATCCAAAAGCAGCATAAATCAAACACTATAAACAATTCCTGCAGTGCTCACGCACAAGTCCTTAGTACAAACATAAACATAACAGGAATAAATGACATTTGTGATAATAGGACAAGACACTCAATCTATAATGGCAGCTGCGTGTTGCTTCTGAGCTATAACTGTGTTGCTTCAATGTTGCTCTTGCAGTGCAAGCATGTGTTTGGCCAATGGCAGGTTTAATAGGCACAAAGCAAAGAGGAGCACTGATCAACTAAACACAAAAAGGCCGGGTCCCAGTCAGTGACACCCACCCTGTGTCTGATAGCAAAAAAAATCAGAGTCACTAAACATACAGTGTGCACTGTCATCTGTTTAGTGACTCTGGGTTATGTTTACAGTATGTTTTCACTAAGAATTTGTGTGTGAACGCTACAGGAATGGTTTATACATAATAAAGATCTGTCAACACAGTATAGACAGGGTTAATTATGGCAAGCATAGCTCCTCAACCCCTCATTAACAAACTATAAAAGTATACAAACAAACAACTAAACAAATAAGCTTAAATTTTAAACATTTTTTTAACAACTTACCACCCGTACACCTTACTTATACTGCAGAAAGGTGGCACTGCTGCTTCAGATCACGTACCTAGTACATGATCCGACACCTCCTGGTCTGGGGTGTGCATGTGCACCACCGATGTCTAGCTCCCGCTGTGATTATACACAGCGGGAGCTTATCTGGGGGCACCACAGACTCGATGTCTGCTGGCACCCGCAGATCATTCAGCACAGAGGCAGAATGGTGATCTGCCTATGTAAACAAAGCAGATCGCGGTCCTGTCAGTAAGGAAGGCATGGATCCTGTGTTCCCGCAAAGCAGGGACACAAGTCTATTCCTTATCCTTGTAAAAGCAAATCCCATATTACACAAAATAACTAGCTAGGCACACAGTTAACCCTTCGATCTCCCCTGATTATTAACCCCTTCACAGCCAGTGTCATTAGTACAGTGGCAGTGCATATTTTTAGCACTGATCCCTGTATTAGTGTCACTCGTCCCCAAAAAGTGTCAAACGTGTCAGTTAGTGTCAGATTGTCTGGGCAATATCATAGTCCCACTATAAGTCACTGATTGATAGACATGTGCATTCGTTTTCGTCCGAATGCATTTTCGTCCGAATTTCAGCTATTTTCGTTTTCGTTTTGACAAACGATAACGAAAGCACAAAATCCGAAAAATGAAAGATCCGACATAAATAAATGCTTTATTTTCGTTTTCATTGTTACAACAGTTCGATATAGAATAGGAGATTCGACATGACTCTGACGATAACTATCTGTCTATAGAACCTGTGGTCGAATGTGCTTAACCTTACCTCTATTAGTCCAAGATTATATAGAGAAAATATTCGACAGAGAAAAAAGATTTGACAGAGAGAAAAGATTCTGCAAGTTACTGTCCTAAAAAGTGTTTGGGGACCTGGGTCCTGCCCCAGGGGACATGTATCAATGCAAAAAAAGTTTTAAAAACGGCCGTTTTTTCGGGAGCAGTGATTTTAATAATGATTAAAGTGAAACAATAAAAGTGTAATATTCCTTTAAATTTCGTAGGGGGGGGGGGTTGTCTATAGTATGCCTGTGAAGGGGCGCATGTTTCCCGTGCTTAGAATTGTCCCTGCACAAAGTGTCATTTATGCAGGAAAAAAAGTCCTTTAAAATCACTCGCAGCTATTATGAATTGTCGGCTCCCGTAATACAGAGAACACTCATTGAAAGTCATTGATAAAAAAATAAATAAATAAATAAAAAAAAAAGCGTGGGGGTCCCCCAAATTCAATTTCCAGGCCCTTCAGGTCTGGTATGGATATTAAGGGGAACCCTGCCTCAAATTTAAGAAAAAATTTGACGTGGGGTTCCCCCTAAATATCCATAACCAGACCCTTCAGGTCTGGTATGGATATTAAGGGGAACCCCGCATCAAATTTAAAAAAAATTTGACATGGGGTTCCCCCTAAAAATCCATACCAGACCCTTTATCCGAGCACGCAACCTGGCAGGCCGCAGGAAAAGAGGGGGGGACGAGAGAGCGGCCCCCCCTCCCTCCTGAACCGTACCAGGCCACATGCCCTCAACATTGGGAGGATGCTTTGGGGGTCCGTGACCCCTCAAAGCACCTTGTCCCCATGTTGATGAGGACAAGGGCCTCATCCCCACAACCCTGGCCGGTGGTTGTGGAGGTCTGCGGGCGGGGGGCTTATCAGAATCTGGAAGCCCCCTTTAACAAGGGGACCCCCAGATCCCGCCCCCCCCCTGTTTGAAATGGTAAGGGGGTACAAAAGTACCCCTACCATTTCACAAAGAAAGTGTAAAAAATGGTTAAATAAAACAAACACACTTTTGAAAAATTCCTTTATTAAAAATAAAAAAAAGATTCCAGCGGCGGTAATCCACTCTTGCTATCCAGCGACGGACGGTCAGCTCTCCATCGATGTCTAATGTCATCCAGCGCAGCGCAGCATCCTTCTTCTGTCTCCGTGGAGGAGACACTACAGACATTCCGGCGGCTTGGCGTTTCTTATATAGGGTGGGCGGGGCCACCCGTCACCTGACCCCGCCCCCCTCTGACGCAAGGGGAAACCCGGGGTTCCCTGTGACGTAGGGGTGACCCGCACCCCTCTGATGTAACACAGGCAGGTTTCCGTTACATCAGAGGGGGGCGGGGTCACCCATACGTCACGGGGAACCCCGGGTTTCCCCTTGCGTCAGAGGGGGGCGGGGTCAGGTGACGGGTGGCCCCGCCCTCCGTATATAAGAAACGTCAGCGCCGGAATGCCTCCAGTGTCTCCGTGGAGGAGACAGAAGAAGGATGCTGCGCTGCGCTGGATGACATTAGACATCGATGGAGAGCTGACCGTCCGTCGCTGGATAGCAAGAGTGGATTACCGCCGCTGGAATCTTTTTTTTATTTTTAATAAAGGAATTTTTAAAAAGTGTGTTTGTTTTATTTAAACATTTTTTACACTTTCTTTGTGAAATGGTAGGGGTACTTTTGTACCCCCTTACCATTTCAAACAGGGGGGGGGCCGGGATCAGATTCTGATAAGCCCCCCGCCCGCAGACCCCCACGCTTTTTTTTTTATTTATTTATTTATTTATTTTTTTATCAATGACTTTCAATGAGTGTTCTCTGTATTACGGGAGCCGACAATTCATAATAGCTGCGAGTGATTTTAAAGGACTTTTTTTCCTGCATAAATGACACTTTGTGCAGGGACAATTCTAAGCACGGGAAACATGCGCCCCTTCACAGGCATACTATAGACAACCCCCCCCCCCCCTACGAAATTTAAAGGAATATTACACTTTTATTGTTTCACTTTAATCATTATTAAAATCACTGCTCCCGAAAAAACGGCCGTTTTTAAAACTTTTTTTTGCATTGATACATGTCCCCTGGGGCAGGACCCGGGTCCCCAAACACTTTTTAGGACAGTAACTTGCAAATTAGCCTTTAAAATTAGCACTTTAGATTTTGAACGTTGGAGTCCCATAGACTTTAATAGGGTTCTAAAGTATGCTATATAGTTAGCTCCGTCGAATCTTCTTTATACATTCGACAGACACCATAAGCCTTCCAAGACAGATTCGACCGTAATTCATGTGGATTTTCGGACGAATGCAATTTTTGAACGAAAAACGAAATAAATAAAAACGAATTTCGGGAGTAACTAAATAAATTAAGTTTTCAGACGAAAACGAAATTCCGAAACGAAATATTTTACTCTGCACATGTCTACTGATTGAAGTCATTATTAGTAAAAAAATAAAAAATATCCCACAGTTTGTTGATGCTATACCTTTTGCGCAAACCAATCAATTTACACTTATTGGGATTTTTTCAACCAATAATATGTAGCAAAATATATATTGGCCTAAACTGATGAAGAAATTCGATTATTTTGCATTTTTTTATTGGAAATGTTTTATAGCATAAAGTAAAAATGTTTTATTTTTTTATTTTTCAAAAATGACTGTCTTTTGCTTATAGTGCAAACAAATAAAAATATGTGATCAAATACCACCAAAACAAAGCTCTATTTGTGGGAAAACTTTTTTTTATAAATTTTGTTGGGGTACAGCATCGCACAACTGCACAATTGTCAGTTAAAATAACACAGTGCCGTAATGGCCTGGTCGTGAAGGGGGGTAAATCTTATGAAACTGAAGTGGTTAAAGTTATGCTATGTGAGTGGGTAACAAATATAAAGTAGGTGCTATCAAAATGTGGCTACAAAAGTAGAAATAAAATTTGGCGACAAAAGTAGAAATACTTTTTCACTACATTTTTATTTTTATTTATGAAAATATACATAGTTAGTCAAGTCCATCCAGTCCAATAAATAAAAAAATAAAAAAGTTATACAATCCCATATACACAATCTTAAGCCCTCACACACTAGATTTTCTTCTGATTTTTTCCTTCAGATTTACCAAAACCATATAATATGAGGTCAAACCTTAGGAGTTTCAATTTGTATGCAATCAGGCAGGCCCTTGCACTGCATGGTTTTGGTAAATCTGAAGACAAAAATCAGCAGAAAATCTGATAGCGTGTATGGGGCTTTATACTCACAGTTGATCCAGAGGAAGGCAAAAACCCCCAGCAACGCGTCTTCCAATTTGCTACAGAAGAAAAAAATCCTTCCTGATCCCCTGAGAGGCAAATCTTCCTTCAAGTTTATTTCACCTCACCACATACTAAAACAGGTCCATTGACCTTTTTTGTAATAAAATATGTAGGTAAAAATATGAAGAGAAAATGTAAAAAATATATATTATTTTAACCACTTCCCACCCAGCCACTGCACATATATGGCCAGGTGGGTGCTTCCTCCTTCTGAGTGGACATTTAGGAACGTCCCTCAGAAGGATCAAGATCACATGCCCGCATGCCCATGCAGCCACGCAATCCCGATGTGTTCCTATCACCCAGACATAGCGCATCTCAGATCGAGTGCTCTGATTGGCCCTCCTGAACACATGATGGCTGTGTCCAATCACAGCCATCATGTGATGTAAATAGAGAGTCGGTTGCCAGGTGATAGACTCTCCCTGTCCTCACACGGAAGTTGTCAGGGAGAGTGGATCATTGCAGTCAGTGGTGATCAGTGAGTATGAGCTGTTTTTTTACAGCTTACAGCTTTTCACACAGTGATCACTGGCCCAGTAACCTCACAACAGTGCCATCCCACAGTGCCACCCCACAGTGTCCCCACACAATAAAAACACCTGTCCCACATATGTCCCAGTAAAATCATCTGTCCCAATGATCATCTGCACACATATGTCTGTGATCATCTGCGTGCATCTGTCCGAGATCACATAAACCAATTATTCTACACTTATCAGGATTTTTTTTTTATAAAAAAAGGGGGGTGTTTTATGTGGCGCTAACCAACCTATTCAAAACCATAAATAATTATAAATAAACATATAATGAATATATATAATATGTAAACAATGTGCAAAAAAAGTGTAAACACTGTGCAAAAAAATAGCAACCAATGTGCAACACAATAAGGTGCATGAAATATCAATATGACGTACTGAAAATAAAAATAGTACAGTGCACTAAACAATATGCAATCAATAAGTCCATGCAATAGTGCAATGCTGTGCAAATCCTATAGATGTGTTTATATCAAATCCAATCTTCCAAAACTCCAATGGATATAAGTCCATCCAGTGCAAAGTGCAGTAATATGTAAACAATCCACTCAAACAAACTGTGCACTCTGTCGAGCAAGTAATGATGAACATGCAGGTGTAAATAATAAGTGCAAAGTACACCGTTCCTTCAAACTTCAGTGCTCTAGGTGCACCCACTGTTTCCCCCAGCCTCTCACCTCTAGTAAAGGTCCCTATGGACCGGATCACGCTTGAGGGGTGATTTAATAGGTATTCTTCCACCTCTGATACATAAACCTCCGGATCCTCAATAATTCCTCCAATATCCACACACCGGTAAGTATATATAAGAGAAATAACGGCGCTTCCAATGAGTAGTACAGTAAAATCCTTTTTATTATAAAAAAAATCCACTTACATTTAAATGCAATTTTTTCAGCAATACAAACAGCGGTGCTTCTGGTCTCGGCCGGAAGTAACGAATGACACCTCAACTCCTCCCTGACGCATTGCATCACATAACACGTGACTTTCTCAAAGGACCCTTTGAGAAAGTCACGTGTTATGTGACGCAACGCGTCAGGGAGGAGTTGAGGTGTCATTCGTTACTTCCGGTCGCGGCCGAGACCGGAAGCACCGCTGTTTGTATTGCTGAAAACATTGCATTTAAATGTAAGTGGATTTTTTTTATAATAAAAAGGATTTTACTGTACTACTCATTGGAAGCCCCCCTCCTTTCTCTTATATATACTTACCGATGTGTGGATATTGGAGGAATTATTGAGGATCCGGAGGTTTATGTATAAGAGGTGGAAGAATACCTAATAAATCACCCCTCAAGCGTGATCCGGTCCATAGGGACCTTTACTAGAGGTGAGAGGCTGGCGGAAACAGTGGGTGCACCTAGAGCACTGAAGTTTGAAGGAACGGTGTACTTTGCACTTATTATTTACACCTGCATGTTCATCATTACTTGCTGGACAGGGTGCACAGTTTGTTTGAGGGGATTGTTTACATATTACTGCACTTTGCACTGGATGGACTTATATCCATTGGAGTTTTGGAAGATTGGATTTGATATAAACACATCTATAGGATTTGCACAGCATTGCACTATTGCATGGACTTATTGATTGCATATTGTTTAGTGCACTGTACTATTTTTATTTTCAGTACGTCATATTGATATTTCATGCACCTTATTGTGTTGCATATTGGTTGCTATTTTTTGCACAGTGTTTACACTTTTTTTGCACATTGTTTACATATTATATATATTCATTATATGTTTATTTATAATTATTTATGGTTTTGAATAGGTTGGTTAGCACCACATAAAACACCCCCCTTTTTTATACATTACTTTGAGTGTTAGAGAACACTTATATATGTGTGCAGCTTTCTATATTATATATATATTTTTTTTTTCATTTTAATTTTTTGTAGTAAGGTTGTGCGCAACAGGAATCACTTATATAAGGATTTTTTTTTTGTTTACCAAAGACATTTTGGCCTAAATTTATGAAAAAAATTATTTTATTGGATTTCTTTTGAAGCAGAAAATATTGTTTTTTTTCTTCAAATTTTTTTTTTCACATTTTTGCTCTTTTTTCGCTTATATCGCAAAAAATAAAAAAAAACAAGTGGTGAATAAATACCACCAAAAAGAAAGCTCTATTAGTGTGAACAAAATGATAAAAATGTCATTTGGGTACAATGTAGCATGATCGTGCAATTCTCATTGAAAATGTGAGAGCACTGAAAGCTGAAATTGGTCTGGGAAGGAAGGGGGGTGAAAGTTCCCAGTATTGAAGCGGTTAAATACATGGATAAATACTTTTTAAATAAACAACTCTGCTTTGATTTTGTGTATAGTATATGAGCATTCTGAGGTAAGGGTCAAACTGTTGCATAGTTATCTGGAGCATCTTGTACAAGCTGATGTACATTATGTAGATGGTTTGAAAGAAACCCATTACTGCCTATGATTCCTCACAAATGTGATATGCTGTAATTTGCACTATAGCATATCTTCTCCAGTCTTAGAGGATTCCTATCTAGATATAATATGCTACATCAATTCAGTCAGAGAGAAATGTTATTTTCTTTGCCCATCCTTAGGAAAGAGTGAACAGCTGTTCATTTGTGTGGAACTTAATGACTCACAAATAATGCATTAATGCTCTACCATATTGCATAGCAGTTTACTTTCAGGCAAGACATTAGGTTACTGACTTGGCTTGAATAATTAATGTGAAATTAATCTACCATGAGATTCTCCGTTGTATTATAAACTTCATATACAACATTTCTTATTATCCTTCATGGGTTACATTTTGGCCATCAATATAAAATGGATAATGTATATCCTTGATATCATGCCTTCAAGAAGCCACAGTCTACTAAGCTTTAAGTAATATGAATTAAGGCCCAACAACTCAGTAGACGGGGACTCGAATCATCAGTATTATGTATCTGTAAATACATTAAGCAAAGATAACGCATCTGATATAGCTAATTGCTACAATTATCATCAGTCTCGCCACTAATTATGCAAATGAGCAGATTACACATTCATCTGTGCCGTTAACCTTATCATGTGTGATGTCACTCTGCATGCAAATGAGAAAAGTTAGTATTAAACTGCATACATACTTGTGTACATAATAACTCAAATTCATCCAGTCATATGCATATGTTTAGTGATAACATATTTTAAAATGTTCTGAAATAGAAGTAAAAGAAAAATCATTGATTTATTATAAAGAAAGAGAATGTTTATCCATTTTGGGCTCATGTCTTTGGATAATGTACTAAAGGACTAAAGGAGTTGAGGATCTTCAAAAAAAAAAAAATAGACCCATACTCTATGAACACTAAAAATGCAGCTCCAGCTGCTATACTCACCCTATCTGAGCACTGTTCTTCATAGACTCATTTATTTATAGATTCTAGATAATGTATTTATCGCACATTCATTTTAAGAGGGAAGTTTCAGTAAAAAAATTAAAATTTTGTATTGGCGTATAACACGCACACGCTATTTGCACCCAATTTTCATGGTGAAAAAGTGAGTGTTATATGCCAGTAAATACAGCAACATCTCTTCTGAGTTAAATGAATTACAAGGCATCAAAGGTTCCCCACTTCCTCCCAGACTCACAGGAATCATTAAGAAAGCAATGCTGTTTCACTATGTGACACCACTCCCTGCAGCATTCAGGAGTCACCAACCACCAGAGAAAGAAAAGGGTGAAGAGAACAGGTGATGTCATGTGAAAGCCAGAGGACCCATTGAATGTATAGGGGTCCTCCAAATGAGCAGTGCCCTGAGCCTGGCACTGGGCTTTAAATTGTTGACGTGTCTTATTTTGTTTTTGAAAGTAAGTAGCTTCTGATGTTTAATGCCGCGTACACACGACCGGACTTAAGACTTTCGACGGAGTTCTGATGGAGTTCTGACAGAGTTCTGACGGACTTTCTGAATGAACGGACTTGGCCACACATAATCACACCAAAGTCCGACGGATTTGAATGTGATGACGTACGACCAGACTAGAATAAGGAAGTTCATAGCCAGTAGCCAATAGCTGCCCTCGCATCGTTTTTTGTCCATCGGACTAGCACACACACGAGCGGATTTCTCGGTAGGAACTGGGTCCGGCAGAGTTCTAGTGGAAAAATTTGAAACATGTTCCATTTCTAAAGTCTGTCAGACTTTTGCAAATCAAAAGTCCGCTGCAGCCCACACACGATCGAATAGTCTGCCGGAATCATTCCGTCAGACTTTTGATGTTGAAAAGTCTGGTCGTGTGTACGCGGCATAACAGTTTTCATGTTACTGCAGATAATGTATATATAACTGCTAGGTTTTTTAGCATATTTAAACAGATATTGTATGATGTATTTCAACAACTAAAATTTGGAGCTCAAAACTCGGCTATGTGTGCACTTCAGTTTGGATTCACTAAGAATGTGGATAGGGATAGTCAAGCACTGAACCTAGTCATATAGTGAACTTGGTCTAAAATTATTCACTTTATTTATTATTCACAGAGGACACAAGGGCATGCTTTATGTCTGAAGGAAAAGAGATCATCTCCAAATATGGAAAGGTTTCTTCACAGTAAGAGGCGTGAAAATGTGGAATAGATTCCCTCCAGAGTTGATTCTGGCAAGCTCAGTGAATTGCTTTAAAAAAGGCCTGGATTCTTTCCTAAATGTACATAATATAATTGGGTACTAACATTTAAAAGTAAAGTTGATCCAGGGAAAATCTGATTGCCTCTCGAGGGATCAGGAAGGTTTTTTTTTTCCCCCTGCTGTAGCAAATTGGATCATGCTTTGCTGGGGTTTTTCACCTTCCTCTGGATCAACTGTGGCTATAGGATTGTGAATACGGGAATGTAAGGTTTTTTTTTTTTTTTTAATTGGTAGACCTAGATGGACTTTTTTCAACCTGACTAACTATGTAACTATGTAGCCAAGCTTGAGCATGGCTATATAAAAATCACTTGTTACATGTACTGTCCAAGTTATTAAAGACCTCTACAAACAGATAAAGTGAATTTTCCAGTTATTATCTATGTTATCTAAATCCCATCATCAAAGTAAGTAACGCTACCCAGGTGAGGTCCACTGTTTCATCATAGACAGGCATGTTAACCAGTCCCCACCCAGTGGAGGGAGACTTGTAAATGGCACATATTCCCCCAATGTCCACATCAACTTATTTGGAAGAGAGGTCACACAAACGTCCATAAAGAGTTATTTTAATTTATATTCAATGGAGTTGAAGACAGGGCCCAGCATTTCCTTTGCCTGAAAGATGCAAATTAAAGTATCAAACAAGAGTTGCAACCTTTTTTTGTGGTTAAAAGAATACAGTTCTTGGCAGGGTGGGTGTATTATTCACCAAGATCACTAGGCAAGACTAATAATCTGCTTGTAAGGCCTGCCATTTTTATAACTGCAAACCCACTTACTATTCTTGCTTCTATAGTTTATTAATACATACAATCTCGAGGTATTAATTTTTGTAAAATGGCTAAAAGGCATAATTTTACTAAATTTCTAATTCATATCTGGCTGAATCTTGATGTTCTATATCAATATGTTTATTTCACACATGTACCTGTATTTTATTTTATGTGTGTGTGTGTGTGTGTGTGTGTGTGTGTGTGTGTGTGTGTGTGTGTGTGTGTGTGTGTGTGTGTGTGTGTGTGTGTGTGTGTGTGTGTGTGTGTGTGTGTGTGTGTGTGTGTGTGTGTGTGTGTGTGTGTGTGTAGGTATGTATGTTTTTTTTTTTAAATCTTGCTTTCACCAAATACATAGTGTATGCAATCCTTATTCTTACGAACATAAGCTGTGATCCTTACTGCATGGCACTCAATGGGGCCAATGGTTATAGTTTTTGATTTTGGATTATTCATTCTGGAGAAGAGGGGATATGTTTACAAATAACAAATATATAAATATGTTTACAAATATATCAAATATAGCTGAATTCAGTAACTGTAATAAACCGTTAGGTTCTTTACTGTTACAGCAGTTAAAATGTGTAAGTTAAAATTAAGGGACAAAACAAAGAAGCCACGTATATAGCTAAAGTGAAAAATGAAAAGCGAGAGCTGGTCTACCCTACATCTGAAATAGAAAAAGTATTTCACAATTACTATAGCAAATTATATTTGGTAAATCAGAAGGAAAAGAGCTTAGTGGGGGAAAGAGATGTGTTGCAATACAAAAGTACACGCAGGCAGCAAATATTTGGACTCATTAAGTGAGAGGGAAAGCATGAGTCCTTAGCTGCATATATTACCTCAGTGACCTCCCAGGAACCTCTGCCAGGCCTCTGCACCAGAAAGGATAGAAAAGGAAGGTGTGGTGACTGTGGACATACAAGATGGCATCACCATGGCCTTACCACAGAGGACTCCACGAGGCTTAGAGAAAGTAAAGGATGTGGGTAACAGGCCAAGACCACATGACACCAGGGACATTAGAGGCTGATCTGCAGGGGGAATGTGAGCTCTCCCACAATCCTGAGCGAGAGGAGCAGGCGTGGTCAGCCATCATGCTCACTGAGCCCTCGGCTGACAGTTTAGACCCTCAACCCCCTGCATCTCTTGACTCAGAGGCAGACAAGCCGGAGCAGCCAACACTTGCTGAAATCCTGTCTAAGGGCAGTTAATAAATTCACTGCCTCAGTGAATACCCTTAATGAACAGTTTTGGGGGTTGAGAGAGAAGGTGTCCTTACTGTAGTCAGACCTGCAGAAGACAACAGTGGTTGAAAGTCGCATTAGTGACATGGAGGATAAGCTCCCTCCCTTGACTCGAGACACACAAACAGCCTACCAGCTGGAAAAGGACACTAATAACAGGGCGGAAGACATGGAGAACTGTCACTGCTGCAATAATATTTGTATAGTGGGCTTCCCCGAATGTGCTGAAGGTAGGGAATCCGCTGCCTTTGTGGAGAGATGGCTTTTGGAGAGAACTCACACTGGCTTGCCCGCCTGGCTTGCCCATACTAGTCCGGCTTCTCCACTATTGGGTTCAACAATTAACAGTTCCCCAATATCCTTTTTGTGTTAATGCTATAAAAGGGTGGAAACTGTATTCAGTTTAAAAATTGTAAGACAAAGCACTGTCTTTGTTAGACTGGCTGGCAGGGCTGCTGATAAAGCAGTACAATTGGTCCTGTAGTACTGGGCCCAAGTTCTATCAGCTAAACAGAGGGGCTTTGGGCAGCTTTATTGTTCAATTTTGCCTAAACAAATACATTAATTTTTCTAGACCACACCCCTGCTCCTACTTGCTTACCAGTGCCTAAACAAAATTTTCTTGGGCCTCATTGGGTCAACAGAGGGGCACAGGAGGTGGGAGCAAATTGTTTTCATTTTTGGGGCATAGGTGGATAAAGTCAGTGCCGGTGTTTACTGAACCTGGAGGGGGGTTGAGTGGGGTGTAGACGTAGTTGAGGGGGGGCGTTATGAAACCTGTACAGGGCCCCATGATTTCTAATAGTGGCTCTGCTGGCTGGCCTAATTACCAGATCTGAACCCCAATGATCTGTTGTGGGTTGACATTCCCTCTTAATATCTTCAAAATCTGACATAGAACGGTAAGGGCCTGCAAAGCGTTGACTACTGCAAATTACATTTTTTTTAATGAATTGCATAGAATTTCATGCAATAAATAAAACATACACTGTATATGAAATAAAAAGAATGTTATGACACTGTCGATTTATTGATTATATTTCTTATCAATGTGATGCTACTTTGGTAAATAAAAGTATTAACTGCTATTAACAAATATACATTTTGTATAAACAAATAACATTCCTGCCCATAAGGGCTTGGGTTCCCATACACATACAGATGTTCCTTGCCTAGGCTGACAGTGCAATCCAAGGTGATAATTGTGTAACCAATGTTCTCTGTGCATTGTATTTGGACAAACCTCTGTGCCCTGCACTTCTGCTTTAAAAGTATTTTATATTGTAGTGAGTTATTCTGGGACAGGGTTAGGAGGGGGTCTATTTAGTAGGGCAGGTACTTTCTCTTTAGGCCTGCCTATTTAGCACAGATGAGCTCAGAGAGAGCTGGTGTGTGTTGGAGATAGAAGGCTCTTTGCATCTGCAAGGAAATAGGAGGATTGTTTGCTGTGTATTAACCCTTTCTGTCACTGACATAAGGCATACAGAGGCACAGAGCCCCCTGAATCTGGCAGGTCATTATGCCTTACATCCACTTAATTCCCACGTATGTTATATGCTCATGGTCACTTCAATGACCATGAACTGTCTAGCAGGTTCTGTTGAATATATGAACTAGATTCATATCGAACCATAGGTAAGAATGTTGTGTGAGGAGTGTCATTGGAAAGTGGGAGACAGGGAGATATAAGATATGTCGAAAGTTTGCGCCAGTAGTGGAGTAACTTAATCGGGTTCATGTCCTTGTAGAGGATTGATTTCTGAGTAGTACTGGGGCCCCCTGGGTTACTAGCAGGATCCTCGGTTTTCTGTAGTCTAGTTGCCGGAGAGGGTAGGGTGAGAAGCAAAGTGGTGATTGAAAGGAATAGTGGTTTCAGGGTTGGCTTGAATTTGTGCTTGGTATAGTTATTCTGTTGCGATTAAAGTGCTTATATTTTGTAAGTAAATTATGATATTCTGGAGTTGTGGTGAAATGCCGCCAGCAGGAACAAATCTGAGTGAACTTGGAGGGCGTGTCTTTTGCCTGATGGATCAATTCTTCCATTTCTGAAGTTTTTTGGATATGACTGAACCAGTCCCTCATAGTTGGTGGATTTGGCGAGTGCCATATACGGGGGTACACATGTTTGCTGCTGTGATCATGCACATGGTCAGGTATGTGCTTGTCGGTCCTGCTGGGTAGTGAAGCAGGAATTGTGCTGGGGTATATTCTAGTTTTTATGTGGTAATTTGAAGTATCAGTCTATGAACTTCTTTCCAAAAAGGTTGGATTTTAGCACATGAACACCATAGGTGTAGTAGAGATCCGGGTTCAGTTTCACATCTCCAGCATTCTGGGGAGAGTGAGGAGTAGATGTGATGAAGTTTTAGAAGTGTTTTTTACCACCTTGAAATTATTTTGAATGCATTTTCTTGTGCGTATATATTTAGAGAGCCCTTGTGGGCAATTGTGTATATTGTTTCCCAATTCTTGTCTGAAATATGCATAGGTGAAAGATATGAGGTGTCTTTGGGGCTCCGATTTTTGGCATATATCTTCGAATGGGGTAAGAGATCGTGACCAGTCAGAGCTATGAGCCTTTGTGTCAAGAAAGTGTTTAATTTGAATGTATGTCCAATATGGGAATACATTTGGTTGTAGATGGGCAGTTAAATTGGAGTGTGAAAGTAGTTTATCATCCTTGAAGAAATGCATAGTTTGAACATTTGTATGTGGCCAAGCATCTTTCATAAAGGATGTCTGCATTCCCGGTGTAAATGCTGGATTTAGTCTGAGCGGGGTCATGGGGCCAATATTCGACGAGATTTTGTATTTGGAGCAGGCTTTTTTTTAAAGTGGATATCTTGGGGTAAATCAGTGGGTGAGAGTTATATATGGGTGTAGTGTGGTTAGCCAGTAGCCATGGGGATTGGGCCAGTGGGATGAGAGTGAGTTCTCTAGTTGGACCCAGTCTTTGGTAGAAAAATGTATGTTCCAGTCTATGATTCTTGTCAAATGGCTGGCTTGTTGGTATTTTTCAATATCTGGTAGACCTAGACCTCCTTTAATTTTGGAGAATGTGAGTTTTGCATATTTAATTCTAGGGCAAATTGTACCCCAAATACATTTTGTACAGATTCTATGGTAGGTTGTGAAGAAAGTTGGTGGAGGTTTGATTGGAACTGTCTGGAGAAGGTATAGAATCCTTGGAAGGATGTTCATTTTAATTATGGCCACTCTACCAAACCAAGAGAAGACATTAGTAATGGTTTAATAATGTAATAGGGGTTGGTAATTTGCTGCATACAGATCTGATAGAGAGGCAGTTAGTTGTATACCTAAATAAGTAAGGGCATGATTGTTCCATTTAAACAGGAAATTGTGTTGGCATTGTGAACACTGTTCAGAAGATAGGGTGACATTTAGTGCTTTTGTTTTCGTGAAATTTAGTTGGAGATTTGACAAGCGTTTGAAGTGGTCTAGAGTTTTTAAAAGGTTTGGTAAAGTTGTTAATGGTTCAGTTAGAAACAGGAGTATATCATCTGCGAAAGCAGCTATTTTGTAGGTACGGTTGCTCACTTAGATTCCCTTGATATCTGAATTTGCTCTGATGCATCTTAGAAGTGGTTCTAATGTAAGAAAGAATATTAACGGGGATAAAGGACAGCCTTGTCGAGTTCCATTTGTGATGGGGAAGGCGTTCGATAGGTGGCCATTTACTCATACTCTCGCAGTGGGATTGGAGTAGAGATTGGACTGTAAAGTTGCCAACATATAATCCCCCTATCGAATGCCTTCTCCACATCTAATGACAAGCGGAATCCCTGTTGATTGGTAGTTTTAAGCCAATGTTGGATGTTAATGGCTTTGAGGGTATTGTCTCTCGCCTCTCTACCAGGGATAAATCCCACCTGGTCTAGGTGGATAAGGTTGGGGAGTAAGGGGAGAAGTCTGTTGGCTAAAATTGTTGCATACCGCTTAAGGTCAACATTTAGTAGGGAGATCTGTCTGTAATTGGTTACTAATGATGAGTCTTTACCAGGTTTGGGGATGACTGTTATATGTGCCGTCAATAAGTCGGGGGGGGTGCAGTAGGGATTGCATAGGTATCAAATATGGAAATGAAAATGGGAGTCAGAACGTTCATGAAGGATTTATAATAACCTACAGTTAGTCCATCTTTCCAGGGCTTTTACCAGTCTTCAAAATATTTAAGGCTGTTTCCGCTTCTTCTTTGTTTAAGGGCTTGTTCAGGTCACGACAGAGGGTTGCTGACAAGGCAAATGGAAATTTCCAGCGATACAGTAAGCCTTTAGTTTGCAGCACCTCCAGTAATGGTCGCAGGTCTTTCCTGTGTCTGAGGGTAATGGCAGATAGATCTTAATAAATTGAGATCCTGTTCCCTTCATAATCCAGCGGCCATTTGATTCTTGCTTGCTTTAATATTTCCTCTTTTAATTTATAGTCATTAATATAACAGATAATATCTCTAGGGGGATCAGAGTCCCTGCCTCGTGGTCTGAGGGCTCTGTGAATGCGCTCCATTTCAATGGTTTCTGAACCATGTTTATCCAAGAGTTGATTGAATAGGGCAGACACTGTAATAGGTAGCTGTGTGTTATCTAAGCTTTCAGGGAGTCCTCTCACCTGCAAATTGTGACTCCTTCCTCGGTTATCAAGATCTTCAACATGTTTTTGGATGTCTCTCATTTGCATTGTGTGAGTATCCACCGCGTTATTGATCTTCTTGAGTGCAGACTGATGTGTGGCTGTCTTCTTCTCCGCGTCCTGTATTGCCTGTAATTCATTGCAGAGGTCAGTGATAGCGGTGGTGAAGGTATCTTTTATATCTGTCTCCACAGCTCGGAGGTCCTGTAGAGTCGGGTGTTGAGGTAGACCAGAGCTTGTCGGCATGTCAGGATGTTGTGCGGCAGATGGCTCCAGTACAATCTCCTCACGCACGAGGTGGAGGTCGCCATGTTCGCTCTGTGTGTCTGGAATATCTCCGGTATGTTGTGGGTGTTCTGACCTCTGTTACTCCTCGGAGATCTTGATCTTGAAGCAGAGTTGTTTCGGGAGGCAGTCCCCATACTCGGTGTGGCAAATGATGTGTGAAGTCTGCGTTAGAGCTTAGATGAGGCCACAGTCTGACGGAGCTGGTGGGTTAGGCAGCCATCTCTCTTCAAGGCAAGCCACGCCCACAGTCAACAATAAGATTTGTACACATTATAGGGGGTGTTTCGGGTAAAACAGTACAATGGAGCTGACAAAATATATTGTTAAACACTACAATACAGGGCACTTTTGCCACCTTGCTTCCCAGCCCAATTTTCAGCTTTCATCGCTCTCGCCATTTCAATGACAATTGTGCGGTCATGCTACACTGTACCCAAATGAGCTTTATTTTGGTGGTATTTATTCACGACTCCGTTTTTTTATTTTTTTGCAATATAAGTGAAAAAAAAGCAGGAATTTGGAAAAAAAACAATATCTTCTTTTTTCTATTTTAAAAGAAATCCAATAAAATCAAATTTTGTCATAAATTTAAGCCAAAATGTATTCTGCTACATGTTTTTGGTAAAGAAAATTCCGTTAAGTGTATAATAATTGGTTTGTGTGATCACGGACATATGTACGTAAATGATCATGTACATATGTGTGCAGGTGATCATTTACATATGTGTGCAGATATCATTGGGACATATGATTTTAGTGGGACATATGTTTTTTATTTGGGGACATGTCTTTTTATTATTTGGGGACATGTGTGTTTTGGGGACATGTGTGGGGACATGTGTGGTTTGGGGACATGTGTGTTTACACTGTGTGGTGATGTGTGTTTACACTAGACTAGTGATCAGTGAGTAAAAAGCTGTAAAAACAGCTCATACTCACTGATCACCAGCCGGCTGCAGCGATCTGCTCTCCTCTCCTCAGCGAAGACTTCCGTGTGAGGAGAGGAGAGCTGATTGCCTAGCCACCGGCTGTTTGTTTTGATCACATGATGGCTGTGATTGTACATGGCCGTCATGTGATCAGGAGGGCCAATCACAGAGCCCTCCTGCCGATCCGAGATGCACCGTGTCCAGGTGACAGGAGCGCATCGGGATCCCCCTCCTTCTGAAGGATGTTCCTAAACGTCCAGTCAGAAGGAGGTGGCTCCCACCTAGCCGTATATGTACATTGGCCAGGTGGGAAGTGGTTAAAGGATAAAACATACCCTAATATAGTCCTTCTGCAGGAACTGAATAATAGCAGAACAAGTCTCTGGAATAATGATCCCCAGAGCATGGGGGGAGATGCCTGTCGAGAACCCCATTGCCAAGTACTGCAAGGTGGTGACTATCCTCTGTTCGGGAGTGATGGTTTGTCACATGCAGGTGTCCTGCTTGCTAATATAAGGGGTGAGCAAAGCCAACAAATGGTGAAAAATGGGGTCCATCATCTGGAGAAAATTCCTAAAGTTATCAGGGTTATTCTCCTGGATCTCACAAAGCAGAGGCATATAAGAGAATTGGTCACACTGGAGTAACAAATTCTTGGTCCATGAACCCCTTCCCACCCTGTTCACGGACTGGATTTGGGTCAAAGTTAGAACCCCAACACCAAGCCCTCGCACAGCTGTCAAAGCAAGAAGAAGCATCACTCGGTGGGAGCCTCCCATGGAGGTGGAGCTGTTGCATTTTTTTTTTTTTGGGGTTCATGGGCGTGAGATGGATTTACATCGCAGGACATTTTATTTTATTTTTTTAATAAAGGATTTGTCTCAAAGTGTCTCCTGTCTTTTTTACTATTTTTGACAATTTTTGTGAATTGGCACGGATACAATGTACCCATTACCAATTAACATGGATCTGGGGGTCCCCTTGTTAAAGGCAGCTTCTAGATTCTGATAAGCCCTCCACCCACAGACCCCCACAACCTCCAGGCAAGGGATGTGGTGATAAGGCCCTTGTCCCCATCAAAGTGGGGATAAGGTGCTTTGGGGTACCCTAAGCACCCCCCATGTTGAGGGCATGTGGCCTGGTATGGTTCAGAAGGGGGGGCACTCTCTCAGCCTGCCAGGTTGCATGCATGGATAAGGGTCTGGTATGGATTTTGGGGGGGCCCCTACACCACTTTAATCAAAAATTATTGGCACAGAGTTCCCCTTAATATCCATACCAGACTTGAAGGGCCTTGAGGGGACCCCACAAAAAAAATTAAAACTTTGGCTCTGGGTTTCCCTTAATATTCATACTAGACCCAAAGGGCCTGGTAATGGACTGGGGGGAACCCATGCCATTTTTTTAAATGAGTTTTATCTATATTGCCGGGACCTGACAATTCATTACAGCTGCAATCAGTTTTAAATGACTGTTTTCCTTTAGAAATGTCATTTTGCTGTGGTACTGTTCTAAACACGGGAAAAATGCGCCATTTTTATTGTTTCACTTTAAGCATTATTAAATCACTGCTCCTGAAAAAACTACAATTTTTAAAACTTTTTTGCATTGATATATGTCCCCTGGGGCAGGACCCAGGTCCCCAAACACTTTTTATGGCAATAACTTGAATGTAAGCCTTTAAAATGAACATTTTTGATTTTTCATGTTCGTGTCCCATAGACGTTAATAATGTTCGCGTGTTCAAACAAATTTCATTCTGCTATTGTGGGAGGGTTGGGGGGGTCACGCCAATGGCACGGTAAGCACATTTTCACAGCATTTATCATAGGCATGGCTAGAGAGTGGCTGTAAGTGTTTAGCGAAATAGATGAGTGATGTAACAAGAATTGTGCCGGGGCGAAGTCATCTTAAACATCAACAACCAGAAAAAGCAAGTCTCATAATAATTTAAGTCCATTCTTAACCGATTGAGATCCGCGCTATAGCCGAATGACGGCTACAGCGCGGACCTACTTTGCCGGGACTACGTCTATTGACGTTGCCCCGTGCACGAGCAGCCTGCACGCCCCCTGAGGGACGTGCGCGGCGCGCTCTGTGATCAGCGAGTCTATGAGACTCGCCTGATCACAGATCGGAGCAAGGGGTCAATCCGACCCCTTACCACGTGATCAGCTGTCAGCCAATGACAGCTGATCATGTGATCACAACAGCCGGTAATCGCTGACAGCGCGAGGAGAAAAAAAAAAGCCGATCACCGGCGGCCATGAGAGGGACTTCAGTCCCGATCACGGCCAAGTCATCAGTGCCCACCTGCCCCCTGCCAGTGCCACCTAAATAAAGTAAAAGTGACACCCATCAGTACCACCCCTTAGTGCCCATAGTGCCACCCATTAGTGCCCATAGTGCCACCCATCAGTGCCCACAGTGCCACCCATCAGTGCTCACAGTGCCACCTATCAGTGCCCACAATCTGCCTCAACAACAGTGTTGCACCTCATATGCCACATATCCATGCCCATCAGTGTCATCTACTAGTGCCCATCAGTGCCCATCAGTGCCGCCCATCAGTGCTCAGCAGTGCCACCTATCAGAGCCACCTATCAGTGCCACCTATCAGTGCCCATCAGTCCCCTCTATCAGTGGTACATATCTGTGCCCATACGTGCCACCCATCCGTGCCATCTTATCTGTGCCCATCTTTGCCCATCAGTGCCGCCTTATCTGTGCCCATCAGTGCTGCCTTATCTGTGCCTATCAGTGCCACCTTAACTGTGCCTATCAGTGCCCACCAGTGCAGCCTATCAGTGCCCACCAGTGCCGCCTCATCAGCGCATTTCAATGAAGGAGAAAAATTACCTGTTTGCCAAATTTTATAACAAACTATTAAACATGATTTTTATTTTTATTTTATTTTGCATCTTTTTTTGTTTGTTTAGCAAAAAATAAAACTCCCAGCTGTAATTAAATACCACCAAAAGAAAGCTCTATTTGTGGGAAAAACATGCTAAAAATTTCATTTGAGTACAGTGTTGTATGACCGCGCAATTGTCATTCAAAGTGCATCAGCGCTGAAAATTGGTCTGGGCAGGAGGGGGGTTTAAGTGCCCAGTAAGCAAGTGGTTAATATACAATGATCAGGCCTCACTTTGATCCTGTGGCCATATTAAAAATAAAACCGGGAGTAAAAAAAACAAGTGGGTTCCCAATCCCTAATTTACACAAAACAAAAGCAGAAATTACGGTTACCGCCATCTAGTAGAGAAATTAAAAAAATCACCTTTATTAAATAAAAAAAAAAAAAAACAATTGAAAATAAAAGTTAAAAAAGTTTACAAAATTAGGAAAAAGTTGGAGAAAAATCTAAAACAAGGTAATGATCAATTTCCACGGTATTATTCTACTGGACTATATGTTAAAAATTGTCAACCATCATTAATAGAAAAATATACATCCTATTACTTGTTCAGGTCATATGGAGAGTAAGTTTTGAATTTTCCTTTTGGGACCACCCCCTTACCAATGGTGGATATATTGCTCCAGTACTAATAGGATAGCCCCTTGTTGTGAATAGCCAAATAATATTTTGGAGCATTGTGGCCCTTACAGCCATTCCTTTTGATGTTTAAATTCTTTATATTCCCTCAAACAAATACCCAGTGCCCGTGTGGTCCTGTCAACATATTGCAGGCCACATGGACACTGGAGTTAATAAACAGCATGGGTAGTGGCACAAGTGCTAAAATATTTGATATCATAATTCCTAGACATTACAGTGGATGTGAAAAAATATGCAAAAAAGTTGGCCTAATTGGTTTGTCAATCACATTAAAAATGTATGCCTAAAATCAAATAAATGTAAATGTCTGGTATCTACTCTTATGAATATATTTCTTAGTATACCAAGTCTGATCCTATATTTTTAGGCATAGAACCTTTCAAATGTACATTGAAAGAGTATAAGCAATATAAAGAAAAGTATTTTCCAGCATCTGTGTTTAATACAAAGCTTACAGAAAAATAATTTAATATTTTTAAATTTTTTGGATACATTTTAAAATATTCCCACAGTAATGAAATCTAAGCACTTTTGCTGTCATCCTCACCTCGAGACAAAGTTGAATCACCTAATTAGGGAAAGTTAGTACTGTAATTCTTTTTCCATCTACAGTTCTTTTATTTTATTTTTTAAGTTCCAATTATTCCCGCAGGCATTCTCACCACGTGATGTAATTACAGCCGTTTGTCTTCATTCATTATAAGAATTGTCAGTTTCTATTGATGTATACAAAACCTGCACCCTGCTGAAATATTGTTTCAAAAAAATGTGTCCAGCTAAAGTATATTTTTCTATATATTTATATAAATCTATAATATGGAAAAAGAATCATTTTTAGAAACTCTGGCCTAGTCATGAAAAAATCCAAGATGTCATAGACAGAATATCTATAATATGTGCTGCAGCTAGCTACCAAGAATATACCTCTTTCTTAAGTAGTAGGTAGGGATGGGCCTGAGCGACCCCCTACTCGGTTTGTGGCACAGCAGTGATTTACTGATGCTTAAAAGGAAAAGTCCAGCCTGAACTTTTTAGGCTGGGCTTCTCCTAAGGTTCACAGGAGTGCAATTTGTTTTGTACTCCTGTGACCTGTTTTTAGTGGAGATCAGTATGAAGTCCGCTCTCCACTGATGTCACTGCAATCAGCCAAGGCAGTGCATCATCACAACTTAGGAAGTCTGGATCTGCCAGCTGCCTGGACTGATGGCAGTCTCAGCCTCTCAGCTCCCCGCTAAGAGGCTGAGAGGGCTGCTTCTCGCCCCTCCACAGCTCAGTGCTCCAATGAGTGTGAAGGAGCAGAACAGGAGAGATGCTGACTGACAGGCAGCATCTCTCTGCTCAGGGAGGTGAGAGAACCAAGCCATCCTGATGTTTAATGGCTCAGTTCTCAGTGAAGAGACGGCAGGGGACAGATGCAGCAATGCAGCATTGGTCTGTTGCTGCATCCAACTAGGTAAGTATGAATACCCCATAAAAAAAACCATGCTTCTCTTCTTAAGTGAAATCATCTAAATGAGAAACAATAAAAATGAAAAATTCCTTTAGTGCCTGGGCTGTCCCCCATTACAGTCTGTCTGTAATGTGGCATATATAGAGCCTGCTGGAGCAATAATGACATTTATAAAGCCCAACAAAAATTACATTTTCCATTCAAGTTTTCTTGTTTTTATAAACAATGGCTTGGGGAGCAAGTCTGTATGATGAGGCCACAATTTAGTGCACTCAGAACAAGAGTAGAGATTTTTAGATAAATTCTGGTGTCTTTCGGAGACTTTGGATAGAAGTAACAGGTGTGGAAGAATTGGGCTTTGGGTGTCAGTGGGGCCTTCACACCGCAACCCTATAGAGGTACTCTTGATGAAAGCAAGAATTGGCCTCGCTGTCAAAAATTTTAATGATATACACCTGTCAAACCGGTGTCAAACATTTCAGTGCCTCAAGAAATTAGATAAATGGCACCATAGCTTGTAGACTTTATAACTTTCACACAGACCAAATAATATACACTTATTTGGGTTATTTTTATCAAAGATATGTAGTAGTATAAAAAAATATATAAAACAATCAGCGCACACACAAATAGTGGACAAGTAATTGCCAGCTGAACACCTAAAAGAGCAAATCACAACTCCTCAAATAGACATGCCAGTAAAATCAATGGTGCAGCGCAAAATAAGTCCATAAACTGAATGATCTGATAGAAAGAAAATATGAAGCCATATTACTACTATACTATACTACTACTACTGATATGTAGTAGTATACATGTTGGCACAAATTTATGAACAAAAATGTATTATTTGCAAAATGTAACAAAATTTTCGCTCTTTTTTCACTTATGTCGCAAAAAATAACAGTGGTGATTAACCACTTCCCACCTGCCAATGTACATATACTGCCGGGTGGGAGCCGCCTCCTTCTGACTGGACTTTCAGGAACGTCCTTCAGAAGGAGGGGGATTGTGCGCAAAGGTGCCCGTGCAGCGGTGCGATCCCAAAGCGCTCGTGTCACCCGAACACAACGCAACTCTCGGATCGGCAGGAGGGCTCTGTGATTGGCCCTCCTGATCACATGGCGGCCGTGTTCAATCACAGCCGTCATGTGATCAAAACAAACAAGTCGTCGCTGAGGAGAGGAGAGCAGATCACTGCAGCCGGCTGGTGAACAGTGAGTATGAGCTGTTTTTACAGCTTTTTACTCACTGATCACTAGTCTAGTGTAAACACACATCACCACACAGTGTAAACACACATGTCCCCAAAACACACATGTCCCCACACATGTCCCCAAAACACACATGTCCCCAAATAAAAAAACATATGTCCCACTAAAATCACATGTCCCAATGATTATCTGCACACATATGTACGTGATCACCTGCACACATATGTACATGATCATTTGCGTACATATGTCCGTGATCACACAAAGCAATTATTATACACTTAACGGAATTTTTTTTACCAAAAACATGTAGCAGAATACATTTTGGCTTAAATTTATGACAAAATTAGATTTTATTGGATTTATTTTAAAATAGAAAAAAGAAAATATTGTTTTTTTTCCAAATTTCTGCATTTTTTGCGCTTATATCACAAAAAATAAAAGAGTCATGAATAAATACCACCAAAATAAAGCTCTATTTGTGCAAACAAAATGATAAAAATGTCATTTGGGTACAGTGTAGCATGACCGCGCAATTGTCATTGAAATTGTGAGAGCGATGAAAGCTGAAAATTGGGCTGGGAAGGAAGGGGGCCAAAGTGCCCTGTATTGTAGTGGTAAATACCACCAAAAGAAAGCTCTATTTGTGTGAAAAAAAATTATAAAAATTTTGTTTGGGTACAGTATTGCATGACTAAGTAATTGGCATTCAAATCATGAGAACACTGAAAGCTGAAAATTGTTCTGGGCAGGAAGGGGTATAAGTGCCCTGTATTGAAGTGGTTAAAGCGGTTGTATAGTCCTTTTTACAACTTTTACCTACAGGAAAGCCTATAATAAGGCTTACCTGTAGGTAAAAAAAAATATCTCCTAAACCTGCACTGCGGCGCATGTGCACAGGGGATTCTCGGCTGAAAGTCCGGCAACGCCGGACCCTGCTAGGAATAAATCTCCCGTGCGCATGCGAGTGACGTGTCTTCCGGGTATCGCGGCTCCGCCGAGGGAGCTGACATGTTCCCTCGGCGTGGATCGGGCCAGATGTCGGGGCCTCGTTATAAGTTAAGTATTTCATAATGAGCTAGTATGCGGTGCATACAAGCTCATTATGCCTTTTCCCTTGCAGGTATGAAAATAAAAAAAAACTCAGTGGCTTTACTACCGCTTTAAAGCAGAGCATGCACAGTGGGCACCCGGCTGTGAAGCCACAAGCTGTTTTAGCTGAGTGCCAACACTTGTGATGTCAGTGCCTAGGAGAGAACTGAGTCCGAGTGCCTGCATGGCTGAATCCTGGGACAGGTGAGTGTGTGTTTACTAAAAGTCAGCAGCTACACTTTGTAGCTGCTGACTTTTAATAAACACAAAAATGGCTAGAACTCCACTTTTAGGTGTCCTCAAGAGATTTCTGCTAACTCTCTGGGGACAGGATGAGTTCTTTCCCCTTGTAAGAGTATCTGGAACTGCCTCCTACCCCAGCCATGTACTATTCCCAAGGGCAATGGGGATAGAAAACCATCTGTTAAGGGTTGACGTATGTCTAACTTTGCTGCAATGACTCCAAATCTGACAGAATCTTCCTCCCTCTTCTCTTGTGTGTTCTGTGGAAGAATGGTATCTGCATAAAGTGGGCCTTGAGATGAAAGGAAGTCCTCCCTTTTCCTCCCGCTGCTCTGCTTTAAGTGCCCTGTCCATAATTCCACACAGAGTCTGCTCCAGAAAGAACACAACTGGGTTTTTTTTATCACTGATGCATGCATTGTTACAGCTCACCATCCTTGTGGCCTCTTCAAATGGTGTCAGTACAGTGCATGCATCCTTTATCAGCAGCCATTGGTGTCAGAAAAAAAAGCAGAGCCAGCCTGAGCCTGTTGTGCCATACTCACAAAGGTACTTATTGATGGCCCTCTGCTGCATGTGCAGATGCTGCAGCATTGCCAAAGTCAAGTTCCACCCGGTGGGCATGTCACAAATCAAGAGGTTTATGAGTAGAATGAGTTCCTGCTGAATTTCAGCCAACCAAGCACTGGCTATGTATGACCACCTGAAATGGCTACAGCAGGCATGTACTGGCCATCGGGACTACCGGGAGATTCCCGGTGGGCCGATGGCTCAGTGGGCCAGTCTGGTGCAGTCCTGGAGCGGCTCCTCTCTGACAGTGAGTGATCTCGATTTCACTCCTGTCAGGAAGAGCAGTTTCCGTGATATGCTGGAGAGAGCATTAGGCTTTCTGCTCCCTCCAGCCTGCAGGGGGAGATAGACACGGTCAGCAGACTTTCCTTCCTCTCTCCCCTATCACTTGTTATCACATGACTGGAGAGAGGAAGAAGAGAGGCTGCCTTTAGAACTGTGAGTACATGTGGGAGGGGGACACTCTGATGTAAGGGGGCTGGTGGTGGGACTCTGATGTAAGGAGCTGGTGATGGGACTCTGATGTAAGGGGGCTGCTGGAGGGAAGCTGATGTAAGGGGCTGGTGGTGGGACTCTGATGTAAGGAGCTGGTGGTGGGACTCTGATGTAAAGAGCTGGTGATGGGACTCTGATGTAAAGAGCTGGTGATGGGACTCTGATGTAAAGAGCTGGTGATGGGACTCTGATGTAAAGAGCTGGTGATGGGACTCTGATGTAAGGGGGCTGGTGATTGGACTCTGATGTAAGGGGGCTGGTGATGGGACTCTGATGTAAGGGGGCTGCTGATGAGAATCTGATGTAAGGGGCTGCTGATGGGACTCTGATGTAAGGGGGCTGCTGATGAGAATCTGATGTAAGGGGGCTGCTGATGAGAATCTGATGTAAGGGGGCTGCTGATGAGAATCTGATGTAAGGGGGCTGCTGATGAGAATCTGATGTAAGGGGCTGGTGATGGGACTCTGATGTAAGGGGCTGGTGATGGGACTCTGATGTAAGGGGGCTGGTGATGGGACTCGGATGTAAGGGGCTGGTGATGGGACTCTGATGTAAGGGGCTGGTGATGGGACTCTGATGTAAGGGGCTGGTGATGGGACTCTGATGTAAGGGGGTGCTGATGGGACTCTGATGTAAAGGGGGTGCTGATGGGACTCTGATGTAAAGGGGGTGCTGATGAGACTCTGATGTAAGGGGGCTGGTGATGAGAATCTGATGTAAAGGGGCTGGTGATGAGAATCTGATGTAAAGGGGCTGGTAATAGGACTCTGATGTAAGGGGGCTGCTGATGAGAATCTGATGTAAAGGGGCTGGTGATAGGACTCTGATGTAAGGGAGCTGCTGATGAGAATCTGATGCAAAGGGGCTGGTGATGAGAATCTGATGTAAAGGGGCTGGTGATGAAAATCTGATGTAAGGGGCTGGTGATGAGACTCTGATGTAAAGGGGCTGGTGATGAGACTCTGATGTAAAGGGGCTGGTGATAGGACTCTGATGTAAGGGGGCTACTGATGAGAATCTGATGTAAAGGGGCTGCTGATGAGAATCTGATGTAAGGGGGTGCTGATGGGACACTCAAAACGTAAGTGGGCCGGTCTGGATGACGTCCAGGGCCAAATTTCTGCCCCAGTCCAGCCCTGGGCTACAGACACTTCTGGCCTGCTTCAGCTGATCTTCCAACCCTGGGTACCTATTTAAAAACCGCTGCACCATCAAATTGAGGACATGTGCCAGGCATGGAACATGTGTCAACTTTCCCTGTCTAAGGGCAGACAGGAGTTTTGTGCCATTATCTCACACCATGATTAGTGGCTTCAGCTGGCATGGCTTCAACCACCACTGGGCCTGCCCCTACAGAGCCACCAGAATCTTTGCTCCAGTGTGGCTCCTGTTCCCTAGACAGACCAGCTGAAGCACTGCATGGCACCTTTTAGCTTGACTCATTGAATAGCCACTTGAATGCTTAGGATGTACTTGTAGTTCATGGGACAATTTATCAGAGGACATGGAGGAGGAGGAGGAGGAGGGGCTGGAGCTGACAAATTCTGCATCATCATTACTAGCTGTATGGAGACATGGTGGCACAACAAGCTGCAGCACTGAGCCCTGTCCTGAAACTCTCAGAGTTGCAAGTATAGTTACCCAGTGAGCTGCAAATTAAATATATCGTCCCTGACCATACTTGCTGGACCACGTGTCAGAAGTAACGTGGACCTTGCGACTGACTGCCTTGCCGAACAATACCACAACATTGCCTTCCATGTGATGGTAGAGAGCTGAAATGAAAAAAAAAGCTGTACATGAAAAGAAATAGCAATAGTGGGGAAAAGACTGTGCTGCAAAATAAATAAATACTGGGAAAGCTGCTAACACTCAAACAAACAAAGTTAATCATGAAAAGTAAATCAAACAGTGTAGCGCTAATGTGTACCAAGAAAAATAAGATCATACACCTATCAAGATGTAATGAAAATAAATTGCGTGAAAACAACAACAAAAAACACAAGTGTTCAAACGCATGAAATGCATAGAACACTGCACGTTAATAGTCCATTGAGTAGTGAAAGTGAAGAGAAATCTTCTTGTTCAGGTGACACCAAACAATCAGAAGCAGAGCAAAACAACTTGTCTGTAGTCACTCTAAGCGGTGCTTCAAAGATAAATGAGTAAACACTCTTACCGACTGTGGTGGATGCACATGTCATACGAAGTGAGTCAGAAAGGCTCGTAATCCAATAGGGGCTGAGGTTGGTACTGTACCCAGGAAAAAGTTGGTTAAATCTGACGTGGGATCCCCGACTCTTGATTCCAAGACTCCACGAACCATTATTGCAGTGGGTAGGTATAATTCCAAAGGCAATTTCACTAGATTTCACAGTCAAGGTTGCACGTTCTTCCTCTAACTTCATTCAGTATTATAAACTTTCCTTATTAATTTGCAGCTGCTGTCATTGTAAAATTCAATGCAAGATGGCAATCTGGAGCTTCCTGTACACTGTGGCTGTTGTAATTAAAGGTGAAAACATCCATTCAGTCCAGGCTTCAGTCTCCTATAATGTGATTCAGAGGTGCGGTGTCTCCTTTAAATGTCGACTTTAAAAATCAATCCACCTTAGCAGAGATTTAAAAACATCCAGAGTACAGAGTAGGTGGATACTCCGCATCTCTGAATATGCCCTATTAAATTCTCCCTCCCACCTCAGTCCTAGCTTAAATACTCCTCCATCCTTCCCATAAACCTCCCCCCGCCAGCACAGCAGACCCTTTTCCATTTAGGTGCAAGCCATATTTAGCATATAGGTTGTACCCCAATGGAAAATCAGCCTGGTGCTCTAGAAACCCAAATCCTTCCCTCTTACACTACGTCTTTAGCCATGGATTCAGTTCCCTAACCTTCCCCTGTGTTTCCTGTGTTGTGCATGTGTTGTGCATGGCACAGACAATATCACCTTAATGGCCCTTCCCTTCAATTTGTAGACTAGTTCTTTAAAAGAAAAACTCAACTTTTGTTGAAGAAAAAACATTTTCGTCTAGTTGATCTATGTATATTACAAGATTTCTAACAAACTTTGTTTCAGATTCCTTGCACTTTTTGTTATTCTGAATTCACTTTGCACTGCAAGAGCACTTGAAAGTGCACTGAAAGTGCACTTGGAAGTAAAGTCGCTGTAGATAAGAGGGGGACATACAAGAAGAAAAAAAAACAGCATTTTAGTTTGCATATGATTGGATGATAAAATCAGCAGAGCTTCCCCTCATTTCAGATCTACCCCCTAGATTTAAAGCGACTGCACTTCCAAGTGCACTTGCAGTGCAAAGTGGGTTTGCCTTTCTTAACTAACCCCCTATGTGGTTGTCTGTTTCCATGTGGGAAAGTGAATCTAATGGGAGTGGTTTCATAATTATCAATCAGCTGCTGCACCTGCAGGGATCTAATGAGGAGAGCTGCAGGGTCTGCATCCATTTAGATGTGATTTCCTATTGGAAGTATCTCATCAAAAATTACATTTTTGGTTGCAGGGAATGCCTGATATCTGACTTCTATCTTAGGGTAGGCTTTTGTGAAAATCAGTGAGCCAATCACACAAGCAGGAAATTATGTTTCTGGGGGCATTCTAAATACATTCTGTGTACAGAACACCTCCACCTGCCATATTGCATTGCATTTTAAAGAAAATGACAGATTAAAAAAGAAAGGTTATTTTAAATAACATTGAATTACAATATGACTTGTGTCACAAATGTATAAATAAATATATATGTAGCACTGACCCCTGAAGGAGTGGCTGATTTTAATGGGCTTACCGTTACCTTCTTCACCTCGTATGCGTCTAGGGGTTTCCCGAGGTAGATGGCCCTAGAAATGTAGAGACTGACGCCAGATCTACTTAAAGGGATTTTTATTTGCAGAAATAGTAAACAACACAGACTCTCAACATAGGGTTAGAGGGTTTAGGTAGCAAAATCCAGGTACTCCTAGTGCTAAGTCAGTATGAAAAAGTCTCTCATATTAGGGAATCCAGAGAATAGCCATTCACAGCTGGATCCTCACCCTTATTGGATAGTCCTTCTCTCACCAGGCCTAGCAGCCAACAGGGTACTTAAATCAAAGCAAGTCTCTGACACAGACTTGGTGTACAACACTTTAGTAAAACTGAAATGTTTTAGACAGCTTGTAGAACCCTCGTATGGTACCAGTGTCTTGCAGCTGGTCCGGTGATACCACACGAGATTGGATTCACTTGGGGTCTTTCAACTGGTCCAGGCTCTTGTTGAGAAGCCAAGCCTTGCATGGCCTTCTCCCAAAGAGTCCTCCCCTGGATACCTTCACAGTTGTTGGGCCTCTCCACTAACTGAGACGGCACCGGACCACCTCCGAATCCTTCCTCCAATTTCCTTGCCTCGGGCTAGCCAGCCCGAGACGTGAGGTCGGGTGGATCCGCACCCCAGGCCATGGAAGTCAGAGGACCAGGACCAAACAGTTAGACAAAACTTCTTGACCGGAACCCCCGTAACACGTGACATCCGCACCTTAAGTACCCCCTCCCAGAAGGCATAGCAAGAGTGACACTCCCACTGGGCTGATTCTGAGAGAGAATAACCTTAATGCACCCAACTAGACTGCGTTCTAATTCCTGCCAAAAGTGACAATGCCACCTATGGGTAGGCAGAACACCATGCAGTCCAGCTAGACTGGTGCTGAGGTCCAAATTTAGAATAATTAAACCCAAAAGCAAACTGCGGTTCTAGGGTAAAGTTAAATGACAAAAACACATAGCGCATGCTCTTCAGGAGCCGGCCTACATACTTTCCCTGCCAATTTAGACAATGTCCTCATCATCTGGGAAGGACAGGAAAAAACCCCAGAAAACAAAAATCTAGTTCTATCAAAATTGAGTACCTGAACTTTAGGGTTGTAATGGGGAAAAGGGAAGAAAACAATAAAACTTTAAATGTTTACAAAGACATTTATCAGCAATGTAAGAACAATTTGACACACAATGCAGCCCAAGACCTATCTACCTACACCACCCTCTCTCCAGTAGCTTGATAGAAGTTCTCCTGCAATAAAACACACATGAAACCACAAACCATTATGTTTGGAAGGCAAGTCCCCATCATCAAATGATGAGTCCTTCTCTTCCAACTTAACTGTTACAAAAAAATATGACACATCTAAGAATACTCAGAGCATTCCCTTGTCTAGTGCCGAGAGTCATAAGTGCTAGTCCATCTTTTCTTTTTCTCAAACAACTGCTGCGCTGTGTAAAGCTTGACCAGTAGTCTCTTCAAAGCCTACTATCTAGCTATCTACCCACAGTCCTTGATCTCAAGCAAAAAGAAAAAAAGAAGTAGGGGTAGCAAAAGGTTGTTTTTTTTTTCAAGCAAAAAAACAGTTCTGGCGATTGTCCTCACCAGTAGAACCTGGGATCCGGCAAGGTTCCAGACTTTCCTTGGGCATCTATTGTTGTAATGAAATAAACAACATTGTCCACAGATCATCATCTGATCTGTAGACCACAGATGGTCTACAGATCATCACTTTGTCCGTGTACACGTGCCTTCCATAACTCCACTGCTGGAGGCACCCTGTGAACCTTTCATACATATCCAGAGAAAATATATTTTTCCGGAACGGCTTTGGAACCTTTAGGAGGTAGACATCCTCCGCATACCATTCTTCATGGTGTTGTTCAATAATGTCCATCACATCTCTAGGCACATAAGGGAATTCAAACCCATATTCCGATGCCACCCTCTTGTTTAATAGTCTCTGAGATCTCGCAAGCTTTGGTAAAGCTCTGGTGTTCCTACCTCCAAGGGGCACACAGGAGTCAGGGGCCTTGCGCACCAGAGTATCTAGTGTTGTCGGGGTTTCCGCACGCGGTGTTACACTCCCCGAATTCAGATGCTGCAAGTGGCGGCAACATCGTCCAAATTAGCCCAGAACATTTCTTGCGACAATGTTTCAAAGAGGTCGTCATCTCCAGTGTCAGAGAGAGAGAGTCCAACTCCAAATCTCTCAGCTCCTCCACTGGGAGATAGTTCCTCACAGTCCCACCCAACACAATGGCCCCAGATCTCTCACCATCAGTGTTGGCCGACCTCTCCGAAGTGACTTCCTTCCTCCGCATGGCTGTGGCAGTTACAGTGGATGAGGCTGTATCTATATATATATATATATATATATATATATATTTTTTTTAGTTTTTTTTTAGTTTTTTTTTATTTAGTTTTTGCTATTTTTTCCCCACAAAAGTGGAGTTACCCTTTAAATTGATTCTTAAGGAGTCTCCACCTTCAATGTATTCTGTCATTGATTCCAACATGGACCAAGACAGCTGGGTCTTGCCCAGCCCCTCTCAGTAATTTATTAACCTGGACCACCACATTCCAAACCCTGGCACCAGGGAGACAGCAAACCATTCGGTTGGGGCGATCCTGCCAACAATTATAGAATCACCTATTACCACTAACTGTCTAGCTCTTCTTGCACTACCCTTACCCAGATCCCCCAAGATCCCGCCGCCCTGTTTGTGGAGAAGAGGCCCTTGCCCCCATCAACATGGGGACAATGTGCTTTGGGGGAGGCAGAGCTTCCCCAGCCCCAAAGCACCCCTCTATGTTGAGGACATGTGGCCTGGTATAGTCCAGGAAGGGGGGCACTCACTCGCCTGGTATGGATAGAGGGGACCACACACCATTTTTTTGTATTGCAGGCAATTCTTTTTTTTTATATTCAGCTGTCTGCAGGTACCCCGCTGACAGCTTATGACTCGTTGGTCAATAGGGTGTGGCAGTCACCCACTCCTTAATAACTGGCTATTCAGTTTGATAAGGAGAAAAAAAAAAAATGCTTGTAAAAACGCAACACGTCTATTACCTGAAAAATGCAATCTGTGGGGAAAAAAGTCCCTGACCTTTTCCAAAAATGCAGAGATGAGAATGTGTTCCCTAGGAAACCATGTTAAATGGACTGTAGTGAGTTTTTGCAAAACACACTAAAAGAATGTATAGGTGTGAACCTAAACTTACAAATTAATGGTTGCAAAATCATCACTATGTGGTTAAAAACTTTACAAAAATCTATTTTTTCCATGTCTTACTGTAACTTACTGAACTAATTCTCCAGAAGCTATTATTCTTCTGCACAAACTGATAAAAATACACCTCAAAGTCTACAAAGATTTCTCTGAACCAAGCAATTTTCTTCTTTCATACTGCCCTTGAAGATCCTAAAATATATGTTTTGTTGATGTTCAGCTTTCCCCTTTCCTACAACTGCAGAGTGGAGACAATGACCAACATTGGTTCCTTTATGTTACAGGAATTGCCCTTAAGATATTTTTTAGACACTTGGTAGTTTTTATTGATATTAAAATATCATATCTTCCCTTACAATTACATATTAGTCTATGCCATCTTACACAGCTACTGGCATCAACAAAGCTAAATCTTTGGCTATTGTATACACAGTGTTGTGTGAGTCAGCATCACTCTTGTGTCTTTCATTTAAAATTAGGTTAAAGCGGAGATCCGGCCCCAGAATTATTATTATTATTTTTTTTAACAGGCATCCCTTCATAGTGCATTAATAACAAAAATAAAGTATGTATCTATATATATATATATATATATATATATATATATATATATATATATATATATATATGTTTGTGGTTAAGACTTCTATCCTTTTTTTCTACTTAAGATTTATAAAATCCTCTTCTGGTTGATTGTGGGCATGTGAATCCTCTTCCTGGAATAGTGATGGAGACCAGCATACACCTCTCAAACTCACGCATTCACAATGTACAGACGGCTGTAGCGCTGATTGTTTACCAAGTTGCCATAATGGACATGAAGGGCCTGGTATAGATTTTAGGGGGGACCCTTACGCCATTTCTTTTTACATTTTGGCGCAGGGTTCTCCTTAATATCCATACCAGACCTGAAGGGCCTGGTAATGGACTGGTTTTATGTATATTGCCAGGATTCGGAAGTACATTACAGCCGCAAGCAGGTTTAAATTCTTTTTTTCCTTTAAAAATGTAATTTTTGTACTCTCATTCATTACACTATGTATGTCCACTATGTAAGCAGCCTTAGATAGTGTGGGGCATGGACTTAGCATCCTGAGCCAGGATTGGCCAAAGGCCCCATGCCTTTGGCCGATCATGGCTCTCACAGCAGAGAGGGCTGTAATTGGCCAAAGCATGCAGATCAGGTGCATGCTTTCGCCAATCAGCAGCCATCAATGTATTACGATCTTGCATTATGGGGTGGTCAAATTTCCCTATAATGTTCTAAATTCGGTGAACACCTGATGTTCAAGTCGAACTTCCGTTCTACTTGAACATCGGGCTCATCCCTAATGCTGTACACTGATTGCTTTTGTGTTTGTGCTGTGTAGTGAGCCTGTTTGAGCTCAATAAGAGTTAACAAGCTCAGGTGTAACATATAAAGTACTCAGAGCTCTATGAAACTCTCAGGCTGCTTGGCAAAAGGGGCTTCACCCTGGAACCAGATCTCTGTGCATGGCAGACTGGGAAGCAGCAATACCTATGAGTGTTTCAGACAAAATCCGTCTGAAAAAATCCGACGGATTTTGTGGTCGGAATGTCCAACCTTGTGTACGGGGGCTTACATATGGTGGAGGTTTTGCAGGGCAGGTGAAGTTAGGCCAGTATGGAAAAGCTACTGAAACAGCTTGCTCTGGCAAATGCTAATAGCAGACAAATGCAATTTTGCAACAGAGCCTTGCAGACCAATAAAAGGCTCACCAACAGAGCCTTGCAATTCAGCAGAAAGCACTGGAACAGCAGGAACAGAAACTCCAACAACAAATAGAGCCCATCATAAAACAGTTTGAGCAAAGGCAGCAGATGGAGAGTGGGAGTGATTTCAGTAACACACCATCTTTTTGGGTAAGCCACCTGTTGCCAAAGATCACTGTACAGTGCCTTGCGAAAGTATTCGCCCCCCTTGAACTTTTCAACCTTTTGCCACATTTCAGGCTTCAAACATAAAGATATAACATTTTTATTTTTTGTGAAGAATCACCAACAAGTGGGACACAATTGTGAAGTGGAACGAAAATGTATTGGATTTTTTAAACTTTTTTAACTAATAAAAAAATGAAAAGTGGGGCGTGCAAAATTATTCGGCCCCCTTGCGTTAATACTTTGTAGAGCCACCTTTTGCTGCGATTACAGCTGCAAGTCGCTTGGGGTATGTCTCTATCAGTTTTGCACATCGAGAGACTGAAATTCTTGCCCATTCTTCCTTGCAAAACAGCTCGAGCTCAGTGAGGTTGGATGGAGAGCGTTTGTGAACAGCAGTTTTCAGCTCTTTCCACAGATTCTCGATTGGATTCAGGTCTGGACTTTGACTTGGCCATTCTAACACCTGGATACATTTATTTGTGAACCATTCCTTTGTAGATTTTGCTGTATGTTTGGGATCATTGTCTTGTTGGAAGATAAATCTCCGTCCCAGTTTCAGGTCTTTTGCAGACTCCAACAGGTTTTCATCCAGAATGGTCCTGTATTTGGCTGCATCCATCTTCCCCTCAATTTTAACCATCTTCCCTGTCCCTGCTGAAGAAAAGCAGGCCCAAACCATGATGCTGCCACCACCATGTTTGACAGTGGGGATGGTGTGTTGAGGGTGATGAGCTGTGTTGCTTTTACGCCAAACATATCGTTTTGCATTGTGGGCAAAAAGTTCGATTTTGGTTTCATCTGACCAGAGCACCTTCTTCCACATGTTTGGTGTGTCTCCCAGGTGGCTTGTGGCAAACTTTAGACGAGACTTTTTATGGATATCTTTGAGAAATGGCTTTCTTCTTGCCACTCTTCCATAAAGGCCAGATTTGTGCAGTGTACGACTGATTGTTGTCCTATGGACAGACTCTCCCACCTAAGCTGTAGTTCTCTGCAGTTCATCCAGAGTGATCATGGGCCTCTTGGCTGCATCTCTGATCAGTCTTCACCTTGTCTGAGCTGAAAGTTTAGAGGGACGGCCAGGTCTTGGTAGATTTGCAGTGGTCTGATACTCCTTCCATTTCAAAATGATCGCTTGCACAGTGCTCCTTGGGATGTTTAAAGCTTGGGAAATCTTTTTGTATCCAAATCCGGCTTTAATCTTCTCCACAACAGTATTACGGACCTGCCTGGTGTGTTCCTTGGTCTTCATGATGCTCTCTGCGCTTTCAACAGAACCCTGAGACTATCACAGAGCAGGTGCATTTATACAGAGACTTGATTACACACAGGTGGATTCTATTTATCACCATCAGTCATTTAGAACAACATTGGATCATTCAGAGATCCTCGCTGAACTTCTGGAGTGAGTTTGCTGCACTGAAAGTAAAGGGGCCGAATAATTTTGCACGCATTACTTTTCAGTTTTTTATTTGCTAAAAAAGTTTAAAATGTCCAATAGATTTCGTTCCACTTCACAATTGTGTCCCACTTGTTGGTGATTCTTCACAAAAAAATAAAATTTGATATCTTTATATTTGAAGCCTGAAATGTAGCAAAAGGTTGAAAAGTTCAAGGGGGCCGGATACTTTCTCAAGGCACTGTAGATGAGGACCCTGAGATGTTTCTGACCACCTTTAAAAGGACAGTGGAAAAATGAAGTTTGCCAAAGAACAGTGGCCTGGAATAGTGCCCCCCTACTATCTGGAGAATCCCAAAAGGCTTATTTTGACTTGGAGCCTGCAGAAGCAAAGAACTATGATCATTTGAAAATGGAAATATTGGCACAAATGAGTGTAACCCTGGCTGTCCATGCTCAGCGTGTCCACAGTTGAACCTTATCCACTTGACCAGGAAATGACTTCAGCCAAAAACTCTGGACTAAAAATTGTGGAATGGATGGCCATGGGCAAATTTCTGAGGTCTCTCCCTACCAGCTTGAAGAAATGGGTGCACAATGGAGATTCGGAAACAACAGACAAACTTGTAGACCTTTTGGAAAGGTATCTAACGACTGATAATCTTACATCTTCCCTCAAAGACTCACAGACCTTCCACCCCAAGACCAGACCATCCCTTGCTACAGGTAAGACTTCACCAAGGGATGGGGTGGAGAGAGTGAAAAAAAGGGTAACTAAAGGTATTTTTTGGACTGCTTCTAATGTCTGGCAAGAGTGACCTGGAAGGCCAATCCCCCCAGAGGTGACTAGAAAGTTAATTTGTTACTGCTGCTGGGAAGAGGAACATGTAGCTGCAGTTTGCCCAGCTATTGATGAACCAATGCACTGTGACTTTCTCTCAGAGAGACGGCAGTCCCTATTTACAACTACATGCACTGCAGTAAAAGGAAATGAGAAACCTTTATGCAAAATTTGTATAGATAGTAAAAATGTGGTTGTATAGTTATGAAAAGGTACACATTTAGGGCCCATCTGGTGTATGGTGCTTTCACTTGCTGCTTATTGCTGTTTTTTGCAGGAGCCAGATCCCCTGGGGAAAAAAATGAATGAGTTTGGTAGCATCCTTAGGTAACTGGAGCATGGCTGCGGACATGGACAATTCTATATTACGTTACAAAGCCATACACAACTCTGCCCCCAGCTACATCGCTAGCCTAGTGTCAAAATACCAACCTAGGGGGGGTGTGGCTAGCTGGCGGAGTGGATGGACACTTAGAGACACAGCTCCTCTCTGCCAAGAGCCTTTGGCCGTAAAAATAGCGACAAGAAGCCTTGTTTCAGGGCATCAACTATCCCACACAAGCTGGGGGAACCCCGAGATGCCATCCTGCAAGAGGAAAGATGGCAGTCAGCCAAGTAAGCTGCCGACTACTTTATGCAGCAACGCCGCTATATGGATCAAGATGGCGGATGCGGCAGCACACAAGGACAGCTCACACGCAGCAGTCCTTCACAGCACAGGCCAGCACAGGGCGGGACTTCAGGCCGCTCTGAGGACAGGTCAGAAAAGGAATTTCCCTCATCACCACCATCAGTAACATCCAGCCCAGCTAAAAGCAAGCAGAGGATGGACAGACTGGCAACAGAATCTTTGGAGGTAAGACTGCATTCATCACAGGATGACACCAGGGAGCTGCAAGATTCACTCACTGACTTTCCCACTACAAACATGCCAGTAATGGAAACAACATTGAAGGACATGTTAGTGTCCTTGCGATCTACCCTGCATACAGATATACTTGACTTGACACAGCAATTCAAAACAGATATATCTGCAATCAACAAGAGAGTATCCCATGTAGAAGTGAAAATTGGAGAATTTGCTTGCACCTTTAATGAGCTGGTGGATACCCACAATGATAGAGAGGATGAATTGTTCCAGATTAAACTTAAACTGGCAAATTTGGAAGCTAGATCAAGGAGAAATAACATCAAAATTTGGGAGAATATTTGAGACAGTTAAGCCCCCAGATTTGAAAGAATACTTTATTACTGTGATGAAAACGGTTCTCCCTGATGCAACTGGATAAGACCTGATTATTGATCGTATACACAGGCTACCAAGACCCAAACACATTGCTTCACATTTGCCCAGAGATACAATTGTAAGAATCCACTTCTATCACACAAAGGATCAATTCATGGTAGCCATCAGACACCATGAATCCCTACCTTCTGACTTGCAGGAACTGTCTTTCTTCATGGATCCGTCTGCCTTTACTATGCAACAGCGCAGGCAGCTGGCCACAATAACAAAACTGCTGAACAATCATAATTAACCAAAGTTAATCTACTACTTTAGAGCGCTGCCAATCCCATTACCCACCACCTTTTTCACACTTATGCAAAAGCAACTATCGAAATTTGTATGGGCAGGGAAAATAGCTAGATGTTCGCACCACATACAAAGCAAGCTCAAATCGATATGGGGTATGGGTTTACCGGGCTAAAAGACTATCATACAGCAGCCATCTTAGACCAACTCAAAAAATGGTTTGTCTAACCCATAACCAAACCATGGTGCCAATTAGAACTTGCATGGCTAAAGGGAAAATCCCCACTCTCACTTCTTATGGCCAGTAAACTACCCAATGACAGTGACCTAGTAGACCACCCCACAATTAGCCCCCACAGCAACTTGTCAGACCTGGATAGAGTTAAATCCAACGGGGAATGCATTTTACCCGACAACCAACATCCCTGTTCCTCTAGACACCCTACTGTGGATGATACCTAATCTACGGCTTCACAACTGGACAGCGAACAAAATACTAACCCTAGTGGACATAGTCATGGGGGACAATATAATGTCCTTTGCAGATATCCAACACAAATACAAGATCCCAAACACAGAAATGTTCACATATATCCAGATCTCCTCCTACTTCCAAACTACAAGGGCCACTCATAGATCGATCTCCGAAAAAATATGGAACTTTATACAATCCTGTAAAAGCAAATTGAAAGGTGTTACTCTAATTTATAAAGCACTGAACTCAAAAGGTGTATTCACCAAGATCAATCCGGTACTAAAATGGGAAAAAGAACTGGGTAAAAAATTCTGGGAACTGCAATAGTTAGGTGCTATAAAATGTCACCATCAATACTCCAGATGTGCAAACTACGAGGAACTTGCTCAATTCTGGTCAGACATATTTAAATTGATCTCCAAGGTGACAGGAGCTCAGGTAAAGTCGAATATTGAACAGGCCATACTTGGCATAAACATGGCAACATTCCCAGCAGTGAGGTCTATAGTTACGCACATCTTGCTAGCAGCGAGATCAGTAATAATGTATAGATGGAAGTCCAAGGATGTCCCTTGTGTACAGGAGGTAATAACCAAAATAAACACGATAGCTGAATATGTAAGGATAATGGCATACAGAGATAACAATGTATCTAAATATGAGTCCAATTGGTCGCCTAGTTTTTAAAGGTCTGTATACAATGTTTATGTTATGCTTCCTTTATAAGCAATGTTAACCACAGGTACTTGTTTTGATTAATTCCGTAAAAGATAATGATCAATATACATACAGCTGAAGTACTGGAGGTGGGAAGGATTGCCCCTCTGAGGCGCAGAGTGATCCCATGGGGGCGCATGGGGGGGGTCCCTCTCTCTCTTTACAACACCTACCAGATATAAAGTCCCATAACTTTCAAGGAATAGGTCCTATTGTAAATAATGGATTGCAATACAAGCTGTCGTAACCAAATCTGTACTTGTATTACAACAACATTGCAATAGATAACTGGATTGTTATTTGTATTTGAATATGTTCAATAAAAATGGTTGAAATAAAAATACCAACTGTATCGCCCTCTTCATTCCTCCCAAGACCTTCTGCTCTCTAGCTCCCTCATCACCTCCTCTCATATCCGCCTCCAGGACTTCTCCCACGCCTCGCCCATCCTCTGGAATTCGCTACCCTAATCTGTCAGACTGTCTCCAAATGTATCCACTTTTAGGCGATCCCTGAAAACTTTCCTCTTATGAGAAGCCTACCCTGCCTCCATCTAACAACTGCACTATTTTCTTCATTAGCTCACCCCCCACAGCTAGTACCCTTTTGTATAACTTGACCCTCCCTCCTAGACTGTAAGCTCTAACGAGCAGGGCCCTCTAATTCCCCCCTGTACTGAATTGTATTGTAATTGTACTGTCTGCCCTAATGTTGGAAAGCAATGAGTAAACTGTCGACGCTATATAAATCCTGCATAATCATAATAATAGATAAAAATTGTGTCTTTAAGAACCCCCAAAAACTCCTTCCTGGTTGCATTGTCAACATTATTTTTTTTTTTCAGTTATTTTGAAACATAAACAAAGGTACAGTTTACAAATAGTACAGGTGGCAATTCAAGCATGGAAGTTTTAATAAAGGCAGAGAGCCTGTCTTGGGTCGTACTGTAGAGATGAGTTCTTCCATTTTTTCCACCTTAAGTTTCAGGAACCGGGAAGGAGTACATGCTTGTGTACAATATTGGGGAATGTACATGCAAGTGGATCATATTCATAGCTAATGTTACTTTTCTGTTATGTTTTTGGTTTGGTTTGGTTTGTAAATAAAAAGGCTGTTTAAACCTGTCACACCGTCTATGTTATTGCAGGAGGTAATTAGAAGTACCTGGATTGACGAATCCTTTAGTCACGTGAGCTTTAGGAATAAGTCCAATAGGTATGTTTGTTTATGTAATTCTTGCTTAATGGTTTTATTACACAATATACTGTGTAACTGTGAACAACAGTTTGTATTGATGCAGAAAGATCACTCAGAAGCAGACATCATGATGAATGCTTTTCACTGCAGGCCTTTTGTATAACATATATGGAGACAGCATGATGCTGTGATTTCAGCAAGCTAAGTGAAAGCTAAATGTGATAGATTTTTAAAGCAGTTCTACAAAGGAAATTTGAAGCCATCCACAAGGAGTAAAAGTAATGTGTCTTTTCTGTTCAAAACCATTACTGCAGTTAAGAATGGTCTCAAATGTAAACTTTGTAAAATAAAAGTACTTCAAGGTATTAAAAAGTTCATAACCTTCACTGCCAAAGAAACAGATTTGTATGTGTTTCTTCAAAAAGGGGAGTGCGACTGAAAGGAGTGGGGGGGGGGGGGATATCTAATAAAACTGCTGCATCTACAACATATTAAGGCTTGGGTTATTTTATTTCCATTAGAATAGAATCTTTGTTGTAATTGACATGCCATAAAGAATACCCCTGATTATATCCTATTTACAGAATTTTAAGGGATTGCTTGTTTGTTGATCTGATAAAATAAAGAGGTTAGAACCCAATTTAGGGCATACCTTAGGAAAGGGGGATGGGTAGGAGCCCTAATAGACATGCCATAATTAGTCTCTGTTATAAAAATGGCCACATTGTACACCATTTTCAGAACACTTCAGTGATGCATGTTGTTATTTGAACTAAAATTTTACTTTAATATAGCTCTAACTCTCAACTCTGGTTTGTATTCCATAATTTCAGCTGAAATGGTGATACCTTCAAAAATGTGTTTTCCACATGCATAAGCACATAACAATTAAGTTAGACACCAAACACACCTATGTTGTGAGGGACAAAATGCTAATGGAGTATCTTAGAACGTCCATGCATTGTATGTATTTTATTTTTTTTTTTTTTTTTTTTCCAAAGGTTTTTATTGGTTTTCAAAATACATCATACAGAAGAATAATAACACATATATATATATATATATATATATATATATATATAGAACAGGCAATCCATGTTGAGCAGGAATAATACAAACAAATTGGATATGGTTATACAGTAGATGTAGAATGGAACCTTAGGTCTAAGTAAACAGTTAACAACATGTAGAAATCTATGGAAGAGATTCCAAATGCAGATAAAATCAGAGCGTTTGATTGCGTAGGTGTAGAGTTGTACTATGATCAACAGGTCTAAAGTTGGATTGCCCGACCGCGACAACAAAGAACGTGTCGAGGTAAGGAAAGATCGAGAAGGAGGTAAGGGGGGATGTTATAGGTTTACACCTTCTATTCTGGAGATGCGTATCCTTGTAGGGAGAAGGGTGGGGAGAGGGAACTATGTAAAAGAGAGACGGGATAAAGAACGAGTGAGAAAGGGCAGAGAGAGGGGAGGTTGTGTCTTTAGGTAAAAGAATCAGACAGGGGTTCAGGAGATCTGCTACTCGCCGTCTACGAACTAACACCCTTTTAGGGTGGACGGTTGTGGTGTCGTGTGGTAGGAAACCCAGGGGGTACTCGGTGCTAATTACGGGTATCTAAATATGCGATGGTTAGTCAGGAGGGATTTTGAATCAGGTCGTGAAAGTCAGCAGTAGTCCGAAAGTGGATCCAAGGCGCCCATTTGGAGCTAAACTTCGTCGGAGTGTCAGCATGAATGTGGATCAGTTCTTCTATGTTTGCTATCTTATCAACTCTACGAAGCCATTGCAATGGAAGGGATGGTAGGAGACTTCCAATAGATCGGGATGCATTGCTTCGCTGCACTGATTAAGTGGAGTGTGAGAGATTTTCGGTAAGACGTGCTAGAGTGGGCATCGTGATGTAGCAAGAAAAGCGCTGGAGAGAAGGGTATTGTCGAGCTCGTAATTTTTTCAATTTTCCTATGTATTATCTGCCAGAAAGGACGTATGGCTGAGCAAAGCCACCACAAGTGTAGGAGGGTGCCACCCAGATTGTGACATCTCCAGCATGTATCCGGAGTCTTTGCATCCCAGGAGTGGATCAGAGCAGGAGTACGGTACCAGCGGCATTGTAGTTTATATCCATTTTCCTGCGTTGATACGTTCAGCGAACCTTTATGAATATGTAGAAAGATACGTTCCCATTCTTCCTGTGAAAAGGAAGATTCCAGGTCTTTCTCCCAAGCCTTGCAAGCCAACGAAGTGCCAGGATTGTAATTTTGAAATAGAAGTGAATGAGTCGAAGAAACGAGGTGAGTCAGGGGGGTCTGTGAGGAGCAGAGTTTCTCGAAGGGAGTCAGGGATCTAGTGCAGTCACTTTGTTTATTCGTGAATTGCAGGTAATGTCTAATTTGTTGGTAGGTCCACATGGGGATTGGGGGCATTTGTAAGTTCTCTGCGATTTGTTGTGCCGTGAGCAGTCTTCCTTTGTTGTAAAAGGAGTTAATGAGAATCGGATCGTTAGTCCAATGTTTAACAAGGAAGTATTCGTGCATGCCTGGCGGGAAGAGTGGGTTCTGTTTCAGTGGAGTCATTGGTCCAGGATTAGATGAAATTTCCTTTTGAGCGCATATAGTAGAGAAGCATTGTAAAGTTGGGGCTATTAATGGATGGGATTTAGTCTAAGCGAACATGTGTGAGCGCTGTACCCATGGAAGATGTCGAAGAGGGGAGTCCACGAACGAAGCTTCTAGAGCAATCCAATCTTTGTAAGGTGAGTGGATGTTCCAGTCAATTATCCTCGTCATATGAGTGGCTTTGTAGTAGTTAGCGATGTCAGGGAGACCTATGCCACCTTTGGCTTTGGGTAGGGAGAGTTGGTGATAGCTAATTCTGGGTCTGTGCGTATTCCACAAGTAATTCGTACACGCTCGTTTGTACGATTTAAAAAAAGCTATGGGGAGTTTAATCGGGACGGCTTGTAAAAGATACAGGATGCGAGGGAGGATGTTCATTTTGAGAATAGAAGCCCTACCGAACCACGAAAAGATTGGTTTGTTCCATAGTTTTAAGTCCATCAATATCTTATGTAGGATGGGTAGGTAGTTTTTAGCGTATAGGTCGTCTAAATTTTTTGGGAGTTGTATGCCCAGATAGGTAATAGTCTCATTTGTCCATTGAAATGGGAAGTTAAGTTTACATTGTTCGGCCAATTCGTGGGGTAGAGAGATATTGAGGGCATAGGATTTACTAAAGTTAATTTTTAGGTTGGACAAGGTATTAAATGAGCCAAATGCTTTTAAGAGGGATGGAATCGTTATAAGGGGATTGGTGAGAAATAGTAAGATGTCGTCAGTGTACGCTGCGATTTTGTATTCTTTTATTTTAGATTTAATTCCAGTGATATCTGGGTTACATCTTAAGCTATTTAAGAAAGGTTCCAAGGTGAGAATATATAGAATAGGGGACAGGGGACATCCCTGTCTGGTCTCGTATCGTATGGAGAAGGCATTCGATAAGGTATTATTCACTCTGATTTTCGCTTTCGGGTTAATGTATAGGGCATCAATAAAGCGGAGAAAGCGAGGTCCTAATCCGATGGTTTTCAAAACACAGTGCATGTAATCCCATGCTACCCTATCGAATGCCTTCTCCACGTCAAGGGAAAGAAAAAAACCTTTTTGTCCAGAGGTTTTGATTAAGTGATGCAAGTTAATGGCTTTAATCGTATTGTCCCGGGCCTCACGGCCAGGGACGAATCCGACTTGGTCACAAGAGATCAATTTAGGGACAAGAGGAAGAATTCTGTTAGCAAGAATTTTAGAGAAAAGTTTCAAATCAACATTAAGTAGTGAGATAGGTCTATAATTTTCAGCTTTGGTTGGATCTTTGTCACCCTTCGGAATTACCACTATATGGGCTTCTAGCATATCCTGATGAAGGGGGGTAGTGTCTGAAATGGAGTTGAAGGCTCTACAGAAGGGATCTAAGAGAACATCCGAAAAGGTTTTGTAATAAACCACGGGCAGTCCATCTGGGCCTGGGCTCTTTCCAGTTTTGGTCTGCTTAAGGGCGGTCTTCCATTCTAGAGGGGTAATCGGGTCCTCTAGAGAGGATATGATGTCTGGGTTTTGAATTTTGGGACAGAATTGGTGTAAAAATCCCTCCATCGTTCGTTGTCTGTGAAGTTTAGCTAAGGGGGGTACATCAGAGTTTTTAAGATAGATCAGTCTGGGTTAAGAAAAGGTAGTCAAGTCTAGAGTATTTGTCGTGAGGGTTAGAATAGAAGGTGAAGTCTTTTTCGGTCGGATGAAGGGTTCTCCAAGTATCGTGGAGAAGTAGATCTTGTAGCGTCAGTCTAATTTGTTTTAGGGCCCTGTAAGGGAGAGTAGAGGAACCGGTCGAGGTGTCAATCAGAGGATCTAGGGGGACATTAAAGTCGCCCCCTAGAATCAACATACCTTTTTTTTTTTTTTTTATTTAAAGTATTCTTTATTCATTTTCTTCATAAATACAATCTTTATATCATATTATATCAAAATTTTAAACATATATATATATAAAAAAAGGAAACCATTAGATCGTCAAGGGTACAGTCATTCCTTCATAATTTAACAATTATCTGACTTCACAGCATTATTTCCCTTCAGGCAAAGGCAAAAAACAGATCAAAACAAAACAAAAAAAAAAAAACAAAAAACAAAAAACAAAAAACAAAAAAAAAAAAAAAAAAAAAAAAAAAAGAAGAGGCTAACCGAAATGTTCCCTCCCCCCGTCCCCCTCTCTCTCCACCTCCCTCCCTCTACATTGGATATCCTATCCTGTCCATCCAAGGCTTCCATATTTTTTCAAATTCCTTCAAGTTTCCTCTTTTTATATACACTGTCCTCTCCTTCCATATTGTTTCTGTTACTATCCTTGTCCAATCTCTTGCCGAGGGGGGGGCTCTCTGCCTGCCACCTCTGTGCTATAAGCTTTCTTGCCTGAAACATACACCTCAGTATTGCTTTAATTGTACAGGGTGAGCCCCCTATTCCCTCGGCCAATCCCAGCACACATAGTCTGGGATCTCTCCCTACTCCCACTCCAAACGTTTCATTCAGAGTGTGGGTAATTTCTGACCAGTATCGAAATAGTCTGGGACATCTCCAGAACATGTGCGCTAGGTCCCCAGTATCTTGACATCTTGGACACTTATCATCCTCTCTTTTCCCGAAGCCAAACAGTCTCTTGGGGGTATAGTATGATCTATGCAACAGCATCAAGTGAGAAACCTTCTGTGCAGGCGAGATTGAGATAGAGTGTCCTGCCTCTAATAACTTCCTCCATTGCTCATCTGAAAATACCCCAAATTCCTCCTCCCATTTCCCTCTACATTTAAGTTTCTCTGGGTTTTCTATATTCCCTTCAGTTATATATGGGTATATTTCTGCTATGGTTCCCCCTGCCTTTTCTTGCGCGTTCAATCTGTCATAAAAAGGGGAGTTATTCCACACTGGGCCTTGTTTATTAAATTGTTTATCCAACGCATGTCGGATCTGCAAATATTTATAGAATGAATGCTTTGGTATATCAAACTCCGCCCTCAATGCATTAAATGTTTTCAATATCCTTCCTTCATATAATTGGGCCAGTTTATCAATCCCCTTTATCTCCCATGGTCTATATCTACCAATCAGTTCCATTTCTGGCAAATTTAAATTGTTCCATAATGGGGTATGTTTAGTCAGGCCTCCCAGGCCTTTTATTGTTTTAACTGCCTTCCAGACTTTTAAAACCATTTTTATCGTCGGTATCCTATATTGAAATGAGTTTGCCTCCAGGGCTTCCATAATTGTATTGTGAGGGGACTCTGCTATCATCAATGCCTTATTTGTTCCTCCGATCCTACCTTTACTTATCCCCAGATGCTGTAATTGAGCTGCTAAAAATAGCTCCGTGGATGAGGTACTGCCATTCCTCCTTTCCTAGTTGGTAACTGTAAGGTCTGGAGGCTAATCCTTGACACTCGACCTTTCCATATGAGTTCTCTAAATAATTCTTCTATTTTTTTGAACCACTTTTTATCAACCCATACCGGGGAGTTATGCAGTAGATACAGCATCTGGGGCAGCCACACCATTTTGATCAAATTACATCTTCCCGCAACTGATAGTGGGAGCTTCTTCCATATTTCAATCTTAGTTCTAAATTTAGTTATTAGTGGGAGTATATTATCACCAATATATTTTCCAGGGTCTCTTTTAATAAGTATCCCTAAGTATTTTATTTGATTGACCACTTCTATCTGCGGGGCTGCCAGCATGTTTCGATTCACTATTGAATCTACTGGCATTAGGGCAGACTTTTCCCAATTTATAACCAATCCAGTAAGATTACCAAAATCGGCAAGTATAGTCATCCCCTGTCTAAGGGTCTGTTCCGTGTCTCCCAAGAAGAGGAGGATATTGTCTGCGTACAGAGCTATTTTCTCCTCCCTCCTCTTTCTCTGGAAGCCTGCCATATTTATATTTGATCGTATTGCGATAGCTAATGGCTCCATAGCAAGAGCAAAAATCAGGGGTGACAACGGGCACCCCTGTCTTGTTCCCCTCTCCAAAGAAAACCTATCTGAGTACTCATCATTAATCCTTATTCGCGCACTAGGACCACTATATAGGGTCTGTACCCAAGCAATAAACTTGGGGCCAAACCCAAATGTGCCCAGTGTTCGCCATATATATCCCCATTCTAGGCTATCGAAGGCTTTACCCACATCTAGCGCCATAATTGCTCTTTTACCCTCATTTTCCATTGGTAACTGTAGATTTAGGTAAAGCCTCCTAACATTCATGCCAGTGGACCTACCGGGGATAAATCCCGTTTGATCGGGATGCACGAGTCTCGAGATAATTTTATTCAGTCTGAGTGCCAACACTTTAGCTAATATTTTAGCATCAGAACAAAGGAGGGATATAGGTCGATAAGATTTCGTATCCAATGGATCTTTCCCCTCCTTATGCAAAACAACTATCGTTGCTTCGGTCATTGATTTTGGAAGCTTCCCTTCTTCTTTTGCCCAGTTAAAAACTTTAAGAAGCTCTGGCAGCATTACTTTCCCATAATGTTTGTATATTTCTACTGGTAAACCGTCTGGACCTGGGGATTTCTGGTTAGCCATTTCTGCCACCGCTGATTGAATTTCCTCTAATGTTAATTGGGCTTCCATTACCCCCCTCTCCTCCTCAGTGAGGAACGGAGTTGTAATACTATCAAAGAATACATCCATTTCCCTGTCCTTCGCAGCCCCCCGAGACCTGTACAACTTCTCATAGTATGTTCTGAAAGTATCTATAATCTCTACGCCCTGTGATATAATTTCTCCTTCTTCTGTCCTGATCGCAGGGACAGAGGAGGACAAGGAATTGGTGTTTACCAAATGCGCCAACATTCTCCCAACTCTTTCCCCCTCCCCATAAGCAATCTGGCTCTGAAATAACCTTTTATTCTCCATTTTCCTCATAATCACCATTTTATATTCCTGTTGTTTTTCTAACCATATATTTTGTTTCTCTGGGGTAGGACTTTCCACATATGCTCTTTCGGCTTCCATTACCTCCTCTCTTACTCTATTCTCCCATTTCTTTGACTTCCCCTTAATTTTCGCAACTTGTTGGATAAGGATTCCCCGAAGATAAGCTTTTAATGCGTCCCATATCACCCCTCTTGCTGCAGTATCTTTATTAAACTCCAAAAATTCTTCTAGCCGGGTTAATATCTCTTCTGGATCACCAATTACTTCCAACCATACTGGATTCAGCTTCCATACCCTAGGGGTTCTTTTTCCTTCTATATTTATTGATACTGTCAACAAAGAGTGATCAGATACCCCCCTAGGATGATATACTATATCCCTCACTGCTTTATTTGCTTCCTCATTCCCCAGAACCAAGTCTATCCTGGAGAGTGAGGAAAAAGAACTTGAAAAACATGAATATTGTAACAAGGTTGGATTACGAACCCTCCACATATCAAACAACCCTCCCTCCTGCAGGAACCGAAACAGCCAGGTCTCATCTGCCTTCTGGGTGTATCTTCCTGGTGGAAACCTGTCCTGGTTTTTACTAACAACCTCGTTGAAGTCCCCCACCGCTATAACCGGGGTCCCGGACTTATCCACTATGAACTCCAATAAGCAGTAAAGGACCTCCAACCCAAATGGAGGGGGGATATATATGTTTGCCAGGATATACTCCCGGTTCTCTATTACGCAATGCAAAAAAACATATCTCCCCTCTTTGTCTATGCTGATCTGCCGACACAGAAACGCAACTTCTTTCCTTATCAATACAGCCACCCCCCTTGAATAAGAGGTGTGGACTGAGTGGAATTGAAATGGAAACTTCTTACTTCGGAGTTGTAGCTTAGTTTCTTCAGTTAAGTGCGTCTCCTGTAGGCAGATCAGCTGGACATCACAACTTTCAAGAATATCAAACACTGCTGCTCGTTTTACAGGTGTACCCATCCCCCGGACATTCCATGATCCAATTTTCAAAACTCTAGTCTGCATTGTTTTGGAAAAAAAGAAAAAAAAGAAAGACGGAGAGTAATATACTTATATATACCAAGAACTACCAAGCAAAAAAGACAAAAAACAAAACATTTTTTACCAAAGGAGGGAGAAGCCCAGTATACCGAGAAGCATGGGAAGGAGAGAGAGAGAGAGAGAGAGGACCAAAAACAAAAAACAAAAAACAAAAAAAAAAACACCCCATAAACATATACATCTTTTTGCATAACACTATGATATTTTGTGCTAAACTTGTTCCATAGCCTAAGACCAATAGATTTCCCCTCTACTAGTGATTTCAATCCGTGTTTTTGTATTAATTTTAATTTATAAATTACTCTTGTGTACTCAACCCTATTTTCCTTAATCTTATATCCTTTTTCTATACTCAACCCCTTACCCCACCCCCCCTTATACCATTCTAGGTTACCCCTAGGGGCTTTTCCTGTGACCGTTACATACCGTCCTGTGCAATCATACCTCCCCCCACTCCCCACCCCCCCCTCCCCACTTACCACCCTCCCGTCCCTCCCCCCTTTTCCCCCATTACACAACTTATACATCAACATTATAACACACCTCACCCCTTACACATATATTGTATGTATTATTTAAATGACGACAGTTATTCAATTTACCACATAACCCTCAGCCCCATATACATATGTGCTGCCCCCCCTCCCCCCCCCCCCAAAAAAAAAAAAAAAAAAAAGGGGGGGGGGAGGGGGGAAAAAAAGGAGAAAAAACAAAAAACAGAAAAAAGAGAAAAGAAAGAAAGGAAAAAAAAAAGAAAAACCCTAAACGAAAACAAAAGGGAAGGGAGAGAAAAAGGGGAGAGAAGACGAGAGGGTGAGGGAGAGAACGAAACAAAAAAAAAAAAAAAAAAAAAATTCTCCCTCACCTCCTCCCTATCTGGTCCCCCCTTTCCTCTATCCAAGTTATTACACCAGCCGGTGAGTCAAAAAATAAGGTTTCTCCCGCTGCTATTACACGAAGTCGTGCTGGATACAGCAGAGCATATGTAATATCCATTTTCTGAAGCCTGCGCTTCACCTCTATATACTCTGCTCTACGTTTTTGCAATTCAGGAGAAAAATCTGGATAAAACGATATTTTAATTCCCTTATATTGGATACTACCCATTTCTCTAGCCTTACGAAGTAAGACTGCTTTGTCTTTATAATTCAAAAACTTTAGTAGCATAGATCTAGGATGTCCTCCCTGTGGCGAAACTCTAAATGGAATTCTATGTGCTCTCTCTATTGCAAATTGCTGCGAAAAAGAATCTCTTCCAAACACCTCAATAAACCATTTCTCCAAAAATCCGATTGGATCCGGGCCTTCACACTTTTCCGGGAGACCAACCACCCTCACATTGTCCCTTCGAAGTCTATTTTCCATTTCATCCAGTTTCCCTTCAAATTTACCCATCTGTACTTTGAGAACCTGGACCTCCTGGTTTAAGGGATACATCTCATCTTCGATTTGATTTATTCTGCCCTCAGCTGATGTTATTCTGTCCGCTGTCTTCTGGAGATCGTGACGCATCATAACTATTTCCTCTTTGATACCCTTTGTTTGGTCACATAACTCAACCAGCGATGCTTTACAGGTATTAACAGCCCCCAGCACCTCCTTTAATGATGGCTCAGCTTCTCCTTCTAATGAGGGGGCCGACGGGGGGATTGTTTCAGGTCTTCCAACTATCCCAATGTTCTTATTAGTTGCACTCTTTACTCCTATTGCGGTTGACCCTTGACTCTTTCTATCTGATGGAATTTTTATTAGGCCCCCACCCTTAGTTGGTGTATGGTCTGGGGTGTGGGCATATTTTTCCAGTTTTGCCGCGGCTGAAGATACTCCCGGTACTGCACCCGGTTGGGGAGCCCTCTCCCTATCTTTATCTTTGTCTTTAGCAGATCTCAATGACTGGGTCCCCACATTGTCCTGGCCGACATGTTCCTCCCCTCTCCTCCTTGCCGACATATCGCTGCCCTACCACAACCCCTTCTTTAAAGGAGAAAGAAAAAAAAAAAATACCAACAGCTCTCGTGCTCAAAAAAAAAAAAGTCCTTACGTCTTGGTTAGAATATTTAACCGAAGATAGCAGGGGTATCACCAATGATAATGCAGGCCATTGACGGGGTAGCTATATAGGTATAAAAATATATATCCAGATATATCACATATGTCCAAGTGCTTTTATACAACAGCCGCTCTTCTTGCCTCCTCTCAGCTTGGTTATTACTATCACCACAAGGCTCAATAAAATGTAATAAGTAACAGTTCATGTGGCGTTATAACACTGTAATGCAGTATGCTGGTTAGCAGTATGCTGGTTTAGCAATATGAGAGAGATAACATGTATATAAGCAAGCAAACGTCTTTCCTGCTGACTGTGAGGCTTATCTCTCAATTATCCCATGCATTCAAGGCTTGGTCACAGTGAGTACATTGTGTTGTATACAAATTCATAGCTTACTATCACCTCGTTGCTCGTAATCTCGCGGGGTTTGTAGCAGCGAGGGGCTCCCTGTCTCTTCACTCAGCCATCGAATCCCATAGCAGAGCACTCGAGCCGCCCAGGCTTTGTTCCACCGTCCGTCCAGCCCTCCAGGACTAGCACAGAGAGCGCACCATACTCAGGTAACCGAGGGGGTTATGCAGGGCTGTGCTGAAATTTATCTCAGCCATACGTTTGATTGCCGCTTTCTTTCGGCCGCTCTCTCCAGCTCTTTATTCCAGCATCTCCTGAGGTATGAGCAGGGGCCGACTGGAGCTGCAGCGTTAGTGTAACAGACCGGCGCCGTCAATCCATACACGGGGTGAGAGCACACATCTCTCTCACAGCTCACTCCTCACACACTCCCACCGCCATCACCGTACGGCCACGCCCCCAGACACCGGGCCTGAGTGTTTGAGAATCAACATACCTGATTGAAAAGTAGCCAGTTGATTCGAGATTAACCTAAAGAAGGGGACTTGTGCCGAATTAGGGCTATATATATTTGCTAATGTAATCGGTTTGTCGTGTACAGAGCCCTTAAGAAAAATGTACCTACCTTGATCATCGATCTTGGTATCAGTAATTTGTAAGGGAGTCCGCTTGGATATGAGAATGGATACACCCTTCGTTTTAGAATTCGGGGTGGTGGAGTGATAACCCTGAGGGTAGTGTAAGTTGGAGAATTTAGGCGTGGCCTGAGAGCTAAAATGGGTTTCCTGAATAAAAATGATATCAGCTTTCATAGATTTCATATGGGCCAGAAGTTGAGATCTTTTTTCGGGCGTGTTGAGACCTTTCGCATTTAGAGATACTATCTTGAGAGATCTAAATTGTGGTGTGCGTATCGAGTGCTGGGAGGGCATGATGAACGAAATCGTAAGTGAACAGCAGAAAAATAGACGGCGAGTAGCAGAAAACCTAAGGGGTTGGGAAAGGGAATGCGAAGGGCAGGATAATAAACTACAGGAAAGAAAAAAGAAAGAAAAAAGAAAGAAAAAAAGAAGAAGGGGGGAGGTGAGGGATCAGATACGACAGTAGGAGGACTGATCAAAGGTAAGTGTATTGTAGATAGTATGTGACAGAAAAGGTGGGTTTTTGGGGTGTAAATACAACTGGGGTCCGGAAGTATTATTAGAAACTTCCCGACAGTAAATAATACCAGTAAAGGTCAGGTGGATCTCATAGAGATTCCTATGGTGGAGAGTGTTCGGTAACCCGACAAAGATGGGATATGCTCCATGTCCCTTGAGGTCGAGAAGGGAGAAGGAGGGGTATCGGTTCGTTTGTGGCGACAAAGATATCATGAGAGGAAATACACAAACATGGAAGAAAATGGAGATATTGTTATGTAAAGGTATGGGGAGTGGGTAGATTCTACAAAGAGATCATGAAGAGAGGCACTTCTGATCAGGAAGATGCACGATACAACTATGAGGGATCGGATGGGAGTTCTTAATACCGTACTCTAAAAATCCAAACTAGAACATAGGCATGAAAACCGAAGGCAATCTTTATAACAACTCTTGGAGCGAGTAATCAGGGTCTGGGAGCATACATACTGAGGTGCAAGTTAACTGTATATTCAATGAATGAAGTGGGATCGATTCTCCTCGCGAGGGCTGCCTCAGAGAGAACAAGTGTTCGTAGCCAGATATTCAGTGAATATACAGTGTTATGCGGTATTCATGCAGAAATCGAACGAGAAGGTTATTAAGCAAACAACAGTAAACGAAAATCTATAAAGCATGTCAAACTGAACGGATACACTCATCATGCAGCTGGTTTATCAGGTATACAGAGATCCAAGAAAACTTGGGAAAAAACAGAAAAATAATATACCAATAATTAGAAAAGGAAAAGCAAGATAGCACTGCACCACCAAAAAGAAAAAGGAAAAAATTAAGCAGGAGATGATGACAAAGTCCAAGTGTAAGTTCACCAACTATTAGGGATCGCATCGTGGATATAGATATTGTCCAGCCAGACAGCTTACCTACAGGTTTGACGTACGAAATCCAATGCAGTGCAGTAGAGTCTGTAGGTGGTGCGTTGAGGATGCAGGAGAACATTCGTGGTAAAAGACTCCAATCGAGTGTATCCGGGGTACATTCTAGGTCAGTAAACCGCAAAATTTCTCATACATCTATAGTGGTTGTCGAATGAAAAAAGAAGTAGAAATCCTCAGAGCAGTATTGGTTCTAGGTTTCATGTGGGACTGCACTTAACTCAGGTAACCGGGAAAACAGAGAACAAGGTTCGTGGGGTTGTGTGTCAACGAGACGGATTTCCAGGAAGAAGAGACTTTACGATCTCCTGGGCTTTCGGTGGTCCGGTGAGGCTGTAGGGCTGAGATTGCGCACGTTGCCTCGAGCTCTCGGTGATGAGGCAGGGGGATGGCTCCTCCTGCGTCTGCCGATGTTAAAGTTGCCTGCCTCTGCAATGCCTTCCATAGAGTCAGCTCTCCGTAACACGGGGAGACGAAAATCACTGTACCAGTCAGGTACTTCAACGTGGGGCAAATTGAGAGTACTACAAAAATGATCAAGATCTTCAGGAACTCTGAGATTAACCGAGTGACCATTATAGTTGACTGAGAGACAAAGAGGGAATTTCCATCTGTATGGAATAGCGCGGGCTCTCAAGAGATCTAGGACCGGTTTTAGCTCTCTTCTTCTCTGTAGAGTAATGGCCGACAGGTCCTGGAAAAGTTTAATTTCAGCGCCTTGATGAAGCATCCGCCCTCCATTCCTCGCCGCATAATTTCTTCCTTAAGGATATAATCGGCTATGCAGCATATGACATCCCTAGGGGGATCAGCATCCCTTCCCCTGGGTCGTAGGGCTCGATGAATGCGCTCTAGGACAATAGGCGTATCAGGAGGCCTCTCTAAGAGGCCATTGAAAATGGCCGTGACAGAGCGGGCAAGCTGTGTAGGTTCCACAGACTCTGGAAGACCTCGTACTCGAACGTTGTGTCTTCTTCCACAGTTGTCAAGGTCTTCCAGGTGGCGATTAATGTCCCTGAAGTGGACCGCGTGGGATTCCGAGACTTGTTGCAATCGGCAAAGAGTAGTGTCTTCCACTCTCAGGATCATCGACTGAAAGTCCGCACGTAGTTCGGAGACCGCAGCCGCGAGTGCTCCTTTGATATCCGCCGTCATAGCTTTCAAATCTGCAAGACTGAGCGATTGAGACGATGGTGGATCCGTGAGTTGAGATTGTGGGCTCCGGCTTCTGGATCTGTTAGGCCCTCTGCCATGAGGTGAATCGTCGCGCGGTGCTGCGTGCGAGTCAGACGCCGCTCCTCTAGGCCGCGCACGGAATATCTCCGGTATGTGTTGGTTTATAAGGGCGTCTTGGCTCCTGGACGAACGGGAGGGTAAACCAGAAGGGTTTTGCGGTGTGCTCCCCATGTTTTTCGGTGAGATAGATACCCGATGAATAGATAGCTGGACCTCTGGGAGAGAGAGCTTAGAAGCGAGCGTCCATCTTCCTCAGGCACCAAGCCACGCCCCATTTTATTTATATTATATTTGGTTTCCAACAAATCATTTCTTCCTTCTGTGCAATAATATGTTAGTTGTTGGATTGTGAAACTTTGTCATGAATGAATGAATGAATAATTTGTATAGTGCACAATGCGAACTGAATCGCCTCAAGGCGCTGTGCGGAGCTTTGTTGTCCAGCTTCTAGAAGAGGAAGGTCTTGAGTTTTTTTTCTGAAGACCTGGTGGTTTTCTTCCAAGCAGATGTTGGTTGGTAGAGCGTTCCATGGCCGTGGCCCTTGGACAGCGAATCTCCATTCCCCCTTTGATTTGTACCGAGATTTGGGAACAAGGAGGAGGTTTTGGTTAGAGGATTGAAGACTGCGGTTGGGAGTGTAGTGTTTTATTTTCTCGAATAGGTATTGAGGAGCGTCTTCATGCATGCATTTGTGGGTGAGGCAGGGGGTCTTGAATGTGATTTGATTCTTTACGGTTAGCCAGTGTAGGCTCCTCAGGGAAGGGGAGATTGATTCCCAGGGTTGTTTTCCTGTTATCAACCTTGCCGCCGTGTTTTGGATAAGTTGTAAGCGAGCAAGTTGATATTGGAGTAATCCTATGTAAAGGGAGTTTGCGTAGTCAAGTCGTGAATTAATGACTGTTCCAACTACCACTGCTTTGTCCTTCTTTGGGATGAATGGGATTAGTCCGCGTAGCAGGCGGAGCAGATGGTAAGAGCCACTGACTACTGCTCCTATTTGGGCTTCCATTGACATTTGCGTGTCAAAAATGACCCTGGGACTCTTTGCCTTGGTCTTTGGGGAGATGGTCTGCTCAAAAAATGGTGGGTGGTGTCCAGGGGATCTTGGTTCTGGAATTATGGTTTGCGTGTAGGATGAGAAGCTCTGTTTTTGATTTGTTGAGTTTGAGGGAGTTAGTGGTTATCCAGTCTTCTATCAAAGCGAGGCAATTTTCTAGTTGCTGATGATGGTCTTTTTGTCCAGTGATACGAAAATAAAGTTGCGTGTCATCAGCGTATGAGTGTAAGCAGAGGTCAGATGATCTGATGATATTGAGGAGTGGGCGGATGTATATGCTGAAGAGCACTGGGCGACAAAGGCGATCCTTGAGGGACTCCGCAGGAGACTGCCTCGGTTTCAGAAGTGAATTCTCCTAGTTTCACTGTCTGTGAATGATTTCCTAGGAAGGATGTGAACCATTGCAGATCTGAACCTTAGACTCCTGCTCCTTCTGTGAGGCGGATGAGTAGAGTATTGTGGTCCACTGTATCAAACGCTGCACTGAGGTCCAACAGTACCAGGAGGCATGATTCTCCATCATCCGCTGCTTCGAGGTCGTCGTTCCAAATCTTGAGGAGTGCTGTTTCTGTTCCATGGCCCGGGCGGAAGCCTGATTGCAGCGGATCTAGGAGTTTGTGTGTATCCAGGTGGTGCTGTATCTGTTGAACTACCGCTTTCTCCATGATCTTGGAGATGGTGTTGAGGCTTGTTATCAGCCTGCGGTTGTTTGGGTCCTGAGGGTCGAGGTTAGGTTTCTTTAGCAGGGGTTTGATGATATCTTGCTTGAGGGTGCCTGGAACAATCCCTTCTTCAAACGGCTGATTTATGAGGTGGGTTATGGTGGGAGCCACGATGTCAGAGCATTCTTTCAGGAGTTTTGTGGGGATGATGTCAATTGGTGATGTACTGTCTCAAAGGTTTTTGATGATGTTTTTAGTGATGTCAGCGGTAATTGGGGTCAGCAAAAACTTTGGCGGTTGTGGGATGTTGGTGTAGATATCTTCTTTTTGCTTTTGTTGACTGGGGTTGGCTGTTTTTTTCTGATGAATTGTTTTCCTGATGGTTTCGATTTTGTTGATGAAAAAATCTGATAATTCATTGCAGAAATCTTGGGTTTCGTTTGCTGGGGGCTCATCGATTGAGTGATTATTTAAAAAAAATTCCAGAGGGCAGTTTAAGGCCGTTGAGATTGCATTTGAGAAATTATCCTTTTTAGCTTTGAAGATTGCTTTGTGATAATTCACTGTGAGTCCTTTGTAGTTTGTGTGGTTTTCCTCGGTAGGATTTCTTTTTTTTTTTTTTTTTTTTTATAAATACTTTATTTCTCTGCAGGAATACATGACAAAGATCACTAAAAATAATTACATAGAACAACTTATCAAATCAATTTTCAAAACAAAAACGTATTATTTTAACCAATGATGCACAGTACATTCCTGCCAAAAAAAATGTTTTCTTTATAAACAACTAACATTACAATAACAATTCCCCTCAACAACCCTCTGCTCCAAGGCCCTAGATCCTGTGAAGGACTTATAGAACCGAGGAGAGAGAGAGAGAGAGGGAGAAAAAAAACCAAAAAAAAAACCACAGGGAATCCCAAATCAAATAAATAGGTATAAATATATTGCCCCCACCGACAGGGGGACCTGTCCTGGCAGGCGTTACAACAACATTGGGACCCACCGAAGGGTATGGTCGACCACTCACTAAGTTTGAGAAGTACTGTAAGGAGAGTGAACCTCTCTCCCATATTATCTCTAAGATATATACGTTATTAACAGCACCTTCTGAGGATTTTGGCATATCGAGTTTAGATAAGTGGGAAAGGGACCTTGAACAAACTTTTACACCATCCCAACGGCAGAAAATAATACATTACTTTTAAATCATCTAGATGTACTAAGATACAGGAATTAAATTATAAAGTACTAATGCTTTGGTATTACACCCTGTCTCGAATGAATAAATTCTCTTCAGAAATGTCGGATAGGTGTTGGAGGGGGTGTAAGAAGAAAGGCACCATAGCCCATATTTTCTGGTTTTGTCCAGTAATTAGACAGTTCTGGCAAGAAGTTCAGAGAATTTCTCAATTATTTACTGATTACCAGATCCCAGAAGACCCAGCTTTTTTCTTATTACAATGCTCACAAATTCATTTAGAGAGATATAAGAACTCAATGCTATGCCATTTGGTGAATGCAGCCAAAAGCTGCATCACCATATGTTGGAAAGAGCCAGGGACACCTCAAATCTCTAATTGGTTAAATAAAGTAAGAAGAATTGGGATCATGGAAAAATTGATCCCTATGTCTTTGGAGGAAAGGGAATGTCTACTGCAAGTTTGGGCTCCATGGGAGTCATTTTTACAATCAGAGGAAGGGAAAGGGCTTATTGGAGATGAATTAGAGGAATAGCTAGTAAATGATGTGGCACTGGTCTCGGTAGGATTTCTTCTCCATGTTCTTTCAGCTCTTCTGCGTTCTTGCTTTAGTAGAGAGAGGTAGCCATTAAATCATCCCGAGTTTTCTCTCCTGATGCGTGTCCTGCGTTTTGGAGCTACTGAGTCTGCTGATTGTAGTAATACCTTTTTTAAGGGAGCTGAGTGTTTGCTCAGATGAGTGACTTAAATCCAGCGTTGCTATTTTGTTGGATAAAATGGTTTTGAAGGTTTGAGTGTAGTTTATTCTGCGATCTGGTCCAATGCGTTGTTGTTGCAGGTTTCCGTTTTTTGGTGTACGGTATTGGAGGAGATTTTGAATTTGATGGCGTGGTGGTCCGTCCATGGTAGTGTTATGTTGTCAAGTATGTCGATGTCCATATTTTGTTTGAAGATGAGGTCCAGGGTGTGTCCTGACCCATGTGTGAGAGTCTTTATCAGTTGCTGGAGACCCAGTTGTTCCAGTTGGTTAATGCAGGCGGTCACGATGTGATCTTGCGAATCGTTTGCCCAAAGGTTAAAATCCCTGAGTGCCATGAAGTTTTTGGATTTCAGGGTGTGTATTGCAATGAATTCTGTGTCTTTGGTCCAGATTAGTCTTTGGTCCAGGCGGTCTGTAGCATAATAGAATGTGAGTGGTGTCATGGGGTGCTGATTGAAGATGTAGCGTCAGTGTCTCCATAAAAGCCACTGGGTTCTGTACCGTTGATTTGGTGAGCACCAGGTGCGATTTAAAGATCACTGCTGTGCCTCCTCATTTTTTCCCTTTCCGATGCTCATTTAGGATCCTGTAGTTCTTCGGCACCAATTCGGTAAGGATGGTGTTGCAGTCGGGAGTAAGCCAGCTTTCCGTTATAAAGAGGCAATCTATGTTGTTATCGGTGATGAAGTCGTGTACTTCCAGTCTGTGTTTGACTGCCGACCTGGTGTTAATCAAGGTGCATGCTAATTGTTGTGGTTGAGTAGATATCTTCCTGTGTTTGATGGTTGATTGTGGGCTGGTATTTATTGGTCGTTCTTTTAGTAGGATTTTTTGTATGTTGAGGTGGTATTCCTTAGTCTGCAGAGAACTTCTGCTGAGTAGTTGAAGTAGCACATGGTGCACGGAAGAAGTTGATGGTACTGTGAGAACAAAGATGGTGATCCTGATCCGGGATTTTATCCTGTTGTCGGTCTAGTTATCAGCCTTGCTGCCGTGTTAAGGCTATTTGTAAGCGCGCAAGTTGATCTTTAGGGTCGGACGGAGTATTTATATTAGGGTCGTGAATTCCTGGCTGTTCCAGCTATCCCTGCTTTAAGCAAAGATCCTGCACCAGAAGAATACTGCTGGTGAAAGCTGAATGGTTGAGCTAATGAAGGTGGCGGTGATGGGGGGAGCGGGTCCTACTGACCCACCGCCCTCCCATTGATACAGAGGAAGGCGAAAAATATGCGCCTGCAAATATGTTAGAAATACAGTAGTTAGAAAAGTTTCCAAGCAAAATATGTTTGCTGATCATCAAAATATTCCCCAGCTTCTTCAGCACACCTATCAGGTCATTTGATTAGTTGTGTCAATTAAGTAAATACCCGCTTCAGGGACCTGAAAAAATGGCTGCATTTGCAGCTCTGGAGCCCTCACAATTAAAACTATGAAGGGTTGCTAAGGGTTATCTATAAGAGCCAGTGACTCTGATATATCATATTGGACTTGCTCTGACTAAAACCAAATAACAGGAAAACTTAGCTAAATACTTTTCAATTTAAACCACAATTGTTGAACTACTTCTAATTTTCTTTTGCAGTATATTTCTGTAAATAATTTCTTGTGTTTATTAAAAAAAAACAAAATAAAAAAATATATATATTTTTTATAAGATGAATATCTAAATGTTTTAATTAGAAATGTGAAAATATGTGAGGGCTACCATGTTTTAAAACTTTGTTGCATTCTGTTAAAGAATGTGGTTGGGATTGCCGTTTGTGTGTAAAGGGTTGATTGCATAGTTAAGATGTCCCAATGATGATCACTCTCCATCTGCTTTCGTTTTAATTCTGAAAAACTTAAAAATCTCTGTGCAGGATGAGGCAAGGGTGACATGTCACAAATAGCACTGTAACATTGGGGCAAAACTATGAAGATTCACTAAATACCTTGTGACGTTGAATTAAGGAATTTACAAAAGAATAAAAAGATGTATGGGTGGATGGATGAACATAGCGGTTAATAATCTATCCACAGAAATGTGCCATTTTTATATTTCAATGTTTTTTTGATAAAATCCGGTAATGATAGAAATAGCATTTAACCAAAAAGTAAATTCTTGGATTGTCACTATATCAAAAACGCAAATACACAAAGCATGAACAAACAAAAATAGCATGGTCCATGAATAAAAGGGGACACACAGTAGTCAAGGGATGTTTTCAGATAAATATTCTGAGATTGGAAACTGACAATATCAGGAAATAGCAAACATATACCTGATCTACTAAAGACCAGGAGCTGAGCAGTTCTAATCAGTAGCCAAAATGTTACGTGGAGATAGGCGGGGTTGGGTGTTCAAACTTTAATCAAGAAGTGGACAATGAGGGGTTCTGTTGAAACCAAACCATGGTCAGGTAGACCAACTAAAATTTCAGCCACAACTATCAGGAAAATTGTTTGGGATGCAAAGAAAACCCCACAAATAACTTCAGGTGAAATACAGGACTCTCTGAAAACATGTGATGTGGCTGTTTCAAGATGCACAATAAGGAGGCACTTGAAGAAAGATGGGCTGTATGGTTGAGTCGCCAGAAGAAAGCCATTACTATGCAAATGCCACAAATTATCCCACAAAACAGCACAGAGACAAGCTTTAAACCTTCTGGCACAGTCATTTGGAGTGATGAGACCAAAATTGAGCTTTTTGTCCACAACCATAAAGGCTTAATTTGGAGAGGAGTCAACAAGGCCTATGATGAAACACCATTCATACTGTGAAACACGGGAGTTGGATTGCTGATGTTTTGGGTATTTGTGAGCTACAAAGGCACAAGAAATTTGGTCAAATTGATGGCAATATAAATGGAGTATGTTATCAAAAAATACTGGAGGAACATTTGCATTTATCAGCCCGGAAGCTGCGCATGGGACATACTTGGACATTCCAACATGACAATGATCCAAAGCACAAGGCCAAGTCAAAGAGCAGAAAAAAGTGAAGGTTCTGAAGTGCCCATCTCAGTCTCCTGAAAGGAGCCTTAAACTGCTAATAAACACAGTGACACAGGCTTCCCTCTCTACACCATATAATTTAAATTTCCAATATTCAACTTTTTTTTTTTTTTTTGCTAATTTTATATATTTATATTTAGTTAAAAAAAATAACATTTTCTTACAGAACAGTTTATATTTTCAAAATCAACTTCTGAACATATGGATATAACTCATCCTGTGCTGAGAATTTGCTGCTGTTGCATATTTGCATCTATACATATGTATACATATCTTATGGGAGCTGTCAAAGTTCTAATACAACTAAATTAAATTAAAAAAAAAAACAAGCTTACATTTCCTGTGGATAGCAAGAGCGCCACCATTGCTTATAGGTTTTGGCGATATAAATATGGGGAAATACATTTTTTGTTTACATTTTTGTCTTTTAATAATAACATTAATACCCATTTTTTTAATCCAGGAAATGAGCAGGTGATATTTCTACCCTTAGGAATCTCAAGTTTTTTATTTTTATTTTTTAAATGCATAGGTATTCATCTAATTCAGAAATATAAATGTACATTTTTCTGTGCTAATTTGGCAAAACAAAATGTGCTATTTTCTCTTGTGAATGATTGTTCTTTTATAATGGGCAGCAGTGAAAGACTGCATTATGGCCACTGGATGGAACTGAGGAGAATGGTTCCATCCAGTGGCCATAATGCAGTCTTTCACTGCTGCCCATTATAAAAGAACAGGCTTTTTTTATCTGAAACACAATGTAATAATTCTACAGAACGCAAGAGAGATTAAGCAAATAATTGTAAGTAATGGTTACATGTATTTGCTATTTTCCTGCAGCATTTTCTAGAACTGTTACATTGTATCTTTTAATACAATGACACACGCATTTGCTATGCTCCTCACTAGGGATGAGCCTGATATTCATCGGGTGTTTGCCTGTTCTCTGATTAGCAAACAATTTGGGGTGTTTGCGGCGAATTGGAAAGCTGCAGAACACCCTTTAAAAGTCTATGGCAGAAATCAAAAGTGCTCATTTTAAAGGCTTATATGCATGGTATTGTCATAAAAAGTGTTTGGGGACCTGGGTCCTGCCCCAGGGGACATGTATCAATGCAAAAAAAAAGTTTTAAAAACGCTGTTTTTTTCGGGAGCAGGGATTTTAATAATGCTTAAAGTGAAACAATAAAAGTGAAATATTCCTTTAAATTTCGTACCTGGGAAGTGTCTATAGTATGCCTGTAAAGTGGCACATGTGTCCCGTGTTTACAACAGTCCCTGCACAAAATGACATTTCTAAAGGAAAAAAAGTAATTTAAAACATTACTCGCGGCTATAATGAATTGTCGTTCCTGGCAATACACATAAAAGTAATTGAAAAAAACGGCATGGGATTCCCCCACAGTCCATTACCAGGCCCTTTTGGGTCTGGTATGAATATTAAGGGGAACTCTGAACCAAAATGAAAAAAAAAAAATTGGCGTGCGGGTCCCCCAAATTCCATACCAGGCACTTCAGGTCTGGTATGGATATTAAGTGGAACCCCGCACCAAAATGTAAAATATAAATAGCATGGGGTCCCCTCAAAAATCCGTACCAGACTCTTATCTGAGCACGCAACCTGACAGGCTGCAGGAAAAGAGAGGGGATGAGAGAGCACCCCCCTCCTGAACCGTATCAGGCCACATGCCCTCAACATGGGGAGGGTGCTTTGGGGTAGCCAAAGCACCATGTCCTCATTTTGATGGGGACAAGGGCCTTATCCCCACAACCCTTGCCCAGTGGTTATTGAGGTCTGTGGGTGGGGAGATTATCAGAATCTGGAAGCCCCCTTTAACAAGGGGACCCCTAGACCCTGGCCTCCCCCTGTGTGAAATGGTAAATGTATCCCTACCATTTCACAAAAAAAGTGTTAAAATGTTAAAAATGACATGACACAGCTTGGGGACAAGTCCTTTATGGGGTCCCACAAAGTCTTCTTCTTCTTCTCTTGCTCTGCCGATGGACCGAAAAAGAGAAAAAAAAAAGCGACCAACCCACCTCCGTGGGAGGCATACGCTGTAATGACCATCCTCTTAGGTGAAAGCTCTTTTATAACTGAGGGCAGGGCTACACGGTGACATTTCCGGTTGACCCCTCCCCCCTCTGATGGAGGGGACATCCCTATGGCTTCCCCGTAGCATCAGAGGGGGTGGGGCCACCCGGTGATGTCACCATGGGGCCCCGCCCTCACTTATAATAGAACTGTCAAAGCGAAGATGTGTCATACAGTGGAGCAAGTGGGACAGATTTATTTTTTTTATTTTTTATTTTTTGTCCCCAAGCCATGTTATGTCATTTTTTTGTGAAATGGTAGGGGTATATTTGTACCCTGTTACCATTTCACACAGGGGGGGGCTGAGATCTGGGGGTCCCCTTGTTAAAGGGGGCATCCAAATTCCGATAAGCCGCAGACCCCCCCCAACCACTGGGCAAGGGTTGTGGGGATGAGGCCCTTGTCCCCATCAACATGGGGACAAGGTGCTTTAGGTACCCCAAAGCACCCTCCCTATGTTGAGGGCATGTGGCCTGGTATGGTTCAGGAGGGGGGGCACTCTTTCATCACCCCCCTCTTTTCCTGTGGCCTGCCAGGTTGCGTGCTTGGATAAGGGTCAGGTATGGATTTTTGGGGGGACCTCCACACCATTTTTTTTTATTTTGGCACGGGGTTCCCCTGAACCTCCCTGGCGGTATGATTATTTCAGATTTTTGATTCTGAAAGCGGTACAATTATTTTGCATGGGAATTTGGCATTTTATATTGTAGGCCTGTAATTCTTAGGAATAACTAATTTAAATCTGTCCAAACAAGAGTCTAGTAGACATCCCAGGTATGATAAAGTTTGAAAAACGAAATCATAAATTTCGGCTCCATGATAGATCAAGCAGAGGATGGCTCGCACACAGTGCGGGGAGACATTGCAGGATCCTGGGGAGAAGGTAAGTAAGCTGTACCTGGATCCTGCAATGCAATCCCGAGTGGCTTGGGATTACCGCTTATGGTGCTGGGAAATCCACCCCGAGCCACACTCGGGAATACCTGAAGGGGCCTGGTATGGAATTTGGGGAGAAATTATTTTATTTTTTTTTTTTTGGTTCGGGGGTTCCAATTAATATTCATACCAGACCCAAAGGGCCTGGTAATGGACTGTGGGGGAATCCCATGCTGTTTTTTTCAATTACTTTTATGTGTATTGCCAGGACTGACAATTCATTATAGTCGCGAGTACTTTTAAATGATTTTTTTTCTTTTAGAAATGTAATTTTGCAGGGGCAGGGACTGTTGTAAACACGGGAAACGTGCCACTTTACAGGCATATTATAGACACCCCCCCTCCCCCCCAGATACTAAATTTAAAGGAATTTCACTTTTATTATTTCACTTTAAGCATTATTAAAATCACTTCAGTTTTTAAAACTTTTTTTTTACAATGATACATGTCCCCTGGGGCAGGACCCAGGTCCCCAAACATTTTTTATGACAATAACTTGCATATAAGCCTTTAAAATTAGCACTTTTGATTATTCATGCTCATTTCCCATAGACTTTAACGGTGGTTGTGTGTTCGAACAAATATTTTGCCTGTTCGCATGTTCTGCTGCGAACCGAACCGGGGGGTGTTCGGCTCATTCCTACTCAGCACCTCCATCTAGTGATTATAATGTAGTACTTTATTTTGCACATAATAAAGTAACATTTGTTCAGAGGAGAAAATAGCCTAAACAACATTTGTTTTATTTATTTTTCCAGTTTACATAGAATGAATGCAGATGCACATGCACATTTTCTAAATGAATGGTTATGCATTTTTTCGTTTTTAATAGACTCCTATCTCTATCCCAGTGAACCTGCTAATAGAACATCTTGAATAAAAACTAGGTATGAGACCCCACAAGACAATGATGTATGGCAGCAGTTGTCCATGGGAGCCAATATTTACAGTGTATTATGCAATTTTCAGCTTGGACACCCCAGCATTGGACAATGTGATATAGAAATCTCCCTGACATAATGAGAGCTATACCCAACGCATTTCAGGAAAATAATGGCAGTTTGTTAGCTGTTAACTGTTATGTACCAATGTCTTGAAGTGTCTCAATTCACATAGTAATTCTAGTTCACACAAGGTTTTCTAGTGACAGATTGATTTAATGTAATTGCTGAAGAATCTGCATAATACCTGAAGATGCAGATGCTTACAAGATTCTTTCAAAATATGGACTGAGAGAAAAAAAAAGAGTCATTTGGTAGAAGCTCAAGTTGATCATGTTTTTGCATCTGTATGCTTAGTTGTTTGAAATGTACAACATGAAATAAAGACTGCTATCATGCTATTTCTAATCATAAAAATCTTATAACCAGAATATCCCTCTAAAAAACCCTCTAATCAGAATATCCAGTCATTAGACCATCTGTGCCAGTTTTGGCCTACAGTATATATAAAAATCTTGATGGATTGCATGCAAGCTAATTGTTTAGATTGTGACATTTGACACTCACAATCATTTTTTAGATGAAGTAGAAAAATAGTAGAAGTGATTAATTACAGACCATAAACACGAGCCAATATTTAGATATTTTTAGTTTATTTGAGCACGGCATGACCCAACTTGACACCTTAAAAAAACGATATCAGAAGTCTTTCTTCACTTGTATTGCAATCCTAATGTCATATGCTCATATATTCTTGTGTTGGATGGAAGACTCGATTGTTTGATATTTTAGAAAGTCAATGTATACAACTCTAGTTTGACCATTATCCTAAGAGCAATTTGAGTGTGGTGGTTTGAGAGTGGTTATTACCTGGATTATACAAACAGTATACAAGTCTTCAACATCTTGGCCTCAGCTCTGTATCAGTCAAAAGTAGAAATTGGCTAATAAGGCCAAGGTCATTGGTCAGTACATCTGCCTTATGCCTGGTACACGCAGACAGTTTTCTTATATTCAACTCAGAAGGTTGAAAACTCCGCCACCTCCCAAAAAAAAAAAAAACAACAAGGCGCTAGCCTCCTAACTGTGCAATGTTAGTACAGTGTTCTTCCAGCTGAGTTATTGCGTTGGGGGAATGCCACCACACCAGAACACATTGGTCACTGCTAGCAGCCATAGGCTGCCAGCACTGATCAGACAGCTTCTGTCAAACAGGCTGCTGCATTCACTGGGGAAATGTTGGCCTGTTTCTAATGAACTGGCTGATATTGGCCAGTGTGTACCAGCCATTACATGGAGCCACTACCAAAGACATTGTATTAAAGTGGTTGTAAACCCTTACAAACCACTTTCTACTACAGGTAAACCTATAATAGGGCTTATCTGTAGCTAACATGGACATCTCCTAGACCTGCACGGTTTAGGAGATATCCTCCGTATCAGCATGTGCTGATGTCATCGGCACATGCACACTGAAGCAACAGCTCATTTGTGCCATTGTTTCAGATGTGCCGTTACTGGTGGCTCCCACGTGCATGCACAGGAGTAATGTCATTGCAGCTCTGGCCAATCACAGCCCCAGAGCCCGCGATATCTGGAAATAATTCCGCAAGACATGGCACCGGGCAGAGCAGTGTGCCAGCACTGCTACGGAGGGCTTCGATCTAAGGTGAGTATTTCATAATGAGCTAGTATGCTATTCATAATAGCTCATTATGCCTTTGTCTTGCAGTTTTTTTTTTGTTTTGTTTTTAGTGGGTTTACAAACACTTCAAGAAGTAAATACAAGTATAGTTAAATAGTAATTGGTAATTGGTGTTGTTTTTTCTCTCCATAAAAAAGGGCATGCCATTGAAGTAATGCAGAAAACTTGTACAGGTTTAGAATTTATTTTTTTATTTATTCATTCATACCACCAGTGTAGACAGATTTCAAACCACTCTCTGCTCTCAGAGACAGAGATGGTAGTTTATGATGGGCAGGCATAAACCTAAACATGTTTTTAGCAATAGGTGAACCAGACAAAGTTAGGTGCACTGCACAGTCTCCAAATCCATTGAGAAGTTTGCAGATATCAAACATGGTACATGGTTGTAAACCTCAGTCATGGAATCTGATTTGAGAAAATCACATTTATCTGTCATGTTTACAAATCTTTTTCCAAAGTGTCGTTTCTCCCTGGTGCTTTGTTCCTCTGTTATCAGTATGAGAAATTTCTGAGACGTTTTCCCCACACATGAGATACATTTGTGTGGGGAGGGGGGGGGGGGGGGGGGGAGAGAGAGCCCAGAACGGAGAATGTTGTGTGTTTTTTTTGTTTTTTTTTATAACACAGTTCTGTTGTTTGGGGGGGGGGGGGATCTGCCATTTTGAAGGGGTGTAGAGAGGAGATGACTGCAGATAAACAAGTAAAACCTATATAGGAGGATTTGTTTACTCTCTGTGTATTGTCTGAGGCTATTCACTTCACTGTGTATACAGTGCCTTGAAAAAGTATTCATTCCCCATTGAAATTTTCCACATTTTGTCATGTTACAACCAAAAATGAAAATTTATTTTATTGGGATCTTATGTGATAGATCAACACACAGTGGCACATAATTGAGAAGTGAAAGGAAAATGATAAATGGCTTTCAAAATGTTTTACAAATAGTTTCATAGTTAGTAAGGTTGAATAAAGACACCAGTCCATCCAGTTCAACCTGAGTGAGTGTCTACAATTCTCCCTATCCCTGTACATTGCACACTCACGTCGGTCCCTACCCTCAAGGAGCCCACAATCCAAGGTTCCCATTCATATACTAGGGCCAATTTGGGACAGAAGCCAATTAACCTACCTGCATGTCTTTGGATTGTGGGAGGAAACTGGAGTACCCGGAGGAAACCCACACAGGCACAGGGGGAACATGCAAACTCCAGGCAGGTAGTGTCGTAGTTGGGATTCCAACCAGTGACCCTTCTTACTGCTAGGTGAGAGTGCTAACCACTACACCACTGTACTGCCCCAAATACATATCTGAAAAGTGTGCCATAAAAGTCAAAACTTTGTAGAACCACCTTTCACTGCAATTTCAGCTGCAAGTCTTTCTGTGTATGTCTCTACCAGCTTTGAGCATCTAGAGAGTGACATTATTGCCCATTCTTCCTTGCAAAATAGCTTAAGCTCTGTCAGATTGGATGGAGAGAGTCTATGAACAGCAATTTTCAAATCTTGCCACAGATTCTCAATCGGATTTAGGTCTGGACTTTAGCCATTCTAACACATGAATATGCTTTGATCTAAACCATTTCATTGTAGCTCTGGGTGTATGTCTAGGGTTGTTGTCCTGCTGGAAAGTGAACCCTCACCCCAGTCTCAGGTCTTTTGCAGACTCTAATAGTATTTTCCTCCATCCATCTTCCCATCAATTCTGACCAGCTTCCCTGTCCCAGCTGAAGAAACATGATGCTGCCACCACCATGTTTCACAGTGGAGATGGTGCGTTTAGGTTGATGTGCAGTGTTAGGTTTCCACCACACATAGGGTTGATTTACTAAAGGAAAGGACACTGTGCGCTTTGCAAAGTGCAATTGCACTCTGCAAGAGCAGTTGCTCCAGAGCTTAGTAAATGAGCAGAGGCACTGCTGACTTCCATCATCCAATCATGTGCAAGGAAAAATGCATTTTTTTTTCCTTGCACGTGATTGGGTACTCATTGCGGATCGAAGCTTTAACTCATTTACCAAGCTCTGGAGCAACTGCACTTTCAGGGTGCAACTGCACTTTGCAAAGTTCACAGCCTATCTGCCTTTAGTAATTCAACCTCATAGTGTCTACAAACTATGGTAAATCTATTGAATTTTTTTATTAAAATTTTTTTTTATTTTTTTTTATACTAGTAATGGCGCCGGCCAGTGACTTATAGCGGGACTGTTATAGCATGGCAGGAAATGTGACACTAAGGGGTTGATTTACTAAAGCCAAATACTCTGAGCACTTTACAAAGTGCTGTTGCTCCAGATCCTAAAACCCTTTACCTCACCATGTGTGTGAGGTAAAGGGGTTAAAAACTCTTGTGTTGCAGCGCTTCCAAATCACTTTTCAATGTAATGGGCAGGGGCATCGCAGGACTGCTTGCAGGACTTTTTCTATTGTCTCACAAGCGCCCCACTTGGGTGTGAAAGCACCCATTGCAATGAATGGAAGGCAGTTTTCAGGCAATTTACAGGTGCTACTTCTAGCACTAAAATGTCTGAAAGCTGCCTCAGTGTGAAAGGGGTCTTAGTAAACAAGCCGAAGCTCTGCTGATTTCCATTACTCCTATCTGACACTGTTCACACTTTGTGGGAACCGGATTTTTTTCTCAGTGCATAGTAACCCTTGTTAGTCATTCACAAAAAAAAAAAAAAATGAATTAAATGATTTTTAAGAGGGATGCAAAGCAAAAAAAACACACAATGGGTTCCCCTGAAAAATCCATACCAGACCCATATCTAGGCTTTTAGCCTGGATGGGCAGAAATAAGAGGAATAGCAAATGTACAGCCCCTCTTCTCAATCACACAAAGCCACCTGCCCTCAACAATGAAGGGGGGAAGGTATCTTGCCAAGGCACCTTTTTCTTATGTTGGTTTGGAAAAGAGCCCAATCACCAAATTCCTAGCCTGGTGTATGTGGGGGTCTGTAGGGAAAACTCAGAATATGGAAGCCCTCTTTGGAATAAGGGGGACCCTAGATATCCAGTCCTCCCCTTAAAAGGATGAGTAAGAGGTACATCACCTTGTCCAGTGACATAGAGCCATGTCAAGCACTGCCTAACAATTCTGACTTGCTGCCATTTCAAGCCATAATGATGCTGCCCCTCCGCTACTCTTGTTGTAATTTTTTTATTCCCAGGAAGCTTCTGTATGTAAAAAAAAAAGGCAATGGGGATTGTGTGTGATGTAATTGACCAAATATATTGTGGTCAATGACATCATCCAGGATTTATTTATTGGCAGTAGATGTTTCTAAATATCAGCAGGAGTTTTGGCAGGCAAACTGGCCAAATGTGGCCTGTTTGTTCACCTTTTCACAAACTGTAAACCGGCTAGATTTAGGTTGAACTCATGCACAACCCAAAGCTCATCCCTTGTTATTATACATGCACATCCAAAGCCTATTTAAATCAATATCAACCACTTATGCCACGTACACGCAACTGGTTTTTCCGTCAGAATAAACTCCGACAGAGTTCCGCTGAAACGTACTTGCCTACACATGATCACACCAAAGTCTGTTCATTTAGAATGCGATGACATACGACGGGACTAGAAAAAGGAAGTTCAATAGCCAGTAGCCAATAGCCGCCCTTGTGTCATTTTTGGTCCATCGGAAGAGCATACAGCTGACCGGTTTTTCTAATAGGAATTGATTCCGTCTGAAAGATTTAAAACATGTTCTATTTCTAGGTCCATCAGAATTTTTGAAAAAAAAAGTCAGATGAAGCCCACACATGATCGGAATATCCATGGAAATGATTCCATCTGACCTTTTTTGCTGGAAATTACCATCGTGTGTACGCGGCATAAGATAATAATCTGTAGTTGGAGTCTTTTTGTAAAACCACCCACTCTGCCTTGATTGTTTTATGTATAGTTACTCATAGAAAATACCAGTGTTTGCCATGTCAAGCATAAAAAAAAGACGTTTTGTTGTAGTAATAAAAACAAACTAATTTAGTTTTGTCTTGAAAGATAGAGGGCAAAATAGGAATCCACCTGTGAACACTGTAATACAAACAGCAAAATAAGCAATTACCTTAATGACATCCCTAAATTATTTTAATTGTTTTAATATCTGTGGGTGAACATTGTGTGGTTGGAATATGTAACAACAGGCTGTATACCAATGCAGCAATTATCATACATTAGCTTTAATTAACAGACCAATATTTTGCTGTTATCAGTACCTTAACTTTTCTTCAAAGGAAACGTTAATGCAAATAATTAAACAGGAAAAGTGATTGAGGACAACTATTGAGAAAGCTTTGCATCTAGATAAGCACCTGGTTTATTAAATGACTTATCACTTTTTGCTGTAAGACATCAGCATGGAATGTTTATGCAATATTCTGCATACATTTCAAAAACATGTAATCACTTGTTTACAGTAGTAATTACAATATAATTTATTGAATTGTGATTTTTTAAAAATCACAACGAATATCGTATTTGTTCTAAACTGCTGGAAACTCAAATAGATTCCCTTTAAAGTGGTTGTAAACCCTTACAGACCACTTTGACCCAGGGGCGGATCCAGAGTCTAGTCTCGGGAGGGGCAGTGCCAGAAAATAAGATGTTGCGTACGGAACTGAATTGTAATGTATAATACCATGTAATATGGTGCACAGAGGTAAGTAGTATGTAAGGTAGTGTACAGAGGTCAGTAGTAGGAAGGGTAGTGTACATAGGTCAGTAGTATGTAGGGCAGTGTGCAGGGAACAGTAGGGCACATGCTGGGGAGGAAGGGGGTTGGGAGGGCACACGCTGGGGGGGTTGGGAGGGCATACACTGGGGGGGGGATCAGGAGGTCATACATTGGGGGGGATCATGAGGGGATACACTGGGAGGGGGATTCAGGAGGACATACACTGGGGAGGAAGGAGGTTGGGAGGGCACATGCTGGGGGGGGGGGGTTGGGAGGGCATACACTGGGGGGATTGGGAGGGCATACACTGGGGGGTCAGGAGAGCTTATACTGGGGGGGGGATCAGGAGGAAATACACTGGGGGGGGAATCAGGAGGGCATACATTGGGTGGGGATCATGAGGGCATACACTGGGGAGGGGGATTGGGGGGGCATACACTGATACACTGGGAGGGGGATTCAGGAGGGCATACACTGATACACTGGGGGGGGGGGGGTTCAGGAGGGCATATACCAGGGGGCAGTCATAATCTTTTAATGAGTTAAATGTTTCACTTGTCATGAAAAGAAGATGAAGATCTAATTTGTCATCTAACAGCACCTCTATGCTAAGCTGCAGTACCTCAGCAGACTCAGCATAGAGGTGCCTGTAAATAAATCCACAATGTAGTGCTAGCAGCAGAGCTCACCTCCAGGAACTTTCACAGACTCTCTCTGCTCAGAAGCTGCACACATCTCCCTCTTCCAGACGAGCATGATCTTGGAGAAAAGGCACACCCCCCATCCCGCCCACTCAAGCAGCAGCCTGCAGGAGAGGGGCTGAAAAACTGCAGGGGAGGTACAGCAGGTGGAGAGTGCAGTTCTGAGGTTTCTTAACAGCCATTAATGCTTAGAATGGCTGCGAGATGTCCAGCCCATCCACTGGCTGGGTAACCAGAGCAGATCTGGTTACCCGGAGCATGCTGCACCTCAGTCTTTAATGTTATCTCAGGGGTGCAATTGCCCTGTTGCCCCCCCTGGATTCGCCCCTGCTTTGACCTACAGGTAAGCCTAGATTAAGGCTTACTTGTAGGTCCAAGAAATATCTCCTAAACCTACACGGTTTAGGAGATATTTGCAAAAAGACAGCCACTGGTGTCTACGGCGCATGCGCCGTAGACAGCGGCGCGCAGGCACAAGAGCATGCCGCTGCTAACAGCGATATGACATTAGTGGCAGCTTCCTGCACATACACAGGAGTGACATCATCGCGGTTCCGACCAATCACAGCGCCAGAGCCATGATACCCGGAAAGAAGATGGACGCTCCATGGAAGAGGGGACAGCAGTGACATCGCTGGCTCCTGTGTCAGGTAAGTGACACATAATGGGCTACTATGAGATACATAGTAGCCCATTATGCTTTACCTTCGTAGGGAAACAAAGAGGAAGTAAACCCATGGGGCGGGGTTTTCTCATTTTTGCGTGGGGTTGCCCTTCAAGATCATCAGACCACAAGTTGCATGCCAAAGTCGAATCAATTAAGACGGAGATCCGACTTCAATCCGACTTATCTGCGATGGCAAGATATGGTCCGCAACCTTACCCTTGTACCGTGGATCAAGGAGAGTTGCCAGCCAGTAATGGTCATTCTCCTTGATCTGAAGAATACGAGGATCCTTCCGCAGGCTTTGCAGGATCAGTGCATGCATCCCTGATCATGCCCCACTGGCGTGGTGAAAAAAAAAACAAGCTCCCCTGAACCTGTCCTGGTGCCGTAGTTGCACAGGTACTCATTGATGGCCCTCTGCTGCATGCGCAGCCGCTGCAGCATGGCCAATGTTGAGTTCCACCTGGTGGGCATGTCACATATAAGGCGCTTCTTGGGTAGGTTTAACTCCTTTTGGAGCTCAGCCAGCCGAGCACTGGAATTATATGATCGGCGGAAATGCACACAGACTTTCCTGGCCTGCCTCAGGACATCCTGTAAGCCCGGATACCTGCCCAAGAACCGCTGCACCACCAGGTAAAGGACGTGAGCCACACAGGGCAGTTGTCCCTGTCGGAGGGCGGAGAGGAAGTTGGTGTCATTGTCGCAAACCATCATTCCTGGCTTAAGCTGGCGTGGCATCAACCACCTCTCGGCCTGCCCCTGCAGAGCTGACAAAATATCTGCCCCAGTGTGGCTCCTGTCCCCCAAACACACCAGCGCAAGCACAGCATGGCATCTTTTTGCCTGCGTACTTGCGTAGCCCCTTGAACGCCTACTGAGCACTGCTGGTTCTGAGGAAAAAGCACAGGAAGAGGCCATGGAGGAAGAAGAAGATGAGGGGGTGGAGGAGAGGGGTGTGTCACAACCAGTAGTAGCATTTTGGAGGCGTGGTGATGGAACAACCTCCAACACTACTACACCTTGTCCTGCACCCTTCCCAGCTGCCAGAAGAGTGACCCAATGGGCCGTGAAAGATAGGTAACGTCCCTGTCCATGCCTGCTGGACCGTGAGTCAGTGGTAATATGCACCTACCACTGACCAACCTGTCTAGCGAGGCTAGGACATTGCCTTCCACATGCCGGTAGAGAGCCAGAATCGCCTTCCATGAGAAAAAGTGCCATTTGGGGACCTGCCATTGAGGAACCGCACGTTGCACAAACTCACGGAGGGGGGCCGAGTCAACCAACTGAAAAGGCAGCAGTTGAAGTGCTAGCAATTTAGCCAAGCTAGCATTCAACCGCTGGGCATGTGGATGGCTGGGAGTGAACTTCTTTTGACGGTCCAGCAGCTGGGGCAGGGAAATTTGCCTGCTACAATCGGGCGTGGGTGTACTGCTAGCAGAGTGCCTGCAAGTACTTGGCTGTGACACACCTAATTCTACACCTTCATTCCTCTCAGTGCAGGTTTCAGAGAGGACTGAAGGTCTAGTGGGGTTGGAGATCCCAGCTGATGAGGAGCAAGGAGAGGTCTACTTTGTTCTTTGCTGTGGGTCTTTAAGGTACTCTTGCCAAGGAGCTGCATGGCAGGTCAACATATGTCTGGTAAAGCTTGTGGTGCCCAAGGGGCTGATGTTTTGGCCACGTGAGATACGCTTGAGACATATGTAGCAAATAGCAGGGGTGCGATCTGATGCACTCGTCTCAAAAAAGGCCCACACCAAAGAACTTTTGAAATAATACACAGTTGCAGCGCCCTGCACAGGCGGAGCTCTGCGGTGTGATTCAGTCAGTGTGCTGCCCTTAAGCTAGCCCCCGGAGGGCATTCTGCCTCGTTGGAGATGTGCCGCCTCCTCCTCCTCCTCCTCTCTTCTATCAGGCACCCACATGGAGTCAGTGACCTCATCATCCCCTCCCTCTTCATCACCGGAGCAAACCTGGCAGTATGCTGTAGCTGGTGAAACATGACTGCCAGATTGCTGTCCTTCTTGAGCATCCCCTCCCTCTACGCTCACGCTACTGCCTTCCTCTAGCTGGGTATCATCATCAGTGCCTTTAAAACGCTGGACATCCTCCTGGAGGATGGTGTTCCCAACACTGTGCTCAAACAGTTCGGGGGACTCCTCAGGAGGACATGGAGGGTCTAGGGAAGGAGTGACTGAAGACATTAAGACGAGGGAAGAGGACACATTGGCAGCTGCTTTGCCAGTACCCTGAGCCTGGTTGAGAGAGGATGAGGAGGATGAGGAGGGCTTGGTCAACCACTCTACCAAGTCTTCGGCATGATGCGGCTCAACACAACCAGCTGCCGAAATTATTGGCTCGTGTCTGTCTGCTTCTCCTTGTTGGCCTTCCAGATATACTAATGGCCTGCAGGGAGATGGGAAAACCAGCAATTGGGGTAGCTTTAGGTGCACACTGAGCAGATGACACAGTACACCGACTGTAATTACTGCAGCTGCCTGCCTGTGATATAGGATCTGAAGAACTCCAACAATTGGGGTAGCTTCAGGTGTATACTGTGCAGGTGGCACAATACACCAACTGTAACTGCTGCAGCTGCCTGTGGTATAGAAACAGAACAACACCAGAAATTGGGGGTAGCTTCAGGTGTATACTGTGCAGGTGGCACAATACACAAGCTCTAACTGCACACTACACAAGGCTAGTGCACTGGCAGCCTTATATAGTGTGGGGAGTGTACTAAATCCCCCTGAACTATAATTGGCCACATGATTTCTGCCTGTGGCCAATTTTGGCTCTCCTCGCTGACGGCGCTGTGATGGGCCAAGTATGCGGGGTCACAGTGCATGCTTGGCCATTCATCAGCCAGAAATGCACTGCGATGGCGCAGTGCATTGTGGGCCGTGAGCGCCACACGAATATGGTGCAAATGGTCCACAAAGTCATGGATTCGACGAACAGGCAAACAGTCGGTGTTCGAGTCGAACATGTGTTTGACTCGAACACCAAGCTCATTCCTAATTGCCAGGACCAACAATTCATTATAGCCGCGAGTACTTTTAAATGACTTTTTTCCTTTAGAAATGTCATTTTGTGCAGGGACTGTTGTAAACACGGGAAACATGCACCACTTTACAGGCATACTATAGACAACCCCCAGGTACGAAATTTAAAGGAATATTTCACTTTTATTGTTTCACTTTAAGTATTATTAAAATCACTGCACCCAAAAAAAAACGTTTTTCATTGATGCATGTCCTTTGGGGCAGGACCCAAGTCCCCAAACACTTTTTATGACAATACCATGCATATAAGCCTTTAAAATTGGCACTTTTGATTTCTCCCATAGACTTTTAAAGGGTGTTCCGTGGCTTTTGAATTTGCTGCGAAAAACCCAAATTGTTCGCTATTCGGCGAACACTTACGTTTGACTCAAACATCGGGCTCATCCCTAGTATCGAATATGGATCTCCAGTAGGATGTTAATATGGGGCATGCCCAGAGAATGTGTAAGATACCCCCTTTTTTACCACAGTTTCACCAGCATTGATTAGATAGGTGAGGTTTAAACCTCAAGATTTTGTCTGGAGTTATGTACTATCTTAGTGTGATTTTTGCGAGTTCCCATAGTGTTGAGCAGCATGTTACTTTATGTGTTGTTTTACAGGCCTTAGTCCACTGGGAGTCTATAAAGGTCTGTCATAAATCAGCTTCCCATTGTTTGAAGGGGAGAGATTTGATTAAGTGGCATTTTTCTTGGATGATATTGTAGAAAAGGTAGATTCCCTTATGTGTGGGATGGGGGAGGTTAGGAAAAACAAAACTGGAGTTTGTATGAAGCGAGGCCAGTTGGGGATTCTTGAAAGGCAATGTACTATTTTTGTATACTGATATAGATTGGTGTGTGGGAGATGGAATTCTTTTTGTAGACATGTGAAGGATTTAAAGGAATTACCAGAATAAAGGTTGTTAATGTAGATTATGCCCTTCTTTTCCAGGACGTGCAGGAAATCAGGGCTATGAGGGGGGTCATGCTAAAAAAGGAATCTGCTTTGAGGTTGTGTGGGGATATATTTAGGCTTGTTGAATTAACTTTTTTGAAGATCATAGTGACGCTGTCATGGTCGGGGAATGTATGAAAGTATCTGGGCACCTAATTATGCACTAAATAACCATGTGGAGAGGGGGTGGTTATATGTTGATTCTACAGATCCCTAGGTTGTGTTGGGAGGTGTTGAGAACCATTCCTTAAAGTGGTTGTAAACCCTTTACAACCACTTTAATCTACAGGTAAGCCTAGATTAAGGCTTACGTGTAGGTGCTTGAAATATCTCCCGGACCTGCGGGGTCTAGGAGATATTTGCAAATCGCCTTACTACGATTTCTTCTGCGCATGCGGTGGAGTTAGAAAGGGCACGCTGTTCCATTTCTAGCTCGGGTCATGCCGTTAAAGGCGGCTCACATCTCCTGCAGGTAAGTGTCACATCATGGGCTACTATGCGATGCAAAGTAGCCCATTATGCTTTACCTTTGCAGGGAAACAAAGATAAAGTAACACCCATCAGGGTTTACTTCCTCTTTAAGTTGCGTGAGGATTGCTGCTGAATAGTAATCAACATCTCTGGCTCAATGCTGACGTCACCCAGGCGTGAACCTAACAGCTCTGTCCTCGGCTCAGCTCGGCTCTTCCAACTGGCTTCCCCTTTCTTGGGTAGGCTGCGTCCAGTGGATACCCCAAACAAGATATTTCTGAGATATAAATTAAGCTTTGGCGCTAAAACCTTTTTGTGCACTGTGGATACCAAAATCATGTATGAGTGTGAAATGATCTATTATCTCTGCTAGTGCTCTGGAGAATTTAATACAAATTAAGGTGGAAATCTCCCAAAATCCACTATATACGTGATATTAAAATGCGTGAAAAAAGAGAAAAGGATGTGTGTCTGTTAACTTACACCTCAAAAATGCACATATGTATTAAAAAAATGGTGAATCAATCACATAGAAATAAACAATTAAAAATATTAATGTGCTCAATAGAAAAACATACGCAAACCAATATCTGAAAAATCATATGCAAACCAATATCCAAAAATTATGCTCTATGTTCAAAGTGACAATCAAAAAGCGTTTGTGAAAGTACCAAGAAAAAATAATAATAACAAAAATCTTATAATGTCCAACAAAATTTTTTTTCAAAGTCGCATCATCTGGTTGCTGGAAAAACGCATGGAACTTTTATCAAATGAGGAAGGTAGAGCAAAGTGACTAGTGCAGAAGGGTTAAATGCATTCCTCTCCGGTGCGCCACTCTGTGTGAGGAAAAAGGTATATATATGTGCTCACCAGACCAAAAACCCTCAATGGGTTAACCGAGCAGCCACAGTATGAGCCACTGTGCAGCTTTCTTTGGGCTCTGCTTCTGCTATGCTGGGGGGATGCTTTACACTTTTCCTTCCGCAAATAGTCCGTTTAGCAATTATACATAAAAGGAAACAGAAGTACAAACATAGTGCAATACTGTTGTTTGAACGTTTTTGTTTATTAAGAAGTCAGGTTACTCACAATATCCAAAGAGACAAATCGCTTTAAAATTAACTGCGCCGGCGTTGCTGCTTGTATACCAGTGTAAGGTGCACGTCCTAGGCCACGCCCTACGCGTTTCGTCAGAGCGACGTCATCTGGAGCGGCCATGTTGGTGCACCCTCACGTTTATGTAGGGTGCAGTGCTCTTCTGCGCTTGCGCGAGTGTATTAGCGCCATCTTTACTGTGGGAATGCCCTATACGAGCCGCTGTGTGTCTATTACATACTGTGTGCTCTCTTGTGACAGCACGAACATGGAAAAACTATTTCATTATTGTGGACACGGGATATGCTATATTCTGCAGTGTATTCCCTTATGTCAATCCCAATGAAAACCTTTCTTTTTGCTTATTGTTGCGGACTCAGGGCATGACAAATTATGAAGCTATAGGGCACCGCAACCTACATATTACATTCCGGTATATTATAAGAGAATTGTCAACAACTATACATGATTATAATTAATAAAATGTATATAAAGAATTATCGTAAAAAATTTATATAAAATATGAAAAAAGAAAAAATTTATTTATATATGCATAAAAACTATGTTGATAAAAACAATAATTCCCTAACTAACCACCTAATACATATGACTCCTGCCGACCTATCAGAATGCAGGGTTTTTATCTGTATTTTTGAATGTGGATCATGATTACAGTTGCTGAGAAACAAATTACGTCAAACTGTATAATCACTTCCCTAGTAAATGAATATACTCCAGGGGGAAAAGAAAAATATAAAATAAAATAAAATAGAGGAAAAGAAGGAAGGGGAAAATGGGTAAATGGAACAAACTGGAAATATGAGTGTATGTATACATATGTATGCTTTTATATCTGCACTTCCCTGTAATACAAATCAGGAGGGCAATTACAGGTAAGGTAAAAGGAGTATGTTGTGAGGAAGTCTATTCATTTTTGAAATCATTTTTTTTAAATCATTTTTAAAAACATTATTTAAAACCATTTTTTTAAAAAGACAGTCAGGATGAGAATATGCAGTAAAAAGAAACTGACAATAAGAATAAATGGGAAACGAAGGCCAATATGTGTGTATGTATACTGTTCTCATTTGAGAACATATATGTGTAACTTCAGATAGTGTGTATGGGCTCTCTTGTGGGGGCCAGAACTTTTTAGGTGGGTCTTTTTACTGTAATGCCACAGCTTATTGGGAGAACTTCCTTAGATACGGGTCGAATGTTGTACTATGATTTTTTGGGGTGTAGATGGTCCTACCTTAAGTAGGTGATGTATATTCTAGAGTTGGGACTAGGGGAGTTTTAAAAATTAGTCAGAAAACAATTTAAATCCAACTCCACATTCATTCCCTGTGGTTGAAGGGTATCTAAATTATATATCCATTTGGTTTCGTTTCTGGATATTTTGATGGTTTTGTCCTCACCTCTCCAGTGGGCCCTTATTTTATCAATACCGTAAAACACCATTTGTCCTGGGTCCCGATTGTGGTAATCCCTAAAATGTCTGGAGACACTGTGATTGGGATACCCTTTTTTAATGTTTCTAATGTGTTCTCCAATTCTGGTTTGGAGTTCCCTTGTGGTTCGCCCCACATATTGTCTGGAACAGGGACACTCTATAATGTAGGTGACATGAGTGCTTTTGCATGTAATGAGCTCATTTATTCTAAATTCTTTTTTGTTTGAAGATGACTGGAAGGTAGTTCTCTTCTTTTCAGTTTTTTTGCTGTTTTTACAAGGGAGGCATTTGCCACACCTGAAAAAACCTTTTAGATTACCTGCTACTTTAATTTGTTTTGGGGGATCAATGGTATTTTTAACAAGTTTATTTCTCAGTGTAGGTGCCCTTCTGTAAATAAACAGTGGTTTTTTTGGTAGGATATCTTTGAGTGTATGATCAGCTTTCAGGATGGGCCAGTGTTTTTTGATGATGGATTCCACATCCTTATGTTGTCTATTGCATCCTGTGAGGAAAGCAATTGGTAAATTGTTAATCTTATCTCGTTTTTTGTCTTCCAATAATTTGTTTCGTTCCATTTGTTTTATTTCGTTTTTCAGTTTGCGCAGGCCCTTTTCATCATACCCCTTATTTTTGAATCTTTCTATGATTATTTCCGCCTGTTGTTCATAATCAATGTTTCTGCTGCAGTTTCTATATAGTCGCATCAGTTGGCCCTTTGGTATGTTCCCCAACCATTTGGCATGATGGCAGCTGTTTGTGGGGATGTAGCCGTTGCGGTCGGTGGGTTTGAAAAAAGTGCGTGTGCCCAGCCTGTTTCCTTCTTTATATATTTGTAGGTCTAAATAGTCCACACTGCTGTTGTTATAATTACCGGTGAATTTTATATTGTAGATATTATTATTGATCTCACTAAAAAATTCTTGTAATTGTTCTATTGTACCGCCCCATACTATCACAATATCATCTATATACCGTCGGTACATTTTGAGGTTCTCCCTATGTACGCCATAGATTTGCTCTTCCTCCCATCTATTAAGAAATAAATTCGCTACACTTGGGGCATATTTAGCCCCCATGGCTACGCCTTTGATCTGATTGTAGTATGTTCCCTTATACCAAAAATAATTGTGGTGCATTGCCATTTTTAGGCCTTCCATTAAGTATTTTATTTGCTCTTGTTTTAGGTCAGACATCTGTTGCAATGCCCACTCGACACTACTGAGCCCATCATCCTGTTTTATGTTGGTATATAACGATTCCACGTCAATAGTGACCAATAAGTCTTTCTCTTCAATTGTCAGGTTTCTCAATTCTCCTATCAGTTGTTTGCTGTCACGTAAATAAGATTTTCCTTTGATTACCAACGGTTGTAGGAAACCATCAATGTAGGCCCCTAATCTGGAGAACAAGGAATCAATCCCACTCACAATTGGTCGCCCTGGTGGGTTGTTTTGATTTTTATGTATTTTGGGGACGTAATATATGATTGGAGTTTTGGGTGCCTTCTGTATCAGATATCTAGATTCCTTTTTGTTTAAGATACTGAGGGTTTTCCCCTTTTCTACATATTTTTTAAGTTTTTTTTCATACTCGACTTTAGGATTTTTCTTCAATTTCTTATAGGTGTTGGGGATGTTAAGTAAGTTCTCCATTTCCCTCTCATAGTCTTGCTTATTTAAGATTACCAGACCCCCCCCTTTGTCCGCTGGTCTAATGACTATACCTTTCTGCTTCTCTATCCGCTTAATGGTTTCCCATATATTTTTTCCTTTAGTTCTTTTTACTTCCAAATTCTTCAGATCGTTCTCCACCATCTTCTTAAAAACTTTTATATTCTCATCCTGCGTTACCTTGGGGTTAAATGTGGAGTTGTTCCTTAATTGTGAGTGTTTATATAAAGTGTTGTCATTATCCCTTATGTTTGGCTTTGTTGGGCCAAAAAACTTTTTAATGTTGAGTTTTCTCACGAATTTTTGAAGATCAATGTAGGTTTCGAATTTGTCCAGGCCTCTATCAGGGGCAAATTTCAACCCCATATCCAAAACTCTAAGTTCTTCCTCTGTAAATACGACCTGGCTGAGATTGTAAATACCATCTCCTATTGTTCTCTTCTTCTTTTTCTGGAGGCCTCCTCTCTTCCCCCTTGTGCGTTTTCTGTTTGCCAGTCTGATGGTCTGTACGGTTCTGCCCTCCTCTGTTGCCAGGGGCGTTCGTATTCTCCATGATTTCTCCTTGGGTTGTCTTGTCTGGTCCATCTCGGATTCCAACCTCCATTTCTGTAATGACCTCTTTGCTGGTTTCTTTCCGGGTATCGGAAGGGTCTTCCCTCTCTCCGTGGGTCGTGATATATATCCGGTATTCTGGGTGGTCTGCGCTCCTGCCCCCTGTGAAAAAAATTCCTGTTGTATCCCCTATTTCCATAGGGGGTATGTTGGGGGTATTCCCTCAGGGGCGAGTATCTATTGGAATGTCTTGGGATGTTTGGCGTGTAGGGAGTGCGGTTGTCCCAATATCTATTCTGAGTTTGTTCCATAAGATTTCTACCTTCTGACCTTCTATGAGCTGGTGTGGCAGGGGTATCCAGTCTGATGGTGTTACTTTGTGTCTGTATGCCCCTTTCCCAATGTTGCTCTTCTTCTTGTGTTTCATTTTCTCCTGATTCTTCCATCAGGGAAGTTTCATTTTCTACATCGCTATAGTTGTTATCTGTCTGCCATTTGTAAACCTGCTGATTCTTATAATCCAATACGTCCCTTTTAAACTTCTTTTGTTTTTTCTGTTGCACTTCTTTGTCGTACTTCTTTATGGTTTCCTGTAGTTCCTTTTCCTTATTTATGTATTCTTCTGTTTCTTTAAATGGTGTTAATTGATCCCTAAGTTGTGTGATCTCCATTTCTATATTTCTTAATTTATGCTGTCGCCTCACAACTATTTTTTGTAACAATTCAGTCTCACTTTGATTAAAGAACCTATACCATTCGTCCATCAGCTGTTTATCATTGACTGCATCATTAGGAGAAACATCCCAACGTAATCTTCTGGGAGTTATTTTCTCAGTTATGTACATCTCTAGTATGGCCACATCCCACCATACTCTCAATTGTTTTTCTAAGCAGTGTTTTAGGTGTTTGAATAAACTTTCTAAGTCCTGTCTGATAACCACATGTTCTTGATTGAACACCTCCATTAGGTTGACTTTTCTGCTGTTAACATATTTAAAAATGTCCATTGCTGCAACTTAGAGTGGAAACAATATGTTTCACAAAGAATAGCAATAAAAATAGATAAGATTGCGCTATGGACAAATTCCACCCGTCCGCCACACAGGCAAGGGGAAAAACCAAATGAAATAAAGATGAATTAAAATGAACTCAAGGGGTTAAAGCTGCCTGTGCTTGAAACCTGTCCCTAAAAATAGGAATAGGTTAGAAATCTGAGATATAAATTAAGCTTTGGCGCTAAAACCTTTTTGTGCACTGTGGATACCAAAATCATGTATGAGTGTGAAATGATCTATTATCTCTGCTAGTGCTCTGGAGAATTTAATACAAATTAAGGTGGAAATCTCCCAAAATCCACTATATACGTGATATTAAAATGCGTGAAAAAAGAGAAAAGGATGTGTGTCTGTTAACTTACCATGTTAACTTACACCTCAAAAATGCACATATGTATTAAAAAAATGGTGAATCAATCACATAGAAATAAACAATTAAAAATATTAATGTGCTCAATAGAAAAACATACGCAAACCAATATCTGAAAAATCATATGCAAACCAATATCCAAAAATTATGCTCTATGTTCAAAGTGACAATCAAAAAGCGTTTGTGAAAGTACCAAGAAAAAATAATAATAACAAAAATCTTATAATGTCCAACAAAATTTTTTTTCAAAGTCGCATCATCTGGTTGCTGGAAAAACGCATGGAACTTTTATCAAATGAGGAAGGTAGAGCAAAGTGACTAGTGCAGAAGGGTTAAATGCATTCCTCTCCGGTGCGCCACTCTGTGTGAGGAAAAAGGTATATATATGTGCTCACCAGACCAAAAACCCTCAATGGGTTAACCGAGCAGCCACAGTATGAGCCACTGTGCAGCTTTCTTTGGGCTCTGCTTCTGCTATGCTGGGGGGATGCTTTACACTTTTCCTTCCGCAAATAGTCCGTTTAGCAATTATACATAAAAGGAAACAGAAGTACAAACATAGTGCAATACTGTTGTTTGAACGTTTTTGTTTATTAAGAAGTCAGGTTACTCACAATATCCAAAGAGACAAATCGCTTTAAAATTAACTGCGCCGGCGTTGCTGCTTGTATACCAGTGTAAGGTGCACGTCCTAGGCCACGCCCTACGCGTTTCGTCAGAGCGACGTCATCTGGAGCGGCCATGTTGGTGCACCCTCACGTTTATGTAGGGTGCAGTGCTCTTCTGCGCTTGCGCGAGTGTATTAGCGCCATCTTTACTGTGGGAATGCCCTATACGAGCCGCTGTGTGTCTATTACATACTGTGTGCTCTCTTGTGACAGCAGGAACATGGAAAAACGATTTCATTATTGTGGACACGGGATATGCTATATTCTGCAGTGTATTCCCTTATGTCAATCCCAATGAAAACCTTTCTTTTTGCTTATTGTTGCGGACTCAGGGCATGACAAATTATTAAGCTATAGGGCACCGCAACCTACATATTACATTCCGGTATATTATAAGAGAATTGTCAACAACTATACATGATTATAATTAATAAAATGTATATAAAGAATTATCGTAAAAAATTTATATAAAATATGAAAAAAGAAAAAATTTATTTATATATGCATAAAAACTATGTTGATAAAAACAATAATTCCCTAACTAACCACCTAATACATATGACTCCTGCCGACCTATCAGAATGCAGGGTTTTTATCTGTATTTTTGAATGTGGATCATGATTACAGTTGCTGAGAAACAAATTACGTCAAACTGTATAATCACTTCCCTAGTAAATGAATATACTCCAGGGGGAAAAGAAAAATATAAAATAAAATAAAATAGAGGAAAAGAAGGAAGGGGAAAATGGGTAAATGGAACAAACTGGAAATATGAGTGTATGTATACATATGTATGCTTTTATATCTGCACTTCCCTGTAATACAAATCAGGAGGGCAATTACAGGTAAGGTAAAAGGAGTATGTTGTGAGGAAGTCTATTCATTTTTGAAATCATTTTTTTAAAATCATTTTTAAAAACATTATTTAAAACCATTTTTTTAAAAAGACAGTCAGGATGAGAATATGCAGTAAAAAGAAACTGACAATAAGAATAAATGGGAAACGAAGGCCAATATGTGTGTATGTATACTGTTCTCATTTGAGAACATATATGTGTAACTTCAGATAGTGTGTATGGGCTCTCTTGTGGGGGCCAGAACTTTTTAGGTGGGTCTTTTTACTGTAATGCCACAGCTTATTGGGAGAACTTTCTTAGATACGGGTCGAATGTTGTACTATGATTTTTTGGGGTGTAGATGGTCCTACCTTAAGTAGGTGATGTATATTCTAGAGTTGGGACTAGGGGAGTTTTAAAAATTAGTCAGAAAACAATTTAAATCCAACTCCACATTCATTCCCTGTGGTTGAAGGGTATCTAAATTATATATCCATTTGGTTTCGTTTCTGGATATTTTGATGGTTTTGTCCTCACCTCTCCAGTGGGCCCTTATTTTATCAATACCGTAAAACACCATTTGTCCTGGGTCCCGATTGTGGTAATCCCTAAAATGTCTGGAGACACTGTGATTGGGATACCCTTTTTTAATGTTTCTAATGTGTTCTCCAATTCTGGTTTGGAGTTCCCTTGTGGTTCGCCCCACATATTGTCTGGAACAGGGACACTCTATAATGTAGGTGACATGAGTGCTTTTGCATGTAATGAGCTCATTTATTCTAAATTCTTTTTTGTTTGAAGATGACTGGAAGGTAGTTCTCTTCTTTTCAGTTTTTTTGCTGTTTTTACAAGGGAGGCATTTGCCACACCTGAAAAAACCTTTTAGATTACCTGCTACTTTAATTTGTTTTGGGGGATCAATGGTATTTTTAACAAGTTTATTTCTCAGTGTAGGTGCCCTTCTGTAAATAAACAGTGGTTTTTTTGGTAGGATATCTTTGAGTGTATGATCAGCTTTCAGGATGGGCCAGTGTTTTTTGATGATGGATTCCACATCCTTATGTTGTCTATTGTATCCTGTGAGGAAAGCAATTGGTAAATTGTTAATCTTATCTCGTTTTTTGTCTTCCAATAATTTGTTTCGTTCCATTTGTTTTATTTCGTTTTTCAGTTTGCGCAGGCCCTTTTCATCATACCCCTTATTTTTGAATCTTTCTATGATTATTTCCGCCTGTTGTTCATAATCAATGTTTCTGCTGCAGTTTCTATATAGTCGCATCAGTTGGCCCTTTGGTATGTTCCCCAACCATTTGGCATGATGGCAGCTGTTTGTGGGGATGTAGCCGTTGCGGTCGGTGGGTTTGAAAAAAGTGCGTGTGCCCAGCCTGTTTCCTTCTTTATATATTTGTAGGTCTAAATAGTCCACACTGCTGTTGTTATAATTACCGGTGAATTTTATATTGTAGATATTATTATTGATCTCACTTAAAAATTCTTGTAATTGTTCTATTGTACCGCCCCATACTATCACAATATCATCTATATACCGTCGGTACATTTTGAGGTTCTCCCTATGTACGCCATAGATTTGCTCTTCCTCCCATCTATTAAGAAATAAATTCGCTACACTTGGGGCATATTTAGCCCCCATGGCTACGCCTTTGATCTGATTGTAGTATGTTCCCTTATACCAAAAATAATTGTGGTGCATTGCCATTTTTAGGCCTTCCATTAAGTATTTTATTTGCTCTTGTTTTAGGTCAGACATCTGTTGCAATGCCCACTCGACACTACTGAGCCCATCATCCTGTTTTATGTTGGTATATAACGATTCCACGTCAATAGTAACCAATAAGTCTTTCTCTTCAATTGTCAGGTTTCTCAATTCTCCTATCAGTTGTTTGCTGTCACGTAAATAAGATTTTCCTTTGATTACCAACGGTTGTAGGAAACCATCAATGTAGGCCCCTAATCTGGAGAACAAGGAATCGATCCCACTCACAATTGGTCGCCCTGGTGGGTTGTTTTGATTTTTATGTATTTTGGGGACGTAATATATGATTGGAGTTTTGGGTGCCTTCTGTATCAGATATCTAGATTCCTTTTTGTTTAAGATACTGAGGGTTTTCCCCTTTTCTACATATTTTTTAAGTTTTTTTTCATACTCGACTTTAGGATTTTTCTTCAATTTCTTATAGGTGTTGGGGATGTTAAGTAAGTTCTCCATTTCCCTCTCATAGTCTTGCTTATTTAAGATTACCAGACCCCCCCCTTTTGTCCGCTGGTCTAATGACTATACCTTTCTGCTTCTCTATCCGCTTAATGGTTTCCCATATATTTTTTCCTTTAGTTCTTTTTACTTCCAAATTCTTCAGATCGTTCTCCACCATCTTCTTAAAGACTTTTATATTCTCATCCTGCGTTACCTTGGGGTTAAATGTGGAGTTGTTCCTTAATTGTGAGTGTTTATATAAAGTGTTGTCATTATCTCTTATGTTTGGCTTTGTTGGGCCAAAAAACTTTTTAATGTTGAGTTTTCTCACGAATTTTTGAAGATCAATGTAGGTTTCGAATTTGTCCAGGCCTCTATCAGGGGCAAATTTCAACCCCATATCCAAAACTCTAAGTTCTTCCTCTGTAAATACGACCTGGCTGAGATTGTAAATACCATCTCCTATTGTTCTCTTCTTCTTTTTCTGGAGGCCTCCTCTCTTCCCCCTTGTGCGTTTTCTGTTTGCCAGTCTGATGGTCTGTACGGTTCTGCCCTCCTCTGTTGCCAGGGGCGTTCGTATTCTCCATGATTTCTCCTTGGGTTGTCTTGTCTGGTCCATCTCGGATTCCAACCTCCATTTCTGTAATGACCTCTTTGCTGGTTTCTTTCCGGGTATCGGAAGGGTCTTCCCTCTCTCCGTGGGTCGTGATATATATCCGGTATTCTGGGTGGTCTGCGCTCCTGCCCCCTGTGAAAAAAATTCCTGTTGTATCCCCTATTTCCATAGGGGGTATGTTGGGGGTATTCCCTCAGGGGCGAGTATCTATTGGAATGTCTTGGGATGTTTGGCGTGTAGGGAGTGCGGTTGTCCCAATATCTATTCTGAGTTTGTTCCATAAGATTTCTACCTTCTGACCTTCTATGAGCTGGTGTGGCAGGGGTATCCAGTCTGATGGTGTTACTTTGTGTCTGTATGCCCCTTTCCCAATGTTGCTCTTCTTCTTGTGTTTCATTTTCTCCTGATTCTTCCATCAGGGAAGTTTCATTTTCTACATCGCTATAGTTGTTATCTGTCTGCCATTTGTAAACCTGCTGATTCTTATAATCCAATACGTCCCTTTTAAACTTCTTTTGTTTTTTCTGTTGCACTTCTTTGTCGTACTTCTTTATGGTTTCCTGTAGTTCCTTTTCCTTATTTATGTATTCTTCTGTTTCTTTAAATGGTGTTAATTGATCCCTAAGTTGTGTGATCTCCATTTCTATATTTCTTAATTTATGCTGTCGCCTCACAACTATTTTTTGTAACAATTCAGTCTCACTTTGATTAAAGAACCTATACCATTCGTCCATCAGCTGTTTATCATTGACTGCATCATTAGGAGAAACATCCCAACGTAATCTTCTGGGAGTTATTTTCTCAGTTATGTACATCTCTAGTATGGCCACATCCCACCATACTCTCAATTGTTTTTCTAAGCAGTGTTTTAGGTGTTTGAATAAACTTTCTAAGTCCTGTCTGATAACCACATGTTCTTGATTGAACACCTCCATTAGGTTGACTTTTCTGCTGTTAACATATTTAAAAATGTCCATTGCTGCAACTTAGAGTGGAAACAATATGTTTCACAAAGAATAGCAATAAAAATAGATAAGATTGCGCTATGGACAAATTCCACCCGTCCGCCACACAGGCAAGGGGAAAAACCAAATGAAATAAAGATGAATTAAAATGAACTCAAGGGGTTAAAGCTGCCTGTGCTTGAAACCTGTCCCTAAAAATAGGAATAGGTTAGAAATCTGAGATATAAATTAAGCTTTGGCGCTAAAACCTTTTTGTGCACTGTGGATACCAAAATCATGTATGAGTGTGAAATGATCTATTATCTCTGCTAGTGCTCTGGAGAATTTAATACAAATTAAGGTGGAAATCTCCCAAAATCCACTATATACGTGATATTAAAATGCGTGAAAAAAGAGAAAAGGATGTGTGTCTGTTAACGTACACCTCAAAAATGCACATATGTATTAAAAAAATGGTGAATCAATCACATAGAAATAAACAATTAAAAATATTAATGTGCTCAATAGAAAAACATACGCAAACCAATATCTGAAAAATCATATGCAAACCAATATTAAAATCACTGCACCCAAAAAAAAACGTTTTTCATTGATGCATGTCCTTTGGGGCAGGACCCAAGTCCCCAAACACTTTTTATGACAATACCATGCATATAAGCCTTTAAAATTGGCACTTTTGATTTCTCCCATAGACTTTTAAAGGGTGTTCCGTGGCTTTTGAATTTGCTGCGAAAAACCCAAATTATAAAAAAGTAGTGCTAAAAACACAAATTCTCGCCGACCCCTATGGCACACTGCTCTGCGCTCCTGGGTGTTTAATTACAATATTAACTTAATGTGTCATCTTTCAAACAGCTGCTGCTTTAAAAGACAAGAATATATCATAAATACATAAAGCATGAAACACAAAACTAAAAAGTCCACTTTTTATGTATAGCAGCGCATGCACACTTTTTTTTTTTTTTTTTTTTCAGAATATGCGTAAGAGTTCAGTTCGGTGTTCAGAAGATAGGGTGCTTTATTAAGTCGACCTGCATTTGTGATTGAAACCCAGCTTCCACCATACAAATCACCACTTGTGGTACCAAGGCCGACCCCCTATGGGAATGCACTCACCAAACATATGAAACCAATAAGCCTTCAGAATGCCATTGCAGCTCTTTCCTTTTACCACCAGTTATCTCCTTTGTGGGAAACGGCTTTCACATATAGGAAACAAAAATGCCCAGACATAGCATAATACTGTATGACAATATTTATTATGTAAAAGCAAAATCCATATATGCGTACCAAGTAAAAAACTGTTATAAGCGTTTAAAATACTGTGCCTTATTCCGCTGTGTTGAATCCGTCCGAGGAGACCGACCGTTTATAACATGCACTTAAAAGTGTGTGCTTCCGTATTTCCTCGGATCGTTGGAACGCAGGGATTGAGACGCACGTGTCACTTCCGGTATAGTTACGCTCTGACGCGTTTCGTCATTTCCGACTTCATCTGAGGGCGTAGCTATAGATACCGGAAGTGTTCTTTTATTACCATCTCCAACCAATTAAAATTCAATGCAGCATGATCTACGGGGCACTACACCAATCGTCAGCCACCCTTAGGATTTAGCTATACCTCAGGTAGCCACGAACGGTGCTGACCCATCGCAGAATGCAATAATCAGTAGACTCATCTGCATCGTGCTTAGAATAATATGCATAAGGTACAATGTTATTATAAAAATACACACTGCATAAAACATCAAATCACAAAACGATCGTTGATCCAAAAAAATAATAATAATTGAGAACTATTAATAAAGGTACAATAAGTTACCGTATACAGTTATCCATGTACCATTGTATAATATATTAATCCCCATACAGATACAATCCGGTCGGTTAATATAATAGATCATCTTCTGTGGGAGCCGAATACCGTTTCCCAATCACTATTAAAGTTCTCAACTGATTGTTACGCAAATGTATTCTTCTGTATAAAACTTAAGGACAAACATGAATCTAATCAGGTAGATCGATATTCCCGCAGTACCATACACGTCCGATCCGCACGAACGGATCCGATTTCTTTTCTTTTCACTAATATTATTTCTTTATTTCAAAAGAAAATTTATGACCCTTGTTACTGATGATTGATCATCTAGAAGCTTAAGGATCCAGTGTATGTTGCGAGAATATACATACACAAAATTATATATGTTATAATTATATATGTTTTTATATATATTTTTCTAAAAAAATCTGTATTTATGTTTAAAGGATATATACCTCCCAGAAAAGATATCCCTTAAAAAATATATCCCTTCAAAAAGGATATTTCTAAAAAGGATATCTCTAAAAAGGACATTCCCCCAAAAAGATATTTTTTAAAAAGATATTTTTCAAAAATTTATTTTTAAAAATATACGAATAACTATGTCAGAAATCTGTATAAATTTAGGCTTGACCAAAAATAATAGTAATAATAATAATAATGAGTTATAAATTATATATATCTAAAAATTATAAAAAGATGTATACACTAAAAAAGTATCTATTTAAAAGTTATATATATATGTGTATATGTATAAAAATTCACTACTCACATACACATATAATATGTGAACAACAGGCACCTACCGTGCATGAAGTAATTAAAAAAACGGGCACCAACCGTGCATGGAGTAATTAAAAAACATGGTCTTTGTAGTTTGTTTTACAATTAATTGGTGCTAAGCTGAAATGGGAAAAAATGCAACTTTAAGTATCACTTATAAAACAATTAATATCAAGTTCTATGTTTAAGCCTTTGGGACTGAGAGTATCTGTGGAATATATCCAATGAGTTTCACGTTTGGATAATTCACGTACTAAATTCATACCCCTCCAGTGTGGTTTAACATGTTCAATCCCCCAAAATAGAAGGCCGGTAGCGTCCCTATTATGTTTCAGTTTAAAATGTAATGAGACATTATGGTCCTTATAACCGATTTTTATATTGTATATATGTTCTGCTATTCTGACTCTTAGTTTCCTTTTGGTTCTGCCGATGTATAATAAACCACATGGGCACATTAATGCATATACAACATGCGTACTATTACAAGTAATGAACTGCTTAATCGGGAAACTACGATTATTGGACGGTGAGCTAAAATTGTCCAGGGATCTAATTGGTTTTGCTACCTCACGACACGCCTTACATTTACGGCAAGCGAAAAAGCCGTTTCTGTCCCAAAAAGTGGGAGGAGGTTTTGGAGGGTCAATGACTTTTTTTACAATTTTGTCGCCAAAGTTTGGAGCTTTTCTGTATAAAAACTGGGGTTGTTCGGGTAGTACGGAATGCATCTTTTTATCCAATAACAGAACATGCCAATGTCGTTTGAAAATGGTTTCAACTTCTCTATACTGTGAGTGAAAGTTGGAAATAAAACCCCATTCTTTGTCAAATTTCCCCTTTGTAATACTATCACCATCTGTACATGATTCTTCTTTTCTTTTATCAGCCAAACAAAGTTCCCTGGGCATATTACCGACTTCCTGAATCACTTTCTGTAATTCCTGATAGTCGTACCCCTTTACGGAAAACCTTTCAGCTAAGACATTGGACTGCTTGATATAATTCTCAAATTCTGAGCAATTCCTCCGTACACGAGTTATTTGTCCTTTTGGTATGTTACGAAGCCACTGGGGATGGTGGCCACTGGAAATGGGTAGATAGCTATTACGATCTGTATTTTTAAAGAACACTTTAGTTTCCAATTTATCCCCTTTTCTGTAGATTGTTACATCCAGAAAATTTATCTCATTCCTATTCCATTCTGAGGACAAACTAATGTTACGGTTATTATTGTTCAACTTGTTAATAAATAAATTTAATTGCTCAACATTCCCCTCCCAAATTAAAAACAAATCATCGATGAATCTTTTATAAAATATTAATTCTGACGGTGGGTCATTAAAAATTACTTTGTCCTCCCATTCCGCCATGAATAAATTAGCAATGCTGGGTGCAAATTTTGCTCCCATTGCAACCCCTCTTTTCTGCAAATAGAACACTCCATCGTACCAAAAATAATTATGCCCTAGGCAAAAATCTAATGCATTCCTTAAAAATATTTTTTGAATATGTGGAAGATCTTCCCTTTTACTCAGTGCCCAATTCAATGCTAAAAGAGCATCATCGTGCTGTATTACTGAGTAAAGTGATGCTACATCTGAAGTCACCATTAAAACTTCACCTCTATCTTTCAAATCTACTTTATGTAAAAAATTTAAAAAACTTTTTGTGTCCCTCAAATATGATCTCGTGCTCACCACGCTTTTTTGTAAAAACGTGTCTAAATATTGGCCCAGTCTTGATGACACTGAGCCAATACTATTTACTATAGGCCTAGCTGGTGGATTTATCGGATTTTTGTGTATTTTGGGCAGGGTGTATAATGTAGGTATCCTATTACTCACAGGTAGAAGATATTTTTCTTCCTTGTTAGTGAGAACTTTTTTCCCTATTGCAGACCTAACCAAATTTTCCAACTGGTTTTGATAAACTCTTGTTGGATCAGAATCTAACTTTGCATATGTTAGATCATCAGATAACATCTCTGTGATCTGATTATGGTAGAATTCTTTGGTGAGAATAACAACACCCCCCCCTTTATCCGCTGGACGAATAATAATATCCTTCCGTTTTTCCAACATCTCAATGCCATCGCTTATATGACGATATTGCGGTAATCTAATTGGTTTTATCTTTTCCAGGTCATTCAAAACTAGGCCTTTAAAGACCTCTACGTGGTGATTGGATAAATTAGAGGGATTAAAAAGGGATTTGTTTTTTAAACCACTATTAATTGGTCTATTCATATACACCACCGGTGGTCCTACCCGTGGTTGACTCCCTATAAAGTGCTTTTTTATGTTTAATTTACGAATGTATTTGTGTACGTCCACAAATACATCAAATTTATTCATCGGTTTTTTTATACCATGCTGCATTGAATTTTAATTGGTTGGAGATGGTAATAAGATGGAGATGGTAATAAAAGAACACTTCCGGTATCTATAGCTACGCCCTCAGATGAAGTCGGAAATGACGAAACGCGTCAGAGCGTAACTATACCGGAAGTGACACGTGCGTCTCAATCCCTGCGTTCCAACGATCCGAGGAAATACGGAAGCACACACTTTTAAGTGCACGTTATAAACGGTCGGTCTCCTCGGACGGATTCAACACAGCGGAATAAGGCACAGTATTTTAAACGCTTATAACAGTTTTTTACTTGGTACGCATATATGGATTTTGCTTTTACATAATAAATATTGTCATACAGTATTATGCTATGTCTGGGCATTTTTGTTTCCTATATGTGAAAGCCGTTTCCCACAAAGGAGATAACTGGTGGTAAAAGGAAAGAGCTGCAATGGCATTCTGAAGGCTTATTGGTTTCATATGTTTGGTGAGTGCATTCCCATAGGGGGTCGGCCTTGGTACCACAAGTGGTGATTTGTATGGTGGAAGCTGGGTTTCAATCACAAATGCAGGTCGACTGAATAAAGCACCCTATCTTCTGAACACCGAACTGAACTCTTACGCATATTCTGAAAAAAAAAAAAAAAAAAAAAGTGTGCATGCGCTGCTATACATAAAAAGTGGACTTTTTAGTTTTGTGTTTCATGCTTTATGTATTTATGATATAGAAAAACCCAAATTGTTCGCTATTCGGCGAACACTTACGTTTGACTCAAACATCGGGCTCATCCCTAGTATCGAATATGGATCTCCAGTAGGATGTTAATATGGGGCATGCCCAGAGAATGTGTAAGATACCCCCTTTTTTACCACAGTTTCACCAGCATTGATTAGATAGGTGAGGTTTAAACCTCAAGATTTTGTCTGGAGTTAGGTACTATCTTAGTGTGATTTTTGCGAGTTCCCATAGTGTTGAGCAGCATGTTACTTTATGTGTTGTTTTACAGGCCTTAGTCCACTGGGAGTCTATAAAGGTCTGTCATAAATCAGCTTCCCATTGTTTGAAGGGGAGAGATTTGATTAAGTGGCATTTTTCTTGGATGATATTGTAGAAAAGGTAGATTCCCTTTATGTGTGGGATGGGGGAGGTTAGGAAAAACAAAACTGGAGTTTGTATGAAGCGAGGCCAGTTGGGGATTCTTGAAAGGCAATGTACTATTTTTGTATACTGATATAGATTGGTGTGTGGGAGATGGAATTCTTTTTGTAGACATGTGAAGGATTTAAAGGAATTACCAGAATAAAGGTTGTTAATGTAGATTATGCCCTTCTTTTCCAGGACGTGCAGGAAATCAGGGCTATGAGGGGGGTCATGCTAAAAAAGGAATCTGCTTTGAGGTTGTGTGGGGATATATTTAGGCTTGTTGAATTAACTTTTTTGAAGATCATAGTGACGCTGTCATGGTCGGGGAATGTATGAAAGTATCTGGGCACCTAATTATGCACTAAATAACCATGTGGAGAGGGGGTGGTTATATGTTGATTCTACAGATCCCTAGGTTGTGTTGGGAGGTGTTGAGAACCATTCCTTAAAGTGGTTGTAAACCCTTTACAACCACTTTAATCTACAGGTAAGCCTAGATTAAGGCTTACGTGTAGGTGCTTGAAATATCTCCCGGACCTGCGGGGTCTAGGAGATATTTGCAAATCGCCTTACTACGATTTCTTCTGCGCATGCGGTGGAGTTAGAAAGGGCACGCTGTTCCATTTCTAGCTCGGGTCATGCCGTTAAAGGCGGCTCACATCTCCTGCAGGTAAGTGTCACATCATGGGCTACTATGCGATGCAAAGTAGCCCATTATGGTTTACCTTTGCAGGGAAACAAAGATAAAGTAACACCCATCAGGGTTTACTTCCTCTTTAAGTTGCGTGAGGATTGCTGCTGAATAGTAATCAACATCTCTGGCTCAATGCTGACGTCACCCAGGCGTGAACCTAACAGCTCTGTCCTCGGCTCAGCTCGGCTCTTCCAACTGGCTTCCCCTTTCTTGGGTAGGCTGCGTCCAGTGGATACCCCAAACAAGATATTTCTGAGGCACACCCTAAAAAAAATGCATAAAGATGGTGCTGCCATAAGACCATACAACAGAAGAAAAATATTACAGCGCACACATGCAAAACTAACATTTACCTCCAGCAAGGCTTTTTAAAAACACCTAGACATTTTCAAAAAACATTATCAAAAAATATGGGCATTTGGTCACACCATATTGCTATATGGTGCTTAAGCCCACTTACTGCGACAAATTACCCCATGATTAGTGGGTCCAACACTATCCATAGATCTGGAGATCCTGCTTCTCTGAACCATGGGTGCTATACTCCTCTATATGGGAGAACATGAGGTCTCCACCATGACACAGGTGGCCATTAATGAGAAGTACTTACTGAGGGAGTGGGGTGTTCTACCCAAAAGGATTTGGTCAGAATCTATACAACAGCCAAACAAGATATTTGTGGGGCACACCCTAAAAAAAATGCATAAAGATGGCGCTTCCTTAAGACCATACAACAGAACAAAAATATTATAGCGAACACTGTAAAACTAACATTTACCTCCAGCAAGGCTTTTTAAAAACACCTAGACATTTTCAAAAAAACCCTCAGTAAGTACCTCTCATTAGTGACCACCTGTGTCATGGTGGAGACCTCATTTGGTTTCATTGGCTCTGTAATATGAGCCTTTGCTAAACTATGTGAAGATCAAAAATTTAAAAAAAACTTTTTTTTATTTTCTATTATGAAATTTGAGAAACAAGTACATTTTGTTCATAAGTTTGGGCCAAAATTTATACAGCCAAAATTTATACAGCTACATATCTTTGGTAAAAATAATCCAAATTAGTGTATTTTATTTAGGCTATGGTGCAAATCATAAAAATTTGATCACACCTGATATACTTGTAGCACTGACTGCCGAAGGAGCGGCTGGTTTTAATGAGCTTACTGTTACCTTCTTCACCTCGATTTGCATCTAGGGGTTTCCCATGGTAGATGGCCCAGAAACTTTAGAGACTGACAACAGATCCGCTTAAAGGGATTTTGATTTGCAAAAACGTAGTTAACAACAGTCTCTCAGTATAGGATCAGAGGGTTAGGTGAAAAATCCAGGTACTTTGGTGTCAAAGTCAGTATAAAAGAACTCTCTTACTTTGAATAAATCCAGAGAATAGCCATTCACAGCTGGATCTTCACCCTAGTTGGATAGTCCTTCTCTCACCAGGCCTAGCAGCCAACAGGGTGCTTGAGTCAGGAACAAGTCTCTGCCACAGACTTTGTTGTAGAACATGACCAGGAAACTAGAAAACTTGTAGAACACTCGTGTGGTACCAGTATCATGCAGCCTGTCCGGCAATACCACACGAGATTGGATTCACTTAGGTCCTTCAGCTTTACCAGGCTCTTGCTAAGAAGCCAACCCTTGCGTGCCTTCTTCTTAAGAGTCCTCCGCTGGATAATTACGAAGTTGCTGGGCCTCTCCACAACCTGAGATGGCGCCGGACCACTTCCGAATCCTTGCTTTAGTTTCCTCGCCTCGGGCTGGCCAGCCCCGAGATGTAAAGTCGGGTGGATCCGCACCTCAGGCCATAGGTGTCCTGGGAGCTGGTCAGGAGCACCAGGACCATGGAGTCAGAACATACTTCTGGACCGGAAACCCGAAACACGTGACATTCACATCATAAGTACCCTCTCCCAGAAAGCACAGCAAGAGTGACACTCCCACTGGGCTGACTCCAAGAGAAAGTAACCTTAAAGCACCCAACCAGATTGTGTTCCCATGCCTGCCAGAAGTGACAGCGCCCCCTATGGCCAAGCCTAACACCCTATAGTCCAGTCAGACTGATGCTGAGGTCAAAATTTGGAATAATCATACCCAAACCAAACTGCAGTTTAGGTGTAACGTTAAATTTCAAAAACACATAGCGCATGCTCTTCGGGAGCCGCCGCTACATACTGATGGCCTATCTCATTTCTTGAGGCCCTAAAACCCCAGGACAGTACAAATACCCCCTAAATGGTATTGTGAATTCTTGAGAAAATTAATATTTTTTTTCTTTTTTACACAAAATTGTCAGAATAACATGTTATTTTTCACACACAGCATATGCATACTTCCAATTACACCCCAAAATACATTCTGCTATTCCTACTGAGTATGACGATACTACATGTGTGAGACTTTTTCACAGTCTGGCCACATAAAGAGGCCCAACATGTAGGGAGCATCATCAGACATTCTAGGAGCATAAATTACACATCTAATTTAATTCCTACCGATCACACTTTTGAAGTTCCTGGAGCACCAGGACAATGGAATTACCCACAAAATGACCCCATTTTGAAAAAAAAAAACACCCCAATGCATATTCTATGAGGCATGGGCTGCAGATAGGTACTCGGGTACTCTGATGAGCTACAGGAGGCAGGGAGTGTTCCTGCTGGTGTAATTTTACAATGCGCTGGTGGGGAAGTGGTTAAAATTAATACCAGACCCAAAGGGTCCCCCCCCCCATGCTTTTTTTCCCCTTTTTTAAAAAAAGATTATTTTTTGTACAATCATTTTTTTTTTTATTATTATTATTTAGCTCTCAGCAAGGAAGCCTTAACAACCTGTTGACTGTGCTTGCGGTGGGCGAACATCCCACTAAGTGCCCAGAAAGTTTGGTTGATAGGCAAGTACCTGAATGGGCGAAGTTCAGGCCACACTTATGCTTGACCCAAACCGTTTGCCCATCCCACATGGTGCCTGAACACTGTAACCCTTCACAGTTTCTCTTGTTGGGCGCAGGAACAGGCCATGCTGTAAAAAAAAACCTGTTAAAAATTGTAATTATATGCCCCAGTCAAACAGGTGCAGAAAAATTAGGCCTTGGTTGTTGGTGGTGCCTGAACCCTGTAACCCCTCACAATTACTCTTGTTGCGCACAGAAATAGGAGCTGCTGTAAAAAAAAAAAAAATGGTAATTACATGCCCCCGTTAAACAGGTGCAGAAAAAATTGGGCCCTAGGTGTTGGTGGTGCTCTAAACCAAAAATATTGTTGGAAGCTAGCATAATCAAGATTCAGGAATAGCATAGGCAGCATAGGCAGTTTTCAAAGGATCCCAGATTGCTAGCAAATTAAATCAGTTACATCAGCATCAGGGGCTGATCCAGGACTGATTCATTTTGATAAATGTCAGCCTATCTATGGAGTCTGTGGGCAGGCACACTCTATTACTCCATTAAAAAAACCCCAGCAGCACTGAATGACCATTTAGAAAGCATGCTGGATGTAGGACAGGCCAGTAGCTTAATTGCATATTGAGCAAGTTCTGGCCAGTGTTTCATCCTCAAGACCCAGTAACCCAGTGGATGCTCAGTTGAAAAGGTCTCCAAGTTTGCTCTTTCCCCTAGATATTCCTGCACCATATAATGCAGACACCGCCGATGGTTGCTTAAACCTAACAGCCCTGGGTGCTGAGGACTAAGGAATTGTTTAAAGGCATTGGTCAGCCGGCGACCTTCTCCACCGCTCTTCCTCTGACCGAACAAAACCTCAGAAGCATGTTGTCCAGGAGCAGGAAATGGTAACCTCCCAGGGTCTGGAAAGGCTTTACACAAAGTTTTCTTCAAGGCATCCTGAAGCTGTTTCACCCTCTGCTCCCTCTGTGAAGGCAGGATGAGCTCTGCAACTTTACCCTTGTAACGTGGATGAAGAAGGGTTGGCAGCCAGTAATGATCCCTGTCCTTAATACCAAAAATCCTTGGGTCCTTTTGCAGGCTTTACAGAATCAGGGAGCCCATGCAGCGTAAGTTTGAAGAGGCTTGAGATTCTGAGTCCTCTGGGTCACTAAGGATGACATTGTCAGGAAAGCCATGTACAACTCCTTGGTTTCTGGGGACTGAAAACCATCTCTTGAAGACTGCCACATGTTATCCTCTACATCCATGCTGACACAATCCTCCTCCTCTTCCTCCTGTTTGTTTGGCGGTCTCACAGGAATGGAATTTGCATAAAGAGATTCCTCTAAGTATATGCTCCAGCAGGAAGACTAGAGGGACAGTGTCACTGATGCATATATTGTCGCTGCTCACCATCCTTGGGACCTCCTCAAATGGTGACAGGACAGTGCATGTATCCTTAATCAGTAGCCACTGGTATGGCGAAAAGAAGCCAAGCTCCCCTGACCCTATCCTGGTGCCATACTCACGCAGGTACTCATTGATGGCCCTCTGCTGTGTGTGCATGGTGGGCATGTCACAAATGGGGCAGTTGGTGGGCAGGTTGAATTCCAGTTGAATGTCAGCCAGCCAAGCACTGACATTGTATGACCACTGGAAATGACCACAGACTTTTCTGGCCTGCCTCAGAAGATCTTGTAAGCCTGGGTACCTGGTCAAGAAATGCTACACCACTAAATTCAGGATGTGTGCCAAGCACCTATCATGTGTCAAGTGTCCCTGTTGGAGGACAGAGAGAAGGTTGGTACCATTGTCACATACAACCATTCCTGGCTCAAGCTGCCCTGGTGTCAACCACCTCTGAACCTTCCCCTGCAGAGCTGACAGGATCTCTGCCCCAATATAGCTCCTGTCCCCTAGACAGAACAACTGAAGCATCACATGGCATCTTTTAGCCTGACTGCTTGGGTAGCCCCTTGAACGCCTAGGGAGCACTGCTGGTTCAGAGGACAATTCAGCAGAAGAGGCAATAGAGTAAGTAGAAAAGGAGGAGTGGAGCAGACAGATGTGGCAGAATCACCACTAGCTTTTTTGGAGACATGGTGGTGCAACAAGTTCCAACACTGAACCCTGTCCTGCATCCTTCCCAGCTGCCAGCAGAGCTACCCAGTGCACTGTGAAGGAAATGTAACATCCCTGACTATGCCGATTTGACCATGAGTCAGCGGAAAGGACATTTCCTTCCACATGAAGGTAGAGAGCTAGAATGGCCTTTACGTAAACATGCATTTATTTTTGGAACCTGGGACATTCCACAAATTTATGAAAGCAGAGTTTACCAGATGAAATGGCATCAGTTGTAGTGCTAGCAATTTGTCCAAACTAGCATTTAGATGCTGAACATGTGAATGGCTGGGGCAGTATTTTTTTTAAGGTTCAGCAACTGGGGTAGCAAAATTTGCCTGCTGAAATCAAAAGTTGTTGTATTGCTAGCAGATTGGCTGCAAGTACTTGCTGCACCTATTGCTATACCTTCATTCCTCTCAGTGCAGGTTTTTGAGAGGTCTTGAGGTATATTAGGGGTTGAGATCCCATTTGAGGAGCAAGGAGAAGTCCGCTTTTTTTATGATGTAGGTCTTTCAGGTGCTGTTGCCAATGGACTGCATGGCAGGTCATCATATGTCTTGTCAAGCATATGGTTCCCAAGTGGGTGGTGTTCTGGCCACGCTTTATCCGCTTCAGACAGAGGTTGCAAACAGCACCGGTGCAATCTACTGCACATGTGTTGAAAAAAGCCCACATCAATTAACTTTTGGAAGTCAGAGGGAAGTCAGAAGCGCCCTGCACCTGTGGAGCTCTGTGGTGTGATACAACAGGGTGGCTGCCCTTAAGCTGGCTCTTGGATGACATCCTGCCTCATTGGAGTTGTGCTTCCTCCTCCTCACTTTCCTCATCACCTTTTTCAGGCACCCAAGTACAGTCAGTGACCTCATCATCCTCTCCCTCCTCATCACTGGAGCAAACTTGGCAGTATGCTGCAGTTGGGGGAGCATGACTGCTAGTTTCTTGTCCTTCTGTGGCACCCCCTCTCACTAGCCTCACGTTCCCTTCCTCAATCTGGAAACTAACATCGGAGCATTTGAATTTCTGCGCATCCTCCCAAAGCATGTAACCAACACAGTGGTTGAATAATTCTGGTGACTCCTCTGTGCATGATGGTGGGGCTACTGAAGGAGTAACTGTGGACAAGGAGCTGGTGGATTAGTCTGCTTTGGCAGCTGCATTGGAGGGCAAACTAGTATGAGTCTGTGTGACAGAGGATGGATGAGGAGGGTGAGAACGGCTTAGTTATCCACTCCACCAACTCTTCTGCATGTTGTGGCTCAATAACACGGCCAGCAGCAGAAAAAAATGACAAGCGTGCCCTGAGGATGCACCATGTTCACAACCACCACTTTTCACTGTAGACACAGAGGCTGCTTGCCCTCTTTTAGTTTCCTGCGAGTGTCTGCTTCTCCTTAGTGGCCTTCTGGACATGATGGGAATTTTTTTTTCATATTGCACTACACTGTATTATATACTGTAAACCATCTGCACTGTATTTTATACTGTACACCGACTGCACTGCATTATATACTGTACACTGACTGCAATGTATTATATACTGTACACACTGCCTGCACTGTGTTATATACTTTACACTGCCTTCACTGTATTATATACTGTACACTGACTGCAATGTATTATATACTGTACACACTGTATTATATTTCTCTGTACACCGCCTGCACTATATTATATACTGTAACCTCCTGCACTGTATTATATACTGTACACCACCTTCACTGTAATATACACTGTACTCTGCCTGCACTGCAATATATACTGTTCCCTGCCTACACTGTATTATAAAAATATATATCCAAATCAAGAACGGCGCTGTCCCCACCTATCCAGTTCCACTGAGGTGCATCTAAAAAGTATTGAATCCACTCCGGGCGTTGCTGCTCTTTCTGAAATCCACTGGGTGGCAGACAATTCTATAAAGTACAAAGCAAGAGAGAGCGCACACCAGCCCTAGTGCATTAACGTTTATTAAATCTAATAAGAAAGTAAAAAGCCAAGTATCACACTCACAGATTGCCGAATTTGTTGTAGCATTGATATCGGAAGCCTCCACGGCTGCCTCATCTCCCGATTTCCTGCTCCCTGTAGCAGCTTACAGCGGGGATAACCAGGCTTTCAATTCGCCTGCTTGCTATGAGTACACAATCCCTCTCTCCGCGTCTCACATGCACAGACCAGCCGGCTGTGAATGACGTCACTGTTGTTTTGGGGAGGAAAAGCTGGAGTTCGTCTTTAATCACCATAGTTCAAGGGATCAATAAAATAACCATAAAACTTGTATTCAAAGGGAATGCAGAAGACGTAGGGCTTTACAGATCTGTCCAGTTGGCCAGGAAACAGTATTGTCCACACAATCCCTACAGTGAAAGGATTAAACCCTAAGAATAATATTTACGCATCTGCTCCAGTTTAGTTTGTTAAATACACAATTGAATGAATTTATTATGTGTGTTGGATACAGCCAAGAAATACCTGTTGACCCTGCCAAAAAATCCAGTGTTTCCAGTGTCCTGTGTACTCTGCATAGAAATTAATGCTATCCAAAAGTGTATAAAGACTACAAGACACCTCTCCCTCATCTTAAAGACGAGGATAGAAAGAGGTTTTCTATAGTTCTAATATATTTCTGTCCTAGGGTTACAGCATTGCTTTTACAATGCTGCAGTAAAGTTATTATTATCATCCTAGGATGTGAGGTTCAGTTCCATCATTCGTCTTACATCCTTGCCAGCGAAAGGGTTAAAGTGAGTGAACATTGTCACTGTAGCTACGGAAGTGTGTAACGCCCAGGATCAAAACGATCAGGGCAAAAAAAGAGAAAACTGATGCAGACCCCGCATTCAAAGACTAGTAACCTACAATACATTACATGTTTGTTATTGGGCTTAAATACACTTTAACCACTTGACCACTGGGCACTTAAACACCCTTAATAACCAGACCAATTTTCAGCTTTCAGTGCTCTCACAATTTGAATGACAATTACTCGGTCATGCAACACTGTACCCATCTGAAATTTTCGTCCTTTTTTTCCCACAAATAGAGCTTTCTTTTGGTGGTATTTGATCACCTCTGCGTTTTTTATTTTTTGTGCTATTAATGAAAAAATACCGAAAATTTTGTAAAAAAAAGCATTTTTCTTCATTTCTATTAAAATTTTTTGCAAATAAGTAATTTTTCTTCATAAATTTGGCCAAAAATGTATACTGCTAAATGTCTTTAGTAAAAATAACCCAAATTAGTGGATATTATTTATTCTGCGTGAAAGTTATAGGGTCTACAAGCTATGGTGCCAATCACTGAAAATGTATCAATTTGATCACAGCTGATGTACTGACAGTCTATCTCATTTCTGGAGACCCTAACAAGCCAGTAATGTACAAAACCCCCCCAAATGACCCCTTTTTGGAAAGTAGACATTCCAAGGTATTTAGTACGTGGCACGGTTAGTTTTTTGAAGTTGTAATTTTTTCCCACAATTCTTTGCAAAATAAAGATTTTTTTTATTTTAATTTTTTTTCACACCAAATTGTCATTTTACCAGGCTATTTCTCTCACACGGCATATACATTCCACAAATGAAACCCCAAAATACATTCTGCTGCTCCTCCTGAGTACGGTGATACCACATGTGTTAGACTTTTACACAGCCTGGCTACATACACAAGTCCAACATTGAAGTAGCAACTTCAGGCGTTCTAGGAGCATAAATTACACATCTAATACCTCAACCACCTAGAAGCTTGTAGGCTTCCTCACTAGTAAAATATTTTTTTGCCATTCTTGTGGCTGGTGAGGCTGCACTGCAGAGCACTGTCGTGGCACAGGCGGCACAGGTGGGCACTGATGGACACAGGCGGCACAGGTGGGCACTGATGGGCACAGGTGGGCACTGATGGACACAGGCGCCACTGATGGACACAGGCGGCACTGATGGGGCACTGCAGTGGCACAGGTGGCACTGATGGGCGCAGGTGGCACTGATGGGCACAGGTGGCACTGATGGGCACAGGTGGCACTGATGGGCACTATAGTGACTTTGGTGGCACTGGTGTGGCTCTGGTGGCACTGATTAGCACACAGGCGGCACTGGTGGGCACAGGCGGCACTGGTGGGCACAGGCGGCACTGGTGGGCACAGACGGCACTGATGTGGCACTGCAGTGGCGCAGATGAGCACTGATGGGCACAGATGGCACTGATGGGCACAGGTGGCACTGATGGGCACAGGTGGCACTGATGGGCACAGGTGGCACTGGTGTGGCACTGGTATGGCACTGGTATGCACTGTAGTGGCACTGGTATGCACTGGTATGCACTGGGGTGGCACTGGGGTGGCTCTGCTGGCACAGAGGTGGCACAGGTCGCACAGGTGGCACAGATGTGGCACAGGTGATAGATGGCACTGGTCTGGCACTGGTCTGGCACTGTTCTGGCACTGTTGTGGCACTATTTGGGCACTGTTGGGCACTGCTGGGCACTCACGGTTATTTTTTAGTTTCACTGGAATGTTCTCCTCTCCTCTCACGCTGCATCGGTGTGAGGAGAGGAGACTGATGACCTTAGCTTGACCCGGCAAGCCGAATTGTTTACATTTGTGATCGCTCCGTCATTGGACGGAGCGATCACGTGGTAAAGGACCGCTGCCATTGGTCCTTTACCGCGATCCGTGTTGCGCCGGGTCCCGTGAACTCGGCGAGCACGGATGTTCCGGCGTGCGCGCCCCAGGGGGCGCGCACGAACGATTCTCCGGGAGGCCGTTAATTAACGGCCTCTCAGGGATAGCAAACCGACCTATAGCCGTTAATCGGCTATAGGCCGGTTATTAAGTGGTTAATGTGATCATTTCAAATTGAAGTTCTATTTGCAACTAAGAAAATAAAATTGCATTCGCTATATAATGTTAATACACAAAGCTTAAAATGAGTGATGATTATTTACAAAAAACCTTTACTCTTGCTTGCTTGATGAATATCCTTAATCCTGACAACCTTTTTTTAAAAAGCATTTTCCTACCTTTATATTCTTACATGTAACCTTTGTTGAATCCTCTTTGGACAACGTTTAATATCATTGACTGGTGACTGCATATAAGCAGTTTTCAATTTATTATAATTTTCATTTTTTTTTTCTTTTTTTTATTCCAAGAATTATATTCAAAAGGTTAAAATGTTACTCTGCATACCAGGGCTACTAATGCCCTGGTACTACATAATCATTTTAACTATATCTATGGGCATATTTATAAACTGTTTAAGGGCTGGTGTGCGGTGTAATCCAACTGAGTTTAGCACAGTGATGGAGAGTTGAGCTCAGCAGATCACATTGTCTCCTTTTTTTTTTCTATATTAACTTTCTATGTCACACTGACATCACATGAAGTTATATTGCCAGCTACGCGGTGCAAGGCAGTGGATTGCAGCCTTGTCAATGTGGTGGGACTGTACTGGAATAGCCATCAAATGCAGTCCCACCACATCTGGTATAACCAATCCTAAATCTCACAGCAATATAGCATTTGTCATAGATGTCAATATAACATTTGTCCCACATTTGCTCCTTTGCAACACTATTTTCAAGTCCCCAACAATAATAAATCCACATGTGGGGAAACGACACTAATTGGGGTGGCATGGGTCACTTATACTGAAGCACCTGCCTTAAGGAAAACAGCCTAATCCACCAAGAACTGTGACAGAACATATCTTTAGAACTAAAAGAACTTACAATGTGCCCTTTTAGCTTTTCTTTTATGTTGAAAAGTTGCCATACAGTAAATACCTGAATCTATACCTCTGTCTTTTTCAGTTACAAAAAGATATATAGACAAAGATGAAGCCATGTGAAAGACCAAGACAGATACAATATATATTGTATATCTGAGAAGTTGAAAATGTATTAGGACAAAAGTTAATATGTATTATTTTTTTCACTTTGGTCTTGCCTGATGTTGTTCCTTTTATTTCTTTTCCTCTCACCATTCTATGTTCTGACCTCTATTTTCACTGTTTTGTTCCCAAGGTTTACTTTGTCTGTAGTACTGAAAGCTAGAACTTTTGTCTATTATATTTTTCTACTGGGATTGATAGTATATTGAATTCCAAACAAGCACATCTAAATCATCAGGACAATAGCAATTCAGTTTCTTGGTACAATATTTCATGTTCAACGTAAAAGAGTACCTGCCTTCTAAAAGCACAGGTAACTATCAAAGCATGTATAGACCTTGATAAATTTAACTGTGATTGGATTAATATGACTCTATAACCAATGTGACTATAAGTGCTGGGGTTCATTCATCAACCAGTTGCCTACTGGAAACTTATACCCCTTTCTACTCAGAGCAATTTTTAGCTTTCAGTGCTCTCACTCTTTGAATTACAATTACTCAGTCATGCAACACTATACCCATATTAAATGTGTGTCCTTTTTTTTCATACAAATAGAGCTTTCTTTTGGTGGTATTTAATCATCACTGTTTTTTTTTTGTTTTGTTTTTGCGTTTCTGTTATAAAATTTTGCTAATTAATAATTTTCTTCATACATTTTGACCAAAATTGATACTGCTACATTTCTTTGGTTAAAAAAAAAAAAAAAAGTGTAAATTATTTTGTCTATATGAAAGTCATAGAGTCTACAAGCTACGGTGCTTATAGATCACACCTGATGTATTGATGTATGTATTTATGTATTTTTATCCAATTTCTTAAGACACTAATAAGCCTGGAATGTACAAATAACCCCAAATGACCCCTTTTTTGGAAAGTAGAATTCCATGCTGTTTAGTAAGAGGCATTGAAGTTGTCATTTTTTCCCACAATTCTTTGCAAATAAAGATTTTTTTTTCACAAAATTGCCATATTAACAGGTTATTTCTCTCATACGGCATATACATACTTGCAACTACACCCCAAAACACATTCTGCTTTTACACAAAGCTGTCAGTTTAAAAGATATTCCAACACATAGCACGTCCATAGCAAAAATTGCACCCAAATACATTCTGCTACTCCTCCTGTGTATGGCGATAGCACATGTATGAGACTTTTACACAGCCTGGCCACATACAGAGGGTCCAACATTGAAGTAGCACCTTCAGGCGTTCTAGGAGCATAGTACACATTTCATTTCTCAACTACCTATTACAATTTTGAAGGCCCTGGAGGATCAGGGCAATGGAAGTGCCCAAGCACTTCATCCCTTAGGAGGGAGAGGGAGAGAGAGGGGGGGATGAGAGAGAGGAGAGAAAGGGCATGAGAGAGGGGTAAGGAGGAAGGAAGGGAGAGAAAGGTGGGATGAGAGAGAGAGAGAGAGAGAGAGAGAGAAAGGGGATGAGAGAGGGGTGAAGGGTAAGGGAGGGAGAGAGGAGGAAGTGAAAAATGCGTCCAGGAAAAAAAACAGTAAGTGAAGCAGAAAAAAAGCCAATTCGTTTAGAGTGCACAGATTAGTGAGGGATGCCGAGGAGTTGAAAATGTGACTGAAACTCCTCTTTAAGACCCCTTTCACACTGGGGCATTTTTCAGGCGTTTTTCAGGCGCTTTAGCGTTAAAAAAAAGCATATGTAAAGCGATTGAAAGAAGCCTCATCTGCAATCCCAATGTGAAAGCCCGAGTGCTTTCACACTGAGATCCCTTTCACACTGGGGCATTTTTCAGGCGCTTTAGCTTTAAAAAAAGCACCTGTAAAGTGCTGAAAAGAAGCAGCAAGTGCAATCCCAATGTAAAAGCCCGAGTGCTATCACACTGAGGTGCTGCGCTGGCAGGACATGAAAAAAAGTCCTGCAAGCAGCTTCTTTGCAGCGCTTTTGGAGCGGTGAATACACCGCTCCTAAAGCGCCCCTTCCCATTGAAATCAATGAAAAGTGCCTGCAAAGCGCCTGAAAAGTGCCTTTGGCAGCAGCGCTTTGTGGGCGCTTTTAACCCTTTATTTGGCCACTAGCATGGGTTAAAAGCGCCCTAATAGCGCTCGAAAAACGCTGGTAAAGCGCTGCTAGTTTAAGCGGCACTTTACAAGTGTTTTTCGGGCGCTGGCATTGTGAAAGGGCTCTTAAAGCACTTGGGATTTCACACTGGGATTGCAGATGAGGCTTCTTACAAGCGCTTTGCAGGCCTTTTTTTTAACGCTAAAGCGCCTGAAAAACGTCTGAAAAATGCCCCAGTGTGAAAGGGCTCTAAGTGGTTCATGCAAATCAACACAAATATTCACACTTTATTTAAAAATGTTATCATAATTTTGTTTTCATTCTTTAAGAGAATACATGCTTTATTAATGGTTTATATTTTTATAGCAATTAAATAAGTGTTGTAGCATTCCATCTGCATTGTTATTAAAACCATACCTCAAATAAATTAAACTGTTTTTAAAAGTTCACTCAGATAATGCACAATAATTCTGTTGCATTATATATTTTTAAAAACGCTATTTTTCCATTGGTTATCTATTATGAATGTTGTATGGAGTGGAAAACAATGGAAAAGTAAATGGCCTAGAAACACAGGGAAATTGAATTTTGTTTGTGAAAAAAGGATTTAGCAGAACATAGCTGGTAAATATAATTGTGCATTGCCTTGAAATGTATAGTTGATGATAGTGGTCTAGATTAGAATCAAAAGTAATAGAAAAATATAGGCAAAGGAATAAAAAATATATATTTTGAAAAATGAATATAGGAAAATTGAACTCTGACGGATTGGTGCTCCACATGTTGTGCTGATTCACTTTTTAATAAGAATCTATTGATCTGAACTGAGGTTGTGACAAACTTCACAAAAACAAAAAAATAAACAAATGAACTCTGTGTAAAGGAAAATGCTGGATTTTAAGATGAAAAATAGATAGGAAAGTTTTCACAATAATCACAACATCCTTATTGTACTGTTAATTTTACCATTCCCAGTCAACTGTGATCGTTAAAGTGATGATAACTGCCAGACATGCATGCACAGTCTGGGAACTTTATAATTTGCACAAAAGTGGGAGTAGCAGAACTGATAAGGTGCTAAGAGTTAAGTGGACCAGTCTTTGCAGTGTTTAATGAAAATAAAATGCATGCTGTAGACTATATATTATATACCCTTTGCCTACCATACTATAACAGTGTCAGTGGTAACAATTTATGAACCACAAAGGATGACTACTATGAAAAATGTTCCTTGTGTTAATCAAACTAAAGTGGACATTTCAGTTATAAAATCAAGGTTCTCTTAACGAGGAAGTAAACCCTGATGATTTTTACTTCCTCTTTTGATCCCTGCAAACCCTGCAAATTAAAAGCATAATGGGCTAGTACTGTATGCATTGCATACTAGCTCATTATGTGACACTTACCTGCAAACGAAGCCCGTGCTGTCTCCTGTGTGGGCCGGGTTCATATTCGCCCCTCTTCCTTCTGGGGTGGCGGACTCCGGCTCTGTGACTGGCCAGAGCCGTGTGACGTCACTCCTGTGCATGCATGCAGGAGCCGTTACCAACGAAACACGCTGTGGAAGAAACGGCCCGGAGGTAGTTTCTTCACATCGCATGTGACGATGATGACATAGGAACACTACAAGTGAAATATCTCCTAAATGGAGAACGTTTAGGAGATATTTCCACTACCTATAGGTAAGCCTTATTCTAGGCTTACCTATATGTACAAGTCACACAAGAGTTTAGAACCACTTTAATGTTTATACTCCCATCAAAAATATCAGCTTTAGGCTTTTTGTCAGTTTTTTAGGCGGACCTGAATGAATGGTCTATGGAGCGTCAGTTGTCAGCGGTGACATGTCTGCTGACATCCAACCCACTCCGATCCGAAAAAGTGTGAGGGAGGAAAAACCTACTTTTCCATCTGTCATCGGATCGAATTGGGTGACGACAGACTCTGCGGTGCGTCGTCATCCGATCTCTCATAGGGGAGAGCGGCGCTCTGACAGGTCCGTCCCTGCACAGTTTGCAGAGATGGACCTGTCATCTTCCTGCTCAGCGGGGATCGACGATCAGGGTGGATCAGCCCTTAAGAGCCCTTAAAGTGTAATAAAAAAAAATTACCTTACTTTTTAACCACTTGTCAACCGCTGCACGGTGATATATGTCGGCACAATGTCAACGGTGGGAAAATGGGCGTACCTGTACATCCAGTTTAATTTGCGGGGCAGTGAGTGAGTTAGTGGGTGGAGGCCCGCTGAGGACAAAGTAGAGAGTTGAAGGCAGAGAAGTGTTGACGGAGACGGGATGATAAGATGTTAATGAGAGTGATAAAATAGGTCTGCTTGGCAGTGAGAAGGCAGGAATTGTATTTTTGGAGGGCAGATTTATATTGGTTGAAATCTTTCTGAGACTTAGTCTTATGCCACAGGCGCTCAAGTTTTTCAAACTTCTAGTGACATGTGTTTGCGAAGGTTGAAGGGGTCGTGGCTTGATTCTGTGTGTAGTGAGGGGGGTGAGCGTGTCTAGGTGTCAGAAACCATGAAATCAGATCGAGACCAAAGTACAGTTAAATCACACTTGTTTAATAATAAAAGTAAAAAGAACAAACATAGTCAAAACATAGCCAAAGTTCACTAACCGAAATGGGTAGTCAGCCAAGCCAGAAGTCAGGGACCAAAGTAGTGGAACATCAAGCTGGATTCAGAGCCACAGCAGTCTTTAAAGATGAATGAGGCATTGTTTCTTGTGATTTTGACCAAGACGAAGGCAGATCTCCTCTGGACTGGACAGCTTAAGTAGGCAGGACTGACGAGCAGGATATCAACAACAGCTGAGTAACTGTGGAGAGAGATGGGAGTTGGCAATTATCCGACAGCTGAGTGGCCAGCTGAGAGAAGGAAGGACTGAGCCCAGCCCTGACACTAGGGGAGGTGACAGTGAAGTGTTGAAGACAGAAGAGGCTAAGTTGGGGGAGGACAGGGATGTGGTTTTGTCATAGATGTGGTCAATAGCAGAGTAGAGAAGAGAAGGGTTAAGGTTGTGAAGGTTTCTATGGGTAACTGTTAGGCTTTGGTAGGGAGAGGAGGTGGAAGAGGTGCTTTCCTATGGTTGTTTCTTTGTCTATTTGTATTTGACACTTTGGGGGTTATTTACGAAAGGCAAATCCACTTTGCACTGCAAGTGCAGTCGTTCTAAATCTAAGGGGTAGATCTGAAATGAGAGGAAGCTCTGCTGATTTTATCATCTAATCATGTGCCAGCTAAAATGTTGTTTTTTATTTTCTACAGCGACTTTACTTCCAAGTGCACTGCTGAGTCCGGCGGACAATTTTGAGTCAAAACTTCTTTCTAAATCCGCTTGACATGTGGGAACAAAAAGTCCACCGGAGCCCACACCCTGGCGGATTGTCCGGCAGACTCTGGTCCGCCGGACCAAGTCTGCCAAATTAGATCATGTGTACATGGCATTAGTAAATTTTTCCTCCATAGGATAAAGTGTTGAAAGCTTTTTAGGAAGAAAGAAATGCTTATCTGGGTTATCCCACTCAGAATACATAAGCTTTTCCAGCAATGAATGGACAGGAAAGGTATGCACAGCTTGAGGAGGGTTTATCAAACCCAAACAAGAAGTGGACTTATCAACCGACTGGGTTAAGGGTAGCATAAATGTGGAATGGACTATATCAGTAAGAGATTGCTGATACTTCCACATTTGACCCCTCAGAAGAGGAGTCATCAGCCTCTTTGTGGTCCCCTGAGAGGAAATTGTCTTTCCCCAACCCTAGTTCCTCAATTTGAGAGTCCTGGGTAATGGACAGAGACCTGTAGCGTTTTTCTTCCAAACCTATTATGGCTTTATAAAAAACGTCTTCAATAATATAGACAGGTGCTGCAGTGTTGAAAACAGCTGCAACATTCGCCAGCCCTGATGGCTCACTCTGACAAACCACCTCAGATCTCTCAGGGGAGGATGCCATTGCAGAGATGAGTTTAGGCTTTTTAGAGCTTGAGGAAGTCCCTTTTGAGCCCTTTTTTGGGGTGATTCTACCTCCCCTTCTGACCATAGCCCGATGCACAAAATGCAGAGGTACTACCAGAAGAAATTGCACCCACTGCTTGAGCAAATAGTCTAGCAACTGCCATTGCTATTAGTGCTCAGCCTGATTCTTTAGTAAATGTGCCAAAGGGAATCCTGTGTCACCACATACATGCCCCCTTTTTGCTCTTGTGTCCCTACGACAGCTTGCAGTCAGCATAATTGAGCTTTTTAAGTGTACTCCTGTGCTGGACATTGCTTCATGCCAACGCCATGCTAAACCACGTCACCCCTCCATATTCCCACCGCGCCCTACCTTCCTCTTTTCCCGCATGAACACGGGCCTCCGATCCGACGTGATCGGCCTGTGTGTGTGTGTGTGGGAGGGCGGCAAGGAGGAGAGCTGGCAAAACCGCTGTGCAGAGGCGGTGGGGAACAGAGCGGCATCCACCGATCGTTCTGGCTCAACCCTCAATCCAGGGAGAGGGGGAGAGCTTCTGTCCAGGTGGCGGGTATTTTTGGAAAAGAATCCCCCCCAACATCTTATCGGGGCCCTGGGACTGCTAGCCAGTGGGATATCTGAAGCTTCTGCTGAGACAGCGTGACCTGGCATGACAAGGTACGTGCTCTATACAGCCCCCAGTGGTGACTTTTAGGCATGACAACATTTACTTTTAAAGAAGACAATTCATAAAATAATTTAAAATTCCTTAGAAATCTTCACTTACCTTTCCCGCCATAGGGATTCTGTTTTAAAACCAATCAGACCCAATCTTCACATCTCACGATGGGCTCCGTTAAAGAACCTTCAGGACTTCCGGTTCCGGCGCCGCATGGAGTGACTGCTCCTCTCCTCAGCTCCCGCAGCACGACCCTGAAACCTGCCTATAAATTCGGCCGAGCGGCTGGGAATCCATCGTTCCACCTCTGCCATAGCCTCCTGCAGCCATGGACAAGTTCGTGGAGAAAACCGGCGCGCGAGCGAATACGGCGCCGCCCGCGACCGCGGCGCGGCCGCAAATTGAGGCCCCGGCTTCGGCCTACTCGGCTACCTTCTCCTCGCAGCGCACGACGGACATGGAGGTGAGCTGTGACCCATCCTCCCCTCGCTCTGCACAACCCCTACTGGCTTCTCAAGCCCCTTCATCCCAGGGCACTCTCCCCACAACCCCTGCTGGTGATTCCACTACGGAACGCATTGCCCAGGCCGTGGCTGCTCTATTATCCCCCATGATCTCTGCATCGGTGGAAAAGGCCGTAAATGCAGGCATGCAACAGCTAAAGGCCCAAATAGGCGAACACCACACCAGACTGAACGACCTGGAACACCACGTGTCAGACATGGAGGAGGAACTATACCAGGCCCAAGCCACAGAACGCTCCCAGGACAGGACAAACCAATACATCTTGCAGAAGCTCGATGACTTGGAAAATAGGGCCAGACGGAGTAATTTGCGATTCGTTGGCATTCCTGAGTCGCTTCAGACCTCCGAACTATCTGACTTTTGCGCAGTTCGCATCCCAGAAGCCCTGGGCCTCCCGGGCCCCTGCACGGTAGAGAGGGCCCACCGTATGGGCCCCGCCACACCTGAACGCAAATCTCCTAGACCCATAATCGCAAAGTACCTCAACTACTCTGACAAGGCCCTGATCCTACAGAAGTTCAGACAAACTCGCTCTCTTCAACTGGATGGAGTCAAGGTCCTAATCTTCGCTGATTATTCCATCGAGGTCTCCAAGAAGAGGAAAGCATTCCAGCAGGTGTGCTTGGAACTTTTCAAAATGCAACTCAAGTTCTCCCTGGCCTTCCCGGCTGTCCTGCGTCTCAAGGCCCCGAACGGCGACCAACTGACCTTTCAAGATCCTTCTGAAGCGGAGGCATTTCTACGCTCTCTTCACTCGGATTCGCACCCCCACACCCGATCCAAGTCATCATCGCTCAACCGCTCCCTGGACCAAAGGAGCCCACGGAAAGACTCGCCCAAACGTTTCAGGCCCTCTGCCCCGGACCGCCATCCCCGTGATACCCCTCGGTGAGGACATGGCAGTCTCCCTGATTCCTCCTCTGCTCACCTTTCGCCAGGTCCGTCAGACTTGTAAGTTGCCTTGTTTGTTCTAATACATCCGATCAGGCACGGTTGATGCTCTGCCTGATGTCTACCCGGTTTCTCTCTTCCTTAGGCCTTGTACCAAGTTCTGCTCCTATGTAGCAGTCACACCACCGTTGCTTTCTTGGCCACCTCTACCTCGACTGACTCTCTGTCATCGCTTAGTCGTGGCCCTGCCGCTATTGCGGCCACTCTATACGTTATACTTTATGGTTACACTAGTACCTTTGTATGTTTACTTGCTTTTTATATGTTTTTTTGTTACGTATATTTTGCGTCCACATTTTCTTTTAGTTATATGCTCCACCTGTAGAATACCCCGCTTTTCTGGGTCTCTATCCTAAAATGTTTAAACTGCATGTATATATGAAGCTCACTCCTTACATGTCATATGGCGTTATTGTGCTCCCCCTGGACTCACTGTGCATGACTAGCGCCGTACCATGGCACGTCTTCTTTTTGGCTCTCCCTTGGCACTATTAACCCTGCTCATACTCCCACCCGAGTGATTTTGCTCCATGCCTTGGGTCGTGCACTGGGGGCTGGCCTACACAGTGACTCCATGCGGAAAAAAGCAAAGTTCGCTCCAATGTTTCTGTTTATGTATGTGTTTAAGTTTACTCCCCACCCCCCCGCCCCCCCCCCACCTTCTCACGGAGATTACGTCCCCCCTCTGACCGTCACACTCTACGGGTTCCACTGCCACACCGGGTTCCTTCCTTTCAATCTACAATCCGGCCTACTCGGTCCACCGGCTAGCGATAAATATACAACATCGGCCCAATTCCCCTTCTCGCCCCCCTGACATGAACATAATATCCTGGAATGTGAAAGGCCTCAGGTCCCCCAATAAGAGAATGAAAGTCCTACGGCATCTAAAAAGATTGAAAACAGATATTGCCCTCCTGCAGGAAACCCACTTATCCGCTCCAGACTTTCATCGCATGAAGAAACTCTGGGTTGGCAAGGTCCTAGGCTCAGATGCCGTTAACCGTAAGGCAGGTGTTATCCTGCTGATACATAAAAACCTCCCCTGCGAAATACTGTCCACACACTCAGATTCTCAGGGCAGGCTCCTCTCAGTGCATGTCTGCCTGGGAACCAAAGACCTAGTGATCACTAACGTATACGCTCCCAATAACCCTGGCAAGTCCTTTTATAGCGTACTGACCTCCTGGCTCCTTCGTTTCACCCAAACCCCCCATTTAGTCGGCGGTGACTTCAACAACATCCTACACCACACAGACGACAGATCCCCTCTCCCACGACATAGGTTAAAAAGTGCTCCCTCTGCCACCTCCATTTTTGCCTCCACCATGGAGTCCCTACATCTTCGCGATCTGTGGCGCCTGTCTCACCTGGCAGACAGGGAATACACCTTTTACTCCCACCCCCATAACATGTTCTCGAGAATCGACTATTTTTTCGGATCCGACGATTTCATCCCCAATTTGTCTGAAGCAGAAATACTTGACATAGCTATTTCTGACCATGCCCCGATCGTAATTCGACTTGATAACTTAGATCTCCCACCACACCCTAGACTATGGCGCTTCCCCTCCTATCTCCACAATAATCCTGACTTCCAACACTTTATGGCGGCATCCTGGCGTGAATACTCGGAAGCGAATTCCCCACACTCAGATTCCCCCAACCTCTTCTGGGATGCTGGTAAAGCGTTTCTCAGGGGCCGAATCATCTCCTATGCGTCTTCTTTCAAAAGAAACGCCCTGTCCCATTATAAACGCGCCAGCGCGAGACTGCATCTAGCCCAAAGATCCCTCTCCACTAATGATTCCCCCAACAATAGAGCCGAATGGCAGGCAGCCAAGCAAGGTTTTGACACCTGGGCGGACACACTCGAACGCATTAAAAGATCTCAACTCGACGCAACGCTCCACAAATTTGGCAATAAGGCGGGTAAGCTCCTAGCGAGGCTGTGCAAGAGCGCATTCCACCCGACGCACATCACCTCTCTTAAAGATACGAAGGGTGTCCTTCACTCCACCCCACAAGCAATCAACAAGGTGATGCTAAACTGTTACACGGCCCTCTACGCTCCAGACCCTATAGATAATGCCTCTGCCTGTTCCTTCCTAGATAGTGTGCCCCTATCTAAAGTCACCTCTGAACAATTAGAAACCCTTAATGCCCCCATCTCACTCGCCGAAATCTCCTCCACGATCCGCACACTAACCCCGTCCAAAGCTCCAGGTCCCGACGGATTCACCAGTGAATTCTATAAAACCCTCTCCTCCATCACAGAGCCCACCCTCCATAAGGTATACAATGGCATCTGGTCCGGTGGTCCATATCTCCCCTCTGGGAATCAGGCTGTTATCAAACTCCTCTACAAAAAGGGGAAGGACCCCCTCGAACCAGGCTCGTATAGGCCGATTTCCCTCCTCAACCTGGATGTCAAGATACTGTCCAAAATAATAGCCACTAGACTAGCTGCCATCATTCCCTCCCTAATTCACCCTGCCCAATCTGGCTTTGTGAAAGGCAGAACCGCCACCCTGAACACCCGCAAGGTTATGCTCACCCTGGAACATGCTAAAAACAACCCTGATGGGGACTTTGCCATTATAACATTAGATGCGGAGAAAGCCTTCGACAATGTCAGTTTTGATTGGCTCTCTATGACTCTATCCGAAATGGGCTTCACGGGGCACTTCTGCCACCTTATCAAAGCCATGTATTCCTCCCCTGCAGCTAAATTAGTTGCGGCTGGAGTTCTCTCAGATGAATTCCACCTGCACAAGGGCACTCGTCAGGGGTGCCCACTCTCCCCTCTACTCTTTAATATCGCCCTAGAACCCCTGTCCAGATATTTATCACACAAAGCTCCCCTTCACGGTATCCGCATAGGTCAACATGATCTGCGCACCTCCCTGTTTGCTGATGATGTGCTCATTTTCTCGTCGGACCCTGCCTCCGACATGCACACCATTAAAGAGGTCTTTGACGTCTTCAGATCCTGCTCGGGGCTTCGGATAAATTACAGCAAAAGCGAAATCCTCCCGATAGGCTCCCATCGTAAACCCCCCTGGACGCAACACTCTATCTTTACGACCGCTAGCTCCCACATCACCTACCTTGGTATCAAAATTGGAAGGTTACCTTCCTCCCTTTACCACCTCAACTACCCCCCCTGATCACAAAAATCTCTCAGGAAATGGTAAACTGGATGGATCTGCCTCTCTCGCTTCTGGGAAGATGCCACCTTCTAAAAATGGTTAGTTTTGCTAGGCTACTGTACCCACTCCAGACCATCCCTCTGCTCCTTCTCCACAAGGATATCAAGACTCTGGAATCAGTTTTTTCTTCCTTTTTGTGGCAGGGCAAACGCCCACGTATAGCCCTAAAAAAGTTGCATCTTCCTAGACACGAGGGGGGTATTAGCTTGCCTAACTTAAGATTGTATAATTTGTCATGTTTGTTGCGCACTGGCCTGGATTGGATATCTCAATCCTCCAGATACTCCAACTACTCTATGGAAGCCGCCATGGTCTTTCCACTTTCGCTGACAGCTCTCCTCCACTGCCGGTGGAAATCGGTACCACCACTGCTCCAACACAATCTCCTACTCAGGGACACTGCCATAGCCTGGAGAGAAACCAGGAAGTGCCTTAAGCTTCCCCCTTTTGTTTCCAGACACCTCCCGATACAGGGGAACCCTACTTTCTCCCCTGGCCTACTCCACAAGCCATTCCACCTCTGGAAAGAGAAGGGCATCACCAGCTTTGCTACACTTTGTGACCTGGACTCTGGCCACCCTCTGCCTTTTGCTCTCCTAGCAGAAAGGTTTTCTCTCCCTCCAGCACATGCCTTTCATTATAGGCAATGTATCAGCTACTTAAAAGACATCTGCAGTGATGAACGCAAACGCTTCACCTTAACCTTCTTGGACCGTCTGCTCAGAGACGATACCTACAAAATATCAGACATCTACAAACCCTTGCTCCAGCGACACTCTTCCCCACTGACATCTTCATCTGTCGCCAACTGGAAGAAAGACTTTCCTGACCCGGATTTAGTAGACAAAATTCTGCAAGGTCTCAACAAAGTCTACCGCCTAACTCCCAACGAACTTTGGAGAGAATCGCAACTGAAAATTGCCCATAGGGCATACCTTCCCTTCCTTCCATCTGCCACTGATCAGGACAGCACCAAGTGCCCCCACTGTCTTCTCAACAGGCCCTCGCTGGCCCACCGCTTCTGGTCCTGCTCCTTTATTTCATCTTTCTGGGACCGGATACTCGCCTACATCTTCAAAGTAACCCTATTGAAATTGCCAAAGGACCCCCTCCTCCTCATCTTTGGTTATTGGGACCCCCTCTTACTTCCGTGGTCTCCCACAAGTAACTTCATGCCCCCCAACTCCACGCCTTGCAAACCTTTCCACAAAGACTGGGCTCTACTCTGCTTGCTACTAGCCAGGAAATCTATCCTAAAAAGCTGGACTTCATCTCTTCCCCCCTCCGTCGCTCAGACGCAGAAAGACCTCCTTTCACTCCTCTACAAGGACCGATGCAACGCAAATTTTCAGGACGAAAAAGCGAAGTCACGCTTCTATGCGCTGTGGCTGCCCTTCATATCGACCACTCTCTCCCCGGTGGACATTACCAATTTGGACCACTACACCTTTTTCTACTATGGCGCTCGTTCATCCGCTCTGGGGGTCAGTTCCTCCCCCTCTAATGTCTAATCTGCTCTTAACAACCCACTACCTCCAGGGTCTACCCCACGGAACCTCCCACCCCTGGGACTAGACACGAGAACCCATGGCTCCTTGCCCTCTCCCCCTCCATTATCCCCCCGTTTGCCTCTTCCTGTATGTGTCCCCCTCTCCCCTCCCCCCCCCCTTTCTTTTTCTTTACTTAATCTTGGGAAATTACATTTTCTTGGTTAACTTTATATTGCTATCGCAACAAACTCTTGCCTCAGGATCCATCCAGTTACTGTCAGTTTGCTGCTCTGTATTATTTGATTCATTACTTGCTATTTGGTTCTTTTGATTCAGTATGTGTTATACGATTAATATGTTACAGCCTTAATCTGCTCTCATTTCTCTTTGCGCACCTCATCTGCGATGCTGGTCCTACTGTACTGCACTTACCTTTGTTGCATATGTAATATTATGTCTGTTTCATTTCTCAATAAATACTCTTTAAAAAAAAAAAAAAAAAAATAACCTTCAGGAACTGGGGCCCCTTTTTTTTTAATACAAATGATTTTATTGAAAAAATTCAGCTAGTACAAAGAAGAGATACATCGGATATAGTATAATAAGGAATACAAATATCTGTAGGACCAGCACAAGTACAAAGAACAATAAGTGGTAGCAACCAGGTGGGGGTCAAGTGAGGAGAGTGTTAGAAGAGGAACATCTCCCCTAAGCTTAAGGAGCAAAGTATCCCACCACTCGATGCCCACCCGTAAGAATTCACAAATACAAGCAGTCCATAGGTTAATATAACAAACAGAGAAAAAAAAAAAAACACATAAAGCTAAAACTCATAAGCAAAAAGTCAAGGTAGCTACAGGTGAATCAGTAGGGAGGTACAGGTAGTTAAGCATCATGATATGGAGGAACCCCCATAGGGGAAGGGGAGGGGGGTGGTCACGGACCAGAGGGCCAGGATTTCCATTTCAACTCATATGTGGGAATTGTGTCCATAATTGTGTGAAACACCTTCTCCATCAGCTGGATGGCTGCCATACGTTTAAGGATTTGGTCCCAAGGGACCCCTGGGGTGCGCCAAAACAGGGCAATAGCCCAATGTACCGCACTAAATAATGTGTGGGCAAGCTTTTGTTCAGGGGGAGTGGCTCCCAGGATCTCAGCAAAGAATAGACACATCTGGTAAGTGAGGGTGGTCGAGAATCCCGTGATATTAGCCACCCTCTCCGTCAACCGTTACCACAGGACCCCCAACACGGGGCAGCTCCAAAAGATGTGCAAATGGGTATCCTTATCAAGGCATCCTCTGAAGCAATTCTCGGTGACTAAGGGGAAAAATTTATGGAGTTTTGCTGGGGTATAGTACCACCTAGTGTGGAGTTTCATTACTGTTTCTTTCACAGCTATGGACTTTGTGCATTTGTGCATGTTTGAGATTCATAGTGACCATTCCTCGGGGGAGGCCTCCTCATCCGTCTCTGCCTCCCATTGAATTATTACTGATGATTTTACAGGTAGGCCCAGGCCGCTCAGGTAGCTATACAGTAGGGAGATTGTACCCCTATCCCTAGAAGGGGGGCCACACAGGTCTTCAAAGGTAGTGAGGGGGTTGGCCCTGTACTTGCAATAGTGTGTGTGTCGTAGAAATGTCTGATTTGCAGGTATTTATAAAACTCTTATCTGGGAAGGGAGTGGGAAGATTCTAGGGATAGGAAGGAACGGATCATCTGTCCCCCAACAGAGAGTCTAGGGTGACCATCCCCCTTGCCACCCACAGGTTAAAGGTATTTAGGCTCGAGAATGCTGCTGGAAAGGAGGGATCGCCCATGAACGAGGCCAACTTCGGGTGGGATGGGAGAAGGGAGAATCTATGTTTATAAAGGGACCACAAGTGCAGAGATTGACCCACCACAGCGTTCCGGATAGAAATATCCTTAGGGCGGATAGATTTAGCCCATAAAAGGCCCGGGAGATAGAAAGGGGCAATTGAGGCCGGTTCGAAGTGGAGTCAGGGTATATTGTGGGGGAGGTATGCCATTGGGTGAGTTGCAGGAGTCTAGCTGAGATATAGTACAGCCAGAGGTTAGGCAGGCCCACGCCACCCGAGGGTCGCGATCTATATAGCATCTGTTTTTATTACGCCAGACAAATTTGTTCACGTCACGCTGTAGCTGTTCAAACGTCTGTTTGGGCACATAATTGGGAAGGGCTCTAAAAATGAATAAAAGTTTGGGAAGTATGGACATTTTCACCGCTTGTATCCTGCCCAGGAACGTAATGTGGAAAGAGCACCAGGAGTGTAGTAGCTGTCTGATACGAGTAAATGTGGGGGGGTAATTGGCACAGTAAAGTTTATGTAGGAATGGGGCCAGTTTAATTCCAAGGTAGGGTAACGTCTGGCCATCTGTGGAGAAACCGAAGTTGGATTGGATCAGGGAAGTAGTGCTTTGGGGGAGATTTATGGAGAGGGCTGAACATTTTGAAAGGTTAACCCCTAGGCCCGAGATTTCTTGGAACCTACGGAGGGTGACTATGAGGTTAGGGATAGAAATAATGGGGTCTGGCAGGAACATAAGGACGTCGTCAGCATATAGGCTTAATTTAAATTTGTGTTCCCCCTTAGTATATCCCTTGATATTATTATCTAAGCGTATAGCTTGGGGCGAGAGGTTCGATGGCAAGGACAAACAAAAGAGGTGACAGGGGACATCCCTGTCTTGTACCTCTGCCTAAAGTGAAGTAGTCCGAGTTGCATCCTGGAAGCCTAATTCGAGTGCGGGGATGGTGGTATAATGCCCGGAACCCATGGAAAAAGGCCCCTGAGAAACCGAATTTTGCCAGAATCTGTTCCAGGAAGGGCCCTAGGACACTGTCAAAGGCCTTGTGTATATCCAGGCGGCTCAGAAGGAGGACCTTACGGGAGTGTAGGTCAGCGTCTTGGATTATGTTGGATGCGTGTCTAATATTATCAGTGATTTGTCTGGAGGGGATAAATCCTGTCTGGTCGGGGGGAAATTAGGGGGGTGATAATGTTTGACAGTCTGTCTGCTAAGATGCGGCCGAAGATCTTCAGGTCTGTATTAATGACAGAGATTGGTCTGTAGTTCTGGGGGAGGGATTGGTCCTTATTGGGTTTTTAAAATCAGGGACATGTTTGCCAGAAGCATGTCATCTGGGAATTTATTACCTTTGAGGACATAGTTAAATAGCGATTGTAAGTGTGGAATCAGGTTGCCTAGGAATTTTTTAAAATAGGGCGCAGAATATCCGTCCAGCCCAGGGGTCTTAGAGGGTTTCAGGGACTTTACGACCTTAATTATTTCAAGGTCCGAGCATGGGGCGTTCAGTTCCTGAATTTGTTCTAGAGTGAGAGTGGGAAGGGGAAGATTATTTAACCAGGTGCTAAGGGGGAGAGGTCGGGGAGGAGAGTAAGTCAGAATAGAATTTAGTGAAAATTTTTTGAATTTCCGGGGGGTGAGAGACTATGTTTCCGTTATGGTTCCTAAGTTTGTATGAGTGTGAAGGTTGGAGGGAATGGTTGAGCTTCCTCGCGAACATTGCTGAGGCTGAGTTGCTATGGAGGAGGAACTTAGACCACCACAATGCCTTCTCCGTCCAGTCTGATAGGATCTTATCTAGGTCGAGTCTAAGGGTATTGATTTGTTTGAGTATGTCAGGGGAATGATTCTGAGAGTGTAAATGGTATAATTTGTCGAGGTCGAAAGGCAGTCTGGTTATGTCAATAAGTCGTTTCTTTCTGTCGGCAGCTAATTGAATAAGGTGACCCCGCACCACCACCTCGTGGGCCGCCCAAAGCGTGGTCGGGGAGATGTCATCAGTTTTGTTGATGGTGAAATATTCTTTTATGTGTTTAGTGATTAGAGGGAGACCCACTGGGTCTGATAAGAGGGCCTCGTTTAGTCTCCAGCTGGCCATGGTGGGCTTTAAACTGATATGGGAGACATCTAAGGAGACCATCTGGTGGTCTGACCAGGGACAGGAATGAATGGCAGCAGAGGTGGAATTGGCTAGGAGGATAGGGGAGCAAAATAAGTAATCTAGTCTGGAGTAACTGTCGTGGGGGTGGGAATAGTATGTATATTCCCTGGCGCCTGTGTTATGGGCCCTCCATGCGTCAACTAGAGTGTGCAAATGTAGGCTAGATTTTAGAGATTTGGGGTAGGCATTAGTGGTCACGCCTGGCTTGCTCCTATTGAGGGACGAGTGCGCCACTAAATTAAAGTCTCCGGCAAGGATAATATGAGGGGAATTGAATTTATTTAAGGTTTGAAAGAAGGATCTGAAAAAGGATGCCTGAGAATCGTTGGGGGCATAGACATTAGCCAAAGTAATTTGTTTACCTTGTAGAGAACCTTGGAGAATGATAAACCTACTAGCTGGGTCTTTGTAGGTATTTTGGACCCAAAAGTTGTAAAGTGCCCAGAGCCATAGGCTCTGTCAAAGTAATTAGGGTGATTTTTTTCAGAGAAATTGGTCTCTTGTAAAAATATGATATCTACCCGCAGACGTTTGTAGTTCTGAAACGCTTTTTTACGCTTCTGGGGTGAATTGAACCCCCTAATGTTGTGGGAGGTTATCCTAATACCCATGTAATTGGGGGGTAGAGCTTAGGGCAAACCAGTCCAGGGGGGCGGTCTCGAGAAGTGCGTCCCCTGCGTTTGTTAACCATTGATCTGTCTACTTTTATCACTGATAACCTACTGTTATGCTTATGTGACTCTACATATTGTTATCTTGATGAATAATCACTTTCTGTTTTATATATATATATATAAACCGTAGGGAGGGGAAGTCAGGGCAAATCAGAGGGGGAACGGGCTCCCGCTTAACAATCTAAACAATGTATACTGTGTACACAACGACAGGATAGGAAGCACCTCATAAGTGATCTGATAGGGGAAGATAAACCCGTAGCCTCGAAAAAGGAATATAATAAGAACAAACATGTAACCAAAATCAAACATTGGGGTCGGGAGGGGAAAGACCATCCCGACTAAGAGTAACCTGAGAATCAACAGGGGTAACACCTCCTGATTAGAAAGACACTAATGTCCGACGCTCTTGAGGACCCGTTAAAGGGCGAGAGAGGAGGCAAAAAGTGAAAAAAAAAAAATACAACAAAAAAAATTGAAGATAAAAAATAAATCTAAAAGCTGAAGTCTGTCTCTTGGACCTCTCTATGTCCTCTAGTGTGTCTTTCAATAAGAGCGGGGGGAAAACCAAACGGGGAGTTACTCACAGTGGGGAGCTGTAGGGAGTTGAAAAGGTGCATCAGGGAGTGATGATAGTCTCGGGGGCAGGGGGGCCGGGCAACAATGGGGGTCAGAACCACAAAGGGGGCCCCCATACTTGCCTAGAAAAGACCCCGGCACTCAGGTGGTGGTCCAGGACCAGCCGCAAACTCAGTCAGGCAGGACCGAAATAGGGGAAACCAAGCAGGGGATCAATTTTAGCGGCCTCTGAGTTCCTGTCTCTGCCTTCTACGGTCCCTCTGCGGAGAAGGAATAGCCCAGATAGCTGAGGTGCGGGGGTGAAAGGCATTCTCGGGAGGTCCTCCTTAGCCATCAGGCCTAACTTGACCAGGAGCTCATTACCCTCTTGTAGGTTAAACATCGTGAACGTAGAGCCGTTGTGGATAACTTTCAGCTTAAAGGGGAACCCCCATCTGTACCGTATTCTGGCATCTTGAAGTGGCATGGTGATCACCTTCAGTTTGTGTCTTTTATCCAGGGTGGCCGGGGAGATATCCGGGTAAATCTGGATTCTCACTCCATCCAGGGTGATGTTGGGTGTGTTGCAGAAGGCCCTGAGTATTTCCTCCTTTGTCAGGTAGTCTTTAAGGCATAGGATGATGTCTCTGGGACGTTTGTCTTCAGGGGGCTTTGGGCGAAGGGCCTTATGGAGCCTATCACAGGCAAACACAGCCTCCGGGGTTGCTGGTAACAGGGACTGGAACAACTTGTAAATAGCCAGGGTTAAATCAGTAACCACCTCGGGAACCCCTCGGATTCGCAGATTGTTCCGTCTGTTTATGTTGTCCAAGTCCTCTAAATGGTACTGGAGCTGGGACACAGAGTCTGTATGTGCCTCATGGTCCCTGCAGAGGTCTGTGTATGCGAGCTGCAGCTCATCATGCTTTGTCTCAAGTAAGTCAGTTCTGCCTCCTAATACTGCTATCTCCTGTTGCAGAGTGCTGGTAGATTTGTGAAGTTCTGTCTGAAACTTCTCTGCAATTTTAACATACATAGCAGTGAGGCTGTCATCCAAGTCTGCCTTAATAAGTTGCAAGGGGTACTCACTTTCGCCAGATGAATAGGCTGGAGAGGCCGCTGGATTGCCTGCAGGGGCTGGAGCATGCTGGGGGTCGGCGCCATCTTGGGATCTCCCTGCCATCTCGTGAGAGACCTTTGCGCCGGTTTCCTACAACGGGATCTGGCGGACGGCATGCACCGGAGTTTCCCCCCGGGGGTGCAGGCACTTTTTAGGCAGGTTTGAGGGGTGTAATGGCCCCGGGGTGGTGATTGAGTCCCTGATGTGACGGAGCTCCGCTCAGATGCGACTGGTCAGATTCGCGCCATGCATGCGCCCCCTGGGGCCCCTTTTTTAACGCGGTATCCCCACTCATGGACCCATAAAGCACCCCACCAGGAAAACGTTATGGCTGAAAAAAACTAAGTACTGGATCCCAGGGTCCAGCTCTCTAAAAACTGGCCAAACCTAATTTCTTCCGCCACGAGGCCCGGGAACCATTTAATTAATACAAAAAAAAGACACTTTGAATGTATACAGGTCACATAGCTTGCCCCAGCAAGGAATATTCCAGTGGAGCTCTGCATTGCAAATCTATACTCATTACCAGCACCTAAGACACTGGTGAAAAAACTGAGGTACTCCCAGTAGTGGGAGGGGCTATATAGGGAGTGGCCTTCCTGTCTTAAGGGTGTGCTGGTGTCCATCAACTGAAGTACTCACATAGTAACTACTATGGCTCTGTGTCCCGTGATGTACGATAAAGAAATAAGTAGAGATACTTTAAGGCACCACAATGTATCTGTACTTTACCAGTAATGTTAATGTATACACTTTTATGACACTGACCTATTTACTTTACGTTAAAAGGCCTGTTTTTTAATTCTGCACATAATACATAGAATGTTCCAGCACTATGCCTGTGTTTGGTTGGATGTTTACAAAACCCCAAAACATATTACACATCTATAATAATCATTTGTGGTACATTCATTTTAAATATATTTGCTGTAACTCTACTATAGTCTTGTGGAGCACTCATGTGGATAAAATGAAAAATCTATTCAGATTTATGACTATAGAAAGTATTCATGTCTCACAGACCAAACACCTGCAGCACACATTGTAAAACATACAATGAGCATTCAATGTTACCATGGTGCTTCTCAGATTTATTATACTGCTATTTTGTGAATCACAGTAATATATCTGCAGAGCCTGAAGATGTACTCATTATCTATATCGGTTATTGCATGTTACACAAAAACAGAAATTGCTTACACGCTTAGGATGACATAATGGCCTATATTGTTAAATGGTGATATTCCATATAATGTTTTTGGACATCAGTACAAGCTAGATGTACTCAAGTTAATGGACCTTATGTGTATGTCCACACTCAACATATGGATTATAAATGATGCTCTAGCAAACCTATCTAGATTTATTGAACTATAGTTTACTAGAAATTCAAGGAAAATTGTAAATACAGTTTTTAACAGATATATTTTATGGCTGGCTGTAGTAGATATTTCAGCATATTCATATACTCTTATTATTTCATTGTGAAAACATCAATGCAATAATTATATATTACATGAACACACAAAATACATATGTTTAACTAATTATGTATAATTTAATTTATTCTAATATATATATATATATATATATATATATATATATATATATATATATATATATATATATATATATATATATAAAAAAAACAGAAAGTGATTATTCATCAAGATAACAATATGTAGAGTTACATAAGCATAGCAGTAGGTTATCAGTGATACAAGTAGACAGATCAATGGTTAACAAAGCAGAGCATAGACAATGGCATAAGAAGTAACCTGGCTGGGTTAGGTATTGATTGGTATATGCTAGATTTACTGGGTTACAGAGAAGGGGTTGTAATGAGTAGTAGTGTTTGGGTGATGGATGTACCACTAAAGAGGGTCAGAACTGGAGGATCAAAGATTTTGAAGGGGGGAAAAAAAGAAAGCTGACCAAAGCCTTCATCTTAGAGGGGTGAACTTCTATGGTCGACGATCCATGCTGCCCAGTTTTTGTAGAAGGAAGAAGTGGTCAATTGGGCTTTGAAAAAAGAGAATTCCAGTTGGAAGTGATTATTCAGCAGTCGGATGGCATCCGGGATTGTAGGAGGGTTTGGTGACTTCCATTGTTTCACCAGGGCTAGGCATGCGGCTATTAGGATGTGAGTTGCCAAAATGTTGGAGTGTCCGGGCCAGGTAGGGATTGATAGTCCCAAAAGAAGATTCAGTGGTGTCATAGGAAGGGAGATGTTGCATGTGGTATAGATGAGGGTAGATATTTCTTGCTAACAGCTTCTGATAATAGGGCAGTCCCATCAAATATGGTGTAAAGTTCCTGTCTCTTTGCATCCTCTCCAACAGAGTGGTGAAGTTGTGGGTTATATTGCAGCAAGCCTGGATGGGGTAAAGTACCATTTATGAAATACTTTTTGCAGGGATTCTCAATGGGATATGCAGTGTGACAAGCGCAACGGTAAGGTCAGAGCTTGATGTCATAGTTTGGGCGAAGGTTGACTGTTTGTAAGTGTGGACCAGTATATCATTGAGGGGGGCTGTTGTTTATCTGAAGGTATGGTGAGCAAGTTATATGCCCAGGATATCCCTTTGACAGAAAGGATGGGTGTGTCATAGAATTTAAGTAGAGCATCCAATGCCGCGTACACATGGTCGGAATTTCTTACAGAAAAAGTCCAATGGGAGCTCTTCATCGTATATTTCCACCATGTGTATGCCCCATCTGACTTTTTTTGTCGAAATTTCAGATGGACTTAGATTAATAATAATAATAATACATTTTATTTATAACACACTTTCCATCAAAGGATCTCAAAATGTGACATGGTTACAAAAAAAAATATAACAAAAACATACATCTAACATAAACAAAAACAATTTCTAAAAAGAAAAGTCTTTAGTCCTTTTTTAAAACAATCATTAGATTGAGGAGCCCTCAAATGATCAGGCAGGGCATTCCACAAACGTGGGGCAGCAGCACAAAAACCCCTATCTCCCATTGTCTTTAATCTAGTTTTTGGAATTTGAAGAAAATGTAATTGATAGAGAACATGTTCCATATTTTTCAGATTTTTCTTTTCCAATTTATTTATTCTGATTTATGCTGTTCCGATGGAACAAAAAACAACACATGCTCTGAAGCAAGTCCGAGATGGAAGCTAGCATTTGTAATGGAGAAAACACATTCCTCATGCTGCAAATGCTGTTATCTTTTTAATGCAGTGCATTCTTTTGTGCTTTTTAATGCTAGAATAATGAAGTTGTTTTGCTGCTGCTATTCACACAGAGTTTTCACAAACGTATTTCTTTATTATTTCTCGTGATCTCATGAATAATCTTTTATTTTTATTTTTTATTTATTTTATTTGTTTTTTTGCGTTTTTGTGCCCCATAAAATATACTTTTTTTTCCAACAAATACAGTGAACTACACTAGATGTGAGGACTTGTGCCGAGGGGTTTGAGTATAGGGCCAGAATGGCAGAGAGGAACTGTCCTTCGAAGCCGAAATTTCCAAAGGACTGCTTCCATGTATCCCCAAGGGATTTTGTCAAACGCCTTCTCTGCGTCTACAGAGAGAAGCAGAGAAGGCGTTTTCTGAGTCTCAGCATAGTGGATAATGTTTAGGAGGCTTCTGGTGGCATCAGAAGCTTGGTGTTCCTTGGTGAAGCCTGTTTTATCAATGATGGTAATATGTCATACAGCCTAATGGCTAACACTTTGGCATATATCTTAATATCTGTATTTAATAAAGAGATTGGGTGAAAGTTTGCTGGCACGTCCAGAGTTTTACCTGGTTTGGGGAGGGTGATAGCGTGAGCTTTAAGCATCTCTTCTGGGAATGTGCCCTTATACATGGCCTAATTAAATAACGGTTTTAGATTAGGAATTAAAATGCTTCTAAATGTCTTGTAATAAGCATTTGGTAGGCCATCCAGGCCTGAAGCTTTATCTGAGGGGAGCGATAGTATGGTCTGTTCTATTTCTTCTAGTGTGATCATGCTGTTCAGTGACTGGATGTGGGAATTCAATAATGAAGGGAGGTTGAGTTTGGCAAGAAAGTTTTCTATGTCTCCTATTGCGGATTGCGGAGTGGTGAGATCATTCTTTAGGTTATATAGTGAAGAGTAGTAATCTGCGAACACATCCGCTATTGCCTAAGGGTTTACTACTTTAGTGGACGTTGTTGGGTGATAGATGTGGGAAGTTCTAGTTTTGGTCCTCTGTGCTTTAAGATGATTGGCTAGTACAGTGATGGCGAACCTTCGCACCCCAGATGTTTTGGAACTACATTTCCCATGATGCTCATGCACTCTACAGTGCAGTTGAGCATCATGGGAAATGTAGTTCCAAAACATCTGGGGTGCCAAGGTTCGCCATCACTGGGCTAGTAGCTTGCCTGCTTTGTTGTTGTTTGTGTAGTAGTTTAACTTTAGTATTATGTAGTGTTCGTGCTGTATACATAGTGTTTCTCTGAGAGCACAGCGAAGGTCGGATAGTTTTGATGCCAGATATGGAGAAGGATGTGTCTGGTTTTGAGTTTCTAGTCGAAATTTCAGATGCCGGGTCTTGTATCATTCTGGGTCTTGGCTCACTTATTCGTTGCACCTCCAGATGCGTGTTGCTGCAAAGCAATTCCCCCCTCTATTTGAATCGAAATTGGGGAGTGGTCAGACCACGTAATTCCTTGTATGGCAGAGTTGTAAATTCTCTGCAGCAATAGCTTGTCTGCTAGGAATAGGTCTATCTTAGAATATGAATTGTGTCTAGGGGAATAAAATGTAAAAGATTTGTCATTAGCATTCTGACATTGCAAAACATCATACAGTTCCTCTTTGATAAGGAGGTCCTGAAAGAGGGAAGAGTGGCTCCTATTCGAATAGGTGGTGTCTAGAATTCCATCAACAATAGTGTTAAAATCCCCACATAATCTTTTACCCTCTCGCACTTGGGATATTTTTTTGATAATCTTTTTGATGAACATGATCTGGCGTGAGTTGGGAGCATAAACATTGGTCAAAGTTATAGGCATGTTATGAATGATACAGACCAGGATTATGTAACGTCCATCTGGGTCAATAAAGGAGTTTTTAAGCTTGAATGAGACCGTGTTCCTTATGGCCAACATCACTCCCCTTTTCTTCGCTGTGATGGAAGACGTGTATATATGTGGGGGAGAGCATTTCGGGGGGCCATTTTATGAAAGTGGGTTTCTTGTATTGCTATGTCTGCTTTATGAAGAGTTGCTTCTTTCCATAATGATCTCTGTTTGGCCGGATGCTTGAGGCCTCTTGCGTTTATGGAGAGGAGTTTAATGCCCATGGTTGCTGTTCCAAATGGTATAGAGGTCCGTGCGGGTGATTTGTTTGGGTTTCTTCCGTGGAGGTGGAGGGTCGATACAGCTGGTGATTGGGGTTAGAGGAAATGAAAAGTGGGTTTCCCGAAGCAAGTATAGTAGGAACAAAAGGGTAATGAAAAGGTTACTCCTGTATCCAACCGGGGAATCATATTGTACCACAGCTGGTACTCCAATAAAGGTTCACAGTCAGAAACAGGAACTTCTGTGTTCCCAACAAGGAACTGAGTGATCATAGGTAACGAATAACAAACAAAGTTAAGAAAATGAAGGTCCAAAGGACAGGCAACAAAGGTCACCTATATGAATGGATTTTTTGGTACAGTGACAGGTACTACAGTCACTGGGGGAATTCTACTGTTTTTTGAAGCACGCAAGACTTGGGGGGCCTTAGTTGCACTTTGAGGATGATCTTTGTTGAGGCATAGTTTGCCAATCTTGCTGAATTTTATCAGTAGGAGGGTGGTGATGTAGTTGTGGTTGTGGGACATGGCCTTGCTCCAATGTCAGGATCTGCCAATTTTGCAGGAGGTGGAGGCCTTCCTCTAGGGAGTTGATGAGGTGGTTGGAGCCTTTATAAGTGATGTTGAGTTTGGCTGGATATTTCCAACAATATATTATCTTACTTTCAAAGGTTTTTATTTGTTACAGAATAAAGTCCATACAATGAACAGCGACAACATGTCATCTAATTTATACATGAAAAACGTGGTAAACATGTCATAAAGTACAGGCAAACAGTATAAACCGGTGAGGTCAGATCAAGGAATGTATGGTAGCTGTGTTGTTAAAAAAATACAAAAAAATCAACTATGTCTGGTACGGACTGACATGACTACTGGGAGTGATGAAAAAGAGAGAAACGGGTCGCCGCCTAGAACCCCCGGCACCCCAAATGTGATCACACTGTGTCGGGGTAGGCTGGCGCCCTCAAATTATAAATATAAAAAGAGAAAAATAAAAGGAAATTGTCTATCTCATACCAGAGCACTTCTGATCTGCCAGCTTATCAGCCCATGAGATGATCTGCAGCTCCTCTGCTGGGTGGAGCAAACTAAAGCAGGTCACGGATGACTCTTTATGCTAACCATCAAACATTGCCTAAGAGACGTTTACAGATACTTATATACCTTTCCGGACCAACCTTAGTCCAAAGTATAGATACAGAGAGGAAAAGTGAGAACAAAAGGCAACAAAAGGAAAAGAAAGAGAAAGAAGGGGGGGGACAGAGAGGGGGTAGGGGTGGGAAGAGCGTCACTGCTCGCACCAGGTTCAATAGGAGAAGTTCATACATATGGAAAGTTGGATAGGCCCATTAATCGGGCCCAGGGCTCCCAGGTGGCTATGAATCTATCAGATGTGTCCTCCAACAGACTGGCCAGCCTCTCCTGAGACATAATCCAGGAAATCTTTCTCTTGGCTATTGTAAAAGAATCCCCTGGTTCCTTCCAGTTTCTGGCTATGGAAATTTTGGCTCCCAGAAGTACAAATTGGGCTAATCTGCTGGATGGTTTAGAAAGATGGGGAATGGGATCATTAAGAAGAGCTACCATGGGAGACCTGGGGACATTGGAACCAAGCAGTCTTTCAATCAGATTGAAAACTTTCTTCCAAAAGGGGCAAATTCTTGGACATTCCCAACAGATATGCGACATTGTCCCTGTAAGCAGGCAGCCCCTGAAGCAGAGAGGACTGGCTGTTGGGAACATGTATGTGATTCTGGCTGGCGTGTAATTCCATCTGGTTAGTACTTTTGTCCCTGCTTCCATAAGGTTTGTGTTAAGCAGACCCCGGAAGGATTTAGCCCCCATTGAGTGCCATTTGTCCAATGGCCATTGAAAAGAAAAGTCATTTTCCCAAGCAACCATATAGGGCGCCTTTGTTTTGGGAGTGGTGAGAGACGTGTACACCAAGGAGATCCCCCCCCTCTGGTCCATGGCTTGACCGCACCAAAGTTTGTATTCTGGAAAGGTCGGGGGATTTGAGTCCCCTTTGCAAAGGGAGTGTAGAAAATGTTGAATCTGATGAAACCGAAAGATCTCGGTCTTAGGTAGGCTTAGTTTCTTGATACAAAATTGAAAGGTGATTGGTCCTGTTGCTGTGAAGAAGTGTCCTATCCTATAAAGGCCCTTATCGACCCACCATTTGAAGGCTAATACATTGAACCCTGGAGGGAAGCGAGGATTGTTAAAAATATGAGTTAAAGGTTTAATTGTTGAGACCAAGGAGGCAGAATAGCGCAGGGAATCCCACAGTTTAAATTAATGAGAGAGGGTTGGGGATAAGATTGCGGGTCTGTTTTTCTGGGGGGTCCACAGTAGGAAGTCTAGGGTAACAGTGGGGACTGCCTGATTCTCAATATGGATCAAGTCTGGCTTCTCATATTTGGAGTAAATTATGCATAACTGTGTTAGTCTGGCTGCTTGGTAGTATCGGAACAGATGTGGCAGGCCCAATCCACCTTTCTTCTAAACAGATAAAGTAATCTGGGAAATAGTGTCATTTTGACAGCGTGTATCCTGCCTAGCCACGATATGGGAAGTTGGGACCAATTCTGAAGATCTGTTTCTAGCTTACGATACATCGGGGGATAGTTATGACTGTATAAAGTCTTTATCTTAGCTGTGAAATTTATACCTAGGTATCTAATGGAGGAATCGTTCCATTGGAAATTGAAGTTCTGTTTTAAAAGTTCAACAGTGGAGGGAGTTAGAGAGATGTTGAGAGCTTGGGATTTACTGTAGTTCACTTGGAGACCTGACATCTTGGAGAAGGAATCTAGCAGGGCCTTTAGATTGGGCAAGGAAGTTATGGGTGAAGTGATGTATAGCATGATATCGTCCGCAAATAGGGCACATTTGTGAATACGGGATCCGCATTTGACCCCTTTTATGTCCTGGTTTTGTCTTATAGCAATAGCAAGGGTCTCGATCGCCATTGCGAAAATTAATGGGGACAATGGGCATCCTTGCCTGGTCCCTTGTCTTATGTCTATGAGTTTGGAATAGAAGCCTTGGATTCGGATCCTCGCTGTAGGAGTAGAGTAGAGAGCCTGTATTAGGCCTATAAAGCGTTGTCCGAAGCCCCATTTGCGGAGGATAGCAAAGATGTAAGACCAGGAGACCGAATCGAAGGCCTTCTGTAGGTCAAGCGAGAGGAGCATGCCCAATTGTTTAAGTCCCCCATCCCAGTTCGTTTGGAGAATTGACATAATATCTATGGTTCTCCTTATCTGATCTGGGCCCTGTCTGCCCGGAATGAAACCCACCTGATCCCTGTGCACATATGCATTAATGAAGTCTGCCATCCGGGTGGCGAGGATTTTGGTTAGTATTTTAATGTCACAGTTAATCAAAGAGATTGGGCGATAATTCTTGACCTCTTCCGGGTTCTTATCAGGTTTTGGGATGACAGTTATCAGCGCTGCGTTTAGCTGGGGATCAAGTGGGTTTCCCTTCAAGGCATGGTTAAAGAATTTAGAAAGATAAGGTGCTAAAGTTTCGGTAAGAAAGTTGTGGGATAGGAAGGCCGTTTAGGAAAGCGTCTATGGATTGATCAGTAGGGGCTGGGGTTGGTGAGTATAGTTTATTGTAGAACTCTGTGAATGAGTCCAGTATCTTCGTAGGGTTAGCTGTGGGGCCTTGTCCAGGGATTAGAATCTTTGGTAAAGCCTGCGTTTTGAGTCTAGGAGACAATTTATTGGCTAACATAGAGTCCATTTTATCACTGTGTGTATAGAATCTGTTTTTAGACCATCTTATTTGTTTTTCGGCTTTAGCCGTTAGGGCTAGGTTCAGTTCCAGCCTGATCCTGTCCAATTGAGGGAGTAAATTGTGGGTCGGGTCTTGTTTATGCCGAATCTTCAGGGACTATTCTTTTTCAATTTTTTTAATTGAAGCCTCTCGTTCTTTTTTTTTGTCTAATCCCTGATCAAAAGCCACATTGGAGTCTCCCCCGAGTATAACTGTCCCCTCTAGTAGGGGAGTGAGGTGTAAGAGAAGACTTCTGAAAAAAGCTGTTTGTCCCTTGTTAGGGGAGTAGTAGGATATAAATGAGTAAAGGTGGCCATCCATTGTGCCTTTCACTAGCAGGTATCTGCTGTTAGAGTCTTTGGTTTCGGATATTATTTGAAAGTTACAGGATTTAGCAAATACTATTGCTACCATCTTGGTCTTGTTAGCTGCGTTTGCAAGATAGAATTTATTATAGTGAGAGTGTAAGAAAGTGGGATTGTACTTAATAGGAAAGTGGGTTTCCTGTATCAGTAGGACATCTATTTTGGAAGATTTATATGAGTTAAAGATTTTTTTACGTTTAAGGGGAGAGTTTATGCCTTGCACATTGTGTGAAGCTACCCTCCAGGTATGTTGTGTTTGGTCAGCCATGTACCTTGAAGTGGGGGGAACTACTTATCGACACATCACTTACCCTCCCGAGGAGCCATGTAGGTGGCATTAGCCTAGCAGATTGAGTGTGTTCGTTGATTGTGAGAACCCTTGTGATATAGCCGAACTCCTTCAAGTCTGAAAAAGAAAAATTGAATCAGTGACGCTCCGGAACAGGGGGGGGGGAAGAAAAGTAGGAATGGAGAAGAAGCAAGACGAGAAGGAAGTGTCCCCCCCTGGTGGAAAGGAGACCAGGAGGAGAGGTAGAAGAACTGTGGTCATCTCACAGTCAATTATGAGATATGGTAAAAAGAGAAAAAAATGCCAACCCTGGGGTTGGTCTTCTGACCCCTCCGACAACCTAGGTAGTCAAAAGGGTAGAATGAGGCGCATGTGGCTCACGCCGCGCCCCAGCACTTCTTAACCCGCTGGAATGGAACAAGTAACAAGATAACCATGCGCATGCCAACAGGTGTATACAAAATAACAGAAAAAGTGCCACCCAAGAGGCTTCAAGCCTCAATTTCTATAGTCAGGTATACAATGATAGCTTACAAAAAAAAGGGGGAGGGGGGGGTGGTTGGGAAGGAGATCTAGTTAGAACAAGTCCCGTTAGGGGAATAGCTGGGTGTAGGGGAGAAAAGTGGCCCTTTAGTTTATGGGGAACAAAATGGCATCAGTGCCCCCATTGAGGGAGGACTGGGAGACCTTTCGGTCCTCAAGTTTCAAGAAAAATTACTTCCAGGAGTGAAATCACTGAGGAGAAACAGCACATAGGAGCCTGGATGGTTCAGGGGGGTCCATGGTTGGATGATCTTCTGGATTTTTTGTTTTACTCCATAGTGGATTTGGGGATCCAGTTGGTGGAGGGTGTTGGAAGTTGAGGTTGGAGCAGCAGTTTCCATTTCCATTTCTTGGGCAATAACATTTAATTTCAGAAGTAACTTTTCTCCGGATTCAAATGTGGAAAAGGAGTATGACCGGTCCATGAGTGTAAATCGTACAGCAAATGGGAAGGCCCATTTATATTTGATGTCTTTTTGGGCCATGGCTATCAGGAGCGGCTTCAAGGCTCTTCTCCTTTGGATGGTAGCTGGGGAGATGTCCACAAATATTTGCACTGGGTGTCCTTGGCATGAGATTTGCGGTAGGGTTCTGGCTTGTTTCATCACCGCCTCCTTCACAGCATAATATAGAGGTTTAGCAATGATGTACCTGGGAGACCCGTCCTTCCTGGGGGGTTCCATAGCTCTGTGGACTCTGTCCAGTTCCAGGCGAGCTGCTGGGATATTGGGGACCAGAGCTCGGATTAAATCTTGTGTTGCCGTTGAAACATCTGTAATAGATTCTGGCAGGCCTCTAATTCTAAAGTTCAGTCTCCTGGACCTATTTTCCAGGTCGTCAATGTGTGAGAACGCTGTATCCAATTGATCTTGCAAAGTTTGAATGAGTCCAGTGTTTTGATGGGAGATAGCTGCTGTTTGTTCAATTTTGTCTTCCATAGCATCCATCCTGGATCCTATGTTTTGCAAATCTGCCCTGATTTCCCCCATTATGGCTGCTGCGTTAGCCGCAAGACCCCTATCTAGGAGTGTTGAGAACTTGAGAAACAGTTCTTCCATGGATGACTGAGGGATTTGTGCGGTTGGACCCTGAGGACCAGGGGTGGTTAAGGCAGGGGGGACCGCCGGGGATAGGGCCTGGTCTCCAAATGATTGGTTGAGTAGTGATTCTGTAGAGGTGGGGGAGGGAGTCCCCAGGCTGTGAGACCCTGATGTGAAGTGGAGAATAGCCGGAGCTATGACTGATTTGTGATCTGGAGTCAGCTCTAGATGTTGTGGGGAGGGTTGAGTGGCTGTGGCCGCTGCGGTGGCCATCTTGTGACTCCCTGATGGTGTGGTGGAGTTGAACTCCCCTTGCAAGCTCCTCCTGGCCCCCGTTATGTGCATACAAGGGAGACTTATTGGGTAGGGGGTTGAGGGGTACCTCTAGAAGCAGTCATTTGACCCTCCGGAGCGGTGGAAACTTCTCCGCACGAGTGCTTATAGTCCGGCGGCCATCTTGGTACACCCCGCAGACTGGAACTCGACCTCCACGAGGCCTACGATCATCTTGGGTCGTCGGAGCGGTCTCAGGGTGATCCCCGGTGTGCGGGGAATCCAATGCGCGGTGCACGGAAACAGTAACTTGGCTGGGTGGCCTGCTAGCAGTGCTGGAGAGGCGGCGTGGCGCGAAGCTCCCAGCTTATGCGGCCATATTGGAACCCTCGGGCATGCGCACTCCAACAATATATTATCTTGTGGTTTCTCAACGGTTTGGTGAGTGTCGCCATGTTACGACACAGTTGGAGTGTGTGTTGCGTGGGATCTGGTAGAACTTGTAAACTGTTGGCTTTTTCAGGTAGGTTCTCAGTTTTGCAGAATGCTTCAAGGATTTTTTCTTTAATCTGAAAAAAATAGAATCTCAGCAACACATCTCTAGGTACCTTCGAGTGCAGGCAGGATGATTTTGGTACCCTGGGGATTCTGTCAGTAGTGAGATCTGTTTGGGACAGTGATGGGATAACTGCTTGCAAAGCGTGGGAGCTGCTGTGCAGATATGGATTTGGGTATCCCCCTATTTTTGAGTTGTTTCTGCGAGAGCGATCTTCGAGATCTGTCAATTTCATTTGGATTTTAGTGACAGATTCTTGTTGTGCAGAATGTGAGTCCACTAATGCGTTAAAGGATAATGTGACATCACATATCCAAGAGTCCACTTGGTGTACTCTGTCGCCTATATCACGTATTTCTTCTCTGCATTGTTGTATGCATGCGACCATATCTGATTGTATGGATGTATGTAGTGACATTAACATCTCCTTCATTGTGACATCCGATAAGCGCTGTCCCGTAGTGTGGAATTGGGCCATAGGATCATTATAAGGCACATTGTAGGTCTCATGGTTCTGGGAGTCACTCGTCTCCATGTTCAGGGCGGAATATCTGTTGCCTGTTGTTAGCTCAGGGTCCAGCCTTGGCTTTGATTTGACAGGGCTCCTCGAGGATGGGGAGCCTCAGGGGGAGGCAGATTCGCTGGAGCTGACTTCTTCCGTAGCCGCCGTTGCGTCCGCATGATGCTGTGGTGAGTTAGTGAGATACGGTGTTGTGGGCTGTGGAGGACTGTCATTTGGCAGTACTATTTGTCTCCCGCTGCCATGTTGCTGTAGCCCGCAGTTTACCGCCGGGTAAAAATCTGGCAGTTTTAGTGCTTGATGCTGGTCTTGAAGGTGTCTCCTTATATCGGAGGGTGTTCCACAGCTCCGGGCAGTGTTGACGACCCACGGCCACTCGTGTGCGCTGCTTCCTCCAGCCATAGCACTGTTAACTCCCCCGGTGAAAAGCGGAGCTCTTTCCTAAGCTGCCATCGCAGTGAGAGGTTGCCGCACCCCCATATTTTTTTTTTAAAGCCAGATCTCCATAATAATGTTTAGAATTCATTTTTATAGTCATCTTTTTTTTTATTTTTGTATTTCATCAAGATCTTTTTTTTTGGATTATTGAAAAATTATTTTCTAGTGATCTCCATATTTTTTTTTTGTGTGTGTCAAGTTACCACAATAACATTATTATCTTGTATTTTTTATTAACCTCAAGGAGTTTAGCTTGTGTTGATGTCCCTTGTTAATTTGACATTGTCTTTTTGAAATGTACCTGCCTACTCACAAACTGTCCTTTTTGTAGAAAAATACATAGGCAAGTATTTTTCAGAAAATAAAATATCCATTTATTCTGGGTAACAAAATAAAGAGGAAGGCAACGCTGGAGAAACTTGTGTAATTTACAAAGCCTTTTGGCCCCCAGGGCAGACATTAAGTCTGGAAAATGTCCCCAGGCTGTGGTACTACACCAGCCTGCATCTTCTGTCAGACCAGACTGAACCCAGGTTCTTCTCTTCACTGCAGGTTTCCTTGGAGGCTGTGGCTCTGGTGGACTTGTGGCAGGAGGAGGAGGATAGGCAAGCTCACATGCATGGCTGTTCTCAGTCAGCTGGCCCCTCAACCCCTTCTGAAGGGCCTGAGCAAAAATTTCCTCACAGAGGAGGCATTGGCCCTCCTTCAATTTCTGCAATCTAGTGGCTATATAGCAGCCATAGTTCTCTTCAGCATTCGGTGGGCTTCTAAGGACATCACTTGCTTCCCTAATGAGGCCCAGTTCTGCCTCCTCTGTCATCGTCCCCTTCCTGGGACTTTTTGTTGGAAGGTGGAGGGGAGCCTCCTGTGATTGGGTGAGGCCATTAGGCCCGCCCACCTCCTGGCTGACACTGGGCCCGACCACCTCCTGGCTGACACTGAGCACGGTCTCCTCCTGTGTGCCACTTTCCATTCCCTCCACCTGGCTGAGCTTAACCTGTGTATAAAAAAGGGGCATCGTTTTAGTTTTTGGTTCATCAGTGACCCACAATTTTCAGCTCATGACTTGTAAATTGAATGTTAATAAATAGAAAAGACTAGCATTATGACCCTAGCATTTTTCATTCTTGTCCCAAACATTTTTGGGCACTACTGTCTATTGATATGTAAATCACTTTTTTTTTAAATCATTCATTTGTTATCAATTATAACATCTAATTAAAATCATTAATATTAGGACAATAAATATGTATAAAAATAATATACCTGACTCCAGCTGGGCGCATCCACATCTCCCAGGATGGAAGGCCCAGGATGTTCCTCGTCAGCCTCTGCTGGGGTTAAGGGAAGGGTGGAGGGAAGGCTGTAGGGAAGGGTAGAAATGTATTACCTGCCTTCACTCTGGTCGTCCAGAAACCGCAGTTTGTTAACCACCTCGCGCCCGCCCTATAGCCGAATGATGGCCATAGAGCAGGCGCGTTCGTCCGGGTGGCCGTCCCTGGACGCCCTAATGTTTACTTCCGCGATGCGCACCGCCGTGGGCGCGCATCACAGAAGTTCTGTGTTCGCCGTGTCCCCCGGGGACAGGCAAACACAGATCGCTGTAAACGGCCAATCACAGCGGCCGTTTACAGCATGATCAGCGTGTCCAATGGGAGATGATCTTATATGTAAACATATGAGATCATCTCTCAGCGCCGCTCTCCCTCCTCACACAGACAGTGTGAGAAGGGAGAGATGAAAGGCTGCAGCAGCAGCTGTTCTGCCTCGAGTTAGAAAAAAAAAAAAGTAAAAAAAAAAAAGTGCCATCCTCCCCCAGCAGTGCCATCCTCCCCCAGTAGTGCCACCCTCCCCCAGCAGTGCCATCCGCCCCAGTGCCATCCACCCCAGTGCTACCTGCCCCCAGTGCCATCCACCCCAGTGCTACCTGCCCCCAGTGCCACCTGCCCCCAGTGCCACCTGTTGTCAGTGCCATTTGTCCCCAGTGCCATCTGTCATCAGTGCCACGTATAAGGGCCATCTGTCATCAGTGCCACGTGTCATCAGTGCCACATAGTGCCATCTGTCATCAGTGCCACGTATTAGTGCCATCTGTCATCAGTGCCATGTATCAGTGCCATTTGTCATCAGTGCCACCTGTCAGTGTCACGTGCCATCTGTTGTCAGTGTCACGTGTCATCAATGCCACTTATCAGTGCCATCTGTCATCAGTGTCACGCGTCATCGGTGCCATGTATTAGTGCAATCTGTCATCGGTGGCACGTATTAGTGCCACGTATTAGTGCCATCTGTCATCAGTGCCACGTATTAGTGTCACATGTCTTCAGTGCCACGTATTAGTTCCACGTGTCATCAGTGCCACGTATAAGTGCCACGTGTCATCAGTGCCACATATTAGTGCCATCTGTCATCAGTGCCACATATTAGTGCCATCTGTCATCAGTGCCACGTGTCATCAGTGCCACGTATAAGTGTCATCATTGCCACGTATCAGTGCCATCTGTCATCAGTGTCACGTGTCATTGTCCTGGTGCTTCAAAAGTGTAATAAATAGTCAACAAGTTAGATGTGTAATTTATGTTCCTAGAACACATGATGGCGCTACCTGCATGTTGGGCCTCTCTATGTGGCCAGGCTGTGAAAAAGTCCCACACATGTGATATTGTAATACTCAGGAGGAGTAGCAGAATTTTTTGGGCGGTGTCATTTGTGGTATACACATGCCACGTGAGAGAAATAACCTATTACAATGACAATTTTGTGGAGAAAAAAAATGAAAAATCTTAATTTTGCAAAGAATTGTGGGAAAAAAATGACAACATCAAAAAGCTCACTATGCCTCTTACTAAATACCTTGGAATATCTACTTTCCAAAAAGGGGTCATTTGGGGGGTATTTGTACTTTCCTGACTTGTTCGGGTCACAAGAAGCGAGATAGGCCACCAGTACATCAGATGTGATCAATTTTGTGCGATTCGCACTACAGCTTGTAGACTCTCTAACTTTCACTAAGACCAAATAATATCCACTAATTTGGGTTATTTTTACCAAAGATATGTAGCAGTATAAATTGTGGCCAAAATTTATGAAGAAAAATTAATCATTTGCATAATTCTGTCACAGAAACAAAGAAATATGCGTTTTTTTTCAAAATTTTCGGTCTTTTTTCATTTATAGCGCAAAAAATAAAAACCCCAGAGGTGATCAAATACCACCAAAACAAAGCTCTATTTGTGGGAAAAAAGGACAAAAAATTCATTTGGGTACAGTGTTGCATGACTGAGTAATTGTCATTCAAATTGTGAGAGCACCGAAAGCTGAAAATTGGTCTGGGCAGGAAGGGTGTTTAAGTGCCCAGTAAGCAAGTGGTTAAAGTACCACAGCCTGGGTACATACACTTGCACTGCTGCTGCTCCTGATCTGAGTGATTTCTGGATCTTATTATGCTCCTTCTTATACATGTTCCTCAAGATCCCAATTTTCTTTTCCAAGAACACAATGGTTGCATCTGGGACCCAAGTCATTACAAAATCCAGAAGTTTCTCCAGCGTTGACCTCCTAGCTTGTTTATTATAATAGAAGCTATATTTCACCTCCAACAAATTCCTCAATTCCCTGTACCTGTCTATGAAACTGGCCATGAATTCTGGCTCCTTAAAGTGATTCATATTTGCTGTAAAAAAAACACTAATGTCAGCCTAAACTCTCATAATCTTATCCCAATATAGGCCTCAATCTTGAAGCAGTATAGGCCACTGATAGGCCCAAGTTAATATTTTACCTTTGTTTAGGATGCTTGCCCCTTCCGTTCCTCCGTACACAGAGGTAGGTACAACACATGTGTGTTAGCTTGATATACACTGTGCATGCATGAAACTCTGCCCTGATGTTCTTTCTGGTCTATTCACCGCTCCTCCTCTTTCAGCACACAGTAGGAGCAACATGGCGGAGACACAGCAGCTGAATTCCAGCAATGAGGAGGTGGAAAATACGGAGGCCAAAATGTCCCAATCTCAGAGGAGAAAGGGAAACAAGAACAGAGGGATTTTCACGGTGCAACAGTAAATTGAATTATAACATACTTGTTAAACAAAGAAGAAAATAATTAAAAATATATCAAATATTTATTGAAATCAAGGTTAAAATTCATGAACATGTAGTACAGTATGTAAAAACTTCGGTGGTCACAAGTAATGTAATACAGCGGTATTTGTATTAGACACACATTATCCCAACATGTTTCGCAAAGATATTTGCTTCCTCAGGGGACGTGTGAATGTTCCAATATGCAAAGTTCTAAATTGAAAGAAAACAACATAATTAAACAATAAAATACAAATGAAAAACTGCACAGGTTCGAGAGCACCACAAGGACAGGTGATCCCCACAGAAAACCCCCCAAAAAAGACACAGAACCCACCTTCGACCACTGTAAAGATGGTACAATCGTGGATTGGTCCACCTCAACAAATACCCATTACCATGATAGACTGCAGAGGGCAAAAAGACTGGCAGGGGGACTATTAAAAATAACAAAATTGTGTATGTTTTAATTAATTAAAAAATAAAAATTTTTTTTTTTAAACAACTGCAAAAGTAAAAAATACAAAAGATTGCCAGAAACAAAGCAACCAAGGGGATAAAAACCCTCCCAAATAGAGTAGTAAATGTGATCAAAAAATTGTACAATACTTACATAAAACAAAAGTCCCCAAAGGGTTAATGATCGCTTATGGAAGAGAAAACCGTTACCGGAAAGCCCGTTAGGCAAAGACTGAAAAAGGGATCAAAAGAATAAATGAAAAAAACAAAAAACAAAAAAATATATATATATTTTTTTAAAAAGTGTGGATTGAAAAAATAATCTAATAGTAGTAAAGAGAGAAAATGTATGGTGATAGAACTTATCCCATAAATGGACAACATAGACCCAATGACAATGTAAAAGAGTATGTGAAGTAGAATAAAAAATAATAAATGAAAAAAACATGCCTGAAATTGATACACAGGCAATGCTTCCATAAGTAACCCAAAGTGTGCATAAAATGTAAAAAATAAATAAATAAGGATTATAGTTAAATAAGCCATGCCATATAATGGACAGTGTGAGTGAACACACTGAACTAAGTGAAGTAGTAGAATAATAGAGGCTTACTGAAGACAGCTACTTACTGATATTGAAAACAGGTAGTATATCAACCAAGCATCATGTCTTATGGCAGCCGCCGCAAGAGATGACGGACAGACGCCGGCTTTTATAAGCCCTGCCACCGAGCCGGCGTCTGACGTCATCGGCTCAGTGCGGACAAGGACGCACTGGTGCGAATGCTCCCACAAGGAGGAGGGCTGGAAGCCTACAGTCCCTGTAATTCCCCAGGTCGGACCGGAAAAAGAGGGCGGACACAAGCGGCGCCACCGCTAAACATGCTAGGCAATGACGCACACCTCCGTACCCCCCCAATCAACCCCGGACCGGCACAAAGAAGCAGAAGAAGGAGGGATAGAAAGGAGACAGCCCAATTGGCCATCTCATCCAAGCCGATCAAAGTGGGGGGATCGCAGCTCTGAAAGGGGTCGGCAGCACAATTTGTCGACGCCCCCGGGCATCTGTGCAGTCTACAATGGTAGGAGAAATGAAGAGACAGAAAAGGAAGGGGGCTCCGGAATACGGGGATAATAGTGCAACCGCCAGACCTGATATGGCGAGCTGTCCCACCATGAAATACTCCCCACATACGTGTGCTCCCGGAGCGGTGCATTAATACACACTAAATGGATAAACATAATATAAAATATAAACATCTAAGTGATAATAGATGAAACAGTATCTAGATATACAACATTACCACTATATAGAAAAGCATCAAATAACATTCAAAATATGTGAAAACATAAAAATAAATAAATAAATAAAAAATAAAAAAATATTTAAATCTTCCTTCTCATTCCCCCCGGCCTACCATAGTCAGTCAGGTGGAGAAGCCTAGGGTGCAAGGGACAGTCACAGGAAGGATTTAAAGCAGAGGCTTTCATTGAAGCCCGGAAAAACTGTAGCTTTGAGATTAAAGATCCATTGAGCTTCATGCTGGAGCAAAATACCGTCTACACTACCACCTCTAAGGTCCAACGGAATATGTTCCAAGGCAGAAAAAGTAATACATTTCAGGTTGAAAGCATGATATAGACCAACATGATGACTGATTGCTGTTTCCATTTTTTTCTTTTTGATAGTTTTTATATGGTCTTCTAACACAGAATTGTCGCTTTGTTTTACCCACATAGAAGCCACCGCAAAGACACACCGGGCAAGGTAAATTACCCCCCGTGTCTGGCATGTGACTCTATGTTTAATGTTATGCCAATTACCATTAGGTAATCTAAATTTAGAGTGGGAATTCACATAGCAACATATATCACAATTACCACACGGATATGTGCCATTAATAGCTTCTCTAGTTTTTAAGTAATTTTTTTCAAAGTGACTATGTACTAATTTGTCTTTTAAAGAGGGAACTCTTTTAAAAGTGACTTCGGGGAATGGCTTAACATATTTTCTAGCAATAGGGTCGGCCAATAGTAGTGGCCAAAATCTGTGCAAAATTTGTCTAAATTTATGGTGTTGGTTCGAGTAGCGAGTAATTACTCTAACAGATCCATTTGTAGTGAAACATCTATTAGAAAAGATATGGGGTGATCTATTTTTAAGTTTAACTCGGTTGTAAGTTTGTTTTAGACATTTATGGCTATAGCCCCATTTCCTTAATCTCAGATATAGATTATTCGCTGCTTATTGAAAGTCAGAATCCCTACTGCAATTTCGCTTTAAGCGTAAGTATTGGCTATACGGAATACTGTTAACAAGGGAGATGAGATGAAAGCTAGTGGAGTGCAAAACAGTGTTCCCTGCAAAGGACTTCCTAAACAGGGAGGAGTTAAGTTTACCATCTTTATCCAAAGAAAGCGTCAAATCCAAAAAATGTACTTCTGTTTGGCTGTAGTGCATTGTAAATTTGAAATTAACATTTTTGGTAGAAATTAATCCCAAAAACAAGTTTAACTCTGTTTCGGTACCTGACCAGAAAATGAGGACATCATCAATATAACAGAACCAAGAGATGATCTTGTCCAAGAATAGCATCAGATCATCTCTCGAGAAAGTATCCTCCTCCCATCCCCCCATGTACAGGTTGGCATATGATGGGGTGCACTTGGTCCCCATCACAACCCCCTGCACCCGGAGGTAATGGGAGGAGTCAAACATGAATACATTATGTTTCAAAATATATTCAAGAAGATCTACAACAAAAAGGCTATATTGTGAGGAAGAAGATCCTCTTTCAGATAGAAAAAGAACGAACAACTTCAATTCCCTTATCATGGGGGATTGTGTTATACAAGCTTTCTATGTCCAATGCCACCAACCACGAGTTGGGAGGAAGGGATATTCCCTCAATCATTCTCAACAAATCAATTGTGTCCTTAACATATAAAAAAATAGAGGTGACGTGAGGATATAGGTAGCTATCAACTAATGCACTGGCGATTTCAGTCAAACTTGAGCAACCTGATATTATAGGATGTCCAGGGGGATTAGTAAGTGATTTATGAATTTTAGGTAATGCATAGAATGTGGGAATCTTCGGGTCTTTGGTGTCTAAACAATTCCACGTATTGAGGTCAATGACCCCTTGCTGATGAGCCTTGAAAATAATATTGCGATAAAGAGTATGGCAATTCTGAATAACAGTTTTTGAAATGGGGCGATACCATGTTTTATTAGATAGAATATTTAAACACATTGTAATATATTGTGATGTTTCCATAATTACTGTCGGCAGGCTTAATAATTAAATTTGTATTATTCTGTAAGGATTTAATTGCTGCTTTTAGTTGTATCGAGAGATTTGCTGACGAGGGTGACTGAAAGAATACATTTTCAATAGCTGTGGATGTTTGCTGAAGGAATGTTTGGGTTTGTGTTGAGTAATGGAAATGCTCTAGATTTGCATTTAAAAGATTGGGGAGGGAGGAAGGAAATTGCTTCCGAGTCGCCATCGCCGGCACTGCTCTCCTCCCATAATTCCATAAGGTTTTCAATTGCATGGTATTCAGCAATATTCTCCTGTAACTGGGCATTATCATCCATGTTAGACCGTTCCATGGGTGGTTTATCAAATATAACCCGGTATAGATGTAAATCTTTAATGAATTGGAATTTGGTGGTATTGGAGTCGGGGGAAAAAAGTTAACCCCAACTTCAAAACCTCCAACTCAGGCTCAGATAGATTGTAGGATGACAGATTAATAATCGATAATTCATTTCCCAAAGAGTCAATGTCAATATCTTCATAAGTATTATTTATGTCATGGAGGGAGCTGAATCCTTCCCTAAAAAAATGGGTGCCAGTTTCAAATCAGCTGGCAAGGGAGTACCTAGTGGAGAAATAATGACATCAGCACTACTTACCAAAGGGTTAGCTGGTTGAAGAGGAGTCGTAATGGAAACCGTGTGAGCCATGGAGGCTATGCATGGACCAGTCGTAGCTTGGGTGCCTTTGGGGGCCCGGAAGTGACGAGTGAGATGAGTGAAACATAGCAAGTGACCGTGCAGGTGCTGGTTTAGAAGAGATAGGTGGTGCACGACGAGAAAGACGAGTGCCCAGTTGGTGCCAAAGAGATTCGGTGGAAGCAACATCAGAGTTGCCTTAACATTTTTTCGGTAATCTGTCTTCAGATAGATCAAGGTAGATAGTGGACTGTGTTGATGAAAGAGATGAAGGTAAGGAAACATTAGGAGCATTATCATTATTTCTAGCTGTTCGTGAATTGAAAGATCTAGTGGATTTAGTTTTAGGATCACGGGTCCATTTATAAGCATGGCCATTGTTGTGGGCAAAACTGTCCCTAACAAATTTATTTTCTTTATTACGGATGATTTCTAAGGTGTATTTCAATATGAGCTTGAAGGTCTTGCTCTTTTTTCATAAATCTCGTTAACATGGACTCGTGATCTTCATACCAGTGTGAAACCAGTCCGTCCAGAACAGAAAGTTCATGGTCGTACTGGATGCACAATAGAGACATCATACCAAAGGAACAAGTCTGTAAATTTTCTTCCCATTTCAATTTAATGGTGTCATCAATTTTCTTAATATTAGGGAAAATTTGGATACGTAGCCCAAATGGAACAATAAGATTCTCTATATACTCATGAAAATATTTCTTTTGCCAAAGTACAGAAGCTCATATAGTATTAATGCCAAAACCTGAAAAAGACAAAATAGTTATGTAAGAACTATATACCCATATCTTTGACGAATATAGTAATGAGAATATACTCAAAAATTCTATCAAAAAGGATAACAGAGATAATACCAAAGCATATAAATTTGGAGCAGACAGGATTTGTAAAATGAAGAGAAACAAGAGATAATATTATTAAAACATGTACATTGGTGGAATATGCTCAGAGAACTGCCGCCCCAACATGCCTTGTGGCTATAGATGCCGAGAAGGCATTTGATAGGGTGGGATGGCAGTTCTTAGAGGAAGTATTAAAGCAAATAGGGTTGGGTCCAAAAATGTTAGGAAGGATAGTAGCATTATATAAACACTCAAGAGCTAAAGTGAGAACAAATGGAGTATTATCGGAATATAAAAATCTCTAACGGGACTCGACAAGGTTGTCCTTTGTCCCCCCTATTGTATATATTAATAATGGAACATCTTACGGAAGCTATAAGAAAAAACGAGGATATTAAAGGGATAAAGGCAAGGATAAGGAATATAAAATGTCTGCATATGCAGATGATCTGTTATTGTATGTAACCAATCCTATAATAACTATTCCAAATCTAACAAAAGAACTGGATAGATTTGGGGGGGGTAAGTAATTTTAAAGTAAATTGCGATAAATCTGAAGTAATGAGTATTACATTAGAAGACAAAAATGCAAAAAACATTACAAAAGGATTTTCCATTTAAATGGAAACAAGATGCAATTAAATATATGGGAATACATATTCCAAAAGATCTAAAGCAACTACAGGATATGAACCATAGGGGGGCAGTGCATGAGATAAAAGCAATATTAGAAAAATATGATAAAATAACATACTCATGGTTAGGGAGAATACGTATTGTAAAGATGGAAGTTTTGCCAATTATGTTGTATATTTTTCAAACGGTGCCAATTATACCAGTAAATAAACTGATGAGGGAAATGGGAAGGATAGTTGAAAACTTTATATGGTCCTATAAGGTACCTAGAGTAAATAGGAAAATATTAATTAGAACTAAAAAAAAAGGGGGATTAGCAATGCCAGACTTTCTAAAGTACTAACAAGCAGCCTCATTAATGAGAATAATTGATTGGCACCATAATGAGAAAAAGAAACAATGGGTCAAACTAGAAGAAGATATGATAGGGATGAAATTAAAATATTTACCATGGATAAAGCCGAGTTTAAGACCAGAAGAGAAAGAATTACCTTTCTTTGTAAGAAGCACATTAAAAACATGGGATAAATTAACCCCCCTGGCGGTATTCCCAAGTCTGGCAAGGGGTGGAGATTTTGTACCAAATGCGGTAACCTCGAGCCAGACTCGGGACCGCATCGCTGAATGCAGGAGGAGATTACTTACCTTCTCCCCTGGATCCAGCGATGTCCCCCCGCTGTACGATCTATCACGGAGCAAAGCTCCGTTCCCTGCAACCGTTGCGACGCACGGGGACGGAGATCGGCGCCAAATTCAAAAAGTAAAACACACACATTACATACAGTATAATGTAATCTGTAAGATTACATTGCTGTATGTAATTATTTCACATCCTCTTTGTCCCTAGTGGTCTGCCCAGTGTCCTGCATGCAGTTTTATAATATAAAAACTGTTCTTTATGCCTGGAAACTGGAGATTGCAGCTTTAAAAATGATTTTAGACCAGCTAGAAAAACAGCGATAATAAGTCAGAATCACTCGCAGAATTGAGCGATAGCAATTTGTTTGGCGATCCGTCATCAAATACTGAAAAGTAATGACAGTGACAATCCTGCAACTGAGCAAATTTCAGTGTTTTTGATTTGATTACATTATTGAATAATTCTTATTATTGTTATATTATTATTTGATATAATTATTTATAGTTATTTATTATATTATAATTTATGATTTCATTTTTCAAACTTTATCATACCCGGGATGTCTGCTAGACTCTGGTTTGAACAGATTTAAGAGAGTTATTCCTAAGAAGGACTACAATATAAAACGCCAAATTTTCATGCAAAATAATTGTACCGCTTTTAGCACCTAAAATCCGAAATAATCATACCGCCAGGGAGGTTAATAAAGAAAGGAAAACTGTCTTCTATGATAGGCCCTATGACTCCCTTATTTGCTAATCCAGATTTTGAGCCAGCTTTGAAAGTTACTAACTATTTAGTATGGAATAGGAATGAGCATGAACGGATAATACAAATATTGGTGGATGGGAAAATACCGAAGATGCAGGATTTGGGACATGAGTATAAAAATAAATGGTTACAATATTGTCAACTTAGAACTTTTATAGATCTGTGTCACGATCGCCCTAACGTCTCGACTAGACATAGAAACCTTACCCGCCGGAGCCTGTCGTGGAGAGTCCGTCGTTTCCCGTCAACGCGCGTCAAAGCTAACGAACGCACTCGCGTCGACACGAACGCGCGCACGCGCACACGTAGGTCACGAACGGGTGCACGTCTACGTGCGAGGGCGCGCTGACCCGTCGTACGTTCGCTTGGCGCCCTGAAGCCTTCTTTAGTCATTGGCTCCCTTCCATCTGTGCTGTCCAGTCTACAGCGTGTCCGTGATCCGTGCTGCTTGTATCCGAAACCTGTTATCTGATTCCTGACATCCGGCTTGTTCTTTGACTCTGATTGATTGCTGCCTGCCTACGACCTCTGCCTGTTTGACCACGTCTTCTGCCTCATCCCTTTGTACCTTGCTGATCGTCTCCTGCTGACCCGGCCTGTATCTGATTCCGCTGTTCCTGCTACCTACCTGAGTTCCTGCCTTACGGAACATCTGCTCACAGCCAGTTCCCGCACTTGTGCCTGCCAGCGACAGTCAAGCACCATCCGCTATACCAGCCTGTTACCTGTGCCCAGCTGACCTTCCGGACTATACCGTCTACCAGGCACTTGTGCCCTCTGGACTGTTGAATACCTGTCTCCACCTTCAGGGGTTCAATAGCCAGGGGATACGAGGGGCCGCTCCCTGCACTCCAAGCTCGACCATCAGGTACGTGACAATCTGATTGTAGAGATAATTAATAGACAGATAACAGAATTTGAACAAATATTAATACAAAAGGGTGAAGTGACTAAAAAAATTTCTAAGATTTATAAATTACTACTCCCCTCGGGAAACATCAAGGAAATAATAGGGGTAAAAAAATGGGAGGAAGAAATAGGGAAAAAACTCCTAGAGAAAGAGTGGGAGGAAATATTAGGAAGAATGCATAAATTATCAATAGCAACTAAACATCAGGAAAAAAATTATAAGATTGCAATAAGGTGGTATAGGAGCCCAGTGATAATGAATAAAATTAATAAAGGTAACTCCGAAATATGCTGGAGATGTGAGGTATAAAGGGGAACATTAGAGCACATATGGTATGGATGTAGTAAGATAAAAGGTTTTTGGGGTAAGATATTGGAAATATACCAACTAGTGACAGGACTGGAGGTAAATCTGGACATAAATGTTGTCTTGTTTTCCCATATCCCAAGACCTTTGAAAAGGATGGAGATAGAATTTTTACATCATATGACTACAGCAGCAAAAATAGTAATAGCATCTACATGGAAGAATACAAAGGGTGTGACATTAACAGAATATATGGAGAAAAAAATAAGAGAAGAGGGATATGTAGAAAAGCAGATTTCAAAATTTTGTAAAAGATGGGAGGAGACATGTACCTCAGGGAAATTGAATGATTATGTGTAAGATGGGGAGAAAGGGAGGGGAAGGATGAATGTTTTGCTTTGTGGTATAAGCTTTTTTTTTTTTTTTTTTTTTTTTTTTTTATTATTATGGATGTATGAGGTAGTATATGGATAGGATGTGTGGTTGGATGGTAGATAATTGTTAATGTACTGTATGATATTTATAAAACTTTAATAAAGAGAAATATGAAACAAATTGATTATAATAATAATAATCTTGGGAGAGATTTTTCTAATGATCAGTTTTCATCCTTTCTAGAGTCAATACTCTGCTTGTTCAGATTCATCGACAATTTGTTTGTGGTCTCAACTGGCTCACCACTTCTATTAAAACAATTAATTGAGGCCATTATATTAACACCATGAACCTATGTTTCACGGTTCATTTTGACAATACACACATCCCATTCTTAGATCTGTTGATTGTCAAGAACATGATGAGACATTGTGGACTAACCTTTTTGCAAACTGACAGCTGGCAAAACTTTGTGACTAGTGCTCACCCCAAACCTCTCGTGCGCAGTATCTGCAACTGTGTCGTAACTGCACATGCGAGGAGGATTTTTATACACAGTCAGCTGCCTTACGTGAATGACTCCTTTTAAGGGGCTACTCTAGGACCAATCTTAGAAGAGCCTTTAATAAGGCATCAGGCCGTACAAGAACTTCTTTGTTTTACCCCTCTCCACGTAACCCAAGTACCAATACAGTAAAGATTATCACTCAGTACTCAGCACATCATGAGCAATTTAGGAACATCATTACGAAAGCATTAGCATCTTCTTACTGATCACCATATCCTTAAACATCACGTAGGTGATACACCTGAACTGTTTTTTTGCAGGGCCAAATACCTTAGAGACCGTCTAACCAGCAGCCACTATAAACCTGATATTAATGACCCCTGCAAACCTAGTGGCACCTTTCCATATGGCCAATGTCCTCTTTGCCCATGGATACTCACAGGCACTTCTTTTGAGCTTCTTAATGGAGAGACCTTTACTCCACACAAGTTTGCCCATTGTGGTACTATTGGGATTATACATCTTATGCTTTGTACTTGTAAAGCGTTCTATGTCTGGAAGACAATCAAGGAGTTCAGACAGAGAGTCAGTGACCACGTGTATCATTCAACCAACGGTAAACTTACCATTATTGGTCGACATATCAGCTTTTAACATAAATTTGACCCTAAAGCTGTCAGGTTTCTGGCATTGGAAGTGGTACCCCCTGATGTCAGGGGAGGAGATCATGAGAAAACTTTGTTACAAAGGGAAGCTCTTTGGATAGAAAGGCTAATTGCCACTGTTCCACCTGGCTTGAACGACGTCAACTCCTTTAAGCCCTTTTTATAAACACCTGGTGACTGACTCTCCCTTGTTGGACACTCTATTGTCTTTCTTATCATTACTTTATCCTGTTATTTCAAATTGGTGACTTAAATTCCTTGTTAATCTGTATTGTTTCGTTCATTAACAGTCCAGCCATGCATTATACTCATCCTTGTTTGCTTTATTATATGGGCCACCAGTATTGAGGAATTATCCAATCCTCTTTGTTTTAGTAATTCTGGTTACTATCATTATGTATTGCCTGTAAATATTATTGAAAAAAAATATATATTATATATACAATTGGGCTTTTTCCCCTCTGTTGTTTCAGTGGTCTGCATTTGGTTTTGGCTTCCAAGGTGTTATTCCTATGTGGCGATTGGTAGGTTCCCTGGCTTTTGTTTTGCATTAATATATGTCCCCTGGGGCAGGACCCAGGTCCCCAAACACCTTTTAGGACAGTAACTTGCATATTAGCATTTAAAATTAGCACTTTAGATTTCTCCCATAGACTTGTACAGGGTGTTCTGCGGCTTTTCGAATTTGCCGTGAACACCCCAAATTGTTCACTGTTTGCCGAACAGGTGAACAGGCAATGTTCGAGTCAAACATGAGTTCAACTCGAACTTGAAGCTCATCCCTAGTGAGGAGGTAGAGCGAACAGCTTTAACATGAGTGATAGAAAAAAATTAAAGTGCCCACAGTACCTGTCAGTGGCATCTATCCCTAGTGCCATCTGTCTCAGTGTCACCTGTCCCCAGTACCACCTGTTTGTGTCATCTGTCCCCAGTGCCACCTGCCAATGCCATCTCTCATCAGTGTCACGTGTCATCAGTGCCACCTGTCAGTGCCATCTGTCCCCAGTGCCACATGTAAGTGCCATCTGTCATCAGTGTCACATGTCACCAGTGCCACCTGTCAGTGCCATCTGTCCCCAGTGCCACATATAAGTGATATAAGTGCCATCTGTCATCAGTGTTCTGTGTCATCAGTGCTCCCTATTAGTGCCATCTGTCATCAGTGCCATGTATTAGTGCCATCTGTCATCAGTGCCACATATTAGTGGCATGTGTCATCAGTGCCACATATTAGTGCCATGTGTCATTTGTGCCACATATTAGTGCCATCTGTCGTCAGTGTCACGTGTCATTAGTGCCACGTATCAGTGTCCCGTGCCATCTGTTATTAGTATCATGTGTCATCAGTGCCACGTATCAGTGTCATCTGTCATCAGTGTCACGTGTCATCAGTGCCACATATTAGTGCCATCTGTCACCAGTACCAAGAATTAGTGCCACATGTTATTAGTGGCTTGTATTAGTGCCATCTGTCATCAGTGCCACGTGTCATCAGTGCCACATATTAGTGCCATCTGTCCATCTGTCAGTGCCACATATTAGTGCCATCTGTCATCAGTGCCACATCAATGTCACGTGCCATCAGTGCCACGTATCAGTGCCATGTCAGTGTCATGTGTCATTGTCATTGTGTGATTGTGCTCCAGTGCCTTCAAAAGTGTAATAGGTAGTCAACAAGTTAGATGTGTAATTTATGCTCCTATAACACGTGACAGTCCTCCCTGCATGTTGGGCCTCTCTAAGTGGCTAGGCTGTTGAAAAGTTCCACACATGTGCTATTTTAATACTCAAGAGGAGTAGCAGAATGTATTTTGGAGTGTCATTTGTGGTATACACATTCCGTGTGAGAGAAATAACAATAATTACAATGACAATTTTGTGGAAAAAAAATCTTAATTTTGCAAAGAATTGTGGGAAAAAAATACAACATCAAAAACCTCACCATGCTTCTTACTAAATACCTTGGCATGTCTGCTTTCAAAAAAGGGGTCATTTGGGGGGTATTTGTACTTTCCTGGCTTGTTCAGGTTGCAAGAAATGAGATAGGCCACCAGTACATCACAGAAACTAAGAAAAATGCTATTTTTTCATTTATAGCACAAAAAAATAAAAAACCCAGAGGTGATCAAATACCACCAAAAGAAAGCTCTATTTGTATGAAAAAAGGACAAACAATTTATTTGGGTAAAGTATTAAATGACTGAGTAATTGTCATTCAAAGTGTGAGAGCACTGAAAGCTGAAAATTGGTCTGGTCACGAGAGGGGTTTAAGTGCCCAGTTGTCAAGTGGTTAATTCATGCATACACAAAGTACATAAAAGACCTTAAATGTTATCCAATTTTCCCCAAACTTCACACAATAGAAGACTATCCATGCCAACATATTCTAAAAATTACAGCTCATTTGGTATATTACACCAAATGTTATTCACATTAACCACTTGCTTAATGGGCACTTAAACCCCCCTCATGCCCAGACCAATTTTCAGCTTTCAGCGCTGATGCACTTTGAATGACAATTGCGCGGGCATACAACACTGTACCCAAATTCAGTTTTTATCATTTTTTTCCCACAAATAGAGCTTTCTTTTGGTGATATTTAATTACAGCTGGGATGTTTTTTTTTTTGCTAAACAAACAAAAAAAGATGCAAAAAAAAAAAAAATCATGTTTAATAGTTTGTTATAAAATTTTGCAAACAGGTCATTTTTCTCCTTCATTGAAGTGCGCTGATGAGGCGGCACTGATAGGCTGCACTGGTGGGCACTGATAGGCTGCATTGGTGGGCACTGATAGGCTGCATTGGTGGGCACTGATAGGCTGCACTGGTGGGCACTGATAGGCATAGTTAAGGCGGCACTAATAGGCACAGATAAGGCGGCACCGATGGGCACAGATAAAGCGGCACTGATGGGCAAAGATGGGCACAGATAAGATGGCACGGATGGGTGGCACAGATGGGTGTCACGGATGGGTGGCACTAAGGGGCACTGATAGGTACTACTGATAGATGAGACTGATGGGCACTGATAGGTGGCACTGATAGGTGGCTCTGATAGGTGGCACTGCTGGGCACTGATGGGTGGCACTGCTGGGCAATGATGGGCACTGGTAGATGACACTGATGGGCACAGATATGTGGCACTGGGGTGCAGCACCTTTGTTGAGGCAGATTGTGGGCACTGCTGGGTGGCACTGTGGGCACTGCTGGGTGGCACTGCTGGGTGGCACTGTGGGTACTGCTGGGTGGCACTATGGGCCCTGCTGGGTGGCACTGACAGGGGGGGACACATTTTTTATTGATGTGGCACTGGCAGGGCGCAGGTGGGCACTGGCAGGGGGCAGGTGGGCACTGGCAGGGCTGGCCGTGATCGGGACTGATGTCCCGATCACGGCCGCCGGTGATCGGCTCTTTTTTTTTCTCCTCGCGCTGTCAGCGCGAGGAGGAATAATAGCCGATTATCGGCTCAGTTGTATCACATGATCAGCTGTCATTGGCTGACAGCTGATCACGTGATAAGGGGTCGGGATCGACCCCTTGCTCGGATCAGTGATCAGGCAAGTCTCATAGACTCGCCGATCACAGAGCGCGCCGCGCGCGCCCCTCAGGGGGCGTGCAGGCTGCTCGTGCACGGGACGACATCAATAGACGTAGTCCCGGCAAAGGAGATCCGCACTGTAGCCGTCATTCGGCTATAGCGCGGGTCTCAAGTGGTTAAGCTATATTTTACAAAACTAAAACTAAGCTAAAGCTAAAACATTTAACGTGAACACCATAATGTGCCTAAAACTCAATCAGTTGTCTTGAAACTTTGCACAGCCTAAGTTCTCAACTTCCCAAACAAATCCTATATTTTTTCATGCAGTTCAGTGTTCCACAAGCAAACTAGAGACATTAAGCTTGTTTTTTGGGAGCTTAATGTGGCTTAACATACAAAAAAAAAGTATCCAATTTCCCCCAAACTTCACACAATAGAAGACTATCCATACCAACATATTCTAAAAATGACAGCTCATTTTGGTATATTAGACTAAAAGTTATTCATATTAAGCTTTATTTTACAATGCTAAAACATTTAATGTGAACAGCTTAACCACTTTAACCCCAGAAGATTTGGCTGCTCAATGACCAGGCCATTTTTTTTACGATACGGCTCTGTGTCACTTTAACTGATAATTTTGCGGCCGTGCGACACTGTATCCAAACAAAATTGACGTCCTTTTTTTCCACAAATAGAGCTTTCTTTTGGTGGTATTTGATCACCTCTGCATTTTTTTTGAGTTATAAACAAAAGAAGAGTGTCAATTTTGAAAAAAACACAATGAGGTTTATTTACTAAAGGCAAATCCACTTTGCACTGCGAGTGCACTTGGAAGTGCAGTCGCTGTAGATCTGAGGGGAAGATGTGAAATGAAGGGAAGCTCTGCTGATTTTATCATCCAATAATGTACAAGCAAAAATGCTGTTTTTTATTTTCCTTGCATCTCCCCCTCAGATCTACAGCGACTGCACTTCCAAGTGCACTTGTAATGCAAAGTGGATTTGCCTATAGTAAATAAACACCAATATCTTTTACTTTTTGCTATAATAAATATCCCACATTTTTTTTTTTAAAAACCTATTTTGTTTCCTCAGGTTTAGGCCGATGTGTATTCTTCTACATATTTTTGATAAAAACTAAAAATTGCAATAAGCATATTTTGATTAGTTTGCACAAACGTTATAGCGTCTATAAAATAGGGGATAGATTTATGGCATTTTTTATTTTATTTTGTACTAGTAATGACGGCGTTCTGTGATTTTTATCGGGACTGCGATATTGGTGCAGATTGGATACTTTTGACACATTTGTGGGACCATTGGCAATTATACAGCAATCAGTGCTATAACAATGCACTGATTACTGTATAAATGTCAGTGGCAGGGAAGGGGTTAACACTAGGGGACGATCAAGGGGTTAACTGTGTTACCTAGTGTGTGTTCTAACTGTGGGGGGGTGGGACTCTCTAGGAGGAAAGAGAGATCACTGTTCATACTTAGTATGAACACACTATCTGTCTCTACTCCCCTGAAAGAACCAAGATTTAGGTGTTTACACACACAGATCCTGGTTCTCACTCTGCCACAAGTGATCACGAGTACTCAACGGTCATCGTGCCCTCCGGGCACTCGCATTGGCTCTGGGTACGCACTGTGGGTGCACGCGCCTCTAGTGGTCAAAAGGCAAAGCAACTTAAGGTAAGGTCGATTTGCCCAGCCGAACCAACCTGCTGCAGTAAAACTGTAGCAGCTGGTCTGGAAGTGGTTAATGTAAAAGGAGCTTAATGTACCATAATGTGCCTAAACCTCAATCAATTGTCTTGAAACCTTGCACAGTTGCAAGTTCTTAACTTCCCCAAAAAAACCTTAACTTTTATCCAATTTCTCCCATATTTAAGATGCTATCTATGCCAACATATCCAAACAATTTCAGCTCATTTGGTAATTTACACCAAACGTTATTCACATTATGCTATATTTTACAATGCAAAAACATTTAATATGAACAGCTTAATGTAAAAAGGGCTTAATGTACTATAATGTGCCTAAACCTCAATTGATTGTCTTGAAATTTTGCACAGTCTAAGTTTACAACTTCCCAAACCTAGCCTATAAGTTTCATGCAATTTGGTGTTCCACAAGGCAAACTAGAGACATTAAGCTTGTTTTTTTATGGAGCTTAATGTGGCTTACTGACCTATTAACCTTAATGTTACTGACCTGCTTCAAGCTTCGGCATCTGTTTCAGTATCCCTTGCCTGTGTATGACCCAGTCTGCTTGTACCTACCTGTGCTCCATAGCCTTCAAGGCCAATATGCTGCTTGCCAATCCCTGCATCCAGGTATGTGGTGTCCAGATATCAGCTAATCCAGTTTCTAGCCTGCTCACTACCTGGATCCCTCATCTCGCTGGTATTCTTCCCTGTGGCATTTGGAACCTGGAGCAGATCCTCTGACAGCTAACCCGCCTCACACTCATACCACTCTGCACTCCCAAGCTTCGAGTTTGCTCTGTCAGTGTCTGTGAGTCAGATGCATAAGAGAGGTCTTCCTCTGCCCTGTCAGGCTCATCTACAAGGTACATGAGAACATGACACATGCAATGCAGACTTGATGCAATTGTGCAACAAACTTGTGAAGCCTGGCAGGTCTAGCAATAGCTTAGCAAGTAATTTTCCAAATTTGTAGCACAATTGATTGCTATTTGGGAAGTGTCTTGAAAATCAATCCCTCTGGGCCTTTCATTTCTAAGACTGGCAAACACTTGAAAAATTGATTATAAAATGTGATCTGATCTTCATCTAAGTCACAATCGACAATCACAGTCTGCTTAACCACTTGCCGACTGCCGCACGACGATGTACGTCGACAGAATGGCACGGGCAGGCGTAAGGGCTCACATGTACGTCCTTGCCTGCCCGCGGGTCGGGGGCCCGATCGGGCCCCCGCCCGGTGCCTGCGGCGACGGTATTCGTTCGGGAGCGATCCCGGACGAGGGGACGGCCATTCATTCATGGCCACCCCCTCGCGATCGCTCCTGACGAATGAAAATGCTCGGTGACATCACTTCCTCTCCTGTAATGTAAACACAGGCAGAGGAAGTGAAGTAATCTCTCCTCGTGTCGGTCTTTTTCGTTCCGGCACCGAGGAGAGAGGATCGTGAGTTGCACCCAACACTACACTTACAGTAGAACACGCCAGGCACACTTTTCACCCCCCTGATCACCCCCCAATCACCCCCCAATCACCCCTGCCCCCCCCCCAGTCACAGTGACACCAATTGCATTTTTTTTTATTTTTCTTTTTTTTTTTTTTTTTGCATTGGTGTCATTTGTGACTGTAATAACTGTTAGGGCAGTTAGGGCTAGCCCCCTTTAGCTCTAGGGTGCCCCCCTAACCCCCCCCAATAAAGGTTTAACCCCGTGATCACCCCCCGTCGCCAGTGTCACTAATAAGCGATCGTTTTTCTGATCGCTGTATTAGTGTCACAGGTGACGCTAGTTAGGCAGGTAGGTATTTAGGTTCGCTGCAGCTTTTTATAGCGTCAGGGACCCCCATATACTACCGCATAGCCCCCTGATTGCCCCCCAGTTAACCCTTTCACCAGTGATCACCATATAACTGTTACAGGTGACGCTGGTTGGTTAGTTATTTTTTTTTGTTTCAGGGCACCCGCCATTTATTACCTAATAAAGGTTTAACCCCCTGATCACCCGGCGGGTGATATAAGTTTGAGGGTCAGATAAGGCCTGCGTTGCCCCAGCGTCAGGTTAGTGCCAGTACCGCTAACACCCACGCGCAAAGCATACACCTCCCTTAGTAATATAGTATCTGATCAGATCTATATTAGCGTTGCCAGCATTTTAGGTTTCCCAAAACGCATTGTTAGCGGGATCAGCCCAGATACCTGCTAGCACCTGCGTTTAGCCCCTCCGCCAAGCCCAGCCCAGCCCACCCAAGTGCAGTATCGATCGATCACTGTCACTTACAAAACACAACACACATAACTGCAGCGTTCGCAGAGTCAGGCTTGATCCCTGCGATCGCTAACAGTTTTTTTTGTAGCGTTTTGAAACAGTCGCTGACAGGCTAGGTGCTTTTTTACCTGTGAGTCTCACTAGTGTACCCCTAAATTTAGAGCCCAAAATGGCAAAGCGAAGGTACACTAGTGAAGAGGCCTACACGTTTCTGAGCATGACAGATAGTGAAGAGGACGTCACTCATCTGTCAGATTCAGGCTCAGAATACGATCCTGTAGAGGACAGCGGCTCCATGACAGATAGCTCTGACGACGGAGATGAGGCCTCTGTTAGGGACAGGTGTGCCCGATCCCGAATGTATTCTGTTGTTGCGGTGCATAAACCGCAGGCCACTCGTATGGAGCAGAGACGTACTAGAGCCGCTCATCCTTCTGGTGAACTGGCAAGCACCAGCGGCCTAGTACACCCTGGACCTACATCCAGCACTGCAGTAACACGTGGTGACGTGGCGAGTCCCATAAGTGCAGTTCAAGCTGGCGAGGTGGCAAGCACAAGTAGTGTCCCGCTGCCACCAAGAAGAAGACAAAGACAGGCCCGTCGTACCCATAGTGCCCTTCCTGCAGAATTCGCCAATCCTATTTGGGTGCCCACCACTTCTGCAGAACCCGTACTTCCCCCATTCACTGGCCAACCTGGCATTAACGTGGAAACAGTTGATTTTACGACACTTGACTTTTACTCACTGTTTTTCACCGAAGATCTCTATAGATCTATTGTGGACCAAACCAATTTGTACGCTGCTCAACACATCGCCACTATTCCCCAGTCCGCCCTTGCCAGACAATGGAAACCAGTTACGGTTTCCGAATTTAAAATCTTTCTGGGCCTCTCCCTCAACATGGGCATAACCAAAAAGAGTGAGTTGCGGTCATATTGGTCCACTGACCCAATTCACCATATGCGCGTGTTCTCTGCTTCCATGTCCAGGGCACGATACGAGCAGATTTTGCGGTTCATGCACTTCAGCGACAATGAACTCTGTCGTTCTCGTGGAGACCCTGAATACGATCGGCTCTACAAAATTCGGCCCCTCATAAACCACTTCAACCAACGTTTTGCAGACTTGTTTACTCCCGATCAAGTTGTCTGCGTTGATGAGTCCCTGATTAAGTTTTCTGGTCGCTTGTCATTCAAACAATACGTCCCCAACAAGCGTTCCAGATACGGGGTCAAGATGTATAAGCTCTGTGACAGGGCCACAGGCTATACACGTAGTTTCATGGTTTATGAGGGTAAAGATAGTCACGTAGAGCCGGAGAACTGCCCTGACTACATAGGAAGTGCTGGCAAGATAGTGTGGGACATGGTGTCACCCTTATTCGGAAAGGGGTACCACTTGTACGTGGACAATTATTACACAAGCGTGCCACTGTTTAGTCACTTGTTTGATCAGCAGATTGGAGCATGTGGCACCGTGCGACCTAATCGCCGGGGCTTTCCCCAGCGGCTTGTAGAGTCCCGTCTTAGGCTGGGGGAGAGAGCCTGCTTGCGCAGTAATAATTTGCTCGCTATGAAGTGGAGGGATAATAAGAATGTTTTCGTTCTTACCTCCCTTCATGCAGACACGACGGTCCAAATTCCTACGGCGACTGGTATTGTGGAGAAACCCCTCTGTGTCCACAAATATAACCTTAACATGGGAGGGGTGGACCTCAATGACCAGTTGTTGGCGCCGTATCTAGTTGCCGTAAGTCCAGACGCTGGTACAAAAAAGTGTCTGTTTATTTATTCCAATTGGCTATACTGAATGCTTATGTACTACACAAAGCTTCAGGACGGACTGGATCCTTCCTCAAATTCCAGGAGGATATCGTCAGAGCCCTTCTGTATCCAGGCGGTGCTCCACCTCACCTTCCCCTACCAGATGCAGTAAGCCGGCTGCATGAGAGGCATTATTCTTATGTCCTCCCGAGTACCCCTACCCAACGAGCCCCCCAAAGAAAATGTCGTGTCTGCAGAAAGCGCGGATTTAGGCGTGACACCCGTTCTTATTGTCCACGCTGTCCTGGCAATCCTGGTCTTTGTCAGGGTGAGTGTTTTGAACGCTACCATGAACTAGTTGAGTATTAGCGTAGGGTACAGCATTGCACAGGCTAGGCACACGTTCACAGGGTCTCCCAAGATGCCATCACATTTTGAGAGACCCAAACCGCTGGAACCGTTACAACAGAAGTGTTAAAGTTACATAAAAAAGTGTTAAAAAAAAAAAAAAAAGTAAAAAAACCAAAAAACCAAAAAAATATAAAATAAAAAAACCAAAAATAGTTGTCGTTTTATTGTTCTCTCTCTCTCTCTCTATTCTCTCTCTATTGTTCTGCTCCTTTGTACTGTATTCTATTCTGCAATGTTTTATTGTTAACCATTTTTTGTTTTCAGGTACGCCATTCAGCTGTAGCGTGGATTTATTTATCTTGACAGCAACAGCGTTTGCTCCCACGATACGTAAAGCCACGACTCCAGCGCTGTCGGAGGTGATTTCACCACCACAGTTAAAAAAGAGCATATATGCCGAAGCATGGGGGCATAAGGGGTGGAGGAGCGATTTTGCTCCTAATGCCACGTACATACAGTCAAAATTCCGACGGAGGGCTTGCCCGTGGAAAAGTTTGAATGTATGTACGTGGCATAACTTTTTTGCGGGAGGATGCCCCCATGCTTCGGCATATATATATTTTAGGCACAGATTGTGTTAAATGTGTTATTTTTTGCTATTTTTTTTTGTATTTGCTTTGCAGGTATGGTACGTCTTACTGTTATACTGTAATGTTACTTTGTTTTATTGTTAACCATCATTTGCTTAGCAGGTACGCCATTCAGTTGCAGCGCGGATTTATTTATCTTGACAGCAACAGCGTTTGCTCCCATGATACATAAAGCCGCGACTCCAGCACTGTCGGGGGTGATTTCACCACCACAGTTAAAAAAGAGCATATATGCCGAAGCATGGGGGCATAAGGGGTGGAGGAGCGATCTGCTCCTACCTTTTGCGGGAGGATGCCCCCATGCTTCGGCATATATAAATGGTGCATGTATGCCCACCATTAGAAGTGGGTGGATGAAGGGAGGTATCTAATGGTGGGCATACCCACCGATCAATATTTTTTTTTCGTTCAGCCCACAGGCTGCATGAAAAAAAAATTACAATAAATTCTTCTAAATGTTGTGCATAAAATGCCAGGACAGTTCAAAACCTCCCCAAATGACCCCATTTTAGAAAGTAGACACCCCAAGCTATTTGCTGAGAGGCATGTCGAGTCCATGGAATATTTTATATTTTGACAAAAGTTGTGGAAAAAATACATTATTATTTATTTTTATTTTTTTTTGCACAAAGTTGTCATTAAATGATATATTGCTCAAACATGCCATGGTTATATGTAAAATTACACCCTAAAATACATTCTGTTGCTTCTCCTGAGTACGGGGATACCACAAGTGTGAGACCTTTTGGGAGCCTAACCGCGTACGGTACCCCAAAATCCAAGCACCACCTTCAGGATTTCTAAGGGTGTAAATTTTTGATTTCATTCCTCACTGCCTATCACAGTTTCGGAGGCCATGGAATGCCCAGATAGCACAAAATCCCCCCAAGTGACCCCATTTTGGAAAGGAGACACCCCAAGCTATTTGCCGAGAGGTATGATTAGTATTTTGCAGACCTTCATTTTTGTCACAAAGTTTTGAAAATTGAAAAAAAGAAAAAAAATATACATTCTTTTTTTTTTTCTTCATTTTCAAAAACAAATGAGAGCTGCAAAATACTCACCATGCCTCTCGGCAAATAGCTTGGGGTGTCTACTTTCCAAAATGGGGTCATTTTGGGGGGTTTTGTGCTATTTTGGCATTTTATGGCCTTCAAAACTGTGATAGGTAGTGAGGTGTGAAATCAAATATTTACACCCTTAGAAATCCTGAAGGCGGTTCTTGGTTTTCGGGGCCCCGTACGCGACTAGGCTCCCAAAAAGTCCCACACATGTGGTATCCCCGTACTCAGGAGAAGCAGCAGAATTTATTTTGGGGTGTCATTTCACATATGCCCCTGGCATGTGTGAGCAATATATCATTTAGTGACAACTTTGTGAAAAAAAAATAAAAAAAAATAAAAGTTTGTACTTTTCCTGCAACTTGTGGCAAAATATAAAATATTCCATGGACTCAACATGCCTCTCAGCAAATAGCTTGGGGTGTCTACTTTCTAAAATGGGGTCATTTGTGGGGGTTTTGTGCCATCTTGGCATTTTATGGCCTTCAAAACTGTAATAGGTAGTGAGGCGTGAAATCAAAAATTTACGCCCTTAGAAAGCCTGAAGGCGGTTCTTGGCTTTCGGGGCCCCGTACGCAGCTAGGCTCCCAAAAAATCCCACACATGTGGTATCCCCGTACTCAGGAGAAGCAGCAGAATTTATTTTGGGGTGTCATTTCACATATGCCCATGGCATGCGTGAGCAATATATCATTTAGTGACAACTTTGTGAAAAAAAAAAAAAAAGTTTGTAATTTTCCCGCAACTTGTGGCAAAATATAAAATATTCCATGGACTCAACATGCCTCTCAGCAAATAGCTTGGGGTGTCTACTTTCTAAAATGGGGTCATTTGGGGGGGTTTTGTGCCATCTTGGCATTTTATGGCCTTCAAAACTGTAATAGGTAGTGAGGCGTGAAATGAAAAATTTACGCCCTTAGAAAGCCTGAAGGCGGTGCTTGGTTTTCGGGGCCCCGTACGCGGCTAGGCTCCCAAAAAATCCCACACATGTGGTATCCCCGTACTCAGGAGAAGCAGCAGAATTTATTTTGGGGTGTCATTTCACATATGCCCATGGCATGTGTGAGCAATATATCATTTAGTGACAACTTTGTGAAAAAAAAAAAAAAAAAGTTTGTAATTTTCCCGCAACTTGTGGCAAAATATAAAATATTCCATGGACTCAACATGCCTCTCAGCAAATAGCTTGGGGTGTCTACTTTCTAAAATGGGGTAATTTGGGGGGGTTTTGTGCCATCTTGGCATTTTATGGCCTTCAAAACTGTAATAGGTAGTGAGGCGTGAAATGAAAAATTTACGCCCTTAGAAAGCCTGAAGGCGGTGCTTGGTTTTCGGGGCCCCGTACGCGGCTAGGCTCCCAAAAAGTCCCACATATGTGGTATCCCCGTACTCAGGAGAAGCAGCAGAATTTATTTTGGGGTGTCATTTCACATATGCCCATAGCATGTGTGAGCAATATATCATTTAGTGACAACTTTGTGAAAAATTTATAAAGTTTGTAATTTTCCCGCAACTTGTGGCAAAATATAAAATATTCCATGGACTCAACATGCCTCTCAGCAAATAGCTTGGGGTGTCTACTTTCTAAAATGGGGTCATTTGTGGGGGTTTTGTGCCATCTTGGCATTTTATGGCCTTCAAAACTGTGATAGGTAGTGAGGAGTAAAATGACATATGTATGCCCTTAGAAATCCTGAAGGCGGTGCTTGGCTTTCGGGGCCCCGTACGCGGCTAGGCTTCCAAAAAGTCGACCACATGTGGTATCCCCGTACTCAGGAGAAGCAGCAGAATGTATTTTGGGGTACAATTCCACATATAAAAATGGCATGTGTGAGCAATATATCATTTAGTGACAACTTTGCGTAAAAAAAAAAAAAATATTCAATGGGCTCAACATGCCTCTTATCAATTTCCTTAGGGTGTCTACTTTCCAAAATGGGGTCATTTGGGGGGGTTTTGTACTGCCCTGCCATTTTACCACCTCAAGAAATGAGATAGGCAGTCATAAACTAAAAGCTGCGTGAATTCCAGAAAATGTACCTTAGTTTGTAGATGTGACAACTTTTGCGCAAACCAATAAATATACAATTATTGACTTTTTTTTTACCAAAGACATGTGGCTGAATACATTTTGGCCTAAATGTATGACTAAAATTGAGTTTATTGGATTTTTCTAATAACAAAAAGTAGAAAATATCATTTTTTTTCAAAATTTGCGGTCTTTTTACGTTTATATCGCAAAAAATAAAAATCGCAGAGGCAATCAAATACCATCAAAAGAAAGCTCTATTTGTGGGAAGAAAAGGATGCAAATTTTGTTTGGGTACAACATTGCATGACCGCGCAATTACCAGTTAAAGCAGCGCAGTGCCAAAGTGTAAAAAGACCTCTGGTCATTTACCAGCAAAATGGTCCGGTCTGAAGGTGGTTAAACTAAACTAATAACACGCAAAGAATTAAATGTTACCATGTTTTTATTGAACACACCATGTAAACATTCACAGTGCAGGTGGAAAAGGTATGTGAACCCTTGGATTTAATAACTGGTTGAACCTCCTTTGGCAGAAATAACTTCAACGTTTCCTGTAGTTGCAGATCAGACGTGCACAACGGTCAGGAGTAATTCTTGACCATTCCTCTTTACAGAACTGTTTCAGTTCAGCAATCTTCCTGGGATGTCTGGTGTGAATCGTTTTCTTGAGGTCATGCCAAAGCATCTCAATCAGGTTGCGGTCAGGACTCTGACTGGGCCACTCTAGAAGCTTTATTTTCTTCTGTTTAAGCCATTCTGTTGTTGATTTACTTCTATGCTTTGGGCCGTTGTCCTGTCGCAAAACCCATCTTCTGTTGAGCTTCAGCTGGTGGACACATGGCATTAAGTTCTCATGCAAAATGTCTTGATAAACTTGGGAATACATTTTTCCTTTGATGATAGCAATACGTCCAGGCCCTGATGCAGCAAAGCAGCCCCAAATCATGATGCCCCCACCACTATACTTCACAGTTGGGATGAGGTTTTGATGTTGGTGTGCTGTGCCTCTTTTTCTCCACACATAGTGTTGTGTGTTTCTTCCAAACAACTCAACTTTTGTTTCATCTGCCCACAGAATATTTTGCCAGTTCTGCATTAAACATTCGCTAACACATTAAAATATACTGCATCAAACATGCAGTAATATACTGATATATACTGCGTTAAACATGCAGTAATGCACTGATACATACTGCATTAAATGTGCAGTAAGGCACTGATATATACTGTGTTAAACGTGCAGTAACACACTTAAATATAGTGCGCTAATCGTGCAATAACACTGATATATACTGCATTAAATGTGCAGTAACGCACTCAAATATACTGCGTTAAACGTGCAGTCATGCATTTATATACTGCATTAAAAGTGCAGTAACGCACAGTTTAACGTGAGTACTCACTACAAAGACACACTCCACTAACACACTATAATATGCTGCAGTAAAGCTGCACTAATGCACTGCAATATACTGCACTGAAATATACTGTAATAAATGTGCACCTACGCACTGAAATATACTGCATTAAATGTTCACTAATGCACTGAAATATAAACGTGCACTAATGCACTGTGGTGTATTGCGGTAAACATACACTAATGCACTGCAATATACTGTGGTAAACATGCACTAATGCACTGAAATATGCTGCATTAAACTTGCAGTAATGCACTGAAATATACTGTGTTAAGCATGCACTGAAATATACTGTGTTGAATGTGTACTAATGCACTGATGTATACTGCATTACATGTGCACTAACACGTTTAACGTGTAAGAATGGTCAAACTCCACTTACAATGCACTATCACTAGATTCACAATAAACTGATATTCTGCACTGACAATAGAATCACAATAGCACACTAACTTGCTAGTAACACTGAACAGAGCCCTGTTCCATCTCTCTCCATGCCAATATCACACTGCAAATGGCTGCTATGGGGAGAATATTTTATGGGATGTTATTAAGAACAATGAGGCTGCCCGTGACTCCCCTCCTCATTGGCTGAAACAGAAGTACGGCGCCATTGGCTCCCTCTGCTGTCAAAGTTGGCCAGCCAATGAGGAGAGAAAGGGGGTGGGGCTTTGCCAGGCCACAGCTCCATGTCTGGATGGCCGAAGAGGGACCCAAGAAGAGGAGGATCCAGGCTGCACTGTGCAAATCCACTGCGCATGGCAGGTATGTATAACGTGTTTATTATTTTTAACAAAAAAAAACTGATTTTACAATCCATTTAGCATAAGAATAAGTCTAGTATTATATTATAAATGTTTCAGTGCATTATAACATAGTACAGCAGTACCTACAATTGTTTATCAGAATATTAAAAACATACTGTACATATAATTGACATATATAATATTTAATATTTTTCTCCATGGTTTTCTTTGAGAATTATGTGTATGGATTTCTGTACAATAGGAACCATCAGCTAGAATATATTGAATAATTCAAATGCAAATTAACTCATCATAATTAATTAGCAGAAAACTGCAGAACTTAAGGTAAAGACACTATGAGGGATGCAATGGAACTCCCAAGCATAACAACATAATGGTTGCAGGGGGAATTGAAATGTCCATTGAATGGAAATGTAGATTAAAGAATGAGGCTTGCCATGACTTATCTTTTATTCCACCACTTATGTAGGCAATTCCCATCTCTGCTCACATTATTGATTTAATAAAGTAAAACTCAACAGTCTTTACAAAGTTCATTCAAGGCCACGAGTGTCAAATTCAATGGCTTGCAATTAGCTTTAATCTAATGCATTACATTCCATTAATCCTATGATATTTTGTAATCAAAAAGATGTGGCAGAAATGCAATCTTCTGCCAAAACTTTGTATGAAAAAGATATACATTAGCAATGTGCCTCATTTCCTTTTTGTGTTGTTTGAACCAGTTTCCATAGAGATACATGCCAAGCTTTGCAAATTAAAATGTAGACTGAATGCAGAATAAAAAAAATGACATAATATGGAAGCTTCCTGTGCAATGTGAAATTAATTTTCTTAATTCATTATAGCAATATTAACAAAGTAATTGACCTTGTCACAGTCTAAAGAAACATGAAAGAACAACTTTATCATTTCTACTGCAGTAGTAACTTTTCTATGCAGGTAATAGTTTTTGCATACAATGTGACTGTCCAGACTATTATTTATACATTTTACAGGCCATGAATATAATTCAATAATTATACATGTACTTTATTCATAAATGGAATAATGGACATATCAAAGTAAGGAACGTTTTCAGCAGTTCAAAAGCAGAATACATTACAGTTTCTGATATTCTAAAGAAAATAATAGCACTTTAATAAGCTACTTTTATACATTTCATTATTTTTGTTGCAAGGACCATAGATAGGGCTGTCAGGTGAATATGGCTTCTCTGGTTTCGGATGAGACAGATTGTCTAACTCTTTAACATAATATATTGGATTTTTTCATTGCTGCTTTCTTATGACTTTTCCCTTGAACTAGTGGTGCAGGCAAACTGAGAAAAAACATACAGTATAATTTAGGTGGGATTCAGTTACCGTAGGTGGGATTCCATGCAAACAGCCTAATACAGCTGAAGTACAAGCTTGTAAACTGTTGCTTGCAAAAACATTTGTGATCATGTTTAATTAATATGCTCTGATTCATACTCCGATCTCATACCTCACACCTGACAGGTTCCTTCTAAGCCCTTGTACACACGGTCGGAGATTCCATCTGAATGCTTCCTATCGGGCCGTTTTGTCGGATATTCCGACTGTGTGTGGTCTGCATCGGACTGTCTCTGTTGGAATATCCGACGGACCAATTCTTCCAACTTGCCGGTAAAATTTTCAGACAAAATGCTCCGATCGGACATACTCCGATCATGTGTAGCCTACTCCGATCGAACAAAGTGCCACGCATGCTCAGATCAAATTCCTACACCAAAGCTATTGGCTACTAGCCTGAACGTAGTCCCGTCGTAACGAAATAACATCATCACGTTATGCACAATCGGATTTTCCGACAACTTAGTCCGACCGTGTGTATGAAACATCACTTCCGGACCTCGTTCGGAATTAATCCGTCGGAATTACTCCGATGGATTTGGTTGTTGGAATCTCCGACCGTGTGTACAAGGGCTAACTTGGTTGTTTGTTTTTTTACTACCAGTCTGCTCTTGAATCAATGAAGCAATATTATTGCCTTTGTCTAGTGATCAGGTAGATGGAACATGAAGCTGTACATATGAACCAGAATATTGCACATTGTTTTTCTTTTTCTTTTTTTTTAATGGCCGAACAGATTTAGAAATATTTTGCAACTGTAAAATGCTTGCTGTTTAATTTTACCACTTTAGGTAGACCAATGCATTTTAGGTAAAAAAAACTGCTATTCACAGTTTGCTAATTTTCTGCAAGCTGTGCTGTTGCTATATCACACACTGCGGGAGATTTACAAAAAACTGGAACATGCTAAATTTGGTGCAGCTCTGCATAGAAACCAATCAGCCTTCAGTTTTTATTGCCAAAACTTAATTGAACAAGCTGAAGTTAAAAGCTGAAGGCTATCATGCCCCTATAGACTTGGATGAAATTGCTAAGGCATTATTTGGATTCTGCAGCAGATAGATGAGTGAGAGAAACACCATTCAAGGGTTTATGGGGGTAAGAAATGTATTTGTCCTTAGGTTTAGTGTATAAATTATTTTTTATTCATTTATAAGGTAACAATAACAACACAACACAATCATAAACCCAAACAATCTTCATAAAATAAGCAAAAGAAAAAAAAAATCGCAAACCATATGGGTTTTATAGACACCATACATTAGATTGTAGTTACAAACATATACTAAAGGGTGTATCCCCTAGAAGCTTATCCTTATAGCCACAGATATTTTCTCCCAAAGATGAGGCAGGTGACATGTGAGAGGTGGAGGCATCCCTCTTCTAAGTACTAATGTTCTTAATCTAGAGGTTGCCAGGTTGTCCTGCCCAATCCCTCTTCCCCACACTCCCCACCCCCATTTCTCCCCCTCCAGCTCCCCCGCCACCCCTCTCTACATGTGTTGGTAAAGCAAAACAAAAAAACAAACAAAAAAAATCAGAAAATAAAACTCAAACAAAGGAAGTATATATACTTTTATGATTTGATTTGGGGACGGAAGAGTCAGTAAGGTTTGCTTTTGACTACCCCCCGATTCTATCCTTCCCACACCATGCTCCCATATCCATCCCCCCACACACACACACACACACATTTACCTGTTTGGGCCCAGCTTGGGCATTCTATACAGGGGAGGGCTGGCACCCTTAGGCCAGGGGGGCAAGTCTAGTCAAGTGGCCCATTGAACCACCGAATCAGCTCACTGAGGGCTCCATTCAAAGCAGAAGAACCAAAATGCAATGCAGGCCCATTAGGGGCACCAGGGCACCATCCCCTCTCTCCTCTCCACCCCCTATATGCATCTTGCTGTAATTCACCTGCTGCCTGACCCACCACTAAGATGGAGTAAGTGGCAGGCATGCAGCAGGCGGGTGTCCTCCCAGATCAGTCCGCTCCTCTGACCGGGGGGGTCTAGGGGGTGGCTGTGTGCATCTGTGCTGCTGGCCGTGCGTGATGGGGGGATTGGTTGGGCTAGTCTGCTGGTGGGGGGTGTTAGATAAGTCCGCTGGTGGGGGGTGTTAGATAAGTCCGCTGGAGGGGGGAGGGTGTTAGATAAGTCCGCTGGTGGGGAGAGGGTGCTAGAAAAAAAACAAAAGCAGCCACTGCCAAAATTTAAAATTGTCATGATGACTATGCTATGCATTATTAATTATATTCCTATTCTGTTCCATTCCATGAAGTTTATCACAGATGCCTTACTTCAGGCTGGGGAGCGTTGTTTCAGTGAGGACTGGAGACACTGAGCCAGGTCTTTGCCACTCCTTGGGGGTGGGGGTGATGATCCTGAAGTGGTGGTGTACACAGTATCTTATATAATGTGTACAGTTTCTACTACACTTCTGGTGGTGTACACAGTATAAAATGCAGTGCATCTATAGTACAGTTGTTAATACAGATCAGGTGGTGTACACAGTATCTAATAAAGTGTGTACAGTGTCTACTACACTTCTGGTGGTGTACACAATATAAAATACAGTGCAGCCATAGTACAGTTGCTAATACACTGCAGGTGGTGTACACAGTATCTAATACAGTGTGTACAGTTTCCAATACACTTCAGGCTTGTATACACAGTACCTAATACAGTGTGTACAATTTCTACAACTTTTCTGGTGTATACAGTTTCTACTATACTTCTGGTGGTGTGCACAGTACACAATACAGTGTCGCCATAGTACAGTTGCTAATACAGTGCAGGCGGTGTACACAGTATCTAATACAGTGTATACAGTTTCTACAAAACTTCAGCTGGTGTACTCAGTACACAATACAGTGCAGCTGTAGTACAGTTTCTACCACTTTTCTGGTGGAGCACACAGTATCTAATACCGTGTGTACAGTTTCTACTACTTTTTTGGTGGAGTACACAGTATCTAATACAGTATGAACAGTTTGTACTACACTTCTGGTGGTGTACACAGTACACAATACAGTGCAGCCATAGTACAGTTGCTAATACAGTGCAGGTGGTTTACATAATATCTAATACAGTGTGTAGAGTTTCTACTACCCTTCTTGTGGTGTACACAGTATCTAATACAGTGTAGTGTGATGTTGCAAAACAAAATATACATCATGCCTGGAAGACCACCAAGTAGAGACAGATGCTCACAGGCCAATAAAAGAGGGAAAGCAGCCCCTGTGTCTACAATCAACAGTGCTGGTCATGGATATGGTGCATCCTCTGCAGGTGGTAATGGGGAATGCATGTCCTTTTTTCTGCTGATAGCTGTGTTATTGAGCCACAACATGCAGAAGAGTTGGTGGACTGGATAACAAAGCCATCCTCATCCTTCTCGTTCTCTGTCACCCAGACTCAGAGTAGTTTGCCTTCCAATGCAGCTGCCAAAGCAGCCTATTGCACTGGCTCCTTGTCCACCGTCACTCCTTCCATAGCCCCACCATCACGCACAGAGGAGTCCCCAGAACAATTTGACCACAGTGTCGGGTGCATGCTGCTGGAGGATGAGCAGCGATTTAAAGGCTCCAATGTTGGTTCCCAGGTTGAGGAAGGGAGTAACGTGAGCCTAGAGAGAGGGGTTGCCCAAGAAGGACAAGAAACTGGCAGTCATGTTCCCCCAGCTACATCATATTGAAGTTTGCTTCAGTGACGAGGATGGAGGGGATGATGAGGTCACTGACTCTACTTGGGTGCCCGAGAGAAGAGAGGAGGAGGAGGAGGAGGCACAACTCCAATGATGCAGGATGTTCTCTGGGGGCAGCTTAAGGGCAGTCATGCTATTGCATCACACCCCAGAGCTCCGCAGGTTCAGGGCGCTGCTGACTCCCGGCTGACTTTTAAAAGTTCCTTGGTTGCTAACGTAGATGTAATATACTTACAATAGATTCACTTTAGGACCAATTGTATACCTAAACTTAGCAATGCCCATTACACTAGAGCCTTCCTTGCCACAAACCCGCTGTCCAAGTCAAAGGGAGTCTCTATTATATAACAGCAAAATACTGCCCCGTGGCGGAATCCCTGGTGGACCCGAGAGGCCGTTATCTCTTCCTCCTAGGATGTCTAGGGAACAGGCCAACGTTTACGCCCCAAATGTGAAACAACAGATACTCCAGAATTGACTATTTCTTCCTAACCCAACAAGACCTGACACTTTTAACCAAAGCCACGATTGAGCCCATGTTCCTGTCAGACCATCATCCTATCTCTATTCTACTACCTTCCCTGAGACGGCTGAAAAATTGAAAAAAACTCAGGCCCTACAAACCCTGCAAGCCAAAAAAGCACACAATGTGATCTGACTAATTCAGAATCCTGATGACACACATTCCACAAGTAACAAATGTTTTGAACAATACTACTCAAAACGATATAACCTAACCCACTCGAAACAGCTTATAGATCCTCCTTATAGATACTCCAGCTTATAGATACTCTCAGAACCACGATCATCAGAGATTTTTGGAAACAGTACTCCCCCAGCCCTTTGCCTCAAAATATAGCTCAGTCCCAGGAGCTCCCTATTTCAGCAGAAGAGCTATTACAAGTGATCAAACAATTAAAAGCAGGAAAGAGCCCTGGCCTAGATGGCTTCACAGCCACATACTATACAACATTTAAAGATACTCTTGCCACTCCCTACCTTTCTGCGTTTAACTCTCTCACTTCCACCACAACATCTTCTAGAAGCCCACATAATTGTTATACCTAAAGACAGTAAAGACCACACTCTAGTCTCTAACTACCGTCCAATCTCCCTTCTCAATGTAGACACCAAACTCTTCACGAAAATACTATCCAACCACCTTCTCCCACTTATCCCGTCACTAGTGTCCACAGACCAAGTGAGCTTCATCCCTGGCCAAGAAGCCAGGGACAACACCATCAAAGCCATCAATCTCCACTCCTGGCTAAACTCCTCCTAAAAAAAGTGGCTTCTTTCTCTCATTGGATGCGGAGAAAACAGAGTAGCCTGAGTCTACATAGAAGAATCTCTCAGAGCCATTGGCCTGAAGGACAACATGCTCCATGTGATCCTGGCACTGTACACAAACCCTTCTGCAAAAGTAAGAGCCAATGGCTGCCTGCCGAATGCCTTCTCTATCCATAACGAAACACGCCAGGGTTGCCCCTTATCCCCTCTTCTCTATGTCCTCACCCTGGAGCCCTTTCTCAACCATCTCAGAGATAACAAATATTAGAGGACTGTCAGTCTCAGGATGTGAATTTAAAATTGCAACCTATGCAGATGATATTTTATTATTTTTATTGGATCCCCACATTACCCTCCCAAACCTGCTAAGCGACTTTGCTCACTTTCAAAAAATATCCAACCTCAAAATCAATTTTGATAAATCCTACACTCTGAACATCTCCCTACCAAAAGACACAGTAACCCAATGTCAAAACAATTTTCCATGTATCTGGTAATCCAAGGCAATTACATACCTAGGAATCCAATTCCCAGCCTGCCTTTCCGACCTATATGCAATAAACTTTGCACCAATCCCAGCATCCATAAAAACAGATCTACAAAAGTGGGATGTCCCCTCCTTCTCTTGGTTTGGAAGAGCTGCAATACTGAAATTGAATGTTCTTCCTAGATTACTATACATCATGCAAGCTATTCCCATTCACTTACCCCCTACATTCTTCACTACAAACAAAGATATATGCACAAAATTTCTATAGCACAACAAATGTCCACGCATCAAATATGAACACCTCACACTCCCCAAATCAAAGGGGGTATAGGCCTCCCTGATCTACGCAACTACTATAGAGCCTGCCTTCTTACAGGGATAGTGGATTGGAACACCCATGCATCCACAAAACAATGGGTTACACTGGAAGAATCCGTCCCCTCTATCCCCCTAGCCTCAGAACCTTGGTTACACCCCTAACATATTCCTACCATATATATATATATATATATATATATATATATATATATATATATATATATATATATATATATATATATATATATATTTAAATCCTTTTTGAATTTACATGTCAAATTATTTTCATTTCACTTTATTGAATATTTTTTGTGTTGTCTGATTTAGCGCCACTCCATTTATATTAATGAAATGCCTTTGATGGTGTAGTGACACTAAAGGAGTTGGCGACTATATGCGTTTTATTTTTTATTTTTACTTAATGCAACTTTCTACTGATTTAATACACCTTTTTTTCACCATATACTTTAGTAATCCACACACTGAGTAGCGGATAAGTTCTTTCTGTCTCTATTAATAACAGGAAGAAGTTGATGGACATATGATGCCTGATCTTCCATTATGCAGTGACATTATTGAACTTGTTATCTTGGAGTTTAAAGAGTGCTGGTCACTTTTTTATTGATATCACTTTCTGTAAGGGGAACAGATTGATTGCAGCTGCTAAGGGAAGAGACATTGATTATTACACTTTGTTTAGGGTAGAGGTGGGGTTCCAGTGCCCTGTTTAGGAATAATCATCTATTTAAGAAATATTTGAATAGTAATAAAGTAAATAAAAAAAACGTGACTTTGATTTCCTAATTTAATCTTCACTATTGTCAAAGTTTTTATTTTCAGCCTATAATAAAATGTAAGAATAGTTGAAATCTGTAGATTTAGATATTATTTCTTCACTGAATCCATTATAGCCATTAACAAATGGAATACACTTGTGCCCTATTTGGCATGCTTCTTATATGAGCAGCATTTAAATATAGTCTACTTCGATTTAAATTTGTGAATTTAGGTAAAATGCTGCAAATCAACTAATGTCTAATTCTATTTTTGAGTAAGTTTTAGGTGATAAACATGGTATAACTCACTACATTTTTTTTTATTACAAACGGTTTTTATTATGGGTAAGGTCATAGTACAAGATTGTGACAGTGGTATGCGATGTACAAGTGAAAGATTAATTTGGGTAATACATTATAGCCTGAGTAAAGACAAATCAAATGACAAGATACACACATTGGATTATAAATCTATACAATATTTATGGGGAAGGATCTATAGAAGTGCTTAAGTAAAATAGCCTTAGTAAACATTACACCAGTAGTGAGGTTTCCCATAGAGTCAATTTTTTTTGGTATATATATATATATATATGCATTGTATCATATAACATGTGGTGTATTCTTTCTAATAATTTGATGTTTGCCATACGGTTGAGAACCTGAGGCCATGGTACGTTAGATGAATGCCAGTTAAAGGCAATGGTCCAGTGGATAGAGCTGAATAGAGTATGAATTAGTCTAGAATTTGCTATTGGAATATCCTGTATGGGGGAGAATAAAAGGCACATTTGGGGTGTTAGTGGGATCTTTCTGCCTGAAATTCGATTGGTCATTAGATTAGCATTGTGCCAAATGTTTTTTAGGCGGGGCAATCGCAAAATATATGTAGTAGTGTTCCATGTGTAGGGCAGTCTCTGAAACAGAGTGGAGATGTTGATGGGTAGAATGAGTTAAGTTTGGCAGGGGTAAGATACCACCTATAGAGTATTTTGGTGGCAGATTCCCTGATGGTGATAGTTTTGGTGCATTTGTGTAAGTTTTCAAATATGGTATCCCATTGTTCGGGGGGAAATTAAAGGTTTAGGTCCGATTCCCATTGAAGCATGGGGTGTGATTTTTCAGTCATATTGAATTTGTTTAGATTTTTGTACATTTTGGAGATTAATCCTTTGTCTCGTGGGGAGGAAATACAAATCTGTTTGAATTGTGAGAGGGGGGTGTATAGAGTGAGTGAGTAGTATTTTTGGTAGAATTGTTTTATCTTAATATAAGTTTCATATTCTATAGGTGCTAGGTCGTATTGTGTTTGTAGTTCGGAGAAGGAGCAAAGCCCCATACACAACATCAGATTTTCTGCTGATTTTTGTCTTCAGATTTACCAAAACCATGTAGTGCAAGGGCCTGCCTGATTGCATACAAATTGAAACTCCTAAGGTTTGACCTCATATTACAGTGGTGTGAAAAAGTGTTTGCCCCCTTCCTCATTTCCTGTTCCTTTGCATGTTTGTCACACTTAAGTGTTTCGGAACATCAAACCAATTTAAACAATAGTCAAGGACAACACAAGTAAACACAAAATGCAATTTGTAAATGAAGGTGTTTATTATTAAAGGTGAAAAAAAATACAAACCATCATGGCCCTGTGTGAAAAAGTGATTGCCCCCCTTGTTAAAACATACTATAACTGTGGTTGTCCACACCTGAGTTCAATTTCTCTAGCCACACCCAGGCCTGATTATTGCCACACCTGTTCACAATCAAGGCATCACTTAAATAGGAGCTGCTTGACACAGTAAGGTCCACCAGAAGATCCTTAAAAGCTACACATCATGCCGAGACCCAAAGAAATTCAGGAACAATTGAGAAAGAAAGTAATTGAGATCTATCAGTCTGGAAAGGGTTATAAAGCCATTTCCAAAGCTTTGGGAATCCAGCGAACCACAGTGAGAGCCATTATCCACAAATGGCGAAGACATGGAACAGTGGTAAACCTTCCCAGGAGTGGCCGGCCGCCCAAAATTACCCCAAGAGCGCAGCGACGACTCATCCAAGAGGTCACAAAAGACCCCACAACAACGTCCAAGGAACTGCAGGCCTCACTTGCCTCAGTTAAGGTCAGCGTTCATGCCTCCACCATCAGGAAAAGACCAAGGAGAAAACCACTGCTGAGCAAAAAGAACATCAAAGCTCGTCTCAATTTCTCCACAACACATCTTGATGATCCCCAAGACTTTTGGGACAACATTCTGTGGACCGATGAGACAAAAGTGGAACTCTTTGGAAGGTGTGTGTCCAAGTATATCTGGCGTAGAAGGAACACTGCATTTCATAAAAAGAACATTATACCAACAGTAAAATATGGTGGTGGTAGTGTGATGGTCTGGGGCTGTTTTGCTGCTTCAGGACCTGGAAGACTTGCCGTGATAAAAGGAACTATGAATTCTGCTGTCTACCAAGAGATCCTGAAGGAGAATGTCCGACCATCTGTTCGTGTACTCAAGCTGAAACGAACTTGGGTTCTGCAGCAGGACAATGATCCTAAACACACCAGCAAGTCCACCACCAAATGGCTGAAGAAAAACAAAATGAAGACTTTGGAGTGGCCTAGCCAAAGTCCTGACCTGAATCCTATTGAGATGTTGTGGTATGACCTTAAAAAGGCGGTTCATGCTCGAAAACCCTCTAATGTAACTGAATTAGGACAATTCTGCAAAGATGAGTGGGCCAAAATTCCTCCAGGACGCTGTAAAAGCCTCATTGCACGTTATCGCAAACGCTTGGTTGCAGTTGTTGCTGCTAAGGGTGGCCCAACCAGTTATTAGGTTTAGGGGGCAATCACTTTTTCACACAGGGCCATGATGGTTTGTATTTTTTTTCACCTTTAATAATAAACACCTTCATTTACAAATTGCATTTTGTGTTTACTTGTGTTGTCCTTGACTATTGTTTAAATTAGTTTGATGTTCCAAAACACTTAAGTGTGACAAACATGCAAAGGAACAGGAAATGAGGACGGGGGCAAACACTTTTTCACACCACTGTATATGGTTTTGGTAAATCTGAAGACAAAAATCAGCAGAAAATCTGATAGTGTGTATGGGGCTTAAAATGTATTGTTATAGGTAAGTGTTTTTAAATTTGTTAGATTATGTTGTTTCCATGTTGTTAATGTGTTTTGGTTATTATCTATAGAAGCAAAGTGAGGGTCTCCTAGAAAGGATGCTAGGGGAGGGATGTGGGAAGACAAGTTAAATTTGGTATTATGTCTGTTCCATAATTGTAAAGTATGTGTTATAATCGTATTCAATGGTCTTATTTTTTGTGGTGAGATAGACTTGGACCAAAGTAGTCCTTGTAGGTGATATGGGAGGACTGATTGTTCTTCGAACAGGAGCCAGGGGATTTGGGAGGCTGGAGCATACCATTGTGCTAGTTGGTTAAATCTGGCTGACAGATAGTATATCCAATTTGGGATATTTAGATCTCCTTTTAGTTGGGGCCTAAACATTAAGGAGTAACTGAACCTTTTTTTTTGTTTTGCCAAATTAATTTGTTGATTTCTCTTTAAAGAGAATCAAATGTGTTTTTGGGCAGTGCAAGGGGAAAGGCTCTGAAAAAGAATAAAAGTTTGGGTAGTATAACCATTTTCATTGCCACTATTCTTCCAGAGAATGGTATTTGGTATGATGACCATAATTTCATTATATTTTTGATGTTATTAAATAATGGTGGATAATTAGCATGAAATAGTGTTTTGTAAGAGGGTGTAATATGAATTCCTAGGTATCTAAATGAGTCTGTGCACCAATTGAATGGAAATTTGTCTTTGAGTGTTGTTATTAAGGCTGGGCGGATATGAATGGGTAGGGCTGAGCATTTAGACAAGTTTACACTAAGGCCAGTCAGGTCGTGAAAAATGTCCAGAGTTTTGGACAGATTCGGTAGGGAGATGAGGGGATCTGTTAGAAAGAGAAGGACGTCATTGACATAGAGGCTTAGTTTAAATTCCTTGGACCCTTTAGTGTATCCTTTAATATCTGTGTTGTTTCTAATCGCACAGGCTCTATTGCCAGGGCAAAAAGAAACGGGGAAAATGGGCATCCTGGCCTGGTGCCCTTGCTTGGAGGGAAAAAGTCAGAATTGCTGCCGTGGAGTTTGATGCGTGTTTGTGGGTTATGGTAGAGGGCTTTGAAACTGTGTAGAAATTCTCTGTTTATGCCGTATCTAGGGAGTAGTATGTCTAAATATGACCAGCTGACACTATCAAATGCTTTGTGGATATCAAGACTGAGTAGGAGTGTAGATTTAGAGTGTTGGTTAGAGTCTTGAATGATGTTTGTGGTCAGTCTTATGTTATCTGTTATTTTTCTGTTCAGGTTTGGTCTGGATTTATTAGTGGGGGAATAACTGCAGCTAATCTGTCAGCTAGCAATCGGCCGAATATTTTCATTTATTCGCCATTTGTGCGTTGTGGATGCTAGGCCTATATGTGGGGTGTTAAAGGAGACTATATGGTGGTCTGACCAGGGTCATGGGTGGATCTCTGCTTTAGAGGAATTGGCTAATAAGATTGGGGTACAAAAAATATAATCCAGCCGTGCATAGCTATCATGTGGGTGAGAGTAGAATGTGTATGCTTTGATACCTACATTGTGGGCTCTCCACGTATCTATTAGTTGGTGATTGTGTAATGAACGATTTAGTGATTTAGGGAATGCTTTAGAGGATGGAACTACTCGACTTCTATCTAGTGCTGAATGTGCAGCAAGGTTAAAATCACCCCCTATTATAAAGTGTGTGGAATGAAATCTATCTTTCTAAGGTTTCAAAGAATTTAGATAAAAAGCCTGTTTGTGTGTCACTGGGGGCGTATATTGAGGCAATAGTGACCGAGCGTCCTTTTATTGAGCCTTTTAGGATTAAGTATCGACTGTCTGGGTCTCTAAAAAACACTTTGGGTTTCAAGTACCACTGAGTTCCTTACAAAGTATACTACGCCTCTAGATTTAGTGTTGAATGTTGTGCAATAGAATTGACTGTAACCTTTGTCAAAAAATGTAGGATGTTTATCTGCTGCAAAATGAGTTTCCTGGAACAGAATAATATCAGCCCCTCATCTCTTATAGTGACGGAAAGCCTTTTTCCTCTTTTATGGAGAATTAATGCCCTGGGCATTGTGAGATATCACCCTAAGCCCCATTGGATAGATGGTGGGAGACTGTAGTAGTTATAGGGTGAAAGAGAAGGCTCACGAGGCCCAGGGCACAGCACATCTGCACAGGGACACAGGGTTACCATTGTTATCATGACCTTCAGCCTTAGGGTTATAAAAGGATTTGAGAAAGAGATCAAACTATTATTTTTTATGATATAGTGTAACCTGTCACTTGTGTACAACATTATAAAATATAACCAACTAAATTGTGAATTTACTATGGTTGACCTACTTTTATAAGATAACTTGTAAAAACATTTTCTATAGGATAGGGAGTCAAGGTGTGGAACACCACCTGACCAAAAAACATTTCGGTATGGACCAAATTGTCCATAATGCACAAAGAGAGCCGTATCTATAAGAATAACAGATAACATGATCAGTTGCGTAAGAAACGATGCAGACTGAACCATATTTTGGGAACCCAATGTGAGTAGGGGGACAAACTAACTGAGACGGAGCAGACCAGCTTCCGCGAATATTCTATAAAACAGAAAAAGTATGTGCGTCCATTGTATCATATATTTAGAAAGTGAAAAAATAGAATAGAGTAGAGTATATAACTTCATATAAAATACCAACAAGTAACCCTCCAGAGGGGTATATCAACTGTTAACTTTGAATTGCTATAATAACTTACAACCTTTAACTAGATAGAGTAAGTAGAAATCCTGGATCACTATCTCGTTTTAGTTCCTGTCCTTTCTTTGATGTATTTAAAAAGGTAGGAAAACAAGCTAACCAAGGGAAAGAGACAACTTAATTATGCATCCATATTTCTGAAGGCTTGTCGCCATCTTCTTTGGTCTCGGCGTGTTGCAGGAGTAGCCCAGATAGGTGAAGCATGGGGAGTAGTAGGTCTTTCCAACTTCACAAGGAGGTCTTTACCTTCTGAGACATTAAAGATGGTATAGATAGTGCCATTGTAGGGCACTGTTAGTTTAAAGGGAAATCCCCATCTGTATCTTATGTGAGCCGATTGTAACACTGAGGTTATTTCCTTCATTTTGCGTCTTCTTTCTAGGGTGGCCTGGGAAATGTCGGGAAATATTTGGATTTTTTGCCATCTAATCCAATGTTGTACATGTTTCTGGAAGCTCTTAAAATGTTCTCCTTTGTGATGAAGTCCTTCATGCATAAAATGATGTCCCGTGGGGGCTTATCTGGTGGTGGTTTGGGACGCAAAGCTCTAAGGATTCTGTCACAAGCAAATGAAGATGGTGGTGACTCTGGTAGAAGATTGTGGAATAATTTGGAAACAGCAGGCATCAGGTCAGAAACTGATTCTGGGATACCGCGAATCCTGACATTGTTCCTGCGGTTTCGATTGTCCAGATCCTCTACTTATGACTGCAGATATGAGTAGTTTTCAGCTAAAAGTTTAAGGTCTTTTCTAAGATTGTTGTGTGCGAGTGATAGCTCATCATGTTTTGTTTCAAGTACGTCTGTGCACCCCCGAGGGTGGCTATTTCTTGTGTAAGTGCTTGTTGTTTTTTGGAGCTCATGTTTATTTTATCCACAAGTTTTTCATAAATCTTAGTTAGGCTGGCATCTAAATTAGCTTTTTTAATCTGAGTGGGTTTTTCACTGTTATTTTGGGTGGACGCATTCTACTGTAGAGGGACAGCCGCTGTTAAAGGAGACTGTATGTGCTTTGGGGAATTGGTACCTTTTTGAGCCGTTTTCCTCTGCTCCTTGTTGCGCAGAAGATATGTGGTCAAAGAGTGTTGTTGAGAATGGAGACGGGGCACCTTCTTGCCTGACGGCATGCACTGAGTTGACCTGCAGAGGAGGTAATTGAAATAGTGGTGATTTGTTGTATTTGTATTTTTATATATTTTTTTAAAACCCCCCTTGCAGTGTGCTTAAAATCTTCGTTAGACCGATGGATCTGCATCTCACCCAGCATGCGCCCCCTTTTAGGAGTGAGGTCTTAGTTCATCCTGTTGTCTCCTCTACAAAGTAAGAGGTTTACATGCCACCAGCTCACTACATTTTTTAACTTATATAATTGCTCTGCTAGGTTTATTTTATTTTTAACTTTGATAGATTTTCACATTTGTCTTTCATGATATTTAAGAAAATCACTCATGATGGACTTATGTAATTGGAGTATTATGTAGCCCCATCCCCACTGCTGTGGTGACATGCTTATGATGTACATGTGGGCAGTCATCTGCTTGTGCACATGGGGTAACTCTCACGTGGAGCACTGTCATCAATGCCTAGGACCAGGTGGGGACTGCAGAAGAATCCAACATTACAGCAATTCCCTTGATTTAGAGATCACATTTTTCTGTGTCCCATGTCACTACCACTGTAACTTATATGTTTGCATTAGGAGGGATGTGCTAAGCCTACGCCCACCAGTGTTGCCAACAGCCTGTAAATTTGACCCCATTTTAGGGGTGCTTGTAAATGGCTGTCACGGGCAGTGGTGCCTGTAAAAAAGATAGCTGCAGTCTGACAAAGCAATTGCGCATGCGCCGTTCTGAAGCCTGCCTTGCTCGGGAGAACTCTAACATGCTCGGCCGGGTGACACGGGTGGGCGCATGTTCAATGATGTAATGTCACTGCCTGGCGCCATTTTTGAATGGCCGGCGCTCATTCTCGGCGGCGCCTCGCCACAGCAGGGGTCCAGGGAGGTTGATTATGCTTGTGATTAGCCTGGATAGGATACCGGAACGGAGCACTGACTGACCCTCCATCCATGCAGGTCAGTCAGTCAGACCTCAGATGTGTATTGTGCTGACCTACCTATACTGAGCCAAGTATGGAGGAGGACAGATAGACAGAGCGACTGAGCAGGAGCAGAGCCATCCACAGAGACAGACCCCCTCCTGTACCATGTCCGCATAGCCTCTGACCCCTTGTACCATTTCCACACAGCCTCTGACCCCCTGTAACATGTCCACACAGTCTCTGACCCCCTTCTGTACCATGTAAATGGAGAAATATGTTTTTTGACTTTTGTTTAACTAAAACACATTGTTAATAGTGCTAGCTACATGTTGCCTTTTCATCTGCCTTGCATCATCGTCTGATAGTTGTGTATTATACTGTATCTTCTCTTGTATCTGAGCATGTGCATGAGAGACACCTACTGATGTGATGAATTGCAAAACATAATACAAGACTTCTAGAAAAGTCAAAAAGACCAGTGACAAACAATACAGGAAAAGCTGTGTAGATCATAAAAACATATTCTTAGAACAAAGCAATCATAGAAAATGATCATAGAAATGGATTTAAAGTAGAGCATTCTATGAAGTTTTAATTCTGTAAATTAGGTAAGTAAAAATTGTCAACCGGAATGACCTGATAAATTTGCTCTTCTCCATTAATTAACATTTTTTGTCTATTTCTTCATTTTGTTCTGTCCTGGTACCTGCAAAACAGAACCAGATATTGAGTTATATGATCAAATTAATTTCCCAGCAACTATATAGTGTGAGCATTTAGTTAAGATGATACAAATGATATCCAGTTACTTATACCCATACACTATATAGCTAACGGTTAATTATTTTTATCTGAAAAATCAAAACACAGATTATGCAATAGCAGATAGTGACAAAAATAGTCAGAATTTGAGAGGTACAATAGCTGGCAGTGACAGTAAATGAAATAGATGGCATTGCTTCTCTTTCCCTAATCCACAATTTAATGTTAAACATGATCTCTTTTTAAGAACTGAATCCTGTTTCAGCTTTGTATTGTTATGTTAGCAATTCTCATGGCTTTAAACTATTCAATGTTTACTTGATTTACAATGATCCTGAAATATAATTGAGAATCTGCAATTCAAACAATTTTTTCCAAAATGACAGTACCCGCAATAGACTCACTGCAATGTAAATATATCAATGTTCAGAATAATAAGTTCAACATAACTCTCAATTAACTACTTGTATTCATCCCAGTGACTAGGGATGCTATTTGGATTTGCTACTACCATCAGTTCAAGCTAAATCCTGCAGGTTTGATATTCTCAGTAAAATAGTGAAAAAATCGCGCTACTACCTACTATTCAGAAAAAAACTAAAAGAATGTGTCTTAGTGCACACATCAATACTGCTGCAGTCCTGCTATATACCCAAAAATATATCTGCTCACATAAATTACTAAAAGAACCGCGCTGTCCTAAGTGTGAACTTAGGTCGTATGTAATCCCAATAAAAGAGTCAAATATTACAATACCACAAATCGTGAAAAAATGTGTCAGTAAATACTACTACAAAAAATAAAATATAGTGCTAGGAAAAAGAAATAATATATGTATATAGTAACGTCTGTAACCACAGCTCAATAGGTATAAATGAATGCCCTATAAGTTTAGTTAACAGATGGTAATGAACAAAATATTGATTCAAGTGAAAAAAAATATATTGAATTATTAACAAATTAATAATAATCCCATAAATTGTCCAATTAGTTATAATCAGTCCATAAAAATGAAAACACCACGTGTCAAAATGTGATATTAACGTATTTCCAAAATCTTGTTCAGAAATTCCAGCAGCTCAGCAACTGTAAACGTGCACCACCGCCATAAGTGAAAATTGGCTCCTTACCAGATGTTCTAAGATTGTATGCTCTAAAAGTCAGACCAGGCTGTATATACTCCTCAAACGTCCGTAGGCTCCACCCATAGGTCAAATCGTTAAACAGTCAGGTTCCAATATTTGACAATAACCTGTCAGCCATAAAGAGGAGAAAAAAACTCCAAATAGTGTAAAAACGTTTTATTAAAATAATAAAAAACAGAAAATGCACTTACAAAAAGTCAAGCACAATGGGGCATGTCACAGTAGGTAGCGCCGGCCGGACGCGAATCCTCCACTCCAATACCCTCACCAGTTAGTTCGTTCAGAGGCAATGAATAGCGTGTCACACCGCCCGACGTGTTTCGTGAAATGTCACGTCTTCTCGGGGCTGGAACCCCAATGTTTCCTAAGGCATAGATTTGAACTTTAAAGTGGATGTAAACCCACTCTCATCCTTTCTTAACTACTGCCATAGCAGTTAGATATAAGGATATACATGCCCCCCGCATGTATCCTTACCTGTCAAATGTCTCCCCTCTGTCTGTTATGAGACCTGAACAACTGCAGATTCTGTGGGTGGGTCTGTTGTCCGAAGTTCGGTGGGTGGAGTTGTGAAGTCAGTAGACTCCCCACTCACCTCTACACTCCCCTTGTCAACATGCATTTTCTCCTATGTTTTCCTTACACTGCACTTCTGCTATGATCACTAGCATCCAATCAAAACCTAGAAAAGTCACCACATGACTTCAGCATGCCCAATCATGCTGAGGTGTGAAGCAGCCAATCCTGGAAGCGCTGGAGAAGAAAGGAAGAGGGGATCTGAAGTACACTGAATATCTTACTGATATGTAAATCACCTGTCACTCACAGGAAGGGGGAGAAACTGACTTCTATTTCTCTTTGTCAGTTTTTATCTTACTGAAGAAAGATAAGAGAAGTGCTCAGAACTGGATGAACTCTTCATAATGAGACTGGGCACAGATGACATGATATTCTATATTGTATAAGGTAAAAGCCTTAATTAAAAAATATTTTTTTTGGGTTTACATCCACTTTAAGGAGATGGTTAAACAACTTGAATAAAGTTGAACTTAAACACAATCCACACACTCAGGTACAGATGCAAAATTCTCAGTAATTTAGAGCAGAATTTAACTAACATTTAACTATTATGAAGTGAACCCCTACTTGCAAATCACTCAGAGAACAAACTGCCATAGTTTTTCCAAAAAAAAAAACATAACTGTTGCAGTTATTTATATAATATTGCTGTTAAAGAGTAACATGCCTTTTGTTAATAAAATAAACATTTCCTCCTGGGTGATCAACATTGCAAGGATTTTAAACATGTTGTTGCAGATTCCTACCTTTTATTATTCTGAAGAAATAGCTGTTTGTTTGTGTCTATGGGAAACTGAATCTAATGAGAGTGATTTTATAATTATCAATCAGCTGCTGCACTTGCAGGACTCTTGTGAGGAAAGTGGTGGGGTCTGTATCCTTTAAGAATATCTCATCAAAAATTACATTTTTGTTGCAGGGGTTGCCCAAAATCTGATTTATATCTTAGTGCAGACTTCTGGGAAAATCAGTAAGCCAATCACACAAGCAGGAAACTACATTTCTGGAGGGGGAATGTTCTGTGTACAGAACGCCTCCAGGTTGCCTTATTGTTTTGCATTTTGCAGAAGATTACAGCAGCTGCAGATTGAAAAAGAAAGGTCATTTTCAATAGCATTCAATTACAAAATGAACTGTGTAGCAATTGTATATGCTATATATTTTTTTTTTACCCGTATTTTTTTCTCCTACAAAATGTGTGATTGGAGTTTGGTGTTAGTGTTTTTAAGTGTGGTGTGAAACTGACTGGTGATAAATGGTATGATGTTACTGTAGATGAAATCAGAAAGGAGTGAGATATGGGAGAAAATTGATAACAAAGAGAATACATCGAAAACAGACAAGAAGAAAATGGAATAAGTGTAAGTAGAAGAAGAAGAATAAATGGGTCTTCCAAGCTCAAGATCAATAAGATTATGAGAATTTTAAAGTACAAAACTTACAGCACACAGTTTGGAAGTTCCTTATGTAGCACTAACCCCCGAAGGAGCTGCTGGTTAGATTTGGGCTTACCGTTACCTTCTTTTCTTCTCACTTCATGTCTAGGGGTGTCACGTGGTAGATGACCCAGTAACTCGAGAGACTGACAACAGATCCACTTAAATGGATTTTATTTGCAAAAACATAGACAACGAACAGTCTCTTAAAGTGGGATCAGAGGGTTGGAAAGGAAGTTCAGGTACTCTAAAGCCCCGTACACACGAGAGGACTTATGTCCGACAGACTTCCGAAGGAGTTCCGTCGGAGTTCTGCCGGAGTTCCGACGGAGTTCTGACGGACTTTTCGGCTGAGCGGACTTGGCCACACACAATAACACTAAACTCCGACGGATTCGAACGTGATGACGTACAACTGGATTCGAATAAGGAAGTCCATAGCCAGTAGCCAATAGCTGCCCTAGCATTGGTTTTAGTCCGTCGGAATAGCATACACACGATCCGGCGGAGTTCCTTCGGAAAAATTTGAAGCATGTTCCATATTGTAAAGTCCTTCGGACTTTGGCGAGTCAAAAGTCCGTTGCAGCCCACACACGATCGAATAGTCTGACGGAATCAGTCCGTCGGACTTTGGATGTTGAAAAGTCCACTCGTGTGTACGGGGCTTTAGGGCCAAAGTCAATATTGAAGAACTTGCTTACTTTGACTGCATCCAGAGAATAGCCATTTGCAACTGGACATGTAGAACATACAAGATTAAATCTCTGCCACAGATGTTGTTGTAGAACACATAGGAAACTAAACTTGCAGAACACTCATGTGATACATGGATCTTTCAGCCAGCTTGGCCATATCTACGAGACCGGATTCTCTTGGGTGCTTCAGCCCATCCAGAGAATAGCCATTCGCAACTGGACATTCACTCAAGTTGGACAGTCCCTCTCTCACAAGGCCTAGCAGCCAACAAGGTGCTTACTCAGGAACAAGTCTCTGCCACAGACATTGTAGAACATACAAGATTAAATCTCTGCCACAGATGTTGTTGTAGAACACATAGGAAACTAAACTTGCAGAACATTCATGTGATACATGGATCTTTCAGCCAGCTTGGCCATATCTACGAGACCGGATTCTCTTGGGTGCTTCAGCCCTTCCAGGCTCTTACTAAGAAACCAACCCGTACATGGTCTTCTTCTGAAGAGTCCTCCCCTGGAATGTTATGAAGTTAATGGGTCTCTCCCAAACCGAAGATGGCACCCAATCACCTGAGAATCCTCCTTTAGTTTCCCTGCCTCGGGCTAACCAGCCCCGAGACAACAAGATCGGGTGGATCCACACCCCAGGCCATAGCCTTCCTGGGGGCTGGTCAGGAGGACCAGGACCATGAAGTCAGTACATCCTTCTGGACCAGAAACCTATCATATAAATGTACTCACCGAGGCCAAGATGCCGAGAGCGGTCACTGTTGCGACTCGGCGCAGACCACCCCTGAATGGGGCACAGAGGGTGGTTGCACCAAGAGGCACAAGCTACCAGTAGGACAGTCACTTGTTAGTAGATCAGCAGGTAGCTTGAGCAGAGCTGAAGGTGATGTCCCGTGGGAAGGTCCAGAAGCAAAGGTAGCAAGTCCGTAAAGCAAAGACAGAATCCAGGAGACAGGCCAGGGGTCAAACACAGTCCAGATCAGAAGACAACAAGTACCAGGAACGCTGAGACAGAAGGATAATCCAAGACAAGCCGGGGGTCGAACACAGGAGATAGCAGCTAAGTCCAGATGCAGGCTGAGGGTCAAACACGTTTAGAAAGCGGGAGTCCAAGGTCAAGCCAGGGGTCGGGTCAGGAGAAGATCAGCGAGGTCGATGAGGCAATCCGGGTCAAAAACGGGTAATAGAGATCACAGGAACAGACGTGGGAAACACAGGAAGCTGAAGACAAACCAGCAGTGTGTTTGGATGACCTCACTTCCTTTATAGGTCAGCGAGGGGTCACACCCTGTGTGTGTGTGCTTGTGTGCTTTCGTTTATTCCTATTGCACACAGCTGTGCGCCAGAGCGCTTTACCTGTACGCATCTTATGACAGTGCCCCCCCCCCCCCCCCCCCCGAGGGGCGGCCTCCGGACGCCCAAGCTAGCCATCAATTCCGGATGTTGCTGATGGAATGTCTTTATTAATTTGGGAGCATGAAGGTTCTTGGATGGTTCCCAGGAGTTATCTTCTGAAGGATACCCCTCCCATTTTACCAGGTATTGTATTTGTCTACCGACTTTCCTGCATCCTAGTAAAGCTTCCACTTCAAATTCATCTTCTCCATCGATCTTGATGGGTGGAGGAGGAGGCACTTCTCTTCCAGGAAAAGGACTAGGAACCAATGGCTTCAAAAGGGAGGCATGAAAAACAGGGTGTATCCTGTATGATTCAGGGAGAGCTAGTTCAAAGGCTACAGGATTTATTACCCTTTTGATTTTGAATGGTCCTATGAATCTGGGACCCAGCTTGCGTGTGGGACAAGGAAGTTTAAGATTAGTGGCAGATAGCCAGACTTCCTCGTCAATTTTAAAGGTAGGGTTCTCCTTCCTTCCCCTATCATGGTATTTCTTGTAATCATCCTGGGCCTTCTGTATGGTCTCCTGGATCCTTTGGAAATTAGATTGGATGGCGGCTATCCGATCTTGGACCGCAGGAACAGTGGATTCTGGGATGGAGTTCGGGAGGAAAGAGGGGTGAAACCCACAGTTGATCCAAAAGGGAGTCTGATTGCTAGTTGTGTGAATTGAATTATTATAGGCGAATTCTGCATATGGCAATAGGGCCGACCAATCATTTTGAGACCCTGAACAAAAGCAGCGAAGATACTGCTCAAGGGTTTGATTTGTCCGTTCAGTTTGCCCGTTACTTTGGGGATGATATGCCGATGACAAACAGATCTTGATTTCCAGTATCTTGCAGAGTTCTCTCCAAAATCTAGAGGTGAACTGTGGACCTCTATCTGACGTGATACTGCTGGGAACCCCATGGAGCCTGACAACCTCCTTAATAAAGAGATTGGCAGTTTCCAGAGCAGAGGGGGTAAAGACCATAGGTAGGAAATGGGTCATCTTTGAAAGACGGTCAACTACTACCAGAATTGTGGTGAAACCTTCCGAGGGCGGTAGGTCCACAATAAAATCCATTGACACGTCTGCCCAAGGTCGGTCAGGAATGGGCAAAGGCCTTAACAGGCCCCAGGGCTTGATCTTGGGACCCTTACTACGCTGGCACGGTAAACAAAAGGCAATGTAAGTCTGGCAGTCCTGTCTCCAACCTGGCCACCAGAAAGAACGAGAGATCAGTTCCGCTGTTTTCTGTGTCCCAAAGTGGCCGGCCAATTTGTGATCATAAGTCCTTAGAACTTGAGTCCTAATCTCAAGGGGAACAAAGACCTTGTTTCGGGCCCAAAACAGATTGTCACGTTTTTCCAAGGTAGATAGGACTGGGTCATTGCAATGGACTGAAGCTGTTTTGATGGCCGTAAGTAAGTCAGGCTGTGGGAGTAGAAGGAAGTTGTGAGGCGACAAGATCGTACTAGGCTCCGTTACCTGGGAAGACTCAGGGAACATGCGCGAGAGTTGTTTCTTGGATCCGGGCCCGTACGAGATATGGAAATGGAATCTTGAAAAGAAAAGTGCCCAATGGGTTTGACGGGGTCTTAAGCGTTTGGCAGTCTGCAGATATTAAGGATTTTTGTGATCTGTGAATATTGTGATGGGATGAGTGGCTCCTTCCAAGAGGTATCTCCACTCTTCCAGAGCGAACTTGATGGCCAATAGTTCTCAGTCGCCTACATCATAATTCCTCTCCGGTGGGGTCAGCTTCCGAGATGCGAAAGCCACCGGGTGTAACAAAGCTTTGGGCCCTTGTCGTTGTGAGAGGATGGCTCCTGTGGCTGTCTCGGAGGCATCTACTTCCAGTACAAATGATAGTACTGGATCGGGATGCCGTAAAATAGGAGCCTAGGTGAACAAGGTCTTTAGTTTGGTAATGGCTTCTTGGGCTTCTTGAGACCACTGAAATCGGGTGTGTTGGCGGGTCAGCTGAGTAATGGGGGCGGCTATTGAAGAGAACCCGGCGATGAATCTGCGATAAAAGTTAGCGAAGCCTATAAACCTTTGCACAGCTTTCTTATCCCTTGGAGCAGGCCATTCCAAGATTGCCTTGATCTTTTGGGGGTCCAGGGAGATGCCCTCGGTAGAAATGACGAATCCTAAGAATTGAACTTTAGTTATCTCAAATTCACATTTCTCCGCCTTAAGGTACAGCCGATGTTGTCGGAGGATGGTGAGGACTTTCCGCACGTGGACCCTGTGGAGTTCAAGAGAAGCAGAGAAAATAAGGATATCATCTAAATATACCACTACAAAATCATCAAGATAGTCTCTGAAGATATAATTTACTAGATGCTGAAATGTGGCCGGGGCATTGCACAGGCCAAAGGGCATAACAAGATATTCATAATGGCCAAATCTCGATCTGAAGGCTGTCTTCCATTCATCCCCAGCATGGATTCTAATGAGATTGTAGGCCCCCCGCAAGTCCAGTTTGGAAAATACTTTGGCAGATCCTAAGCGCTGGAATAACTCAGGGATGAGTGGAAGTGGATAGCGATTTTTGATTGTGACTTTATTAAGTTCCCTGTAGTCAACACATGGCCTAAGGGATCCGTCCTTTTTTCCCATGAAGAAAATACCTGCCCCTGCTGGCAAAGAAGATGGGCGAATGAACCCCTTTTCAAGATTTTCATCAATGTAGGCTTTGAGAGCCCTTAGTTCAGTCTCGGATAAGGGGAATATTCGTCCAAAAGGGATCTCAGAGCCGGGTAACAGTTCAATGGGGCAGTCATATGGTCTGTGTGGTGGTAGACGGTCAGCCTTCTTTTTATCAAAGACATCCTTAAACTCGGAGTAGACCTGAGGAATGTGCTGAAGGTGATTAGTGGTGGGGGCCACGGTCATACAAGGAGCTGGAATGGAATCAAAACAATGCTGCATACAGTAGGCGGATGTAAAGGACACTTCCTTCTTGTTCCAACTGATCTGGGGATCATGAGCCTGCAACCAAGGAAGTCCCAGGATGATAGGGAACATGGGAGATGATATTAGATCAAAGCGTAGGAGTTCTCTATGGCCTGAGTCTGTAATAGTAAGCAAAGGTAGTGTCTCCTGTGTTATTGGACCTGAGAGTGGCAGAGATCCATCAGCTAAATGGACTAGAAGGTGTGTTGCTTTATTCTGGCTTGGAATGCGTAGTTGCTGTGCAAGGGAGATGTCCAAAAAGCAACTACATGCCCATGAGTCAATCACGGCTGGGAGTGGGATCTTCTCTTCTGCCAGCTGTAGGGAAACAGAGAGAGTCACATAAGTTTGAGCAGGACCAACACTCTGGTAGTTCATTATACACCGTGGGGGCAACTTACGGGGTCTCACAGGACAGCTGTGAATGAAATGTCCAAGCCCCCCACAGTATAAGCACAGATTGGCTTGGCGTATTCGTTGTCGCTCTTCTGGGGTGAGATGAGGACGGACCAAACCTAGCTGCATGGCCTCCCCTTCCGAAGCTGAGGGACCTGAAGGAACCGGGATGGGCGGATACGGGACAGTGGCCTTAGGAAGCATCCAACTAGGCCGAGGGGCCTGGAGACGTTCGGAGCGCCGCTTGCGCATCCGTCTGTCCAGTTTTGTGGCCAACTGGATTAATTCCTCCAGGGAGGCAGGAGTCTCTACTCGGGCCAACTCGTCCTTTAGGTTCTCGGAGAGCCCTAACCGGTATTGATAACGCAGGGCCGCCTCGTTCCAGCCGACCACTTGCGAAACTCAACGGTGTAATCCTCCACCGGTCTTCTCCCCTGTGAGAGAGCATGCAGGGTAGCCTCAGCCATGGCAGTAAGCTGAGGGTCATCATATAATTGTCCCATGGGCTCAAAGAAGGTGTCCATGGAGTTTAACAAGGGGCTTCTCTGTTCCATAAGGCTATGGGCCCAGGCCTGGGGTTCCTCAGCCAAAAGAGAGATAATAAACCCGACCTTGATGATCTCCGAAGAAAAGGTCCTGGGTTACAAAGCCAAGTACAAGGAACATGCATTTTTAATAGCTCTGAATTTCTTTCGGTTGCCTGAAAATCGCTCAGGCGTGGGTACTCGTGGTTCGGGTACTGTCATCATCATACCGGGTGGAGGCTGGACATGAGGTGTGGAGGCACCGCTGACTGAGGCCTGCGTAGGATTTGTGGGTGCCGGAGCTGTGGCTAGTCGCTGAAGCCTGCTGTCGATCTGTGCATAGCCATCCTGTAGTTTCTGTACTGCTTCTGTGAGTGCAGAGACTTGCTGGCACAGGACTTCTAATGGAGAACCTGCTCTGTTGGCCTCTGTCATGGCTGGTTTGTACTATCATATAAATGTACTTACCGAGGTCAAGATGCCGAGAGCGGTCACTGTTGCGACTCGGCGCAGACCACCCCTGAAGGTGGCACAGAGGGTGGTTGCACCAAGAGGCACAAGCTACCAGTAGGACAGTCACTTGCTAGTAGATCAGCAGGTAGCTTGAGCAGAGCTGAAGGTGATGTCCCGTGGGAAGGTCCAGAAGCAAAGGTAGCAAGTCCGTAAAGCAAAGACAGAATCCAGGAGACAGGCCAGGGGTCAAACACAGTCCAGATCAGAAGACAACAAGTACCAGGAACGCTGAGACAGAAGGATAATCCAAGACAAGCCGGGGGTCGAACACAGGAGATAGCAGCTAAGTCCAGATGCAGGCTGAGGGTCAAACACGTTTAGAAAGCGGGAGTCCAAGGTCAAGCCAGAGGTCGGTTCAGGAGAAGATCAGTGAGGTCGATGAGGCAATCCGGGTCAAAAACGGGTAATAGAGATCACAGGAACAGACGTGGGAAACACAGGAAGCTGAAGATAAACCAGCAGTGTGTTTGGATGACCTCACTTCCTTTATAGGTCAGCGAGGGGTCACACCCTGTGTGTGTGTGTGCTTGTGTGCTTTCGTTTATTCCTATTGCACACAGCTGTGCGCCAGAGCGCTTTACCTGTGAGCATCTTATGACAAAACCCCAAACCACGTGACGTCCATATCTTAACCACTACAATACAGGGCACTTTCACCCCCTTCCTTCCCAGCCCAATTTTCAGCTTTCAGCGCTCTAGCGCTTTCAGTGACAATTGCACGGTCATGCTACACTGTACCCAAATGAAATTGTTATCATTTTGTTCGCACAAATAGAGCTTTATTTTGGTGTTATTTATTCACGACTCCGTTTTTTTTTTTTTTTTGCGATATAAGCGCAAAAATAGCGGAAATTTGGAAAAAAAACTATAAAAAATATTTTCTTTTTTCTATTTGAAAAGAAATCCAATAAAATCAAATTTTGTCATAAATTTAAGCCAAAATGTATTCTGCTACATGTTTTTGGTAAAAAAAATTCCGTTAAGTGTATAATAATTGGTTTGTGTGATCACGGACATATGTACGCAAATGATCATGTACATATGTGTGCAGGTGATCACGTACATATGTGTAGTGATGGACGAACGTTTCGCCCGGCGGTCGTTTCGCGGCGAATTTCCGACATTCGCGGTCCGCACGTTCGAACGCCTTTTTCCGTCGTTCGCCGCGGCGGACTTACGTGTTTAATGTATACAAGAACTTTAACCTTTGGTGACACGTTTATCATGTGATACAGGACAGCCAATTGAGACATGACAGCACATGGACACTTGGACATTCCCCCTAACCTATAAATACACCCGATCCGGTGGCCATTTTACATTCTTTCTTCTGTTACGATAGGGACAGGTTCCTGTGTGGAGTAGGGAGAGATAAACCACTAGCTATTTGGTACACAAAAGTTCTTTTCAGGACTGGTATAGGTGTTAGGTGTTGATAGGTTTGCTGTGCTGCTGATTCTTGCAGCAGCCTGAGTGTCTTTTGTTAGTTTAGAGAAAGGGAAAGGACGGTGTATGCTACAGGGACAGCCAGATTAGTCTTTCATCATCATCATCATCATCATCATCATTAGCTGTTACTATCAAGGTCCACAAAAGAGCTGTTCCAGTAACCACTAATCGTTCTCTTTTTTTGCCAATTTGTATAGGGACAGGAAGGAAGCAGTGTTGTCAGGCAGTGAGGGTAATTTTAAAGACTTGCTGTTATTATTAGTTCCACAAAGGTTCTTTTCAGGACTGGTATCAGTGGTACAGTAATAGGCTTGTACATGTATAATATTCTTTCTTCCAAATATAGAAAGGATATTATACTTGACTGCTGCCCTTCTGCTGCAGTCTGCTAAACATTCACAACTCACTTGTTCCACAAAAGTTCTTATAAGGACTGGTAACTTGGTATAGGGTGCTACGGTACATAGGCTTGAGTGCGGTACAGTCTGCTGTTCTGTAAGGACCGCTATCGGTCCACAATAGATAGGGTTGACGTGCACCACTGCTGACCGCTGCCCTATACTGCAGCAGTCCTTCAGCGGTATAGGGACTGACGTACAGTCTGCTAATCACTAACACACAACCTGCTTGTTCCACAAAAGTTCTTATAAGGACTGGTAACTTGGTATAGGGTGCTACGGTACATAGGCTTGAGTGCGGTACAGTCTGCTGTTCTGTAAGGACCGCTATCGGTCCACAATAGATAGGGTTGACGTGCACCACTGCTGACCGCTGCCCTATACTGCAGCAGTCCTTCAGCGGTATAGGGACTGACGTACAGTCTGCTAAACACTAATACACAACCTGCTTGGTCCACAAAAGTTCTTATAAGGACTGGTAACTTGGTATAGGGTGCTACGGTACATAGGCTTGAGTGCGGTACAGTCTGCTGTTCTGTAAGGACCGCTATCGGTCCACAATAGATAGGGTTGACGTGCACCACTGCTGACCGCTGCCCTATACTGCAGCAGTCCTTCAGCGGTATAGGGACTGACGTACAGTCTGCTAAACACTAATACACAACCTGCTTGGTCCACAAAAGTTCTTATAAGGACTGGTAACTTGGTATAGGGTGCTACGGTACATAGGCTTGAGTGCGGTACAGTCTGCTGTTCTGTAAGGACCGCTATAGGTCCACAATAGATAGGGTTGACGTGCACCACTGCTGACCGCTGCCCTATACTGCAGCAGTCCTTCAGCGGTATAGGGACTGACGTACAGTCTGCTCACTTCCTTGACCCAAAAAAGCACACCGTACTATATGCCCCTACCCTCCTCTTTGAAGAGGTTGAGCGGTGTCATATTTCTACTGGGGCTGCTTATGATATCCCTGTGCTGTGCTGACTTCCTCCTGGGGGTTCTTATTATGAAGGGATCACACTATCCCTGTGCTGTGCTGACTTCCTCCTGGGGGTTCTTATTATGAGGGGATCACACCATCCCTGTGCTGTGCTGACTTCCTCCTGGGGCTGCTTACGGTGCTGCTGTCAGTGCTGTATGTCACGGTGCTGCTGTCAGCGCTGTATGTCACGGTGCTGCTGTCAGCGCTGTATGTCACGGTGCTGCTGTCAGCGCTGTATGTCACGGTGCTGCTGTCAGCGCTGTATGTCACGGTGCTGCTGTCAGCGCTGTATGTCACGGTGCTGCTGTCAGCGCTGTATGTCACGGTGCTGCTGTCAGTGCTCTGTATTACGGTGCTGCTGTCAGATGCCTCTATCACGGTGCATGTGTCATTCCGGTATGTCACGCTGCTGGTGATCATCTCCTGCACCCTCTTCTTTGCCTACCCTGGTCCCTGACCTTCCCTCTCCTCCATTGCCTTCATTAGCTCCATAGTCCTGAATTGTTAGAACAATTTCCCAAATAAAATAAAAATGCTTGTAGTTATCGATCCCAAATTCACCTCATACATGTATTATGTCATTGTCCAGATGGTGGGACTACGTTTTACCCCCTAATAATTACCACGTGGCCGCAAATTCGACATGAAGGTTTGCAAAGTTCGCCTCCCATTGAAGTCAATGGGGCCCGCGGCGAACGTTCGGTTTCGCAAACGTTTGGGTCCGTTCGCATTTCGCTTTCGCGAAACGTCCCGTCGGAAGTTCGTCCATCACTACATATGTGTGCAGATAATCATTGGGACATGTGATTTTAGTGGGACATATGTGGGGGACATGTTTTTATTATTAGGGACATGTGTTTTTATTATTTGGGGACATGTATGTTTTGGGGACATGTGTGTTTTGGGGACATATGTGGGGACTGTGTTTGTACTGTGTGGTGTGTTGTGTGTTTACACTACACTGATGATCAGTGAGTAAAAAGCTGTAAAAAGCAGCCCATACTCACTGATCATCAGCCGGCTGCAGCGTTCTGCTCTCCTCTCCTCAGCGGTGACTTCCGTGTGAGGAGAGGAGAGCCGATTGCCTAGCAACCGGCTGTTTGTTTACATCACATGACGGCCGTGATTGGACACGGCCGTCATGTGATCAGGAGGGCCAATCACAGAGCCCTCCTGCCGATCTGAGATGTGCCGTGTCCGGGTGACACGAGCACATCGGGATCGCGCCGCTGCATGAGCGCGCGCGCGATCCCGCTACTCCTGAAGGACGTTCCTGAACGGCCTATCAGGAGTAGACGGCTCCCACCCGGCCGTATATATGCATTGGCCGGGTGGGAAGTGGTTAAATACCCTCTCCCAGAAAGCACAGCAAGAGCACCACTCCCACTGGTCGATCTCCGAGAGAGAGTAATTTAAACACCCAACAAGACCATAGTCCCATGCCTGCCAGAAGAGACAGTGCCCCCTGTGGTCAGGCTGAACATCTCCTAGTCCAGTGAGACTGATGCTGAAGTCCAATTTTAGACAACTGTACCCAAACCAAACTGCAGTTCAGGTGTAACCTTAACTTTGAAAAGCGCATAGCGTGTGCTCTTCAGGAGCTGGCGCTACACTTACAATACCGTCTACATCCACTAAGGGCATCTCCCTCCTCTACACCCTCTTCCAGCATAAACTCACTTTTACTAAAACCGCCCACTATCAAAAGTGGGAGAATGCTTTAGGGAAAACTTTTACACAACAACAATGGCAGATGGCCCTCAATACCATTTACAAAGCATCCAAATGTGTGAATCATTGGGAACTCTCAAAAAATAACCTTAAGATGGTACCTCACACCATATCGGATGTCAAAGCTCTCCCAGACTAATTCCCAACTGTGCTGGAGGGGCTGTGGGGAAGAAGGTAACATTATGCATATCTTTTGGTCCTGTAAGCATCTGACCAGTTTCTGGCATAGTATTTTCTGCCTAATCTCCTCCACCACCTATATTCTTACCTCCCCAAGTCCTGGAGTGGCTCTCTTGAACCTAGGTATTGAGTCTTTCCCTCCGTACTTCCGCACAGTGGTCACACACATATTCCTGGCAGCTAGTTCACTTATAACTAAAAGCTGGAAATCCGATGTGGTGCCAAATGTTTATGAAACCCTAGGAATCATACAAACCCACTACATCTATGAGTCCTTACTAACTAACAAACTTGGCTCTAGGAGGAAGTGTGATCGTGTGTGGCAGATTTGGAGGGAGAGGTTCCACTGATCTGGCCTGGCCTCCTTTATTGGTAACTGCTCTATCATTAATTATCACTTGTTAACCACGTGACAACGTTTTCATAATTGCTAAAACATGAGCTGTGGCGATAGGAACGGTTCCATTGCCGGCAATGGGGTGAGACTTGCTATGCGATTTGGAACTTTCAAATTGCATGACAAGCCTCACTGGTCTGAACGGGGGCTAAAGATGACAATAAAAGTTTAGCCATAAATCACATTTTTATTGTAAAAATCAATACAAAAATATATACACATTTAAAAACCGTAATAATGGACACTAAGCATTAATACGCTTGTTTGTGGTTCATTGATAGTTTCCACATTTCACTCATTGTTTTAGGAAATTACAAAGGAAACTGCAAGGGCCTCCCATTAGGCACCCCAATCCAGCCCAGGAAAAGCGGGAAAAAAGTGGACTGCAGGAGGAGGTAAAGAAGTATTGTAACTGTAATAATATCCCAAAAAAATATTTGATTATGATTATATATTTCCACACATTACCATGAACTGTGTTCCCATCCATTTATAAGTTCTACTTACTATGATCAATGATCAAAGATCACCACATGGGATGCCTGAGTGCCAACCAACTAAATATACAAAGGAGGTGTTCATAAAAGAAACAATAGAAGGGGTGAATTGTATGTTAAATCTATGGAGTAGTATACATCAACTTACTCTATCACTCCCACCAACTTGTCTCTTAAGACCCAAAATTCAAAGAATCCCATGGGTTCTAATCTGAAAGAGCACAATTACATAAAGAGTTATGCTATATCTAGATGATTCCAAATTACAACCTGAAACCCACAGGGATACTGCTACTCGACACACCAAAACAAAAGAAAAACAACTCAACTGTTATAAAAAGGGAAGCCCCTGGGGGCGGTGTTTGGTCGCGTAACAGTATGGCTGTATGAACCAGGAGCTCCGGTAGGGATCAGCAACAATACAGAGGTGCCTCTCACCAGGAACACCCAGACCAGACCACAGCAATCCAGGCAATCACTGGGATGTCTGTGAGCTCAACCTCCCGCCAATCAACTGGACACACAAATTTACGGTGGCTCACAGACTACTTCCACAGGCGCAGCAACATGGCAGCTTCAGCAGAGAGAGAAGGGAGTAAGATGGAGACTGCCCCTCTCTACAGCAACAGCCTCGTAGAGGCCCCAGCACAAACTCTGCTCACAGAGGACAAAAGCTTACAGAAAACACCAGCAAACTCCCCTGTTGCCTCCCCATTATCCAAGGGCCCAGTGAGTAAAAAACAACTAGCAGATGATGAGGAAATGCAAGATCACCTATCAGTGGGGATTTCCTACCAAATTAACCATAATGCACCAAGGCCACACATATGTCCTAAAATCTCCAGAAGATGCCAAAAAGCTATGGTCAATCTCACCCAGTGACAACAGTAAACTTCTGTGCATTAAACTGCCCCAGCACATCTCAAGAGGCTGGTCTGTGGTGGGAGCCACCTGAAAATTTTAACTTTGGTGACTCCATACTAGCCATGCCAGTGCCTCTCTACATCAGCTGTCTCCTGTGGACATGCATATTTTCTACTTTGGAACCCCCTAATGCTGGGCTTCCTAACATATCTGTACCCCCACACTTGCAGGTGTTACAAGTATGTTACTGTCAGAAACCATGAATCAGACTGAGACAGGAGTGCAGTTAAATCACACCTGTTTAATAATAATAATAAAAAAAGGTAAACAGAATAAACGTAGTCAAAACATAGCCAGAGTTCAGGAACTGGAGCAGATATTCAAACAAGCCAAAACGTCGGGGAGCCAGAGATGACTGTAGTAGAACAGCAAGCAGGATCTGGCCAGAAGGAATGTCAGCCAAGCAAGTCTTTAACAGGAACACAGGAGACCGCCTCTAGAGATGCCACCAAGGTGAAGGCAGAGATCATCTGGACTGGACGGCTTAAGTAGGCAGGACTGAGGAGCAGGATATCATCAACAGGTGAGCCACTGCGGAGAGATAGGAGCTGGCAATTAGCCAACAGCTGAGTGGCCAGCTTTGAGAAGGAAGGGTTGTATCAGGAACTATGAAATAAGGCCAAGACAGAAGTACAGTTTTATCACACTTGTTTAATAATAAAAGTAAAAAGGAACAAACATAGTCAAAACATAGGCAAAGTTCAGTAACTGGAAGGATAGTCAGCCAAGCTACAAATTAGGGATAAATGCAATGGAACAGCAAGCAGGATCTGGAGCCAGAAGGGATGTCAGCAAGTCTTGAACAGGATTACAGTCGATAGTTTCTGTGATGTTGGCCAAGGCGAAGACAGAGAACCTCTGGACTGGACGGCTTAAATAGGCAGGACTGACAAGCAGGATATCATCAACAGCTAAATAACTGAGAGATAGGAGCTATCAATTATCCGACAGCTGAGTGGTTAGCTCAGAGAAGGAAGGGCTGAACCCAGCCCTGACAGGTTGAGCCCAGCCTTGACAGTTACACAATTTATTTATATTTTTGATATTTGATTTAAGGGCCTGCTTAACTGAAATATAGCCAACTGCTGTGCTATGTTTTATTATTGTTTCTACCTTTCTATTTTTGGGTACCCATTCATACAGCAAGAAAGATTGAATGGTATCAACACATTGGTTATGTTAACCGTGCAGCATTGCTCCAAGCATCTTCTTCACTGTTCACATGTCACTTAAGATAACCGCCCTTAATGTTAATGGCCTCATTTAAGAGGTCAATGATGTGAAAAGAAGCCCTGTCCCAGATATGTGACTTATTTTATGCTCAGGAAAAACACCTGTGGTCACACTTACCACCTAAAGTCTATCTTCCTAAATTCCCCCACTGCTTTTTTGCTAACGCAGACAAAAAGAAATGAGGAGCATTGATTGCAATTAGGGACACTGTAGTTTTCACTAGAAATAAGAAATAAAATCTAGAAATAAATCTGAATGTCCAATTTATTATTCTAGGTGCACTCCTTAATCGCTGTCCCTACACCATTGTCACATTATATGCCCCCCAATATTAAACAAAAATGCTTCCTTAATAAGCTAAAGAAAATACTGTTGCTGCGTATAGGTCGCCTCATTCTATGTAGCAACTTCAATAAGGTTCCCGACTCTGCGCTTGACTCCACTAATTGTAATAGGCATCCCCCATGCACCCTGCCCAATCTAATGAAATATAATTATTACTTTTATGATGCTTGGAAAAGTGCTCACAAGTCTGAAAGAGACTATACCTTCTATTCAGTAGCCTTACGGGTTTACTCTCGTATTGATCTGTTCCTTATACCTTACTCCAAACCACACAGATCGGTTTAATCACCTCAAATCTCAAACCCACCAGTCCCGAATGGGATTTGGAGACTAAACACATTCATTCTGCACAATCATCGATACCAGGAGCAGATCAATGAAGAATTAAACAATTTTGGCTCAGTGGACAGCGTTCGATCTTTATGGTCTGCTCACAAAGCTTACATGAGAGGGGTCTTTCTTAAATTAGGAGGCTGGGGGAAACATATGGGGACAGAGCTAGTTACTGACTTAACGGAGGCTATACATGAATCTCTTAATAACTCAAAATTTTCTCCAGATCAGGCTAAACAGCTCAGGGACCTATGTCATCAACTTTCCAAACTTTCCATCTCCCAACGTGATCCCCTCCTTTAAATTAAATTACTACATTGGGGGCAATAAAATAGGCGCAAATCTTACAAGGGAAAATTAAAAAGAAAGCTGTGGAAAATCGTATTGCATATCTCTTTTACTTGAATAATGACACAAACCCTGCCCACGTTGCCAACAACTTTGCATAATTCTACTCCACCCTTTATAACATAGGCTCTGTAAAGCCATTAAATGTCCCCACAGATGTGCAAATCCAAAAATATATTGTGTCTTTAAACCTCCCCAAGATAACTCAAGACCAACTTGATAGCCTTTCCACCCCATTCTCTGCCTCAGAAATCTGGAAGGCTATCCACAAACTACCAATATGCAAATCCTTGGGTCCAGACGGTTTTGGGAACGAGTATTACAAAACCTTTGTTGACCTCCTGACCCCACACTTACAGCAGCTATATGCTCAAGTGACTACTAAGGCTTCTTTCTCCAAAGAATATCTTGAAGTCCTAATAGTAACCATACCCAACCCAGACAAATCAGCCACCTCTCCCACTAATTAAAGGCCAATCTCCCTACTAAATTCTGATATTAAAATGTATGAATTTTCTCCAGACTGGAAAATATACTCGCGCATCTGATCCATCCAGATCAGGTAGGCTTTTTTAAAGGTCACACGAACAGCACAAGACATATTCTAATCCTCTTACAATGGGCTTAGCAGACTAAGACACCTTCTCTGCTCCTTTCATTGGACGCAAAAAAGGAATTTGACTGCGTCTATTGATGCTAATTATACGCAGTGTTGAACACCTTTGGCCTGACTGGATACATACATGGTACCATCAGAGCACTGTATTCAAACCAATTGGCTAGAGTTTTCACTTCAGGTGTCCTCTCCAATCCTTTCACTGAAACTAATGGTACAAGGCAGGAATGCCCCCTCTTTCCAATAATTTTTGCGCTTATCATGGAACCCCTTGTCCAGGCTATCCGTTCGCAACAATACATATCAGGATTCAAGATTGGGGATATGGAATGCATAATAGACTTATACGCAGATGATGTAGTCCTTTATCTCTCTGACCCATTAACCTCATTACAGTCCCTCACCTCAGTATTAAAAGACTTTAGTCAGATCTCCTTATATAAAGTGAACATCTCAAAGGCCCATGTGTTACCTATCATTCTAAAAGAGACCCTTAACCACTTCAGCCCCGGACCAATTAACAGCCTAAGGACCAGAGGTCTTTTTACAATTTCGCACTGCACTGCTTTAACTAGTAATTGCGCGGTCATGCAATGTTGTACCCAAACGAAATTTGCGTCCTTTTCTTCCCACAAATAGAGCTTTCTTTTGATGGTATTTTATTGCCTCTGCGATTTTTATTTTTTGTGATATAAATGGAAAAAGACCAAAAATTTTGAGAAAAAAATTTATTTTCTACTTTTTGTTATAAGAAAGTCATACATTTAGGGCAAAATTTATTCAGCCACATGTCTTTAGTAAAAAAAAGTGTCAATAAGCGTATATATTTATTGGTTTGCGCAAAAGTTATAGCGTCTACAAACTAGAGTACATTTTCTGGAATTTACACAGCTTTTAATTTACGACTGCCTATCTCATTTCTTGAGGTGCTAAAATGGCAGGGCAGTACAAACCCCCCCAAATGACCCCATTTTGGAAAGTAGACACCCCAAGGAAGTTGTGGAGAGGCATGTTGAGCCCATTGAATATTTTTGTAAATATAATATATATATATAATATATAATATAAGTGATTGGATAATGACACAAAAAAAAAAGTTTACAAAAAGTTGTCACTAAATGATATATTGCTCACACATGCCATAGTTATATGTGGAATTGCACCCCAAAATATATTCTGCTGCTTCTCCTGAGTACGAGGATACCACATATGTGGAACTTTTTGGGAGTCTAGCTGCGTACGGCACCCCGAAAACCAATCACTGCCTTCAGGGTTTCTAAGGGTGCAAATTTTTGATTTCACTCCTCACTACCTATCACAGTTTCGAAGGCCATAAAATGCCAAAATAGCACAACCCTCCCCAAATGACCCCATTTTGGAAAGTAGACACCCCAAGCTATTTACTGAGAGGCATGTTGAGTCCATGAAATATTTTATATTTTGCCACAAGTTGCAGGAATTTTACTTTTTTTTTTTTGCACAAAGTTGTCACTAAATTATATATTGCTCACACATGCTATGGGCATAAGTCAAATTACACCCCAAAATAAATTCTGCTGCTTCTCCCGAGTACGGGAATACCACATGTGGGGGACTTTTTGGGAGCCTAGCAACGTAGGGACCCCGAAAACCAAGCACTGCCTTCCGGATTTAAATATAAAATGCTACCAAAGAAACCTGTTAGCGATCGCAGGGATCAGGCCTGACTCTGCGATCGCTGCAGTTATGTGTTTAGTGTTTTGTAAGTGACAGTGATCGATCGATACTGCACTTGGGTGGGCTGGGCAGAGGGGCAAAACGCAGGTGCCAGCAGGTATCTGGGCTGATCCCGCCAACAATGCGTTTTTTTGGAACCCTAAACTGCTGGGGATGCTAGTATAGATCTGATCAGATCAGATATTGATCTGTTCAGATTCTATACCACTACGGGAGGTTTATGCTTTGCGTGTGGGTGTTAGCGGTACTGGCACTAACCTAGCGATGCCTGGGGCGACGCAGACCCTGACCCTAAAACCTAATCGATATCACCGCCGGGTGATCAGGGGGTTAAACCTTTATTGGGTAATAAATGGTGGATGCCCTGATGCTATAAAAAGAAAACTAACCAGAGTCACCCGTAACACTTATACGGTGATCACTGGTGAAAGGGTTAACTAGGGGCAATCAGGGGGTTCAAATTTTTATTAGGTAGTATATGGGGGTCCCTGGCGCTATATAAAAACCTGACGGGGAACCTAAATAACTAACTGGCTAACCAGCGTCACCAGTGACACTTATACTGTGATCGCTGGTGAAAGGGTTAACTAGGGGCAATCAGGGGGTTAAAACCATTATTGGGTAGTATATCGGGGTACCTAGCGCTATAAAAACCTGGCGGTGAACCTAAAAAAATAACTAGCTACCTAGCGACACTAGTGACACTAATGCAGCGATCAGAAAAATTATCGCTTAGTGACACTGGCAAAAGGGGATGAAAGGGTTAACTAGGGGCAATCAGGGGGTTAAAACCATTATTGGGTAGTATATCGGGGTACCTAGCGCTATAAAAACCTGGCGGTGAACCTAAAAAAATAACTAGCTACCTAGCGGCACTAGTGACACTAATGCAGCGATCAGAAAAACGATTGCTTAGTGACACTGGCAAAAGGGGGTGAAAGGGTTAACTAGGGGCAATCAGGGGGTTAAAACCATTATTGGGTAGTGTATCGGGGTACCTAGCGCTATAAAAACCTGGCGGTGAACCTAAAAAAAACTAGCTACCTAGCAACACTAGCGACACTAATGCAGCGATCAGAAAAATGATTGCTTAGTGACACTGGCAAAAGGGGGTGAAAGAGTTAACTAGGGGCAATCAGGGGGTTAAAACCATTATTGGGTAGTATATCGGGGTACCTAGCGCTATAAAAACCTGGCGGTGAACCTAAAAAAATAACTAGCTACCTAGCGACACTAGCGACACTAATGCAGCGATCAGAAAAATGATTGCTTAGTGACACTGGCAAAAGGGGGTGAAAGGGTTAACTAGGGGCAATCAGGGGGTTAAAACCATTATTGGGTAGTATATCGGGGTACCTAGCACATTAAAAACCTGGCGTGAACCTAAAAAAAAACTAGCTACCTAGCGACACTAGCGACACTAATGCAGCGATCAGAAAAATGATCGCTTAGTGACACTGGCAAAAGGGGGTGAAAGGGTTAACTAGGGGCAATCAGGGGGTTAAAACCATTATTGGGTAGTATATCGGGGTACCTAGCGCTATAAAAACCTGGCGGTGAACCTAAAAAAATAACTAGCTACCTAGCAACACTAGCGACACTAATGCAGCGATCAGAAAAAATGATCGCTTAGTGACACTGGCAAAAGGGGGTGAAAGGGTTAACTAGGGGCAATCAGGGGTTAAAACCATTATTGGGTAGTATATCGGGGTACCTAGCGCTATAAAAACCTGGCGGTGAACCTAAAAAAATAACTAGCTACCTAGCGTCACTAGAGACACTAATGCAGCGATAAGAAAAATGATCGCTTAGTGACACTGGCAAAAGGGGCTGAAAGGGTTAACTCTGGGGCAATCAGGGGGTTAAACCTTTATTGGGGGGTGGTAGGGGGCTACCCTGGACCTAACACTAACTGCCCTGACAGTTTTTACTTTTACAACTGACACTGAATGCAGTGATCAGTAAATAAATGATCACTGCAATCAGTGACACTGTGACTGGGGGGGGGGGGTTGTGTGCCTGTGTGTGCCTACATGTCAGTGTAGTGTTGGTGCACACTTACTTTCTGTCTTCTCCTCGTAGTCCGGTCAAAAAGACCGCCCCGAGGAAAATGACATCACTTCCTCCCTGCCTGTGTATACAATACCAATTTTTGGTGTGCATCTTCAAAATTTGGCTTTACCCCTTTTATGTAAATAGTTAAAAATCTGATTTTATTATTTTAAATTTTTGTGATAATTGTATTTTTGATATATTTATGTTTCTATGTTTACCAAAAAAAAAAAAAAATAAATAATACTAATTTTTAAAAACAAAAAAAATATATAAAAAATTTTTTTTTTTAAAAACCAATTTCCCAAAAAAAAAAAAAAAAAAAAAAAAA